>NC_092334.1:549715000-550407500 GCF_046630445.1 Rutidosis leptorrhynchoides
ATAATAACATGTATCATCTGCAGATTGTGGTTGTTGCATTGCTCTATCAACTGAAAAGGTAACACTCTCATCCTCTATACTTAGGGTCAGTTTCTTACCGAACACGTCTATCATTGCTTTAGCCGTGTTTAAGAATGGTCTTCCTAATATGAGAGGAACTTGAGAATCTTCTTCCATGAACAACAAAATCTACTGGAAATACTAAAGTACCAACTTTAACTAGCATGTTCTCCATTATCCCTCTAGGATATTTTATTGATCTATCGGCTAGTTGTATGCTTATTCTTGTTGGTTTCAATTCTCCAAGGTCTAGTTTAGTGTATAGTGAATACGGCATTAGATTTATACTAGCACCTAAGTCTGCCAATGCTTCTATTGAACTAAGACTACCCAGAAAACATGGAATTGTGAAACTTCCTGGATCAGATAGTTTTTCTGGTATCTTATTCAACAGTACTGCTGAACAATTAGCATTCATAGTAACAGCCGAGAGTTCTTCCATTTTCTTTCTATTTGAGATTAGATCTTTCAAGAATTTAGCATATCTAGGCATTCCTGAAATCACATCAATGAAAGGAAGATTTACATTTATCTGTTTAAACATATCCAAGAATTTGGACTGCTCGGCTTCAAGTTTCTCTTTCTTCATTTTACTCGGGTAAGGAAGTGGTGGTTGATATGGTTTAACATAAGGTTTATCCTTAACTGTGTTATCTTCATTAACCTTTTCAACTACCGGTTCTTTTTCCTTATCTTGATCAGGTTGTGGTTCTTGTGGAGTAGGAATGGCTTCATCAGAAGTTACAGTTATTTCAGGTGGTTTAAGTGTTGTACCACTTCTTGTGGTAATAGCTTTAGCTGTTTCATTCCGGGGGTTAGCATTTGTATCACTAGGTAGACTTCCCAGTTTTCTTTCACCTATTAACCTTGCTAGGTTACTTACTTCTTGTTCCAGATTTTGAATAGAAGCTTGTTGATTTCTAAATGCTTGAGCATTTTGTTCATTGGTTTGTTTCTGAGATGTGAAAAACTGCGTTTGAGTTTCAACTAGCTTCGTCATCATATCTTCTAAATTTGGCTTTTTATCATCGGTTTGTTGTGGTGGTTTGTTTTGAAAATTAGGTCTTTGCTGATTATAAGTATTATTGGATACTTGTTGATTGCTAGGACCTTGTTGGTTGTTGTATGGAATATTTCTGTTATAATTCTGGTTTTGATTGTAAATTGGTCTTGGCGGTTGATAATTATTCTGATAATTATTTCCAGGCCTTTGGTTTATGTATGAAATATTCTCTCTTTGTTCCATTGTTAATTCAATACTGAGACAATCTTTTGTCAAATGTGGTCCTCCACACTGCTCACAACTAATTCGTATTGAGTGAATATCTTTAGTCATCTTTTCCATTCGTCTCTCCACAGCATCTATCTTTGCGGAAATGAAATCTAAGTCATGGCTAGAATCGGCTCTAGCTGCTTTAGATGATCTAACGATATCTTTTTCTTGGTGCCACTCATGTGAGTGGGAAGCAGTATTATCAATAATTTTGTAAGCATCAGTTTCGGTTTTCTTCATAATAGAACCACCAGCTGCTATATCTATGTCTTTTCTTGTAGTGATGTCGCATCCTTGGTAGAATATTTGTACTATTTGACAGGTGTCTAAACCATGTTGCGGACATCCTCTTAACAACTTTCCATATCTAGTCCACGCCTCATATAGAGTTTCATTTGGTTTCTGTGTAAACGTAACAATTTCTGCTTGAAGTCTTACGGCTTTAGATGCAGGAAAGAATTGTTTAAGAAATTTGTCAACTAAAATGTCCCATGTATCGATCGCCCCTTCAGGTAACGATTCTAACCAATCTTTGGCTTCTCCCTTTAAAGTCCAGGGAAATAACATGAGATATATCTGTTCATCCTCCACTTCTCGGATTTTAAATAGTGTGCAGATTCTATTAAAGGTACGTAGATGTTCATTTGGATCTTCCTTCGGCGCACCACTAAATTGGCATTGATTAGTCACCATGTGTAGAATTTGTCCTTTGATTTCATAATCTGGCGCATTAATGTCTGGATGAGTAATTGCGTGACCTTGGCCAGTGCGTTTAGCTCTCATTCGGTCTTCCATACTTAAAGGTTCTAGATTTTCCATAATTGAATTTGTTGAATCGGAATCACTAGATGATTCTGATTTAATGGTTCGTTCCTCAACAATCTCTGTTTGAATGATTGGTGGTTCCGGAGGAATTGTTAGTGGTTCAGGATCTACGAACCGTTCCTGAATATTCTCCGGATTCTCAATTGTGAGGTCGGGTTCAAAAAATGGATTATCGGAAATTTGAACTGAAGTACTTGGTCTACTGGATGACGATTCTAAAGAAAAATCAACGGCGGTTATATTTGCTAAATGTCTTGATCTAGTTACAGGTGGTGAACGTACAAAAGGTGGTGAACGTCTTGCTCGGTGCATTCACTGAATATCCTATTAGTTTTAAAAAGGAAAGAAAAATTATAATAAGTTATACAATCAATAGACTTTTCTGATTTTGCCCACGTTTCGAATAGCCAAAAGATGCAGCAGAAGGGCAGGATTCGTTTGGTCTCAATATAATTGAGGACTGTTTGGCTCCAATAACCCGGTCCACGTACAAATCCAACTATTACTACGAACCAGAAAATTTTGATGTCTATTAATTTAACCACTCAAAATAAATTTTCGTAATTTTAAGAAATTTAGATAAGAAGTAGAATAAAAATCTATGTCCTAAAACTAGAATAGCGAGAAATAAGAAAGAAAAAGAGTTCGTCGAAAAAGGTCGAAAAAGAAAAATGGTTGAAAAATAAAAGGTGACGGAAAAATAAAAGAAACTTATAAAAACTTAAAAATACTTGACTAACCTAACCTTATTACTACAACTAACTTAAAATTATAATCGCAAATTGATATTACTAATTGGAATGATATTTGATACATAGGTAAAAGTCGTCTAAAAATATTAAAGCTTACAGGAAAAACTATATCCCAAATGGAAATAACTTAAAAAGAAACTAAAACTTAAAAAGGCGTCGCAAAATTCTAAAGTACCTAAATCTTAGTCTAAAGAAAAAGCACTTAAGGAATTTTACGGCAAAGCCTAAAAATCTAGGAGTAAAAATAACTATAGCAAAAACTAAGTTTAAAATTAAATATGAGCGAAAAATACAAATATTACGTTAAAACGATTGAAAAGGGACAAAATATAAAAATATACAAAAAGTTATAAAAAGTACAATTTTTATAAAAATATTATTTTTATATTATTTATTTTATTAGACTATTAATTTTACAATTTAATTAAACTTAATAAACTAAAATATAAATTAAATAAAACTTAAATTAAACTAAAACTAATTATAATACTAATAATAATTAGGGTTTATAATAATAATTAATTAATAATTACTCCGTGATTAATTGCAGTAGGGTTTCTGTCGGTGTCAGAATTACTCCGCGAGTCGCGGTATTTCAAACAACAAACCCCGCGAGTCGCGGGGTTTCAAAATTCAACCCTGGAACAGTTTAAAACTCGACGTTTTTTTTTTTTTTTTTTCTGTTTTTATATTTTCTGTTTATATTATCTTATTAAAATATTTATGTAATCTAAATAAAACTTATCTTTAATAACTAAGATAAAAATAAAATACTTTATAACAATAAAAAAATAGATTTATATATATATATTTTTTTTTCTTTTTTTTCGGTTTTTTTATATTTATAAAATATATTTATAAAATAAATTAAATAAAACTCATATTTTTACAAAATAAAACTTATATTTTTATAAACTAAAATAAAAATAAAGAAACTTATAAAACTTAAATATTTAACAAAATCTTAAAAATACTTATATTTTTGTTTTTCTTTTTATATTTTCGAATATTTAAAACGTTTTTTTTTTTATATTTTTATATTAGCGTTGCGCTTCTGGCGTTTAGAAAGATTCCCCGGCAGCGGCGCCAAAAATACTTGGTGTGCAGCGGGGTGTATACAAAATACTTATTAATTTTAGCAGGAAATACTATTAAATACGATACATTTTTACACAAGATATTTATTTATTTAGAGAACGGATATACTTAAACCTTGCTACAACACTTATAGGCAGTGTACCTAATCGTACAGTAGTGTAGTTTTTAGTAAGTCCGGTTCGTTCCACAGAGAAAATCTTTTTTAAACAAAGCTTAACGCTATATTAGTTTACTTTTATAAAAATACAAATATATATATATATATATAAGTAATATTATTATTATAAAGGGGGGTTTTTACCGTTTAATGACCGGTTTGTCGATTTTAAAACTTTAGTCGCAGTTAAAACCAAATGTAAAATATTAAAAATGAATACAAGACTTAAATTAAAGCATAAAGTAAATAACGATAATGAAATTGCGAATAATAAAAGTGCGATAAAATAAACTTGCGATAATTAAAAAGTACGATAATTAAAAGTGCAATTAAATACAATAATAATAAAAATGCGATATTTAGAAGTGCAATTAAATATAAAATAAAGGAAATTAAATATGAAATAAAAGAATTATGCTTATTTAAACTTCAGTAATCATGATGTTTGACGTGTTGATTTTAGTTTTATGCCCATGGGTTAATTGTCCTTTGTCCTGGATTATTTAATATGTCCGTCTGGTTTTTGTCCATAACAGTCCATCAGTCATAAATATAAAGTGCGAGTGTCCTCATCAAATTATTCTTATACCCGAAGTTAAATATTCCAACTAATTGGGGATTCGAATTGTAACAAGGTTTTAATACTTTGTTTAATGAATACACCAGGTTATCAACTGCGTGTAAACCAAGGTTTTACTACTTTGTTAGCAATTACACCAATTACCCTTGAATGTAATTTCACCCCTGTTTTAATTATTCTAGTGGCTATTAATCCATTCCCATGTCCGGTTAAATGAACAATTATTCGTACATATAAATACCCCGCCCATCGTGTCCGATCGAGTGTATATGGTAATTTATAAGGACGCCCAATTGTAAATCTTTATATTAACATTAACAAACTATCATTTAGTTAAACAAATATAAAGCCCATTAATAGCCCATAGTCTAATTTCCACAAGTGTCGTTCTTTTGTCCAAACCCCAATTATGGTACAAAGCCCAATTACCCAATTTTAGTAATTAGCCCAACATCATGATTACTTCGTTTTAAATAAGCATAATAATAACTTAGCTACGAGACATTAATGTAAAAAGGTTGAACATAACTTACAATGATTAAAAATAGCGTAGCGTTACACGGACAGAATTTCGACTTACACCCTTACAATATTCGCTAACATACCCTTATTATTAGAATTATAATTAAAATTAAAATATAAATTATAAATATATATATATATATATATTTTACGTATGAATGAGGAGAAAAAAGATGATGAAAATGATCAGAATTCGGTTTGCTTTATAGGGAGTTTCAAAACTGGGGGCTCCGCGACTCGCGGCCTTTTTGGCCTTCAAACTCCGCGAGTCGCGGAGTTTGCTTTTACAGCTCAGAGGAGTTTGGCTCTTTGTTTACCGACGGTTTATAATATATATATAATATATATATATATAATTAATATAATTAATTATATATTATATTATATTTATGTGCATAGTTGACTTGTAATTTTTAGTCCGTTGCGTCGAGCGTTGAGAGTTGACTCATGTCCCGGTTCCGGATTTTCGAACGTCCTTGCGTACAATTTTATATTTTGTACTTTGCGTTTTGAATCTTGTACTCTTGTAATTTCGAGACGTTTCTTATCAATAATTGGAACCTCTTTGATTGTCTTTTGTACTTTTGAGCTTTTTGGTCGTTTGCGTCTTCAATTCGTCGAATCTGTCTTTTGTCTTCACCTTTTATTATTTAAACGAATATCACTTGTAAATAGAACAATTGCAACTAAAAGCTTGTCTTTCTTGAGGAATAATGCTATGAAATATATGTTCGTTTTTAGCATTATTAGTTGTTAAGACATTCGTGTAAATGGGTCGGGTTTGGATGAACCAAAGGAGAAGCGGTTGATCAATCACCCCTCTCATCGTCTCAAATTAATCAAATACAAATATGAAGATTAAAATCAATCAAACCTTTCAAATCACAACATCCGATGTTAACGCATTACACCTATGAATTCAACTGCAAATTTGAAATTAACCACTGTTTGGCGATGCTTACTACGGAAAGCTCAAACATAGGCCACACAACACCATGATTTCCGGCAAGCGTAAGCAAAAACTCATGAAAAAATGGAGCAGGGTAATTCTCTGTTTCTATGTTTATGTTTTGTGTATTGTATGGTAAATTATAGCTATATTTATATTGATTGTTAACAATAACAATCCCTTATTTTTCTAATTGGATTTGGATTCGGAATGGTTATCATATATTTCACATATCTTTTCCTTATTTCACGTACCACGTATCCTTTTTCTACTATAAATACCTCCATATTATTAAGATTTATTCACTCCAACACATAAGAAAAATTATAAAACAATACATACGAATAAATTGCTGAATCTATGAATTTACCCCACTTAACATGATTACCAAGGAACAAGACGACTGAAAAGTCAAAATCAAGGTCATCAATCAATGGATCAAGACAACGTATATGAAGTCAGACTCAATATTATCATATGAATTCATCCTTGTGGATTTGGAGGTAAGCAAATTCCATTCATATTTGCATTGTACACTATACTGATTATAATACACACTTAAATTAACATATACATCTCCTAATAAATATACTTTTGCTATGATTTATTTATGTTATATATTAATCAAATCTGTAGTCTGTATATTATGATGTATCATGTAATTATGATATAATTGTGTATGTTTTTAATTTAAAATATGTATCTGTTAATTATGATGTATTTATGCTATTAATTATTTAAAGTGTTTATAATATTTTTTTTTTACTGTTTATGATGTATTTATGATATAATTGTTTATGGTGTATTTAAAAACTTGAATATTATGATATATTTATTTATGATATAATTGATTATGGTTTTATTTAGGGTTAGTGTTTAGATTTATAGTTTAGGGTTTAGATTTTTGGTTTAGGGTTTAGATTTAGGGTTTAGAGTTTAGGTGTAGGGTTTTGGGTTTAGATCTAGGGTTTAGGTTTAGGGTTTATGGTTTAGAGTCTAGAGTTTAGATTTTATATTTTAGGGCTTATGGTTTAGGGTTTAGGGTTAGGGTTTGGAGTTTTTAGGGTTTAGCTTAGGGTTTAGGGTTTAGATTTAGGGTGTAGAGTTTAGATTTAGAGTTTTGGGTTTAGATTTAAGGTTTAGGGTTTAGGTTAGAGTTTAGGGTTTAGATTTAGATTTAGGGTTTAGATTTTAGAGTTTAGAGTTTAGGTTTAGGGTTTAGGTTAGGGTTTAGGGTTTAGATTATAGAGTGTAGGGTTTTGGGTTAGGGTTTATGGTTTATGGTTTATGGTTTAGGGATTAGATTTAGAGTTTATATTTTAGGGTTTATATTTTAGGGCTTAGGGTTTAAAGTTTTCAGGGTTTAGGTTAGGGTTTAGGGTTTAGAGTTTAGGTTTTGAGTATTTAGGGTTTAAGTTAGAGTTTAGGGTTTAGGTCTTAGATTTAGGGTTTAGGGTTTAGATTTTAGGGTTTAGAGTTTAGGTTTAGTTTTGTACTGTTGTTCGTGTGTAGGTTTCTTCTTGAAAAAAATATGCATGAACATACACCGAAGAATTGAGAAAAACATCAACAAGTCACGTTATCACTGCCTACAACCATATACGTCGAATTTATTAGCAGATACGAACCGTTGATTACTACTTTCGAATTTAAGTCTGTTACTTCATTTTAAAAAAGATTTTTTTATTTATGTTTTCACACATTTGAACTTTTGAAATATCATATTGTTATTCGTGTTATCATGGTTGAAATTATCATCATTCCATAAAACCCGCGAAATCGCGAGTCTTTAAGTAACCCTAAACCCTAAGCCCTAAAATATTATCTAAATTGTATTATCAAATATTAGTATTTAGATGTTATATACAAATGGTGTAATAATAGTATTGTCATAATATTATTTTAGGGCAGGGTTTACTTGTATTATCAACTTCGTCAGCCCATGTTATGTTTAAGTTCTTAACATTACTTTTATACAATTTTGATAGAAGTATGAAAGGTCACTCCCGGAGCTATTTTGCGGGCTTGTCTACTTTGTGAGTTTGTAACTTAAAAATGAGTAACACTTAATCCTCATAAAATAGCTATCCGATTCTATTTACTATAATAAAATTCTTTACAGAATCCCGCGAATTCGCGGATCATTAACTAGTTTAATGATGATAATCTAATTTGTTTTGTACTATTATATATTTGTATTGTATTTACAGTAGTTATTGTATAATAATTGTATTGCTTATATAAAAGTTAAAATTGTATAATCGTTATGTTTAAATTCTATACTTAAAATGTTTAAATAAAAGTTACTCCATATATTTTATCAAATAATTTGTATTTTGTTGACTTTAAGTTTACTTCAAATATTTTTTTTTTTTTTTTTTTTTTTTGATAATTCGGTTATGCACTTATACTAAAGTTGAATTCAAAAAGTTTTTGAAAAAATGAAATCGGTAAGAATCGATTCAAAACCGATTCAGAATATTTAAAAACGAAAATACTAATTCAAAATAACTTATTTAACCGAAACTAAAAAACTGAAACCGATTTAAAAACCCTAATACGAACGTACCTTAGTTTATTAGATGGGTTTTTTAATCAAGCATGGTACTAGTGAAATGACCCGTGAAATCACGGGTTTATTTAAACGAAACAATTTAATGACATATTTTAGGTATTAAGTGATTGTAAATGCTAAAGTCATTTGTTTTAATGACCCGTTTGACTAAGAAACTTGTCGTTGTTTTTACAAATATATAGAGACATTTTTTTTGCATACATATGTAACGTAATTAATTTCGTAAAAAGAATCCATATTTGAATATTAATAATATAATAGTTATAATTATAATTATTATATTAAAAGTAAATAATAATAATAAAGTTCGCTCAAAGTTGACTATTTATATTTTAATAATAATAATAATTATTAGTAATAATAAATGTCTTTTAAAGTTTTTTAAAAATTAAAATTACAATTTAGGAGAGATTAGTATTTTCTTTTATAAAAGATTTCGTATTATTTTTTTAATTAAATTAATATATAATTATGACATCATCATTATAAAAATTAAAAGGTAATTAGTTTTAAAATAATATTATTTATGACATCATCAACATGACCTAAAAATTTTTCTTTTTATTTTTTGATTTTCTTTTGTAAAGGAAAAAGCTTATTTATGATGTCATCATTTTAGGAATATAATAGAATCTACTAGTGAAATGACCCGTGGAACCACGTGTTTATTTAAACGAAACAGTTTAATGAAATGTTTTAGATATTACGTAAACGTAAATGCTAAAGTTATTTAGTTTAATGACCCGTGGAACCACTGAGTCTCACTAAGAAACTCGTCAGCTGAACATTTTATCAAACACCTAAAATGCATATTAAACAATCCACATCCAATCATAAGAGATAATATTAGTTGTCATTTTATTTTAAAAGTGTAAATTAAAATATAAATTTAGAATTGGTTTTTTTCTACATAGCTTTCATACATACTCGTACTCAATTCAAAATAGTTAATTAAAATAATTCAAAATAATTTAATTATAATAATTAAAATAATTATTAATAAGATTTAATAATAATAATCAATTAAAAAGATTTAATTTTAATTCAAAATTATTTAGATTAATGACATCACCCACCATGTTTAGATTTTTTTCTTTTTAATTTTTTCTTAATAAAGGAATTAGCCTAACAATAATATCATTATTATAGTATTTTAATATTAACTATAGATAGATAGATAGATTATAGACAAAATTGCCCATTTCATTCCTGTATTTTCCACTTTTTGCTCGTTTCATCCATGTATTTTATTTTTTGCATTTTTCATCTTTAAAAGCATTTTAAAGTTCCAATTTCATCCCTCACTTTAACGAAGGTTAACTGAATCCGTTAAAACTATTCACAGGACTATCCATGTAATCTTTAACTAATTAAATTATTATTGTTATTATTGGACTCAGTTACGTGGATATAGTTGAAAGGGATAATTGATAATTGATAGATGTTATGACTTTATTTGTAAGTATACTGTATCAATGTATGAATGCAGATATTGAATAAGTGTTGCTTCATATCATAGTAGTATTTTATTGGGAAAAAATCTAATGAATTTCTCCACATTCATTAACAGGATATTATATCATGTACATCAAAAAGTCAAAGACCTGGATTGCAGATACGATGATTAATTTTAATTTATTCTTCAATATTGCAGCTCATAAGTTTGCAATGGTGTATTTATACTCTTTATTCAACTGTTTATAGATTTCAGCGTCACTTCACACTTACACTTTGCTGATTTTGAATATTTCAAGGATTCAACAGGTTAAAACAAGAGAAGCTAAGTCTTTTTAGTACACTATATCATCTAAATCATGTTTTACAAATACATATTTCTTAAAATTGATGTTTTGTAATTTTCCTCATTGATTGAATGGAGTGATGAAAACTGAGCTTTAAAATATATAGGGAAGATGAAGATCGATGATTTTGGACTCAATCATCAATCATCAATTTTTATTAGGGTGAGAGATGAAATTGAGTTCATGGAAGAAGGAATTGATTTTTTGTGATTTAATTAGTTAAAGATTACGTGGATAGTCCTTGTGAAGAGTTTTAACGAACTCAGTTAACCTTCGTTAGGGTGAGGGATGAAATTGAGCCTTTAAAATGCTTTTAAGGATGAAAAATGCAGAAAATAAAATACAGGGATGAAATGAGAAAAAAGTGAAAAATACAGGAACGAAATGGTCAATTTTGTCTAGATTATATTATGCACATATTTTTGCAAGGCCCGCCCCTACTTTGAACAGTCCGGCCCAGTTACAAACCCTAATACAAACCCTAATTCGAGTAATTGATATAAAGCCCTCATTCAATTCAATCCAATCTGCCGATTTCCGTCTACCATCTGTCTTGCTCCGGTACGCTCTTCTGAATTATATGATTTACTCCTGCTATAATAGTATTATTATTATTTATTATCTCATATCATATATAATATGAAATATGATTATTATTATTATTATTATTATTATATTTTATTGTATTGATGACTGTAGGGGTGTTCAAAACCGGATATCGGAAATTTCGGATATCCCAAAATCGGATATCCGAAATTTCGGACAGTGGATTTCGCTATCCGAAATCCGAATCCGAAATTTCGGATTTTCGGATTCGGATATGGGATTATCCGAATATCCGAACTTAATTTACAAAGTGAGATCAAATAAAAATTAGAAGAACAAAAGTACTACCTGAACATAAAAGAATTATTGAGAGAGATGTGGTCATAGAAATAAAAAGGATCATATTAACGAAACATTAAACAACTCATTATTCATGATCAATTTGAATAAGTCAGTGGATAGAACTTGGAGTGAATGCATAATTTGGGTCTATGCCCTCAATTCTTTTTATCAACGCAAAAAACATAAGTAAAAGAAACTTGACTCGAGAAGTCAAAGTCGCAGTTGGACATTACAAAGGTACAAACTTAAGCCTACCAAAAAAGTTACAAAGCTTTAAACTTAAAATTGTGACAAGGCATTAATTTGTGAATACTGCTGTTTGATTCGTAGCTCCTTTTGTGGGTAAAATGTAAAAGCATAAGACTTAGTTGCAACCTCCATTTGTGGGCTTAGATGCCAGCTAATTAAGTATCTGAGTATAATTCGTAGCTCAATAAGGCAAACAAGCAAAAGCACGCTTTCAATTGTAACTACCTGAAACATTTAGGCTATGACAAAGAATGAAGATGAGATGAAGAAGATGAAGATTAGATGAGGATCGTGACTAGTGACAGAGTGAAAAGGCGTATTTCAATTTTAGATCTAGGGTTTTGTAACTTTTGTTTGCTATCTGCTAACTTTTTAACTCTTAAAAGGTTCAAAGTTTTACCCACTACCAACTAAAAGTTATAAAAGTATAATATAATAATAATAATAAGTGTATTAAATTTCGGATATCGGATAATCCGATTATCCGAAAATTTTGAAAAATCTATCCGATATCCGAATCCGAAAATCCGGATATCCGATTTTCGGATATCCGAAAATCTGGATATCCGAATTTTCGGATATTTTCGGATCGGGTTTTCGGATAATTCGGATTACGGATTCGGATTCGGGTATTATGATATACTACATATATGTATAGCTACATTTATGTAGCTAGATTTCGTGTATGTGCTTGCAGATAGTTAATTAGATCTTGCTTTATATATATTCTAAATTGACCTTAATAGTGTTTTGTTAAACGTATAGAATAGAATTTTATTATCGTTTTTAAAAGAGTTTACAAATTATATTTAGCTATGTTTTTGAGTAATTGAAATTAGCTTTTGATGTAACATGCATATTTAAGCATTAGATGTTACTAATATATGTAGATCTAGTGCCTTTATCATTAACTTTGTAGGTCTTTAATTCATTTTACGGTTGATCATATTCAGTAATATTAAAATATCGTTATATCTTTTTGATATTCTTTATTTGTAGTCTGATGTTAATAACTAGCTTTTAATATGAGTTATATGTCTTAAGCTAATATATGTGGTTTGAATTTATTATTTATCATTTAACTATAGTTTTGATGTAAATTTTCCATTTAAACATTATCTTTATATGTTTCTTTTGTAAATTGTTAATGTTTGCATTTTTTGAGATGACAAAGAATGTGATTTTTGTTGCATTTTTGTTTTGGCCACTATGTGTATGTTTGATGAAATGGTTTCCAAATAATATACAAATTAATCAAGGCTGGACTCTTGAAAAGACTCTTTGCTAAATTCCATTTTTGGGTTTGGTAAGACACACGATTGAGTCTGAGATTTGGCAAAAGTTATTGCCATAGGCCGTTGGTTTTGGAGCCATTTTTTTCATCATTACATGTTCTGGTTCAAGATTTTGTGCAGCTGATCAATCATATTTCTTTAGTCTGATCACTCTAGCAATATATTTTCAACATTTGTGTCTTATACTTAAACTTGAAGATATGAGAAGTTAAGATTAATGTGACTATTAGGCCATATTCGTGTTATATGATGTAGTCTTTTTTCTTTACATTATCTTTAGTGTTTCAAATGTGTTTGCGTTTTGTTTATTGATGATATTTAGGCATGTGAGACTTTGAACATGCATTTATCTACTTTAATTTCTACTCTGTAAGTTTACTTTGATTGCAAGTATCATGTCCTTATCAGACACACACATGTTTTTGAATGTGTTATTATTCGTTTTAATTCAATGATTGTAGTGAAAATAATATTCTTTTGAATGTCTATTTTAACGAATATATAGTACTTCTACAGTTACCACTTATAATCAATTTCATTTTGCACGTTCTCTTTCACATTATATAGAAATAGAAATGAACTTAATGAGTTTTGCAGAAACGTAGCACTAAAGTATCATGTCTCATCGTAAATTTGAGCATCCAAGACATGGTTCATTGGGCTTTCTTCCTCGGAAAAGGGCTGCTCGCCACAGAGGAAAAGGTTTAGATATGTTGCTGTGATCTCTTGCTTAAATTATTTAGTATTTTATATTTGATCAGGCATTTACTATTTTTGATGATTTAGTTTTTGTGCTCGATGTATTTACTTTATGATTCAATCTATATTTTAACTCCGCCATATCTTATTTTTGAAAGGCAAGTAATTTTAAAATTTAAAACAAAGACTAGCCTGAAGCTAGTTATTTTTACTAATCAAAAGATCTTAATTTTGTGTTAGTTTCTATTCATCTATTATGGCTTACGATATTTTAGTTTCATACGTATTTGGACCAATGTTTTTTATGTATTGATTTATGTAGCTAACCTAATTAATTATTATTTGTTGTTCATCGTTGTTGATCAGAAACATCATTTGTTTATGTTATACTCTGTATTTGCTTGGTTTTGCAGTGAAGGCATTCCCCAAAGATGATCCAACTAAACCATGCAGATTGACTGCTTTTTTGGGTTACAAAGCTGGGATGACTCATATTGTTAGAGAAGTTGAAAAGCCTGGGTCAAGTAAGTTATATCAAATCTGTTACATAGCAGCCAATTTGCACAGCACCTTTTGCCTTTCTTATATATATATCAGGAAAAAGCCTGTGCAGTAAATAATTTATCTCCATGTTTATGTTTTTTTGCTAAACTTTCATGCAATTTTAATTCAGAACTCCACAAGAAGGAAACTTGTGAAGCTGTTTACAATCATTGAGACACCTCCAATGGTGGTTGTAGGGTTGGTAGGCTATGTTAAGACCCCCCGTGGCCTTCGAACTCTGAACACAGTGTGGGCCCAGCATCTCAGTGAGGACGTCAAGAGGAGATTTCACAAGAATTGGTGCAAGTCGAAGAAGAAAGCCTTTTCCAAGTACTCACTGAAGTATGAAACCGACATGGGAAAGAAAGATATCGAGTCCCAGTTGGAGAAAAAAAGTACTGCAACGTCATTCGTGTTCTGGCTTACACACAGATCAGAAAGATGAAAGGTTTGAAGCAAAAGAAGGCTCACCTGATGGAGATTCAAGTGAATGGTGGTGACGTGGCACAAAAAGTTGATTTCGGCTATGGTTTTTTTGAGAAACAGATCCCTATTGATGCTGTGTTCCAGAAGGATGAAATGATTGACATCATTGGTGTGACTATAGGTAAGGGTTACGAAGGTGTTGTGACCCGTTGGGGTGTGACCCGTTTGCCTCGAAAAACCCATCGCGGGCTTCGCAAGGTTGCTTGTATCGGAGCATGGCATCCAGCTAGGGTTTCGTACACTGTTGCAAGAGCTGGACAGAATGGTTATCATCACAGGACTGAAATGAATAAGAAGATTTACAAACTTGGAAAGGCTGGTCAAGAGTCTCATTCCGCACTCACTGAATTTGACAGGTTATTTTTGTTTTCGCGATACTTGTTTTATTTCTGTCTCAAAATGATAAAATTATCTTTAGAAGGTTGTTATTTATGTGTGTAGGACTGAGAAAGAAATAACTCCAATGGGGGGTTTCCCTCACTACGGTATCGTGAAAGATGATTATCTGATGATAAAGGGTTGTTGCGTGGGACCCAAGAAGCGTGTGGTGACTTTGAGACAGTCGTCGTTGAACCAGACATCGAGGCTTGCTTTAGAGGATATTAAACTCAAGTTCATTGACACGTCATCAAAGTTTGGCCATGGCCGTTTCCAAACTTCTGATGAGAAGGCCAAGGCCTTTGGACGGGTGAAGGCATAATGATTCTGAATGTGACGCTGAAAGTTTGGTCTTTTGCTATATGCGTATTTTTATTTAGAATTTCTATTATGTTGGTCGTACCATCTTATGTTATTTTGAGGTTTAGAGTTCTTTTTTGAGATTAAGATTTTCATTTTTCCGTCGGAATTATCGTAAAACAGAAGTTATGTTAAAGGTTTTTGGTTGATGTTTGCTTATTTTCACTTCCTCTGTTTTACAATTTTGATTACCATTTTTGCTTGAATATGCATGGGACATTCAACACAGTGTTCAATACAATTTTTTAAACAGAGGCTGTGAAGACGTATTGTTGCGTTTTTATTCAGATTTCAACCTTCAACAACTCAATCGGGAATTGATATATCTACCATCTAAATTACTTATTCCACCACAAACTGTGCATTAAAATGTTGTACTGTACAACCAACTCATTAATGCATATGTTTGGTGGAAAGAGTAATTTGAATGGTGAATATATCATTTCCTATCTCAAAATGTCAAATTTGTGTGTCAAATTGTAATTATCAACTTTTTATTTTTACATTTTATTATATTAAATTAACACATGATTCAATAAAACTAATTATTTAATATTCATTAAAAAAAATTAAAACGGTTAAATGAAAAGAATTACTTCAAAAAAAAAACATTAAAAAAAACTACATTCAGGAAAAAAAACATAAAATAGAAAGAACAATATTTTAATTAAAAAACTAGTCGACGTCAATTTGTTCGTCGTCGATTTCTTGTCGTTTGGAGAATTTGATTTATGATTTGAGTTTGACATTATTAAATGTTTTAATGGGAGGATAAAGATGTTGATGATTTTAAAGTTAAAGATGGATGAAGAATATAAATGTGAAGCTATATGTGTGTATGTGATGTTTAAATAGATAAAGTAATAGATAAAGTAAATTGGAAAACATTTAACTTCAAAAATAAAAAAAAAACTCCAACAAATATATATATTCGTTTGAAATCAATCAAAATCGCCACCCAATCAGACTTTGCCAAGTGTACCTGACGATCTCGTCTCCTTTCGACAGATTTTCAACTGACGTCTCCACGCGTGACGCTGCATTATAGGCGTCAAGAGGGTCAAAAATCGCCAAATCAGACGCCGGAGAGGAAAGTGACCGCATCGGGAATAGTCTAAGGATTTTTTTGTATGAAGATAAAATTTTTTAGCTTTCTAAATTGAAAGAATATTATGTGGTGAAATAGCGCTATCCAAGTATGTAACAAAACTATATACGCCAACGTAAAAAGGTTCAACCACTCATTATCACAACACCCGTCAAAACTCGCTGATGACCACATCACTCTTTATTTCAAAAGCTCATTTTATGTTATATATTTTTTCTTCTAGTGAGATATTTCTATCACTTTTACTATGCAATAAAATTTTTCATATTTCAAGGGAAAAAAGAGAGAGCATTTTGTTACGCAAAAAACGTTATGCCAACAAGTATGCACACACAAACTTTAATTTCAAGCTAAAATCACATTTTAGATTCTAGAATTTACAAAATTTAAAATTAATTAAGGTTTTAATTGAATGCCTATAGCCACGAGCCCACGATTATCACACAACGGCTCATATAATTCTGACCAATAACAACATTCTAAACCGGTGGTCTACCTGAACAAGCATCTTTATAACCGGGTTCGTCACTCTTCGGCCCAATATTATTCAAAGGAATCGTGCCGCCGGTCACGGCTGACGTCGATGCACCACCGCTATCTGACATAATTTTTGGAGACCTAACAGAAAACGCTCTGGACAAAAACGAAGGCGCCCTTGAAAAAACCCACCGGTCGGACCGTACAGCAACCCGGTCTAAACTCCCATTTCGTTTGTAAATTCTCCCCCTGCTACTACCTTCTCCGGTTCGGTACCCTTTTCTTGAACTCCCTTCTCCACGCATTCCAACCGTACTTCCAGACCGGTTCAGTAAAGCATCTGATATCACTTGCTTTCTCACTTGCTCCGGTAACCTTAACGTGAACCGGTCCGTGTTCTCACCCGGTTGAACCAATGAATGTCCGGTCGAGTGTGATCTAAACTTCTCAAATAAACCCGGTCTAGAAACAGACTTTGGTGGTAGGTTTGTTTTCTCACTTTGATTCCTACCAAGGACCGGATTCCCGTCAGTGATGACGTCATCATCAACCCGAATCGAAACATTCGAATTATCATTATTATCTCGTTCCTCAATCACGGTGGTGATGTTCTCATCACCAGGTTTAGGAACGAGATCCGATCTACATACCGGACACGTCACGTGACTTTCAAGCCAAGCATCAATACACTCGGCATGAAACACGTGATCACATTTCGGTATCAATCGAATTGTCTCTTCATCTTCAAATTCATTAAGACAAACTGCGCATTCAAGCGCGCCTTTACCAATTTTCAATCCTTTGACTGTTGAGTAAGTGAAAGTAGGAAAAGTTTGTAAGACGTCCGCGCTCAGACCGCGTGTAGCCGCCATCATTCGAGCGCGGCGCAAGGAAAGGGCAGCACGGATGCTGCCCCCGCCGTTGGTTGAATGTCGACGGAGGTAAATTGAGCAAAAAGCCATGAGAAAAAGAGCAGCAGCAAGGACAACGATGATGATCGCAATTGAAGGACTGAATCTAGCGTAATATGCATCTGGTGGTGGTGAAGGTTGTGATCTCACTAATGAAATTGAAAGTGAAATTAGTAATATAATTATGAAATTATGTTTTGAAAGATTCATGGTTTTGAGTTGTTGGAGAAGCCAGAAGGGTGGAATGAAAAAGATAATGGAAAATATAAAGGTTTATAAATGAACAATTGAACATGAACATTTACATTTAATTTATATATTTATATTCATTTAAATTATAAATTATAATTGTCAATGTACATTATAAATTATAATTATATTTTAGAATATATAGTGCGTTTTGGGTGAGGATTAAAATAAAGACTTTGTATTTTGACTTTTGGTACAAGTCTACTTAGACGTGAATTACGTTAGTACCTTCTATTTGATTTTATTTTTAGCTGGAAAAGTCTTAATTTCTTACTTTCCGAGTCTTCCTTTCATATTCTACGGAGTACTATTCTACAAGCCAGATCAAGGTTGTAAAAGACGCGAGTCGGGGACGCATCGGCCATGCCTAAAAAACGACGCGTCGGACGCAACGGGGACGCAACAGGCGTTGACTAACGTTGACTTTTAAAAATAGTTTTATTAAATATGTATTTATATATAATATTATATAGATCGAATCTTAAAATATAAACTATATTTACAATAAACATGAACAATTACGAATTATTAACACTATTACAAAAAAAATAAAAAAAAAAATTGACCGACTTTGACCGACTTTTTCCGACTTTTTCCAACTTTTTACCTTTGACCGACTTTTTAGCAACGACGCATCGGCCATGCCAAAAACACGACGCGTCGGCCGACGCATCGGTCAAGTCGGCCGAATTTTGCAACACTAAGCTCGACTCGCGAGCTAATCGAGCTCGGCTCGTTAAAAAATCGATTCGAGCCGTGCCTAAACTAGCTCGAGCCCGAACTTGAACATGTTTTTAGGATCGATTACTAAACAAGCCCGAGCTCGAGCTTCTTATATCGAGCTCGAACAAGCTCGCGAGCCTAAACGAGCTTTTCATTTATATGCATTATTTATTATTTCAAATTAATAATATACTAAATACATAAAAAATAGTTACTACTTTATATATAAATACACAATATAATAAATAAATTGAATCATATATAATATAAAGATGCGCAATAAATTAAATAAAAATAAATAAAATAATAATAAAAAGTACTATTTTTGATTAAACGAGTCGAGCTCGAGCCGAACTCGAGCTTGCATAAATCCAGACGAGCCGAGCTCGAGCTTAATATTCAAGGCTCGAATCGAGCCAAGTTCAAGCTCGAACTCAGTAAAGTTCGAACGAGCCTAGTCGAGCTTGGGCTCGGCTCGGCTCGTTTACACCCTAAATTTGTACCACCATTTGATGCACAAATTATCTCTTAATGACAACCCTTAGGGTTGTCATTAGAAAAGTTCTTTTCTTTTTCTTATCAAAATTTTATTATACTATATACTAAATATGGACAACACCCTCCAACCACAACCCGCCACATACTCCAAAAACACGGTAGCTACTGTAGCGCACTGTAGCTACAGTTTTTTTTTTTTTTTTTTTGGAAATCATTTACTTAATCTTCTGATGTTATTCTGAATTCTGATTTTAAGTTTAACTAAATAATTAACATCTACTTTAATCGATTCTAAACAATCTAATAAATAAATAAATTGGAGTAGATCTTTAAACAAAAATCATATACTAAAATTAATACAGTAACTAACAAAGACTAATAAAAAAATTTTTATCACCAAAAATAACTATAAAAACCCTCCATAAAACACCACCGCCACCAACCATTTTTATATACTATATACTAAATATGGACAACACCCTCCAACCACAACCCGCCACATACCCCAAAAACACTGTAGCTACTGTAGCGCACTATAGCTACAGTGATTTTTTTTTTTTTTTTTTAGAAATAATTTACTTAATCTTCTGATTTTATTCTGAATTTTGATTTTAAGTTTAACTAAATAATTAACATCTACTTTAATCGATTCTAAACGATCTAATAAATAAATAAATTGGAGTAGATCTTAAAACAAAAATCATATACTAAAATTAATACAGTAACTAACAAAGACTAATAAAGAATTTTTTATCACCAAAAACAACTATAAAAACCCTCCATAAAACACCACCGCCACCAACCATTTTTGAAACAAACCACCGTCAACAGCTACTTGCCACTTCCGGCAACAATTCGCCACTAACACCAACTTCTAGCAAAAACGATGTCGCCACCAGGGGTACTTTTGTCTTTTCACACCCAAGGTTGAAAAAAAAAAACCAAAAGCAAGATCACAGTTTACAATATTCTTTCACATCTTTAGATCTTCAACACCACCATTTTTTTTTTACCTCTTACCCAACCACCACCCCTCCACCAGCACCGCCGCCAAGCAAAATCACAGTTTACAATATTCTTTCACATCTTTAGATTTTCAACACCACCATTTTTATTTTTTATTTTTTTTACCTCTTACCCAACCACCACCCCTCCACCAGCACCGCCGCCACCGTCACCATACCGCTGCTACGAGCACGTCGCCACTAACACCAGCCAATATGGATCTAGAACTAAACAGATCTGAGGACAATTTTTTTATTTTTAGTTAAGCAAAGTCTGAAAATATAACAAACACAAAAAACAACTGAAAAATAAAAACATATATCGCTATAATATACGAACTTACAAGATCATGAACTTGAAAATTTTTAATCTTAAACTGAAAAAATAAAAAATTGTAACCCAAAACAACTTTTCCGACCGATGCGGTTTCCGGTCTTGATTTAACATAAATTTCTGTTCTAATTGTTACGATGAGAGATCTACAACTAATATCGACCTCCACCACCACCATCGTGAAATTCCGTTCACCGCCATCATCGCCCTACCACGAACTCCGTCCATCATCACCATCAACCTACTACAAATACCACTTTGAAAAGAAAAATATGAGTTTCTTAATTACGACATTTATTTTTTCTAGATTTGTTGAACGAGAATGTTAGAGAAAGCATACATATAAAAAATCGTTTATATAAAACTCGATTTGATATTATTTATGCTAAAAATATACTAACAAAGCAAGTTAGAAACTATTAAAATTTTTTTGATGAAAACGCGTTGAAGATGAAAATTCAAGAAGATAAACTCAAATACAGTTTAGTAGAGGATAAAGCAAATGGGAAAGTGTGTGGTGTTTGAATAATGATAAAGAAAATTAACTTATACCAAAACCCTATCACAAATGAGCAGATTTCAAGCCTTTTCTGGTGGGCTTAAGCCCAAACATTAAACGAGATAAAAAAAAGCTCACATATTTTTTATTATCTTAATTTTAATTTTTAATTTTAACTTATTTGAAATTAAATTAAAAGTTAAGTTCATTGAAAAAATATGCGTAGTATTTATACTCCTATTTCTTAACAATGACTTTTTTCTTTTTGTCTTTAAAATATTTTTTTGTACAACTTTAATTATTTATTTTTGTCGTTGGTAAGAGTTATAAATATGAATTATGAAAGTTTACACTAACATAGTTGTAGTTTTTGTTCTTTTATTATCACCAAATTCAAACGTTTATTTGTTCTTTTTATCTCAATAATTTAGAGTGTAAAAATGAACAATGGATGCCTCAAACCATAACAGTTGCTGGGCATTGCGTAAATGGTCTGGAAAGAGTGGACAACATTTTGATGACTTTCAGCCCAAAAACTGTCTAACGATGTAGTAGCATTAAAATGACACTAATCCGCCGCGAAGCGCGGACCACAAATCTAGTTATTATACAATTATGGATATAGATTATGAATAGATATTTTTATGGATTTTTTTAGATATAGTCATAAAAGTAAAAAAAAATGTTTAATAAAAGATTTTTCCAGACAAGCCCTAATAATACACGATGTTTGTAAAGTAATTTATAAGGGTGATTATTAACAATTTTACAATTACATATAAAAAATACATTATCTAATATATTAAGCATTATTTTTAAGGCTATATATATATATATATATATATATATATATATATATATATATATATATATATATATATATATATATATATATATATATATAGTGGTAGGATCAAGAGGGAAGTAACCAATCAGGGGAAGCGGGGGGAAGCAAAATCTTTTTTTTTCTTCGTTTTTTGAAAAAAACTTTGTTCACGAACATTATAGATTGGATTAAAATATGAACATTTAATAAAGACACTTTGTGATAAATGTTTTTATTTTGACGGAAAAACGCTCGAAGAACTAATATATAACAATTATCGTGTTTTTCGAGCGTATGTTGAGGTTTTAGATATTTGGGTTTATATGGTTTAGATATTAGGGTTTAGAAATTTAGGGTTTAGGGTTTAGATTTAGGATTTAGATTGAGTTTTTAACACGAACGGTTTAGGGTTTAGGGTTTATGGTTTGGTGTTTTGCGTTTATGGAATAAACTCAAAACACCAAACCCTAAACCCTAAACCCTAAACTCTAAATCGGGCTAAATTTTACTTCACAAAACATGGAAAAAAAAACGTTAACATTCTTCACGAACAATATTATCTTGTGTGACGATCGCTCCAAATCCATATGGACGAACACGTCATTCATTGATTTCATTGCGAGGTATTTGACCTCTATATGATACGTTTTATAAACATTGCATTCTTTTGAAAAGGCATACCATAAATGAATATTTAAATCAAAGGTTTTCGACATCTGATGATTTCTACATATAGACAATCACCATAAATAATAGTTTACAATAGTACTTCCGTTGACAATGCAGTCAAAATAAGATACATGGTGATGATTTGGTGAATGCAACGTTTCCTTGAAAAATATGTCATGTAAAACTCCATGCACATAGCTTGTCTAACATCTAAGCAAACAGCGGAAGACTTCTAGGAAACCTGAGAATAAACATGCTAAAAAGTGTCAACATAAAGGTTGGTGAGTTCATAGTTTTAATGTTTCGTATAATCTGCATATAAAGGTGGATCACAAGATTTCAGTTGTTTCATCCAGAAACGTTTATCAAAATATTCTACGAAATTGAGCACCCTGGTAACTAAACTTAACGTATATATAATTTGTACCCTTTGTATAATCATCTTAATAATACACGCAAACCAACGTGTACGCTTCTCAAATAGCATACGTCCGTTAAAAGGCTAGTGCTCTAGCTCGGACGGGGATATCAAGCCCTATGGATCCATATATAACTACTCGCGCCCACCAGTTCTTATAACCGGCGGTTACTAGTTACCAAAGCTAAGGGATTTTCGGTTCAAACTCGGTGTAGAATTTAGTATGTACTTGTATCCATTGCGTTTAAAATAAAGTGCATGTATTCTCAGCCCAAAAATGTATATTGCAAATGCAATTAAAAAGGGAGCAAATGAAACTCACGCATATAAGTATTGTAAATCAGTTAATAAAGCATTTGCATGTATTCTCAGCCCAAAAATGTATTGAGTAAAAGGGATCATATGAAACTCACGCATATAAATCTAGTATTTTCAGTATTTATAAACAGTCGCATGTATTCTCAGCCCAAAAATATATTGAGTAAAAGGGATCATATGAAACTCACGCATATAAATCTAGTATTTTCAGTATTTATAAACAGTCGCATGTATTCTCAGCCCAAAAATATATTGAGTAAAAGGGATCATATGAAACTCACTGTTTAATATTGATATACAATATTGCAGGAAAGCACGTAGACGCATCTGAGATGATAAACACGAGGTTTGATTCACAAAAAATACCCCCGAACATTACCCATAACCTCCTTGGCAATAACCCATAATTTCCTTAGCTCTAGCTTGCTCGAAAACTCATTTTGAAAATTACTTGGACAGCACTCCGTCGTAATATTTGATGTACATTATTATTTTTGTATCGCAAAAATAATAACACTAATAATAAAAAAAATAATAAGATTAATAATAATCTTATTAATAATAATAATAATAATAATAATAATAATAATAATAATATAAATAATAAATAAAATAAATACGGAGTAATATGTATGTGTGTGTTTTTTTTTCTTTCTTTACTCGGCAGAAAATGTTGCAATTTATAGAACCTGGCCTGAAATCTGGAGTCATGCGACTCGCATGGAAATGGCCTTCTGGCCATGCGACTCGCATGAGGACCAGGGACAGCTCACATTGTTTTTGTCCTAACATTTGTCGACATAATAAAATATAAATATAATATATATAATTTAAATTAATTAATTATATATTATATTAAATTCACGTGCATAGTTGACTTGTAATTTTTGTTCCGATAAGTCGTACGTTGTCACTCGACTTATGTCCCGGTTCTGGTTTTTCGAACGCCCTTTCGTACGCTGAGAAAACTTGTACTTTACGTTTCGTGAATCGTACCTTTGTCAAAATATAGTCTTAAATCATCCATAAAATATACCACTGTAGCAAAGTTACTGTAGCAAAGTCAATTTTTACTGTAGCAATTCACTGTAGCAATTTGAAAATGTTACTATCGTTTACTAAATAACTTAAAATTATATATATGTATATATCTTTTTAATATATATAAATCAGTTTTTAAATACACATTGGAAGTTATTTATAAATAAATTTTAATAATAAATATTTTAACTTATCATATATATTCAAATAGATATTTAAACCAATAAGTTTAATGTACGGTATCAAATAATTAATACATTGTTACCTTTTCAAGTTATAGTATATATGTATCTATTTACATATAATTGTTCGCGAATCGTCGAAAACAACCGAAAGGTATTTAAATATATAAAAGTAGTTCAAAAATTTTGAGATTCAGTTTTACAGACTTTGCTTATCGTGTCGAAAATGTTAATCATACAAAGATTAAGTTTAAATTTGGTCAGAAATTTCCGGGTCATCACATCTTGAATGTTATTTTTGTGGATCGTTTTCCCGCCTAAATAATAACATTCATCACGAAGTGTCTTTTCTAAATGTTCATATTTTCGTGTGATCTTGATGCATGAAAAAAATTCCAAAAAAACGAATTTTTTTTTTTTTGCTTCCCCCCATTAGTTACTTCCCCATTGATCATGCCCATACATATATATATATATATATATATATATATATATATATATATATATGTATGTATGTATGTATGTATCATATTTTAAGCTTAAATGTAAACTAAATAGTGGAAAAGTAAACTAAATATCATTAGAAAACCTTAACTAATGTTTTGCAAAGATGGTACCTGATATTTGCTGAATTTTCATGGCTGCTACCCCTTGCAAACATCCTCAGTTTTTTAACCTTAACACCTCACATGTGTCACACATTTGAGGGCAATTACGTCCATTTAATTCAGATTCAGTCATAATACCAAATGCAAATACACTTAATACAAATTCAGATCCCAAATGCAACTTCAATATATACTGGCACATTCGAACCTCTTAACCAATTCAAATTCAGTGATAAAACAAAAAGTGACAAAAGGTGGTAGTTCCAACCCAACTGCAGTAATGCTTAATACAAAAAGTCAATATCAATCTACAAAAGGTGGTTATTTAAACCCAAATGCAGATATACTCGAAACCACACACATACATTAATTATATATATGACGTGTGGTTGAATTAGTTGTAAGCTTGTATAATAGTTTCATTACGAGTAAAAATTTGAATTTGTATTATGACTGAATTTTGTAATGGTTGCATTTGGGTTGAAGTGTACCAGTATATATTGTGGCAAAAAAAAATGGGTTTGAATGTGCCAGTATAATGTGGCCAAGAATGTGGTGATTTTGGTTAGTTTTGGCCAAGAATGTTTGTACCGCCTTTAAATGTACCAATATATATATGGGTAGTTTTGGCTAGTTTTGGCCACTTTTAGCTGCAGATAACAATTCATCTAATAATCATACCATTCATCAAAACATAAATTACCAACACATTCATTACAACAGAAATACAAAGACATTACACATTCATTATATACCTATATCTAAAAGGTAAAGCTGAAATGAATAGTACTATTCATTTCCCACTTTTCTCACACTTAATCCCCTAACTTTCATTAAAATACAAATCGAACCCCCCACTTTATACGTATATTTTTCCCCAAATTTCACAATATTAACCCCCTAACTTTTATTAAACTACAAATCGAACCCCCACTTTACTAACTTTTTTTTTTTTACTAATATTCAATTTTCAGAAACTTAACCCCCTAACTTTTACTAAAATACAAATCGAACCCTCACTTTATACGTAAAGTTTTTTCAAATTACACAAACTTAACCCACTACCTTTTATTAAAATACAAATCGAACCCCCACTTTACTAACTTTTTTTTAAAAATAAAACCCGAACGCTAAAAGAAGCAACTTTCACAAAAGGAACAACCCTTCAATGTTATGTCGAAAAAAATTCTTTTTTACAAAATAGATCAAGACTTTTTTTTTAACTCGCATTCAAAACGGAGCCCCCGGCGCGAAGCGAGGGCTCCACAACTACCCTAACTTTCATTAAAATACAAATCGAACCCCCCACTTTATACGTATATTTTTCCCCAAATTTCACAAGCTTAACCCCTTAACTTTTATTAAAATACAAATCGAACCCCCACTTTACTAACTTTTTTTTTTTTTTACTAATATTCAATTTTCAGAAACTTAACCCCCTAACTTTTACTAAAATACAAATCGAACCCTCACTTTATACGTAAAGTTTTTTCAAATTACACAAACTTAACCCACTAACTTTTATTAAAATACAAATCGAACCCCCACTTTACTAACTTTTTTTTAAAAATAAAACCCGAACGCTAAAAGAAGCAACTTTCACAAAAGGAACAACCCTTCAATGTTATGTCGAAAAAAATTCTTTTTTACAAAATAGATCAAGACTTTTTTTTTAACTCGCATTCAAAACGGAGCCCCCGGCGCGAAGCGAGGGCTCCACAACTAGTTAGAACTAAAATACAAAGATAATTGACTAGAAGTGAAATACCATTCATAACAACAAATACCAATACATTACACATCAAAAAAATTACAAATTGAACATATGTAATCAACTTTCTACCCAAATAGAAAAACATACAAAACAAATACAATCAAAATGACAAATACAAGCATCTTCATCTTCATATCTCAGACTTGAAATACAAGCATCTTCCACACCAACAATCAACCATTACGAATTGAAATTTAAAATTGGCGAACGAAGGAGTCGAATTTGGGAATTGGGAGCTAAGGTTAAGGTTTATAATCAATTAAATAGATACAGTACGTATGAGCTCAACAGATGGCCCTTTATATGGACTATTATGATTAAATGGACGTAATTGCCCTCCCATGTGTGACACATCACACATGTGAGGTGTTAAGGTTAAAAAACTGACGAATGTTAGAAAGGGGTAGCAGCCATGAAAATTCAGCAAATATCAGGTACCATCTATGCAAAAAAAATAAGTTAAGGTTTTCTAATAATATTGTATATAAACCAAGGGTACTAACTGCGTAATTTTGTCCTTCTTTTTGTGTTTTAGAATTTTGTTTAATAACATGATTAAATTAATATAAATATAATTATAATATAATGGATGGATAATGGATGATTTGGATTGGAATGACGTAAGCAGTTTAGTCACACCGTTCCGGAAGCTTCGAGTAGGAAAATGTAAGTAGAGGGTGCTTCATAGATGACGGCTTTTAACATAACCACGTGTTTTCGTAATTAGTTGGCTTCTAGAAATTAACGTTCAAGGGGTTGTGTCAGTTTTTAGAGGTCTAAGGTATCCGTAGTTAATTTCCTTGTCTAAAAATGCACCTTGAAATTGATTAATGTAGAGTGTCGTTCAGTGTCTATTTCGGTATTAATTTCATGACCGATTTTAGTCGAGGACTAATAAGAAAATATAATAAATAAAAAAAATAAAAAAATTAGTTGAAACTACCATCGGGAGAGTTACGGTGGACAACGACGCCGAGATCGACTGAGACGGACGATGGTCCGGTATCCATTTTTAAGCACCGTCGGTGATGGACGGTGAAATTGACTACAGATACCCTATGCTCTTATGTCACGCTGATTTTTTTTTTTTTTTTTTTTTTTTTTTTTTTTTTTTGTAAGCTCTAGTTTAGTTTTGTTTGTCACATAAGTATTCTAAATATTATAAAAACAATAAGCTCTGAAATATTATTTACAAAATAGACATTTATATTTACGTTTGTTTTGGTAACGATAGCTTCTTTTTATTATTTTTAACGGGTAACACACTCTCATTTGTCCACCAGAAAACTTGAATTCATAACCTTAAAGTTAGCAAGACTTTTTGATACCACCAAGCTAAAAGCCTTTGGATAATAGCTTCTTTCTAGATCGGCCAAACATCTTAATTTGAGTTAGATAAAATATCACACGCGTTAAATCTTTTTATAAAGGAAATTGGTCAAAATATCCTCATTTCGAAAAGTGTTTAGCAATAGCCCTCAAAAAATCGTAATTACAAAAATGCCCTTGTCCACGTATCACGCACCATGCGTGATGCGTGATAGCTATTGCGTGATGTGTGTTGCTGAGATATTCATCAAAACCAACCACACAAAACAGTGCCTAAATCGAAGTTGTTGATCGAAAGATATGATCATTTAAAGTTCGGCTTCAACTCACCCCACGCACCACACACTGCGCTCATGTTTGGTGTGTGTTACAATGAAAATAGGGTGTCTCGGTGATTATCTCTGTAACACGCATCACACACGAACCTGCATGTATCATGCGTGGTGCGTGGACGTGAGACATTTTTGCAATTACGGTTTTTAAAGGCATATTGTTAAACCGAAATGAGGACATTTTGAAGAATTTTCCCTTTTTATAATTGGCCAAACATCTCAATGTGTGACAGGTATCTTGAACTTTAATTTGATAATGGTTAGTCTAGTTGATAATTTTAGGGGCTTATTATGTTTTTATTTTGGCTAATGTGTGACCGTTAATGCTGCTGGTTAATTCATGTACTCATCTTGAACTTTAATTTTGATCATGGTTGGTCTAGCTGATAATTTTAGGGGCTTATAAATAATACTATGCTTTTGTGAAACCAATTTGATAAGGAAATACATTTTGGAACTTTTGAAATATGATATTTTAATGAGCAAATGCTCCGAAAAGGTAACATAAGTTACACTATTTTACAATAAAGGTTATATGAGTTTTGTTGATGAGTACATTTGCCTTACCTGGATAATATTTAATCTCACAATCATAGTCTTTAATCAGTTCTTGCCATCGACGTTGACGCATATTCAACTCTTTCTGCGAAAAGATATAATGAAGGCTCTTATGATCGGTGTAAATTTCACAGTGCGTACCATACCGATAATGTCTCCAAAGTTTCAATGCAAAAATAACTACAACTAACACTAAATCATGAGTAGGGTAGTTTCGTTCACGATCTTTCAATTGTCGTGAAGCATAAGTTATGAGTTTATTTATCTGCATTGAAACACAACCCAAACCTGTGTGTGACGCATCACAATATATTACAAAATCATCTGATCCCTCTGGCAAAGCTAAAACTGGCGCTTGACATAACAACTGTTTAAGAGTCTGGAAAGCTTTTTCGTGTTCATCAGTCCATTGAAAGGCAACATCTTTTCTGGTTAACTTATTCAAAGGACCCGCTAGTTTCGAAAAGCCTTTGATAAATCTTCGATAATAACCTGCTAAACCCATAAAACTTTTGATTTCTGTCGGAGTATTCGGTGAGTTCCAATTCATTACTGCCTCTATCTTTGACTAATCCACTTTTATACCTTGTTCACAAACCACGTAACCAAAAAATTGCACTTCCTGCAACCATAATTCACATTTGGAGAACTTTGCGTATAACTGTTCTTGTTTTAGAAGTTCTAACACTAACCTCAGATGCGTAGCGTGATCACTTTCTGTTTTCGAATATATTAAAATGTCATCTATGAAAACAATCACAAACTTATTGAGATACTGGCGACACATTCTATTCATCAAATCCATAAACACTGCCAGTGCGTTTGTTAACCCGAATGGCATAACCAAGAATTCATAGTGACCATACCTGGTTCTAAATGTTGTTTTCGGTATTTCGGTCGCTGCAACACGTACCTGATGATACTCGGAACGTAAATCGATCTTTGATAAGTAAGAAGCACCCTGTAACTGATCGAATAAATCGTCTGTTCTCGGTAGCGGATACTTATTCTTTATTGTTCTCTTGTTCAGATCACGATAATCTATACACATTCGCAGAGTCCCGTCTTTCTTTTTCACAAACAAAACAGGAGCACCCCACGGCGAAGAACTTGGTCGTATAAACCCCTTATCTAACAGTTCCTGAATCTGAGACATAATTTCTCGAATTTCCGACGGAGCTAATATGTAAGGAGCTTTTGCCACTGGTGTAGCACCTGGAACCAAATCAATTTTATACTCTACTTCACGTACCGAGGTAATCCTGGTAAATCCTCTGAAAACACTTCGGGGAATTCTGACACAACTGGAATATTGGTTACCTGACTCTTTTCTTTCTTAACATCAATCACATAGGCTAAGAACGAATCACACCCTTTAGAGATCGCCTTCTGAGCTTTTCTTAGGGAAACCATAGGGAAGTTAAAACCACCGCGCTCCCCATAGCTACCACCCTAGACCCATCGGCCAAAGGGAAGGAAATCATCTTCTTATGACACTTGATACTAGATCTATTCGAACTTAACCAGTTCATGCCTACCACTACATCGAAACTGGGTATAGGCATCCGCAAACAGGTTAAAGGAAAAGGATGGCCGTCAATATCAGTGGTAACTCCAGACACATATGATGTGCATGGAACCGATTTACCATCAACTACTTCTATTCTCAAAGGCTCATCTAATATCCTAACAGAAAACTTCAGCTTATCACAAAAGCCTAAGGACATAAAGGAATGATTCACCCCTGAATCAAACAATACACGAGCTGGCAACGAGTTAACCAAGAACATGCTAGTTATGACATCATCGGTAGCAGTTGTAGCGTCTACCGTCATTTGGAATGCTCTTGCTTCAGCCGCCAGAGGGATCTTTCTCTTCTGCCTGACAGTGGAGGCAGATGATCCCCCCTTGGACGTTGACCTTTTCCCTGACCCCGCCTCAGAACCACTTCTTGACGCTGATGGGCAACTAGCAAATTCACGACCTTCCTTGTGGCAGCTCCAACACACATTATCTTTAAAGGAACAGTTAAATGTATCATGACTTAAAACTCCACATTTCAAAAATCTCCTTGTCACTGGAGAATACGGCCCGGCATGAGTAGACTTACAAACAACACACTAATTTCTCGAACTGGATCTTGACCCACTCATACCCGATTTACCTTGCTGTTTATTATCAACAGACTTCTTACCACGATTACCCGAATGTCTACTTGATTTCTGACTTGATTGACTATATGACACATTCTCTGACATTCTCCCAAAAGACTCACTTCCAGCACTCGCACTTCTTGCAGCCTTAACATCCCGTTCAGTAGCCTTAGCCATCTCATGAGCTCGCGCTAGAGTTTGAGCAAACCTAGCAACCGTTCTATATTCTGGTTTAATCACCTTCACGAAATGTTGCACCTTATCCTTCTAATTTGGTACCCACTACTGAACAAACCTTAACTTAGAGGTTAAATCTCGAAAAACATCATCGATTGACATATCATCTGTCATATTCATACTTAAAAACTCAGTCTTCAATTTCTCCATCTCATACTCTGAACAGTATTGTTCACAAACCTTAGCATGAAATTGCTCCAGGTTATCAGATTGAGTTGCTCCTTGGTAAGATAAGCGGTGATTAAATCTCACCACTCCATTGCTTGACCCTTCAACATTCTGCTAACATATATCACTCTCAATTCAGGCTCACACTTACAAGCCTCTAAAGCATGCTCGATTTCTCTCAGCCATTATGTCACGGTAGGGTTTGTATGACCACTAAACTCAGAAGGTTTACAGTCAGGAAACTGTTTGTATGTACACTTCTTCTTGGCTTCATACACCGGGGACTGAAACATAGGCATTTGGAACGGGTACATCATTTGGTTTGGAAAGGGTTGATTGAATTGTGGTGGTATATGGTTTGGTAGCGGATATTGGTACTGTGTTTGTGGAAATTTTTGTTGTGAAGATCTTCCACATTGTGGGTATAGAGTTGGAGGTATCGCTGCGTTCATTGCTTTTGTATTAGGGTTTGGTTGCACTTGTTGTTATTGTTGTTGTTCAAGCTCGTTTATTCGTTGTTGAGCCTCCAGCAGTTGACTCCGTAAGTCAAGGATTTCCTGAGGAGTCTTTTACTCCGATGACACATGCTCATCCTCATCTGGGGCTCTGAATGTTCCGGGGGCTCTAGGGTCAGCGGCATGATTCTCGTTATTTGCCATTTCTGCACTATCATAACATCTCACACCAAATATTAGTATATAATCAGATAGTACACACTGATTAATACAGATCCTGCCCTAACACTCACTCAACCCATCCCCTTGCGTGTTATGTTTGACATACTTTTCACAGAGTTTGGGAACATGACATGTCACACCCCCAAATTGTGATGACCCGGGAATTTTCGACCAAATTTAAACTTAATCTGGTTATGATTTCGACACGATAAGCAAAGTCTGTTAAACTGAAGTCTTAAAAACTTTGAACTGTGTTCATGTCATCAATTACCCTTTGACTATTCCCGACGATTCACGAACAATTGTGTGTAAATAAAAAAATATAAATATATAAATATAAATATAAGTATATGTAATATCATTGAATCAATAAAATACCTTTAGTTAATCAGAATTAAAAATATAATAAATAGAATAATTAAGTTACTATTAAAAAGAATATATTTATATAAATATTTATATATATGATATTATATGAAAAGGATTTCTATCAATAATTATTATATTGTAATTAATTATTTAATAAATGTTATCACGTAATCTATGATATAATTATTAAATAGTACATAATTGATAAATTGTAATATCAAAATATTAAAAGAAATTACAAGTTAAAATATAATTATTATATTAATAATGTTACTATTACTTTCATTAAAATAAATATTAATATTAATATCAGAATTATGAATGTTATTATTTTAATATAAAACCTACTACATGTAATTTGTTATATAAATGTTGTTATTATTATTTTAAAATCATTATTTAGAAAATGATACAATTTATTATTATTATCACTAATAATATTATTATTATTATCATTTTTGTTATTATTATCATTAATTATCAAGAAACATATTAAAATCATTATCATTGTTATCAATATTATTATCACTCATTTATTCTTATTCTTATTATTCTTATTATCATTATTAGTTTCATTATTATTAATAAGATTAATATTAAAAACTAATGTTATATAATTAGGGTTACTTTGTTTCTTTATATAAATACATATATTTAGCGATATATATAATGATGGAAATACTGATATACTTATATATAAATACATATACATTTTCAGAATACAAATATATATGCATATAAATACATGAACATGTAAATATATATATATATACATATATAAATACGATATTATATATGTAACTATAAATAAATACGTATTATTACTTTTTTATTCTGAATCAGTTTTAGATCCTTAACAACTGTATCTGAAGTTTGTTTATATCCCTAAAAACGATTCTATATCTATTACTCGTGCAAATTAATGAATTTAATAAATAAACTTTATTTACTTTTCTTCCTGATTGAAATTTGAATGTCCTTTATGTCAGAGTTGGTTATCTATCGACCTCATTGATCAATACAGACAAACCAAATGAGTACAACCATTTCCTTATACATCGACTATCATTAATTGAAAGTGGAAAACAAAGAAATTAAAACAAAACCCGTTCTTACAATTCCTCACTTTCTTTCTTCTTTCTCTTGACTTCGTTTGAAAACAATCACAAAACACCAACACCATCATATATCCTTCATCACCATCAAATCTCTAACTCACATACCATCACTTGATCATCACCTCCGTAACCCATTTGTATTTCGATGTCATTGTTGTTGTTTCTTCTTCGTACACCCATCTTTTCTATTTCTTCTCCGTGTACAAACTCATATAACCATCAAAACTTTCTAGTTGTGTTTCTTATTTCTGTGTGATCAACCTTAGTCGACACCAGCACCATCTTTTTACTACAACGATTACCGTCATCACCACCATTTAATTTAATTTATTGCCGTTTCTTCTTCTCGACACAACTACACCTTTTACACTGTTTCTGCTACAACCATACTGGACCGATACTACGTCAACTATTATATACGAGAAGATAGATGATAAATATGATACATGATGATGATGTGTTAGTGAGACGTTTATTTAAACGTGGGAATGATGATGATGTGTTAGTGAGACGTTTATTTAAATGTGGGAATGATGATGATGTGTTATTTAATGAACCGAACCGAAGGTGTAGTAGTGGCTCCATTATTTTTCGGTAACTGCTATATTCCATTCCACTTTTGCTTTATGATTCGAACCCCACCATATTGTATCTTTTAAAAACTGACCGACACCTTTTCCTAATCAACTAACCCACTTGAGTTTTTTTAAAAGAATTAGGAATGATTACAAGAAAGGGTGGCCACCGATGGTCTGTTGTTTTCCCCTTCACTTAAACATATTCTATTGAACAAGTGGGCCGGTGCTTAAATAAATAGATTGGGATTATGCTAGTCTTTGGTGGGATTAGGGTAGTGAAATCAGAGACAGACAAGTAGCACGCGATAATTTTTTTTTATTTCAATCGGGTCAGTTTTTAACTACTAAGGTTTTGACCTTGGGCTTACTAAACTGATTTGGGCCGACACTGCTACCATGATATTCTGTTACAACAATAGACGTGATGATGATGAGATATTCATCATGAACACATGATGAAAGATGATGTGGTGATTAGAATATTATGATGAACGAGATCGAGAAGATGATAACGGACGATTATGATAATACTTGGATAATGATTATGAATGATATAGATGATGATGGTAAACTTTGATAATGCTATGATCAGTTGTGGGAGAAGAAGGAAATGGAAAGCACGAGTTAATTAGATTTAATTTAATAATTATAACAGATAGAAACAGGCAGAGCAATGGTTTTAGAAGGAAATGGATAGACGAGAGGTTGCGAGTTCGAATCTTGGCAGCGACATTTTTTTTTTTTTTTTTGATTAATTAACCATGGGAGCTATATACTTAAGGTAGTATTATTATTTTTATTATGTTTATTATTATTATTAATATTAATATCATTATTACGATAACGAATAAACCTTTTTATGAAAATATATATTATAGATAATAAAATAAATATGTATGAAAACATTAATTCTAATACATTATAGTATATAATCATGTATATAAACTTTAATACATTATATATATTTTAACTAGAGCACTTTAATATGCATTTAAAATAAATATTAAGTACTTATTTAAAATATATAATTAGATATAACTAAGTTATTTATTTATAAATATTAATAAATAAACTTGTTAATTGTTATTACGTGTGTTAATATATATATACTTGATATAGGTTCGTGAATCTGAGGCCAACCCTATACTTGTTCAATGTCGTTCTATGTATTTTTACTACAAAATACATTAGGTGAGTTTCATTTGATTCCCTTTTTACTCTTTACATTTTTGGGCTGAGAATACATGCAAATGCTTTATTAACTGTTTTACAATATTTATATGCGTGAGTTTCAATAATCCCCTTTTAAATGCTTTTGCAATATATATTTTTGGGACTGAGAATACATGCGCTGTTTTTATAACTGTTTTACGAAATAGACACAAGTAATTGAAACTACATTATATGGTTGAATGATCGAAATCAAATATGCCCCTATATAGTCTGGTAATCTAAGAATTAGGGAACAGACACCCTAATTGACGCGAACTCTAAAGATAGATCTATTGGGCCCAACAAGCCACATCCAAAGTACCGGATGCTTTAGTACTTCGAAATTTATATCATGTCCGAAGGAGGATCCCGGAATGATGGGGATATTCTTATATGCATATTGTGAATGTTGGTTACCAGGTGTTCAATCCATATGAATGATATTTTTGTCTCTATGCATGGGACGTATGTTTATGAGAAATGGAAATATGAAATCTTGTGGTCTATTAAAATTATGAAATGATTATTTATGTTAAACTAATGAACTCACCAACCTTTTGGTTGACACTTGAAAGCATGTTTATTCTCAGGTATGAAAGAAATCTTCCGCTGTGCATTTGCTCATTTTCGAAATATTACTTGGAGTCATTCATGGCATATTTCAAAAGACGTTGCATTCGAGTCGTCGAGTTCATCAAGATTATTATTAAGTCAATTATAGTTTGATATATTATGAAATGGTATGCATGTCGTCAACTTTCATTGTAAAGAAAGATTGTCTTTTAAAATCGAATGCAATGTTTGTAAAATGTATCATATAGAGGTCAAGTACCTCGCGATGTAACCAACTGTTGTGAATCATTTATAATCGATATGGACTTCTTCCGGATGGATTAGGACGGGTCCTTTCAGTTGGTATCAGAGCAGAGGTCTTAGCGAACCAGGTCTGCATTAGTGTGTCTAACTGATAAGTCGTTAGGAGGCATTAGTGAGTCTGGACTTCGACCGTTTCTGCATGTCAAAAGTTTTACTTATCATTTCTAGTCGAAAATCATCTGCTTATCATGCTTAGGAAATTACCTGTTTATCATTCTTAGTCTAGACACATCTTACTGCAATGATTGCATGAATAGTGTATAGACAAGATTCGTATCTTATCGTATCTGCTAATTCATATCTTAGCGTATCTGTTACTGTAACTTTGCCTGACACATTCCGTAGATTCCTCCGAACTTATGGGATTTTAGTATTATATATGCATATGTAAATTATGTACTGCATGGTACTAATCTATATCCTATAATCTATTTCTTATCGAAAATCCTTCATCTGATCGTACGGGATGAATCCCTAAACCAGTTCAAGTCCCTCAGATTTCGATAGTTATTCCGATAGTTATTCCGACAGCTATTCCGATATGGATTTCCACTCGAACTCAGAAAGCAGTATAACCAGAATGAATCAACCAATTAGTCATCCTCAATACATCTGATGGGTTCGTAGTCGACTTAATCCATGGAGACGCGAAGAAGGCGATCCTTTCCATCAACCAAATTCACCTCTTGGTGAAGAACCTGAAGCACTTACCGGCGAACCTGTCCGAAACACCATTTTCACACTCATTTACAGGATACCACGCAATGATAATATAATATCAAAAATTCTAAAACTTTATTCATTCGCTCGTTCCTACCGACAACCATTCCGGAGTAATAAGTCAACGAGCTTCGCGCCCGAGTTGTAACCTTGGAAAACATGGTGCAAAACGTACCAGCTTCAGCAACATCAACGGCACCAATAGTACCATCAATAACAGCATCAGTACCATCAACAATCCATGCCTCAACATCTCATTCTGTACCTCGAGTATAATCTGTAGTGACCCGAACTTTTCCATGTTTATATATATTAATTGAGATTGATATTTACATGATTAAATGTTTCCAACATGTTAAGCAATCAAACTTGTTAAGACTTGATTAATTGAAATATGTTTCATATAGACAATTGACCACCCAAGTTGACCGGCGATTCACGAACGTTAAAACTTGTAAAAACGACATGACGATATATATATGGATATACATATGGTTAACATGAGATTATGATAAGTAAGTATCTCCATAATTATATTAACAATGAGTTATATACATATAAACAAGACTACTAACTTAAGGATTTCGAAACGAGACATATATGTAACGATTATCGTTGTAACGACATTTAAATGTATATATATCATATTAAGATATATTAATATATCATAATATCATTATAATATAATAATTTTACATCTCATTAGATATAATAAACAATGGGTTAACAACATTAATTGAGATCGTTAACTTAAAGGTTTCAAAACAACACTTACATGTAACGACTAACGATGACTTAACGACTCAGTTAAAATGTATATACATGTAGTGTATTTAGATGTATTAAAATACTTTTGGAAGACTTCAAGACATATATCAAAACACTCATACTTAATGAAAATGGTTACAGTTACTTTTCCATTCTTTTCTTTCATCAAGAATTCTAGTCGTATTCTTACCCGTATTATACACAGCTTCAAAACGTACTTACTATGAGTATATACCAATAGGAACTAGCATGGGATTCCACTCTTGATTATGTCATGTATGACTAATCAATTTTAACTTCTACCATGAGCTAGTCAACTAACTAGAACTCCTTTTAACCCCACTCACCACTCACCAATTACCACTCATCATTCACTCCATTTCACTTCCAATTCTCTTTCTAATTCTCTCTCAACACACACACACTATTATGAACGTATTTTTCCAGTAGTTAATCATCATCTTCATCAAAAATCACTTCAAGAATCAAGCTATAATCATCATAGGAAGAACACTTCAAAAATCCCTTCAAGTTTACTAATTTACTTCCAAGCTTTCTAATCCATTTCAAGTAATCATCTAAGATCAAGAAACCTTTGTTATATACAGTAGGTTATCTTTCTTATTCAAGGTAATATTCATATTCAAACTTTGATTCAATTTCTATAACTATAAACTATCTTAATTCGAGTAAAAATCTTACTTGAACTTGTTTTTGTGTCATGATCCTACTTCAAGAACTTTCAAGCCATCCAAGATCCTTTGAAGCTAGATCATTTCTTGTCACTTCCAGTAGGTTTACCTACTAAACTTGAGGTAGTAATGATGTTCATAACATCATTCGATTCATATATATAAAACTATCTTATTCGAAGGTCTAAACTCGTAATCACTAGAACATAGTTTAGTTAATTCTAAACTTGTTCGCAAACAAAAGTTAATCCTTCTAACTTGACTTTTAAAATTAACTACACACATGTTCTATATCTATATGATATGCTAACTTAATGATTTAAAACCTGGAAACACGAAAAACACCGTAAAACTGGATTTACGATGTCGTAGTAACACCGCGGGCTGTTTTGGGTTAGTTAATTAAAAACTATGATAAACTTTGATTTAAAAGTTGTTATTCTGAGAAAATGATTTTTAATATGAACATGAAACTATATCCAAAAATTATAGTTAAACTCAAAGTGGAAGTATGTTTTCTAAAATGGTCATCTAGACGTCGTTCTTTCGACTGAAATGACTACCTTTACAAAAACGACTTGTAACTTATTTTTCCAACTATAAACCTATACTTTTTCTGTTTAGATTCATAAAATAGAGTTCAATATGAAACCATAACAATTTGATTCACTCAAAACGGATTTAAAATGAAGAAGTTATGGGTAAAACAAGATTGGATAATTTTTCTCATTTTAGCTACGTGAAAATTGGTAACAAATCTATTCCAACCATAACTTAATCAACTTGTATTGTATATTATGTAATCTTGAGATACCATAGACACGTATACAATGTTTCGACCTATCATGTCGACACATCTATATATATTCCGGAACAACCATAGACACTCTATATGTGAATGTTGGAGTTAGCTATACAGGGTTGAGGTTGATTCCAAAATATATATAGTTTGAGTTGTGATCAATACTGAGATACGTATACACTGGGTCGTGGATTGATTCAAGATAATATTTATCGATTTATTTCTGTACATCTAACTGTGGACAACTAGTTGTAGGTTACTAACGAGGACAGCTGACTTAATAAACTTAAAACATCAAAATATATTAAATGTGTTGTAAATATATTTTAAACATACTTTGATATATATGTATATATTGTTATAGGTTCGTGAATTAACCAGTGGCCAAGTCTTACTTCCCGACGAAGTAAAAATCTGTGAAAGTGAGTTATAGTCTCACTTTTAAAATCTAATATTTTTGGGATGAGAATACATGCAGGTTTTATAAATGATTTACAAAATAGACACAAGTACGTGAAACTACATTCTATGGTTGAATTATCGAAATCGAATATGCCCCTTTTTATTAAGTCTGGTAATCTAAGAATTAGGGAACAGACACCCTAATTGACGCGAATCCTAAAGATAGATTTATTGGGCCTAACAAACCCCATCCAAAGTACCGGATGCTTTAGTACTTCGAAATTTATATCATATCCGAAGGGTGTCCCGGAATGATGGGGATATTCTTATATATATGCATCTTGTTAATGTCGGTTACCAGGTGTTCACCATATGAATGATTTTTATCTCTATGTATGGGATGTGTATTGAAATATGAAATCTTGTGGTCTATTATTATGATTTGATATATATAGGTTAAACCTATAACTCACCAATATTTTTGTTGACGTTTTATGCATGTTTATTCTCAGGTGATTATTAAGAGCTTCCACTGTCGCATACTTAAATAAGGACGAGATTTGGAGTCCATGCTTGTATGATATTGTGTAAAAACTGCATTCAAGAAACTTATTTTGTTGTAACATATTTGTATTGTAAACCATTATGTAATGGTCGTGTGTAAACAGGATAGTTTAGATTATCATTATTTGATAATCTACGTAAAGCTTTTTAAACCTTTATTGATGAAATAAAGGTTATGGTTTGTTTTAAAATGAATGCAGTCTTTGAAAAACGTCTCATATAGAGGTCAAAACCTCGCAACGAAATCAATTAATATGGAACGTTTTTAATCAATAAGAACGGGACATTTCAGTTGGTATCCGAGCGTTGGTCTTAGAGAACCAGAAAATTTGCATTAGTGTGTCTTATCGAGTTTGTTAGGATGCATTAGTGAGTCTGGACTTCGACCGTGTTTTCTTTAAAAATGATTGCTTAACATTTTTGTTGGAAACTATATATTTTTAACATATGAATATTATGTGATATATTAATCTCTTAACGTGTTTGATATTATGTGATAGATGTCTACCTCTAGAACAAGTCCCATTGACTCACCTAATAATAATGAAGAGTCAAATGTAAATTGGAATGATTCGTGAACTGATTCACAAGTTCCCGAAGAGGAACCAGAAGAAGAGTCGGAACCGGAAGAAGAATCGGAACCGAAAGAAGAAATAGAACCGGTGGGGGAAATAATAAAACGGTTAAGTAAAAGAGAATCCTCAACCAACCGACCAAGGTTTATTATGGTCAATGGTGTTTCCGCCAAGGAAGCAAAATATTGGGAGGATTACCTGAAAGGACCCGTCCTAATCCATCCGGACGAAGTCCATATCGATTATAAACGATTCACAACAGTTGATTACATCGCGAGGTGCTTGACCTCTATATGATACATTTTACAAACATTGCATTCGTTTTGAAAAGACAATCTTTCATTACATCTAAAGTTGACAGACATGCATACCATTTCATATTATATTCAACTATAATTGACTTAATAAAGATCTTGATAAACTCAACGACTCGAATGCAACGTCTTTTGAAATATGTCATGAATGACTCCAAGTAATATCTTTTAAATGATCAAATGCACAGCGGAAGATTTCTTTCGTACCTGAGAATAAACATGCTTTAAAGTGTCAACCAAAAGGTTGGTGAGTTCATTAGTTTAACTTAAATAATCATTTCATAATTTTAATAGACCACAAGATTTCATATTTCCATTTCTTATAAACATACGTCTCATGCATAGAGACAAAAATATCATTCATATGGATTGAACACCTGGTAACCGACATTCACAATATACATATAAGAATATCCCCATCATTCCGGGATCCTCCTTCGGACATGATATAAATTTCGAAGTACTAAAGCATCCGGTACTTTGGATGGGGCTTGTTGGGCCCGATAGATCTATCTTTAGAGTTCGCGTCAATTAGGGTGTCTGTTCCCTGATTCTTAGATTACCAGACTTAATAAAAAGGGCATATTCGATTAGATAATTCAACCATAGAATGTAGTTTCGATTACTTGTGTCTATTTCGTAAAACATTTATAAAAGCAGCGCATGTATTCTCAGTCCCAAAAATATATATTGCAAAAGCATTTAAAAAGGGAGCAAATGAAACTCACAGTACTGTATTTTGTAGTAAAAATACATATGACGACATTTGAACAATGCAGGGTTGGCCTCGGATTCACGAACCTATATCATTTATACATATATTAATACATATAATAACAATTAGACAGGTTATATATATTAATATTAATATACTTTATAATTTGTATGTTGTTTTAATAAATAGTTTAATTATAACTATTTTATATATTTTAGATAATTATATATATGATTACATTAAAATGTACTTATCTATTATATATAACTTAATTAATATTTTATAATAATAACATTTTATTTAAATCAATATGTAATATTAGTATAGTTGGGATATGTGCAAAAATATATTTTTTTATATAAATACCAATTGTTTATTATAAGATTACTAAATCAATGATAATAATAATGATGATAAAATAATGATAATTCTAATAAAATGGTAAATTTAATAAAAATGATAATTTTAATAATAATAAAAATAAGTTATTCTATTAAAAAATAAATAAATTAATAAATAATATTGATAATAATATCTAATATTAATAATGATTGATAATAATACTAATTATGATAATACTATTAATAATGATAAAGATAATAATTTTACTAATAATGTTAATTTTAGTAATAATGATAATAATAATAATAATAATAATAATAACTACAATAATAATACTAGTAATACTACCTTAATGTATCAAGCTTTAAAAAAAAAATGTTCATGCCCAGGTTTGAACCCACGACCTCTAGCTTAACCTCAACACCCTTCACCATTACTCTGCCTGTCACTTTCTGAGTAGATAGGATTTTAAATCCTTTAATGTCGTGATTGTTTTAAACAGAAAAGATGGACACAAAATCAAATCGGCTGTAGTGGCACCATCATCTCATCTTCGGTCCAAATATAAAAAGCCCAATAGTTGATTTATCTAAGCCTACTAAGACTTAAGATGTTAATAGCCTGCTTAGCGATTAATGGCCCAAATTAAAAACCGTAAACCTGTAGCCCAACAATCGTGATCCATTGAAACAATTAAAAAAAGAAAACGGTTGTCTCCTGGTTCTTGACCTTCGACAGCCTAAATCATCCAGGAAACATCACAGGTAATCAATTATTCTTATCATCACTCATTACTCATCATCGTAACATCATTGTATCACCATCGACATTTCATCATCATAATCCTCTTTTCAATCGTCGTTTCCTCCCATCATTACCATACCATAATTATAATCGTTATCGTGATATCATACTAGTTATCAGTATCATCGTGACAGTCCTTACATAATCATCTTTATTTGTTGTAACAGTAAACAGAAGCATGACGGTGAGTTCTTGAGTTTTAAGGAGATGCAGGTGATGATCATGGGGTTGTTGAGCTTAGAAACCTAACCACAGTAGTATTAGGTATAAGTTAAATATGATGATGTGGTTATGGGTGTTCTCGATATAAACAGCAAGGAAGTAGATTAAGCAGCTTGCAGGTTATGGTGGTGGTGATCGATGTTCACGAAACAAAAAGAATGGAGATGAGAGAGATATAGTGAGTTAGAGAGAGAGAGTGAGATGGAGGTTGTGGTTCAAACGGTGAGGAAGGTGGTTGGTGATGATGTTCGTTTAATCGATGGTGGTTATGACCCACGATGGTTAGGTGACGGGTTTAGGGAGGATGGTGGTGATTGCAGCGGTTTTTCACAGGTAGTGTTCTAGTGGGTTCACGATGGTGTGTTTAAGATGATGAAGATTTCACGAAGATGAGGACTAATAAAAATGGTGGTCTCGGCTTTAGGTGGTGGAAATTGTGCTGATGGTTTGATCATGTGGAACCATAATGGTGGTTCGATGACAACTAAGATGGTGGTCGATTATGAGTGGCGGACTAGGTGGTTTGAAGGTGTACCGATTAGATACAGAGAGAAAAAAAAAATGAAATGGTGAGGCTATTGTTTTGGTTGATCTAGCATGAATATTTAATATGTATACATAGAAATGAGATGATTTGTCTTAAACAAACAGGAAAGGAAAAAGAAAAGGTTGTGCAAGTGTTCCATGATTCATCTAACATGTATGTACATATATTACTATAAAGTGACTTTAATAATTGATAAATAATAATATAATAATCATTCTCTAACTCAAATGTGCAAGAGTTCAGATGACACAGTAGAGCAGCCGAGTAAGTTGGAGTTTTCTACCGACGATTTTACGGAGCGTGTCCATTGCTAAACAGTTAACGTATAAAAGTGTTCCTAAAAATCCCAAACTTTTAGATTAAATATATTTAATTATTTCACTCATTAACTGTTTGAAACCTGATCAAAAAGGTTGAATAATTATTTATTTTCTGTTCCAATTTATATGTACGGAGTGCTAATATTTAATCTCAAAAGGGTAAAAATATTTTTGACAAATCTAAAATATTCGTAATCAATTTACAGTCCAACTTTTATTTCAATCCTTCATGGACATGTACAATATCTATATTAAAACTAACAAAACATCAATCGAGTGTTACTGACATTTATTAATTAAGCTCGAGATCATTCATTTTCCATTTACTATCTCTCTAAACATAATCAGTTTTAAATAACAAGTTTTATCACATAAATATATATTATATATTTTTAAACAAATATATTTAATATTATTTTCTATATTTACAAATAGTATTTATATACATATTTATATATCTATATATTTATAAATATAGTTTCCATTACATCACATATTATTTTACATATTTAATTCTAACAGTTTAATCATATATTATTTCAATAATATCTATATGCATCTATTTATATAGTTGTTCGTGAATCGTCGAAAATAGTCGAAGGGTAATTGATTACATGAAATAGTTTAAAATTTTTGAGACTCAAGCTAACAGTCTTCGCTTATCGTGTCAAAAATATTAAATCGTATCGAGAGTTTGGTTTAAAATTAGTCGAAATTTTCGAGGTCGTCACAGTACCTACCCGTTAAAGAAATTTCGTCCCGAAATTTGATTGAGATGGTCATGGATGACAATAAATATGTTTTCATGACACATACGAGTTAGAATTTAGAGCTTTATCACCATTGAGTAATAAGGATAAAATAATTCGATTATTTGAAGAGTACGAATGAAGTTATCACAAAATAGTGAAATGAGATAGATAAGTTTCATCATAACTTTTCATTAGTCATGGTTGAATTCCGGAATTCATGGGATTCAAAAGAATCTTGGAAATCTATAAGATCTGATTTTTTTTTTTTTTTTGATTTAAGGAAATTAGGATCTCTTTAATTAAATGCGATGATCTGTCCCGATTACTACATCTGATATTTCCATTATAAATTTACCCTTTCCTTTCCATTAGTTTTCACCACTTCTATACTCAATTCCCAAATTCAAAAGATTGTGAAAATACTTAATCCAGTCCTGATTCTTATCCTTATCCTTACTATCGCAACAATCATTCTCCTCTTCCAACTACCACCGGAGGAATATGTTTTCTTTTACTTCGCCCTTGGGGTTATAATATTTTTAATTCTCCCGTGTCTTTATGTTGCAATAAACAATGATATACACGGTTTGTAATTTCTGAGTTGTTGTTGGGCTTTATATCTTCCCTTATATTTCAAAGTTCTATGCTTTTGTTTCCTCTTCCCGACTTCAAGTCAAGCGAATAATGGTCCAGAATTTATAGATATAGAGTTTCGAATGATTATAATGTTCTAAGCATGAAGGAACGGATAGCACGATTTGATTTTCAAATTTATCAACATCACGGAAGATAGAACCATCAAGAATACATTTTCTTGATTTGTTACGGAGTTAAGTAGGATGAAAGAGTTATGTAACATGGCACATGATGACGTTATGATCTGTGAATCATCACATTTCATTTAGAAACTCAGCATGACTTACTGTAATATAATCACGTTGATCAAGTGTCATTATATTATACTAACTCATGCATCAGTTCTCATCATTACTTCAATAACATTCATATTTTAAGCTTGAAAATTTACAGAATATAGAAACTAACAGTTTCTATATGATGTAATACTGATAACACGAAAAGATTAATGATTTCAGATAAGAATAGTTATAAAAATATCTCCAGAAATATGGAGGATATTTATAATGAAAGGTACGATAATATCTCAGAATATCTAAGATCAGAGGATGATAGAAACTATTGTCTGCAAGGGTTTAGAGTAAGGAGCAAGTTATTCACTATAGACTTTAGCAGACATTGAATTATTTAGATTCTTTGAAGTCAAACTTATTCTTCGTGATTTATCCACGGCTTTCTTCATAGTTTCGCATAATCTGCTTTTCGGTACTATATTTTCTATTGAATGTTTCCAATATATTGATACACAGGAAGCACGAAGAGGAATATAATTTCGGACGAGAATATTTATGAAAATATCTTCAGGAATATCAAAGATATTGATGATGATATTTTGGAATTTCTAAGTTCGACGGTTGATGGAAAAAGATTTTCCGCAAGATTTTAACATGACTTCGGAGCAAGATATTCTCTAAAGATTTCAACGGATCCAGAATTACCTGAATCCTTTGAATATAGGATTTGGTCTTTGTATTTGTCCTTGGTCTCCTTCATGGGTAACTCAATCTGTTTTTCAATACCCAATTTTCTATCGAGCGTTCCTAACACTCCTTTCTTTATCATTAAACTTTTGTCCGTTTAGACCATCTACCATTTTTCTGTTTCCTCTGCATTTAATGCTATGATATCTGAATCATCGGTTATTAATCCGAGGTGGTTTCAGGAGAATTGTGTTTTTAGATGATTAAACGCTGATGGTAATATGATGGAATATGAAAGGTTACCTGGTAACAATAAAAGAGCACGCGTATATATAAACGTTATAATAAGGTTGTTTCGTACGAAAAGTCGAAGTTGACTTGTTGGAGCTGTGACAAAATTGGCTAATTTTGAAAAGGGATCGCAAAGTTGTTTTTGTTAATAAATGCCAAAGGATCTGACGCGGCTACGTGTTGAACTTTTACTCAATTGCCGAGAGTTTCTCAGGTGCATAACTATATGCATAAATCTTTCCTTCTGCAGATGAAGTGCGGTTGATTCATCCTATCGATTGAGGTGTTTTCAAGAATCATGAAAGGTTTGAACGCAGAATGTAATCGTGAAGATACAAATGAGGTTTAAGACGAAATCAAGTGGCAAACTTGAAGAATTGTTTAGTTTCATATGTTATATTCTATATTTTAATTTAATTCATTTTAATTGTACAATGTTATTAGTCCACAGTCGATAGTTCACAGTTGACAGTGCAATCATTCATATATAGTTTAATATATAAGATTTGAATTAATTAATACGTATCGTGACCCGTATACGTCTCAGACTCGATCACAACTCAAAGTATATATATTATTATAGAATCAACCTCAACCCTGTATAGAGAACTCGATCATTACTGCATATAAAGTGTCTATGGTGATTCCAAATAATATATATAGATGTGTCGATATGATATGTCAAAACCTTGTATACGTGTCCCGATATTTAAAGTGCGTAAAATAAATAACAAAAAATTAAATGACGATAAATAAAGTGCGTAAAGTAAATAACATAAATTAAATGACGTTAAATAAAATTGCGATAATTAAATTGCGATAAATAAGCTGTGATAAATAAAATGTAATCAGTTAGCTAGGAACAGTCAGCTAGGATTTTGTTAGCGTGGATTCTTAACAGAATTTTTCATAGTTAATTTGTTTGTTTCTAACAAATTTTATTTTGTCCAATGTTTTCTTCATTATGCCACTTGTTGGATTCTGATAGGTCAAAATTTAAATATGAAATTGAAGGAAAATGGTTATTTTGCTGTAAACGGATACGTATATCTGTGGATGTAAATAGGATAGTAAATGACTTGAATCAGATTCGAAGAATGTACAGTATAACATGTTAATATGAAAGTTAAATATTTCCTTGGGTATTACCTACCCGTTAAAATATTTTCACCATTAACAGTTTGTACAAAAGAAATTTTAATTACAATCTTTATGAAAACATATATACATATATATTTTCTTCAGATGCAATCATGGATTTAATGAGTTAATATGATATTAACACATCTGATTTACCGTTAGAACAAGAATACATAATTTCTAAAACATTAGAGATTACATAATCGCCATGAAGAACGAAGGTAATTGATGTAGAACGATACGTAGAACGATGATTATACTCGAGGTACAGAATGAGATGTTGAGGCATGGATTGTTGAAACTTGGGTTGTTGGTGGTACTGGTGCCGTTAGTGCTGAGGCTGGTGACGTTATCGGTTTTGATGATACTGTGGGTGCTTGTAAATTGTGTACCGTGCTCTCTAAAGTTAATATTCGAGCTCGGAGTTCTCTAACTTCTTCTACTAACCCTGGTTGGTTATCAGTGTGAGGTAGAGGTCGGATATCTCCTCTATTTCCGTTAATGGTAGCCTCAAGACGAAAAATTCTTGCAAAAAGGGTATAAACGGTGTTGCGAACGGGTTCGCCGGTGAGCGGGTCGAGTACTCCAAGGTTAGGTGGAAGATTTGGTTCATGATATGGAGTACCTTCTTCCCTTCTCCATAGGGTGAGTATGTCGCGAACCCACCCCCATTTTCTCCAGTAATCGCGGTAGTTGATTGGTTGGGGTGCTCCTGTCACGCTGTCTTCGGAGTCAGAGGAACTTGGTCGATTCGTAGAGGCCATCTTACGCGATCTCAGGAAAGATTTTTGGTATAAAGAGTTTAGTGACAGCAATTGATAGTTGGATGGTATTCTCAATGCATAATTTGCATAGATATATATAGTACCAGGATCCCTTAAATTAAGGAGAAATTTACGAGAGATATCAGGCAAGGTCTACAGTAACAGATACGCTAAGATATGAATTGTCAGATACGCTAAGATATGAATTTTGTCTATACACTATTCATGCAGACAATGCAGCAAGACGTGTCTAGACTAAGAATGATAAACAAGTGATTCTCTAAGAATGATAAGCAGGTAATTTTTGACACAAAATGATAAACAAAACTTTTGATATGCAGACACGGTCGAAGTCCAGACTCAGTAATGTATCCTAACGACTTATCAGTTAGACACACTAATGCAGACATGGTTCGCTAAGACCACCGCTCTGATACCAACTGAAAGGACCCGTCCTAATCCATCCGGACGAAGTCCATATCGATTATAAACGATTCACAACAGTTGATTACATCGCGAGGTGCTTGACCTCTATATGATACATTTTACAAACATTGCATTCGTTTTGAAAAGACAATCTTTCATTACATCTAAAGTTGACAGACATGCATACCATTTCATATTATATTCAACTATAATTGACTTAATAAAGATCTTGATAAACTCAACGACTCGAATGCAACGTCTTTTGAAATATGTCATGAATGACTCCAAGTAATATCTTTTAAATGATCAAATGCACAGCGGAAGATTTCTTTCGTACCTGAGAATAAACATGCTTTAAAGTGTCAACCAAAAGGTTGGTGAGTTCATTAGTTTAACTTAAATAATCATTTCATAATTTTAATAGACCACAAGATTTCATATTTCCATTTCTTATAAACATACGTCTCATGCATAGAGACAAAAATATCATTCATATGGATTGAACACCTGGTAACCGACATTCACAATATACATATAAGAATATCCCCATCATTCCGGGATCCTCCTTCGGACATGATATAAATTTCGAAGTACTAAAGCATCCGGTACTTTGGATGGGGCTTGTTGGGCCCGATAGATCTATCTTTAGAGTTCGCGTCAATTAGGGTGTCTGTTCCCTGATTCTTAGATTACCAGACTTAATAAAAAGGGCATATTCGATTAGATAATTCAACCATAGAATGTAGTTTCGATTACTTGTGTCTATTTCGTAAAACATTTATAAAAGCAGCGCATGTATTCTCAGTCCCAAAAATATATATTGCAAAAGCATTTAAAAAGGGAGCAAATGAAACTCACAGTACTGTATTTTGTAGTAAAAATACATATGACGACATTTGAACAATGCAGGGTTGGCCTCGGATTCACGAACCTATATCATTTATACATATATTAATACATATAATAACAATTAGACAGGTTATATATATTAATATTAATATACTTTATAATTTGTATGTTGTTTTAATAAATAGTTTAATTATAACTATTTTATATATTTTAGATAATTATATATATGATTACATTAAAATGTACTTATCTATTATATATAACTTAATTAATATTTTATAATAATAACATTTTATTTAAATCAATATGTAATATTAGTATAGTTGGGATATGTGCAAAAATATATTTTTTATATAAATACCAATTGTTTATTATAAGATTACTAAATCAATGATAATAATAATGATGATAAAATAATGATAATTCTAATAAAATGGTAAATTTAATAAAAATGATAATTTTAATAATAATAAAAATAAGTTATTCTATTAAAAAATAAATAAATTAATAAATAATATTGATAATAATATCTAATATTAATAATGATTGATAATAATACTAATTATGATAATACTATTAATAATGATAAAGATAATAATTTTACTAATAATGTTAATTTTAGTAATAATGATAATAATAATAATAATAATAATAACTACAATAATAATACTAGTAATACTACCTTAATGTATCAAGCTTTAAAAAAAAATGTTCATGCCCAGGTTTGAACCCACGACCTCTAGCTTAACCTCAACACCCTTCACCATTACTCTGCCTGTCACTTTCTGAGTAGATAGGATTTTAAATCCTTTAATGTCGTGATTGTTTTAAACAGAAAAGATGGACACAAAATCAAATCGGCTGTAGTGGCACCATCATCTCATCTTCGGTCCAAATATAAAAAGCCCAATAGTTGATTTATCTAAGCCTACTAAGACTTAAGATGTTAATAGCCTGCTTAGCGATTAATGGCCCAAATTAAAAACCGTAAACCTGTAGCCCAACAATCGTGATCCATTGAAACAATTAAAAAAAGAAAACGGTTGTCTCCTGGTTCTTGACCTTCGACAGCCTAAATCATCCAGGAAACATCGCAGGTAATCAATTATTCTTATCATCACTCATTACTCATCATCGTAACATCATTGTATCACCATCGACATTTCATCATCATAATCCTCTTTTCAATCGTCGTTTCCTCCCATCATTACCATACCATAATTATAATCGTTATCGTGATATCATACTAGTTATCAGTATCATCGTGACAGTCCTTACATAATCATCTTTATTTGTTGTAACAGTAAACAGAAGCATGACGGTGAGTTCTTGAGTTTTAAGGAGATGCAGGTGATGATCATGGGGTTGTTGAGCTTAGAAACCTAACCACAGTAGTATTAGGTATAAGTTAAATATGATGATGTGGTTATGGGTGTTCTCGATATAAACAGCAAGGAAGTAGATTAAGCAGCTTGCAGGTTATGGTGGTGGTGATCGATGTTCACGAAACAAAAAGAATGGAGATGAGAGAGATATAGTGAGTTAGAGAGAGAGAGAGTGAGATGGAGGTTGTGGTTCAAACGGTGAGGAAGGTGGTTGGTGATGATGTTCGTTTAATCGATGGTGGTTATGACCCACGATGGTTAGGTGACGGGTTTAGGGACGATGGTGGTGATTGCAGCGGTTTTTCACAGGTAGTGTTCTAGTGGGTTCACGATGGTGTGTTTAAGATGATGAAGATTTCACGAAGATGAGGACTAATAAAAATGGTGGTCTCGGCTTTAGGTGGTGGAAATTGTGCTGATGGTTTGATCATGTGGAACCATAATGGTGGTTCGATGACAACTAAGATGGTGGTCGATTATGAGTGGCGGACTAGGTGGTTTGAAGGTGTACCGATTAGATACAGAGAGAAAAAAAAAATGAAATGGTGAGGCTATTGTTTTGGTTGATCTAGCATGAATATTTAATATGTATACATAGAAATGAGATGATTTGTCTTAAACAAACAGGAAAGGAAAAAGAAAAGGTTGTGCAAGTGTTCCATGATTCATCTAACATGTATGTACATATATTACTATAAAGTGACTTTAATAATTGATAAATAATAATATAATAATCATTCTCTAACTCAAATGTGCAAGAGTTCAGATGACACAGTAGAGCAGCCGAGTAAGTTGGAGTTTTCTACCGACGATTTTACGGAGCGTGTCCATTGCTAAACAGTTAACGTATAAAAGTGTTCCTAAAAATCCCAAACTTTTAGATTAAATATATTTAATTATTTCACTCATTAACTGTTTGAAACCTGATCAAAAAGGTTGAATAATTATTTATTTTCTGTTCCAATTTATATGTACGGAGTGCTAATATTTAATCTCAAAAGGGTAAAAATATTTTTGACAAATCTAAAATATTCGTAATCAATTTACAGTCCAACTTTTATTTCAATCCTTCATGGACATGTACAATATCTATATTAAAACTAACAAAACATCAATCGAGTGTTACTGACATTTATTAATTAAGCTCGAGATCATTCATTTTCCATTTACTATCTCTCTAAACATAATCAGTTTTAAATAACAAGTTTTATCACATAAATATATATTATATATTTTTAAACAAATATATTTAATATTATTTTCTATATTTACAAATAGTATTTATATACATATTTATATATCTATATATTTATAAATATAGTTTCCATTACATCACATATTATTTTACATATTTAATTCTAACAGTTTAATCATATATTATTTCAATAATATCTATATGCATCTATTTATATAGTTGTTCGTGAATCGTCGGAAATAGTCGAAGGGTAATTGATTACATGAAATAGTTTAAAATTTTTGAGACTCAAGCTAACAGTCTTCGCTTATCGTGTCAAAAATATTAAATCGTATCGAGAGTTTGGTTTAAAATTAGTCGAAATTTTCGAGGTCGTCACATTACCAATTCTTGTGCTAAATTGAAGCTATATGAGTAGAGATTTTTGTGCTAAATTAAGTTGTCCATTGACGCCTTTGGATAGTAAATTTTTACTCGAATTAGCAAATGGTAAATTAATTTCAGCAGATAATATATGTCGGAATCGAGAAATTAAACTGGTTAGCGAAACATTTAAGATTGATTTGATACCAGTAGAGTTAGGGAGTTTTGATGTGATAATCGGTATGGACTGGTTGAAAGAAGTGAAATCAGAGATCGTTTGTTACAAAAATGCAATTCGCATTATACGAGAAAAAGGAAAACCCTTAATGGTGTACGGAGAAAAGGGCAACACGAAGCTACATATTATTAGTAATTTGAAGGCACAAAAACTAATAAGAAAAGGTTGCTATGCTGTTCTAGCACACGTCGAGAAAGTACAAACTGAAGAAAAGAGCATCAATGATGTTCCCATTGCAAAAGAATTTCCCGATGTATTTCCGAAAGAATTACCGGGATTACCTCCACAGCGATCCGTTGAATTTCAAATAGATCTTGTACCAGGAGCTGCACCAATAGCTCGTGCTCCTTACAGACTCGCACCCAGCGAGATGAAAGAACTGCAAAGCTAATTACAAGAACTTTTAGAGCGTGGTTTCATTCGACCAAGAACATCACCGTGGGGAGCTCCTGTTTTGTTTGTCAAGAAGAAAGATGGTACATTCAGGTTGTGTATCGACTACCGAGAGTTGAACAAACTTACCATCAAGAACCGCTACCCACTAACGAGAATCGACGACTTATTTGATCAACTACAAGGCTCGTCTGTTTATTCAAAGATTGACTTACGTTCCGGGTATCATCAAATGCGGGTGAAAGAAGATGATATTCTAAAGACTGCTTTCAGAACACGTTACGGTCATTACGAGTTTATGGTCATGCCGTTTGGTTTAACTAATGCACCAGCTGTGTTCATGGACCTTATGAACCGAGTGTGTGGACCATACCTTGACAAGTTTGTCATTGTTTTCATTGATGACATACTTATTTACTCAAAGAATGACCAAGAACACAGTGAACATTTGAGAAAGGTGTTAGAAGTATTGAGGATGGAAGAATTGTACGCTAAGTTTTCAAAGTGTGCATTTTGGTTGGAAGAAGTTCAATTCCTCGATCACATAGTGAACAAAGAAGGTATTAAGGTGGATCCGGCAAAGATAGAAACTGTTGAAAAGTGGGAAACCCCGAAAACTCCGAAACACATACGCCAGTTTTTAGGACTAGCTGGTTACTACAGAAGGTTCATCTAAGACTTTTCCAGAATAGCAAAACCCTTGACTGCATTAACGCATAAAGGGAAGAAATTTGAATGGAATGATGAATAAGAGAAAGCGTTTCAGTTATTGAAGAAAAAGCTAACTACGGCACCTATATTGTCATTGCCTGAAGGAAATGATGATTTTGTGATTTATTGTGACGCATCAAAGCAAGGTCTTGGTTGTGTATTAATGCAATGAACGAAGGTGATTGCTTATGCGTCTAGACAATTGAAGATTCACGAACAAAATTATACGACGCATGATTTGGAATTGGGCGCGGTTGTTTTTGCATTAAAGACTTGGAGGCACTACTTATATGGGGTCAAAAGTATTATATATACCGACACAAAAGTCTTCAACACATATTTAATCAGAAACAACTGAATATGAGGCAGCGTAGGTGGATTGAATTATTGAATGATTACGACTTTGAGATTCGTTACCACCCGGGGAAGGCAAATGTGGTAGCCGATGCCTTGAGAAGGAAGGATAGAGAACCCATTCGAGTAAAATCTATGAATATAATGATTCACACTAACCTTACTACTCAAATAAAGGAGGCGCAACAAGGAGTTTTAAAAGAGGAAAATTTAAAGGATGAAATACCCAAAGGATCGGAGAAGCATCTTAATATTCAAGAAGACGGAACCCGGTATAGGGCTGAAAGGATTTGGGTACCAAAATTTGAAGATATGAGAGAAATGGTACTTAGAGAAGCTCATAAAACCAGATACTCAATACATCCTGGAACGGGGAAGATGTACAAGGATCTCAAGAAACATTTTTGGTGGCCGGGTATGAAAGCCGATGTTGCTAAATACGTAGGAGAATGTTTGACGTGTTCTAAGGTCAAAGCTGAGCATCAGAAACCATCAGGTCTACTTCAACAACCCGAAATCCCGGAATGGAAATGGGAAAACATTACCATGGATTTCATCACTAAATTGCCAAGGACTGCAAGTGGTTTTGATACTATTTGGGTAATAGTTGATCGTCTCACCAAATCAGCACATTTCCTGCCAATAAGAGAAGATGACAAGATGGAGAAGTTAGCACGACTGTATTTGAAGGAAGTCGTCTCCAGACATGGAATACCAATCTCTATTATCTCTGATAGGGATGGCAGATTTATTTCAAGATTCTGGCAGACATTACAGCAAGCATTAGGAACTCGTCTAGACATGAGTAATGCCTATCATCCACAAACTGATGGGCAGAGCGAAAGGACGATACAAATGCTTGAAGACATGCTACGAGCATGTGTTATTGATTTCGGAAACAGTTGGGATCGACATCTACCATTAGCAGAATTTCCCACAACAACAGCTACCATTCAAGCATTGAGATGGCGCCGTTTGAAGCACTTTATGGTAGAAAGTGCAGGTCTCCGATTTGTTGGAGTGAAGTGGGGGATAGACAGATTACGGGTCCGGAGATTATACAAGAAACTACCGAGAAGATCATCCAAATTCAACAACGGTTGAAAACCGCCCAAAGTCGACAAAAGAGCTACGCTGACATTAAAAGAAAAGATATAGAATTTGAAATTGGAGAGATGGTCATGCTTAAAGTTGCACCTTGGAAAGGCGTTGTTTGATTTGGTAAATGAGAGAAATTAAATCCAAGGTATATTGGACCATTCAAGATTATTGATCGTGTCGGACCAGTAGCTTACTGACTTGAGTTACCTCAACAACTCGCGGCTGTACATAACAATTTCCACGTCTCGAATTTGAAGAAATGTTTTGCTAAAGAAGATCTCACTATTCCGTTAGATGAAATCCAAATCAACGAAAAACTCCAATTCATCGAAGAACCCGTCGAAATAATGGATCGTGAGGTTAAAAGACTTAAGCAAAACAAGATACCAATTGTTAAGGTTCGATGGGATGCTCGTAGAGGACCCGAGTTTACCTGGGAGCGTGAAGATTAGATGAAGAAGAAATACCCGCATCTATTTCCAGAAGATTCTTCAACACCTTCAACAGCTTAAAATTTCGGGACGAAATTTATTTAACGGGTAGGTACTGTAGTGACCCGAACTTTTCCATGTTTATATATATTAATTGAGATTGATATTTACATGATTAAATGTTTCCGACATGTTAAGCAATCAAACTTGTTAAGACTTGATTAATTGAAATATGTTTCATATAGACAATTGACCACCCAAGTTGACCGGCGATTCACGAACGTTAAAACTTGTAAAAATGACATGACGATATATATATGGATATACATATGGTTAACATGAGATTATGATAAGTAAGTATCTCCATAAGTATATTAACAATGAGTTATATACATATAAACAAGACTACTAACTTAAGGATTTCGAAACGAGACATATATATAACGATTATCGTTGTAACGACATTTAAATGTATATATATCATATTAAGATATATTAATATATCATAATATCATGATAATATAATAATTTAACATCTCATTAGATATAATAAACAATGGGTTAACAACATTAATTGAGATCGTTAACTTAAAGGTTTCAAAACAACACTTACATGTAACGACTAACGATGACTTAACGACTCAGTTGGTATCAGAGCAGAGGTCTTAGTGAACCAGGTCTGCATTAGTGTGTCTAACTGATAAGTCATTAGGAGGCATTAGTGAGTCTGGACTTCGACCGTGTCTGCATGTCAAAAGTTTTACTTATCATTTCTAGTCGGAAATCATCTGCTTATCATCCTTAGGAAATTACCTGTTTATCATTCTTAGTCTAGACACATCTTACTGCAATGATTGCATGAATAGTGTATAGACAAGATTCGTATCTTATCGTATCTGCTAATTCATATCTTAGCGTATCTGTTACTGTAACTTTGCCTGACACATTCCGTAGATTCCTCCGAACTTATGGGATTTTAGTATTATATATGCATATGTAAATTATGTACTGCATGGTACTAATCTATATCCTATAATCTATTTCTTATCGAAAATCCTTCATCTGATCGTACGGGATGAATCCCTAAACCAGTTCGAGTCCCTCAGATTTCGATAGTTATTCCGATAGTTATTCCGACAGCTATTCCGACAGCTATTCCGATATGGATTTCCACTCGAACTCAGAAAGCAGTATAACCAGAATGAATCAACCAATTAGTCATCCTCAATACATCTGATGGGTTCGTAGTCGACTTAATCCATGGAGACGTGAAGAAGGCGATCCTTTCCATCAACCAAATTCACCTCTTGGTGAAAAACCTGAAGCACTTACCGGCGAACCTGTCCGAAACACCATTTTCACACTCATTTACAGGATACCACGCAATGATAATATAATATCAAAAATTCTAAAACTTTATTCATTCGCTCGTTCCTACCGACAACCATTCCGGAGTAATAAGTCAACGAGCTTCGCGCCCGAGTTGTAACCTTGGAAAACATGGTGCAAAACGTACCAGCTTCAGCAACATCAACGGCACCAATAGTACCATCAATAACAGCATCAGTACCATCAACAATCCATGCCTCAACATCTCATTCTGTACCTCGAGTATAATCTGTAGTGACCCGAACTTTTCCATGTTTATATATATTAATTGAGATTGATATTTACATGATTAAATGTTTCCAACATGTTAAGCAATCAAACTTGTTAAGACTTGATTAATTGAAATATGTTTCATATAGACAATTGACCACCCAAGTTGACCGGCGATTCACGAACGTTAAAACTTGTAAAAACGACATGACGATATATATATGGATATACATATGGTTAACATGAGATTATGATAAGTAAGTATCTCCATAAGTATATTAACAATGAGTTATATACATATAAACAAGACTACTAACTTAAGGATTTCGAAACGAGACATATATGTAACGATTATCGTTGTAACGACATTTAAATGTATATATATCATATTAAGATATATTAATATATCATAATATCATTATAATATAATAATTTTACATCTCATTAGATATAATAAACAATGGGTTAACAACATTAATTGAGATCGTTAACTTAAAGGTTTCAAAACAACACTTACATGTAACGACTAACGATGACTTAACGACTCAGTTAAAATGTATATACATGTAGTGTATTTAGATGTATTAAAATACTTTTGGAAGACTTCAAGACATATATCAAAACACTCATACTTAATGAAAATGGTTACAGTTACTTTTCCATTCTTTTCTTTCATCAAGAATTCTAGTCGTATTCTTACCCGTATTATACACAACTTCAAAACGTACTTACTATGAGTATATACCAATAGGAACTAGCATGGGATTCCACTCTTGATTATGTCATGTATGACTAATCAATTTTAACTTCTACCATGAGCTAGTCAACTAACTAGAACTCCTTTTAACCCCACTCACCACTCACCAATTACCACTCATCATTCACTCCATTTCACTTCCAATTCTCTTTCTAATTCTCTCTCAACACACACACACACACACTATTATGAACGTATTTTTCCAGTAGTTAATCATCATCTTCATCAAAAATCACTTCAAGAATCAAGCTATAATCATCATAGGAAGAACACTTCAAGAACACTTCAAAAATCCCTTCAAGTTTACTAATTTACTTCCAAGCTTTCTAATCCATTCTAAGTAATCATCTAAGATCAAGAAACCTTTATTATATACAGTAGGTTATCTTTCTTATTCAAGGTAATATTCATATTCAAACTTTGATTCAATTTCTATAACTATAAACTATCTTAATTCGAGTAAAAATCTTACTTGAACTTGTTTTTGTGTCATGATCCTACTTCAAGAACTTTCAAGCCATCCAAGATCCTTTGAAGCTAGATCATTTCTTGTCACTTCCATTAGGTTTACCTACTAAACTTGAGGTAGTAATGATGTTCATAACATCATTCGATTCATATATATAAAACTATCTTATTCGAAGGTTTAAACTCGTAATCACTAGAACATAGTTTAGTTAATTCTAAACTTGTTCGCAAACAAAAGTTAATCCTTCTAACTTGACTTTTAAAATTAACTACACACATGTTCTATATCTATATGATATGCTAACTTAATGATTTAAAACCTGAAAACACGAAAAACACCGTAAAACCGGATTTACGCCGTCGTAGTAACACCGCGGGCTGTTTTGGGTTAGTTAATTAAAAACTATGATAAACTTTGATTTAAAAGTTGTTATTCTGAGAAATGATTTTTATTATGAACATGAAACTATATCCAAAAATTATGGTTAAACTCAAAGTGGAAGTATGTTTTCTAAAATGGTCATCTAGACGTCGTTCTTTCGACTGAAATGACTACCTTTACAAAAATGACTTGTAACTTATTTTTCCAACTATAAACCTATACTTTTTCTGTTTAGATTCATAAAATAGAGTTCAATATGAAACCATAGCAATTTGATTCACTCAAAACGGATTTAAAATGAGGAAGTTATGGGTAAAACAAGATTGGATAATTTTTCTCATTTTAGCTACGTGAAAATTGGTAACAAATCTATTCCAACCATAACTTAATCAACTTGTATTGTATATTATGTAATCTTGAGATACCATAGACACGTATACAATGTTTCGACCTATCATGTCGACACATCTATATATATTTCGGAACAACCATAGACACTCTATATGTGAATGTTGGAGTTAGCTATACAGGGTTAAGGTTGATTCCAAAATATATATAGTTTGAGTTGTGATCAATACTGAGATACATATACACTGGGTCGTGGATTGATTCAAGATAATATTTATTGATTTATTTCTGTGCATCTAACTGTGGACAACTAGTTGTAGGTTACTAACGAGGACAGCTGACTTAATAAACTTAAAACATCAAAATATATTAAAAGTGTTGTAAATATATTTTAAACATACTTTGATATATATGTATATATTGTTATAGGTTCGTGAATCAACCAGTGGCCAAGTCTTACTTCCCGACGAAGTAAAAATCTGTGAAAGTGAGTTATAGTCCCACTTTTAAAATCTAATATTTTTGGGATGAGAATACATGCAGGTTTTATAAATGATTTACAAAATAAACACAAGTACGTGAAAATACATTCTATGGTTGAATTATCGAAATCGAATATGCCCCTTTTTATTAAATCTGGTAATCTAAGAATTAGGGAACAGACACCCTAATTGACGCGAATCCTAAAGATAGATCTATTGGGCCTAACAAACCCCATCCAAAGTACCGGATGCTTTAGTACTTCAAAATTTATATCATATCCGAAGGGTGTCCCGGAATGATGGGGATATTCTTATATATATGCATCTTGTTAATGTCGGTTACCAGGTGTTCACCATATGAATGATTTTTATCTCTATGTATGGGATGTGTATTGAAATATGAAATCTTGTGGTCTATTATTATGATTTGATATATATAGGTTAAACCTATAACTCACCAACATTTTTGTTGACGTTTTAAGCATGTTTATTCTCAGGTGATTATTAAGAGCTTCCGCTGTCGCATACTTAAATAAGGACGAGATTTGGAGTCCATACTTGTATGATATTGTGTAAGAACTGCATTCAAGAAACTTATTTTGTTGTAACATATTTGTATTGTAAACCATTATGTAATGGTCGTGTGTAAACAGGATATTTTAGATTATCATTATTTGATAATCTACGTAAAGCTTTTTAAACCTTTATTGGTGAAATAAAGGTTATGGTTTGTTTTAAAATGAATGCAGTCTTTGAAAAACGTCTCATATAGAGGTCAAAACCTTGCAACGAAATCAATTAATATGGAACGTTTTTAATCAATAAGAACGGGACATTTCATAATCATCGTTCTACGTATCATTCTACATCAATTACCTTCGTTCTTCATGGCGATTATGTAATCTCTAATATTTTAGAGATTATGTATTCTTGTTCTAACGGTAAATCAGATGTGTTAATATCATATCAACTCATTAAATCCATGTTTGCATCTGAATAAAATATATATGTATACATGTTTTCATAAAGATTGTAATTAAAAATTCTTTTGTACAAACTGTTAATGGTGAAAATATTCTAACGGGTAGGTAATACCCAAGGAAATATTTAACTTTCATATTAACATGTTATACTGTACATTCTTCGAATCTGATTCAAGTCATTTACTATCCTATTTACATCCACAGATATACGTATCCGTTTACAGCAAAATAACCATTTTCCTTCAATTTCATATTTGAATTTTGACCTATCAGAATCCAACAGGTGGCATAATGAAGAAAACATTGGAAAAAATAAAATTTGTTAGAAACAAACAAATTAACTATGAGAAATTCTGTTAAGAATCCACGCTAACAAAATCCTAGCTAACTGTTCCTAGCTAACTGATTACATTTTATTTTTCGCAGTTTATTTATCGCAATTTAATTATCACAATTTTATTTATCGTCATTTAATTTCTGTTATTTACTTTACGCACTTTATTTATCGTCATTTAATTTTTGTTATTTATTTTACGCACTTTAAATATCGGGACACGTATACAAGGTTTTGACATATCATATTGACGCATCTATATATATTATTTGAAATCACCATAGACACTCTATATGCAGTAATGATCGAGTTCTCTATACAGGGTTGAGGTTGATTCTATAATAATATATATACTTTGAGTTGTGATCGAGTCTGAGACGTATACGGGTCACGACACGCATTAATTAATTCAAATATGATATATTAAACTATATATGAATTATTGAACTGTCAACTGTGGACTATCGACTGTGGACTAATAAGATTGGACAATTAAAAATGAATTAAAATATTGATTATAACATATGAAACTAAACAATTCTTCAAGTTTGCCACATGATTTCATCTTAAACCTCATTGTATCTTGACAATTACAATCTACGTTCAAACCTTTCATGATTCTTGAAAACACCTCAATCAAGAGGATGAACCAACCATACTTCATCTACGGAGGGAAAGATTTATGCATTTAGTTACGCACCTGGAAACTCTCGGCAACTGAGTAAAATTTTAACACGTAGCCGCGTCAGATCCTTTGGCATTTATTAGCAAAAATAACTTTGCGATCTCTTTTCAAAGTAGCAAATTTTGTCACAGCTTCAGCAAATCAACTTCGACTTTTAGTTCGAAAAACCTTATTATCACCTTGATTATTATGTATGTTCTTTTATTGTTACCGGGGAACCTTCCATATTTTACCATATTACTAGCAGACGTACCAACAACCTCGTTGCTTCTTGGTTTAAATCTCTCCGATAAATCATTATATTTCTTCATTGAAACCCTATCGTATACTCATCCGCATCTTGTAACGAGAACTGCCATAACAATTATCGGGAATCAGCAATCAGTACTTTGAAAACTCACAGCAAATCTACATCAACAGTTATATATATGACATTTATCTCTTAGAATTATGATCTCTCATTCTGAAATTCTGAAAAGCACTCAGTCACAAATCAATACTCTGAATGTTGAAAAAGCTGAATGAAGCAGCAGAAACTGTAGACAACCGTAAATGACCATAATCATCGAAAGTTTGATGATAAAGAATAGTATGTTGGAAAAGCTCAGAAAAGTTGGAACTGGAAACCGGATTGAACTAACCACGAAGGAGACCAAGGACAAATACAAGGACCAAACCCTATATTCAAAGGATTCAGGTAATTCTGGATCCGTTGAAATCTTTAGAGAATATCTTGCTCCGAAGTCATGTTAAAATCTTGAGGAAAATCTTTCTCCATCAACCATCGAACTTAGAAATTCCAAAATATCATCATCAATATCTTCAATATTTCTGAGGATATTTTCATAAATATTATCATTCGAAATTATATACCTCCTCTTGCTTCCTGTGTATCATTATGTTGGAAACATTCAATAGAAAATTTAGTACCGAAAAGCAGATTATGCAAAACTATGAAAGAAACCGTGGACAAATCACAAAGAATAAGTTTGACTTCAAAGAATCTAAACGATTCAATGTCTGCTGAAGTCTTTAGCGAATATTTTGCTCATTACTCTAAACCCTTGCGGACAATAGTCTCCATCATCCTCTGATCTTAGATATTCAAAAATGTTATCGTATCTTTCATTATAAATATCCTCGATATTTCTGAATATATTTTTATAACTAATTCTATCTGAAATCATTTATCTCTTCATGCTATCAGTGTTACATCATATAGAAACTGTTAGTTTCTATATTCTGTAAACTTTCGAGCTTAAAATATGAATGTTATTGAAGTAATGTTGGGAACTGATGCATGAGTTAGAATAAAATAATGACACTTGATCAACGTGATTATATTACAGTAAGTCATGCTGAGTTCTAATGAGACATGATGGTTCACAGTAGATCATACCACTATCATGTGTCATGTTACATAACTCTTTCATTCTAATTAACTTCTGAACATATCAAGAAAGTATATTCTTGATAGCTCTATTCTCAATGATTCTGGTAATTTGACGAATCAAAGCGTGCTATTACGTTCTTTCTTGATTATAACATTAAATTCATTCGAAACTCCATACTTACAAATTCTAGACCATTACTCGTTTTACTAGAGATCGAGAGGAGATTAAAAAGACGAAGAGCTCCGAAACATAAAGAAGATATAAAACTCGACAACAACACTGAAATTACAATAATTAAAAATTAAAACATCACGACAATTAAAAAATTAAAAGATTACAATCAAACTACTCGTCGTCGTCAATTGTCATCTGCAAAGTAGCGTTCACCAGTCATTTCACCATCCGTAAGGTACTCTGGAGACATCGGTATTTCTCTTGATGCCTCAACTGCTGTTTCAGCTGATTCATCGAGGTAACGATAACCCAACGTCTCTTCATCTTCAAGAACCGCATACAAAGAAATGCGTTTACCGCGATCTTCAATAGTATCTTTTATAAAGTACCATTGATCATCAGTACACAGAAAACTTGCCCTACAATCCGCATCATAATCATCTTTATAAAAGAACACAGACGTGAATTCACACGGAACTTTTTCCTTCAGAAAGGATAGCAAGTCTTGTAAACCAACATCACGAATGTCGATATCTTCAAACGAAATACTGTCGCCCCACTTATACTCCTTCATTTGATTACGGAAATCACCTCTGTAATGAACATCGAAAGAAACAATCATTGGGGGAAGTGTTAACATTTTGCAGTTTGGGAGTGTTTGATTTTGATTTTGATTTTGAGAAAGGTGGAAATATAAAAGAAATATATGTTTGAGTGTATAAAATGAAGTATATGGTTGGTGTTTTTATAGTGTAAAAGTGACCGTTGGGATAGCCGTTGAAATTTTTTTTTATTTTTATTTATTTTACTAACGGCTAAAAATTTGGGCAAGTTTTTGGGCGAAGGTGGACGATGCCCGTTGGGACCTCTCTCATGATAGTTTCATTCGTACTCTTCAAATAATCGAATTATTTTTATCTGTATTATTTAATAATGATAAAATCTATTTATCAGCTCATATTCGTCAGGAAAACATATTTATTGTTAGCCATGACGACCTCACTCAAATTTCGGGACGAAATTTCTTTAACGGGTAGGTACTGTGATGACCCGGAAATTTCCGACCAAATTTAAACTTAATCTGGTTATGATTTCGACACGATAAGCAAAGTTTGTTAAACTGAAGTCTTAAAAACTTTGAACTGTGTTCATGTCATCAATTACCCTTTGACTATTCCCGACGATTCACGAATAATTTTGTGTAAATAAAAAAATATAAATATATAAATATAAATATAAGTATATGTAATATCATTGAATCAATAAAATACCTTTAGTTAATCAGAATTAAAAATATAATAAATAGAATAATTAAGTTACTATTAAAAAGAATATATTTATATAAATATTTATATATATGATATTATATGAAAAGGATTTCTATCAATAATTATTATATTGTAATTAATTATTTAATAAATGTTATCACGTAATCTATGATATAATTATTAAATAGTACATAATTGATAAATTGTAATATCAAAATATTAAAAGAAATTACAAGTTAAAATATAATTATTATATTAATAATGTTACTATTACTTTCATTAAAATAAATATTAATATTAATATCAGAATTATGAATATTATTATTTTAATATAAAACCTACCACATGTAATTTGTTATATAAATGTTGTTATTATTATTTTAAAATTATTATTTAGAAAATGATACAATTTATTATTATTATCATTAATAATATTATTATTATTATTATTATCATTTTTGTTATTATTATCATTAATTATCAAGAAACATATTAAAATCATTATCATTGTTATTAATATTATTATCACTCATTTATTCTTATTCTTATTATTCTTATTATCATTATTAGTTTCATTATTATTAATAAGATTAATATTAAAAACTAATGTTATATAATTAGGGTTACTTTGTTTCTTTATATAAATATATATATTTAGCGATATATATAATGATGGAAATACTGATATACTGATATATAAATACATATACATTTTCAGAATACAAATATATATGCATATAAATACATGAACATGTAAATATATATATATACATATATAAATACGATATTATATATGTAACTATAAATAAATACGTATTATTACTTTTAAAATTCTGAATCAGTTTTAGATCCTTAACAACTGTATCTGAAGTTTGTTTATATCCCTAAAAACGATTCTATATCTATTACTCGTGCAAATTAATGAATTTAATAAATAAACTTTATTTACTTTTCTTCCTGATTGAAATTTGAATGTCCTTTATGTCAGAGTTGGTTATCTATCGACCTCATTGATCAATACAGACAAGCCAAATGAGTACAACTATTTCCTTATACATCGACTATCATTTATTGAAAGTGGAAAACAAAGAAATTAAAACAAAACCCGTTCTTACAATTCCTCACTTTCTTTCTTCTTTCTCTTGACTCCGTTTGAAAACAATCACAAAACACCAACACCATCATCTATCCTTCATCACCATCAAATCTCTAACTCACATACCATCACTTAAACATCACCTCCGTAACCCATTTGTATTTCGATGTCATTGTTGTTGTTTCTTCTTCATACACCCATCTTTTCTATTTCTTCTCTGTGTACAAACTCATATAACCATCACAACTTTCTAGTTGTGTTTCTTGTTTCTGTGTGATCAACCTTAGTCGACACCAGCACCATCTTTTTACTACAACGATTACCGTCATCACCGCCATTTAATTTAATATATTGCTGTTTCTTCTTCTCGACACAACTACACCTTTTACACTGTTTCTGCTACAACCATACTGGACCGATACTACGTCAACTATTATATATGAGAAGATAGATGATAAATATGATACATGATGATGATGTGTTAGTGAGACGTTTATTTAAACGTGGGAATGATGATGATGTGTTAGTGAGACGTTTATTTAAACGTGGGAATGATGATGATGTGTTATTTAATGAACCGAACCGAAGGTGTAGTAGTGGCTCCATTATTTTTCGGTAACTGCTATATTCCATTCCACTTTTGCTTTATGATTCGAACCCCACCATATTGTATCTTTTAAAAAACTGACCGACACCTTTTCCTAATCAACTAACCCACTTGAGTTTTTTTTAAAATAATTAGGAATGATTACAAGAAAGGGTGGCCACCGATGGTCTGTTGTTTTCCCCTTCACTTAAACATATTCTATTGAACAAGTGGGCCGGTGCTTAAATAAATAGATTGGGATTATGCTAGTCTTTGGTGGGATTAGGGTAGTGAAATCAGAGACAGACAAGTAGCACGCGATATTTTTTTTTTATTTCAATCGGGTCAGTTTTTAACTACTAAGGTTTTGAACTTGGGCTTACTAAACTGATTTGGGCCGACACTGCTACCATGATATTCTGTTACAACAATAGACGTGATGATGATGAGATATTCATCATGAACACATGATGAAAGATGATGTGGTGATTCGAATATTATGATGAACGAGATCGAGAAGATGATAACGGACGATTATGATAATACTTGGATAATGATTATGAATGATATAGATGATGATGGTAAGCTTTGATAATGCTATGATCAGTTGTGGGAGAAGAAGGAAATGGAAAGCACGAGTTAATTAGATTTAATTTAATAATTATAACAGATAGAAACAGGCGGAGCAATGGTTTTAGAAGGAAATGGATAGACGAGAGGTTGCGAGTTCGAATCTTGGCAGCGACATTATTTTTTTTTGATTAATTAACCATGGGAGCTATATACTTAAGGTAGTATTATTATTTTTATTATGTTTATTATTATTATTATTAATATTATTAATATTAATATCATTATTACGATAACGAATAAACCTTTTTATGAAAATATATATTATAGATAATAAAATAAATATGTATGAAAACATTAATTCTAATACATTATAGTATATAATCATGTATATAAACTTTAATACATTATATATATTTTAACTAGAACACTTTAATATGCATTTAAAATAAATATTAAGTACTTATTTAAAATATATAATTAGATATAACTAAGTTATTTATTAATAAATATTAATAAATAAACTTGTTAATTGTTATTACGTGTGTTAATATATATATACTTGATATAGGTTCGTGAATCTGAGGCCAACCCTATACTTGTTCAATGTCGTTCTATGTATTTTTACTACAAAATACATTAGGTGAGTTTCATTTGATTCCCTTTTTACTCTTTACATTTTTGGGCTGAGAATACATGCAAATGCTTTATTAACTGTTTTACAATATTTATATGCGTGAGTTTCAATAATCTCTTTTTAAATGCTTTTGCAATATATATTTTTGGGACTGAGAATACATACGCTGTTTTTATAACTGTTTTACGAAATAGACACAAGTAATTGAAACTACATTATATGGTTGAATGATCGAAATCGAATATGCCCCTATATAGTCTGGTAATATAAGAATTAGGGAACAGATACCCTAATTGACGCGAACTCTAAAGATAGATCTATCGGGCCCAACAAGCCCCATCCAAAGTACCGGATGTTTTAGTACTTCGAAATTTATATCATGTCCGAAGGAGGATCTCGGAATGATGGGGATATTCTTATATGCATATTGTGAATGTTGGTTACCAGGTGTTCAATCCATATGAATGATATTTTTGTCTCTATGCATGGGATGTATGTTTATGAGAAATGGAAATATGAAATCTTGTGGTCTATTAAAATTATGAAATGATTATTTATGTTAAACTAATGAACTCACCAACCTTTTGGTTGACACTTGAAAGCATGTTTATTCTCAGGTATGAAAGAAATCTTCCGCTGTGCATTTGCTCATTTTCAAAATATTACTTGGAGTCATTCATGGCATATTTCAAAAGACGTTGCATTCGAGTCGTCGAGTTCATCAAGATTATTATTAAGTCAATTATAGTTTGATATATTATGAAATGGTATGCATGTCGTCAACTTTCATTGTAAAGAAAGATTGTCTTTTAAAATCGAATGCAATGTTTGTAAAATGTATCATATAGAGGTCAAGTACCTCGCGATGTAACCAACTATTTTGAATCATTTATAATCGATATGGACTTCGTCCGGATGGATTAGGACGGGTCCTTTCACAAATAGGGCCGGGGGTATTTGTGACCAATTATATCAAAACAAGTATTGTACATAAATGAGAATGACTCTATATGAGACGTTTTATAAAAGTAAACTTCTTTATTTGAAATATTGTCTTTACATTGAAATAACAATGTATTAAATGAAACTAAAATAAATGATGATAATATGCACACTCCATGTAAAGCTAGCAATCCACATTATCAGCATCTTAATTACCTGAGACAAAACATGCTTTAAAAAGTCAACACAAAGGTTGAGTGATATCATAGGTTTATAATTATTCATGAATTGTTAAGACCACAAGATTTCAATAAAATAGACTGACATTCATCATATCAATCTTTAAAATATATGCCGAATTGTAATATCAAAACTAAACGGTAACCCCAAGGCTCTTTCTGGCCCCAAATCATTATTATGTGTCCACAACCATAGGTTAATGGACAGAGGCGTTACCCTCAACAGCGCTATTCACAATAAGTAAGCTCACTAAACATAGCAATTAACGATATTACTCTAAGGGAAATTTAATATGACTTAAGCATATAACGATATTACTCCCAAATGTTGTGTTGAGCTTTATGGTAAAACCAATTAAGCCGTAACCAGAGGGTGGTTGTACACTTGATGATAATAACATACGATGATGTATATATACATGTTAATTGGCGGTCCGATTTCGATGGCGGTTTTGTGATTGTGTGGCGAGTGTGGTACGCTCTTGACGGCCACTCTTTTCTTTTATGATTTTGGGGGTGGACGCGGTATGCCGTTCGAGAGGCATTTTCGTTAATCACGTTTGTGTGCGAGTAGAGTCATGGTGGTTAAATATCCTTATATATATATATATATATATATATATATATATATATATATATATATATATATATATATATATATATATATATATATATATATATATATATATATATATATATATATAGGTAACCGGGTTAATGGTTAAGAAGAAGTTAGAAAGGTGTAAGCTTTAGTGTTCCAAGCGCCTCCTTAGTGTTGTGTTGAAAGATAAATAGGATAGCTATGCGGCCTAGGTGGATAGTGACTAGCGGGTGTCATTAGGAAGACGTGGGCATTGAGCCGTAAGGTTCTTTAGATTTGTGTGACCGCATGTAGTCAGGTGATGTGTGACACCGAGAGTAGACCCCGTAAGGGTCGAGTCTTTGGAGACTCGGTGTGGTAATTGGAGTCGGATAACACAACGTCAGGTGCCTCCTTATACCCGCTAGTGTAACTTTTGACTCCGATGGTGTGATTACTTTGATTTTGGGTACCGGTGAGGAACCCGAAGATACAACTGTGGTATATTGTGATGTTTAGTGGGCGTTAACACTTGACTAATTTGAAAGATCAAGGTTCGAATATCTTATAGTGAGTCCTTGAAAGGACTATTGAGTATGACCAACGCCGGAAAGGGTAATGTGCGTTGTGGAAAGTCAAAATTCCGCGGGATGTTATTATCTCGAAGGTGAAAGTATGGGGTTAAAACCCTAAATGGGGGAGTTAAGTATCAAGGAATGTGGAAAACGTTCGTATCTAGTAGATGTGATGAGCGAACATGTGTCGCTTATTGAGGAAAGGAAAGCTTTGGTGGTCTTCGAAAAAGTCCCAAGTTGGACTTTGGAATGAATTGCGAAGGTAGTTAGCGACGTGAGTCAAAATGGCGAGGTTCCCGATAGAGGGATACGAGGGATATTCGGAAATGCGTCGGGATGATTCTCGAATATTCCATGATCGAAAGGCGTAACGACGATGATTGTCGGTGAATTGTGCTACTTTTAGGACAATTGTGGAGTGTATGGTACGAGTTTGGATACTCAGTGTTGGAGCAAACGGTTGTGGTTGTTTTGTCTAGTGGGTTGATTACCTGATATCATTGAAATGATGGAATGATATGGCTTTTGGAAAAATATTATGAACTTTTCACGGTGTACTTCCGAGTGAGTGGTGGAAACTTTGATCGAATGGAAGTGTGAAGTACGGTTGTTGTAATATGATGCATTAGTGTACGAAGTGAGAACCCAGATGGGTGATTGCTACATGTGTAATTCCGCATTGGAGACGGAAATGTTCAAGGTAGAAGTGCTTAACTTCTAGTTTTTGGTGCGAATTACGAGGACGTGATCCAATCTAAGTGGGGGAGAGTTGTAAGACCCGATTATTTATTGTACATGGAGTATATATGATGTACTTAAAGTGTGTGAAGCTTTGCTTAATTGAAGAAAAGTCAGAACCTGCTCAGGCCTGCGTGCGCGCCGCGCAGAGGTAATGGTGCGCGCCGCGCACTGTCCCTGCGACAGATTTCCAGTTTTTCTATTTTTACTTAAATGAAGGGTAGTTTGGTCTTTTCACTTGTTGGACGGTTTGAGGCCACAAAACCTGATCCAATCTCATTTGGATCTCATTCTTCATCTCTTCCACACACTCTCAAACCCTAGAGTGAGAAAGAGTTTAGTGAGAGAAAGCTTCATTTGGAGAAGAAGGAGCTTGAATTAATCGAAGTTGCAAGTGTTAAAGTTGTTCATCTCGTTCACGGCTACGTCGTGGTAGTATTGGTAAGTTCTAACTCTAAGTTTTCATAGTATGATTGATGTTCATAATTGGGATTTTTGAAATGGGTGTTCTTGAAGTAAACCCACTAGTTGATAATTGGGTGATTGAACTAGTAAGTGGTGTTAATGACCATTGTTGGTTGGTTTGGGTTGGTTAGTGAAATTGATTAGTTGATAATCACGTCTGGGTGTTAAAATCACTAGTTAACTTAGGTTATAAGTGATTAATTGTGTGAGCTTGCCAAATGGGTGTTTTGACTTGAGAATAGGTCAAAATGAGTTTTGTGTTAAATGATGTAAGTAAGGTGTTTTGTTGATGAAACCTTGAGTAAAACGAGTTGTCGGAACATAATCACTAGTCGATTATGATTATGGGGATTTTCGGGTGAGTTTTGACTTAGTCAAAGTAAAGTAAGTGCAAATGGGTCTATATTGCACTAAATGGTGTTTTGGGTATAAGCTAGAGTGTTTAGCTTATTTGCTTGTAAATTACTTAGGTGATTTGCATTTGGACGATTAGGAGCTTAGGCGGATTTGCTTTTCAAGTAATCGAGGTGAGTGGAATAATTATGCGTACATATATATGGCGTATTTATTTGTGAATGTTATGGTATGAACCACGTTCTGGTAGTACCATAACATGTATGTGACGGTTATTATGATGTGAACCACGTGCCGGTAGTATCAAGTGTGAACCACGTGCCGGTAGCACTATAAAATTTGGGCGTGAACCACGTGCCGGTAGCGCCAAAGTGTGAATCACGTGCCGGTAGCACTATAAAAGAGTGAGACTCAAATGCGTATGGTGTGAACCACGTGTCGGTATCACCATAGCGTTATGGTTAACCATATTATGTTCTTGGATATTGTATAAGCATGCTATACATATGTATATATATATATATATTGTGTTAGAGTATATGCTAATGTGCTGTTGTGATATTGTACGAGTTGTTAGCATTATGAGTATGACGACATGCTATTGAGTTACATTTTCGTATGAGGTATTTAGTGGGTGCGATTGCAAGTAGATGGTTTATATATGTGTATGTATAATTGTTGCACTCACTAAGCTTTGCTTACCCTCTCATTGTTTAGCATTTTATAGGTTTTGGCGGAGACGAGGGTAAGGGCGTTCATTTGGATTAGAGATCCCATTTTTTTTGTTAGGGGACGCTTTTGATGTGCTAGCTTTTGGAGTTGACCGAGATTTAGGTAGTTTAATTCCCTAAACACCATGCTCATTGTGCCGTTTGGAAATTTAACTAGTGTGGTCGAAACTCGTGTTTGTACGAACCTCGTAATTTGGGGTCAATGTGGGCCCGTGTTGTAAAACTTGTTTTATTATTAAAATGTGTTAGTTTTACATATAAGAACATGTTGTGAAAAGCGTTTCGTCTAAATATGTCGGGAAGTGGGTGATCTTTTTACGAAAAAATGATAAATCCAGACAGAAGCTGCCAGCACCTTGTGCGCGCCGCGCACAAGCTGGGCTGCGCGCCGCACACCCAGTCTGGGCAGCCCTGTTTATTTTTTTTATGGTCTGTTTTCGGTTGTATAATGGGTTGGGTTGTTACAAGTGGTATTAGAGCATGGTCTAAGGGATTTAGGTGACTTGAGATAGGTGCCTAGACTTAGACTTTTGTGTGTGATTATTTGTGGGGGACTTGTAGGATTACGGGTCGGAACGGGAATTCGGTTAGTGTCCCAGTTTATGGGTGGACTAACGTTTATATTAATGTGCGGATATTATTAATATATTTTGTGTTTGTGTTGGGTTATATCATCGAGCAAAGCGGTCGTGGTACTAACGAGTGGATACGGCGTGTACGCGTAATAATGATTAGCTACCATTTTTACGGGTGCAAATCGTATTTGACAAGTGATGTAAGACGATTGCCGAGCAAGATGGGTTGGGATTGTACGTATGATTGTACGCGTTCATTGCTTAATCGATTGCATTCTTTAGAATGAAGACGGAAGAGGGATATGGAACGGATGAGCCTATTCATGAGGGGAAGGATGAGTTAACATTAAGGATTGAGGCGGAGTTCGAACGCTATATCTTGACTTTTGCCGACAAGGTTAAACAAGTTCTCCAAGAATCGTTTGAGGGAATAGTGACCGAGATGGTCCGAGACCAAGTGCCTAAGGTCGTGAAGGAAGAGTTAGAAAAGAGGTTTCCTAAACCTCAAGGTGACAGCGACGAAGGAGCAACTATGGGGATTGAATCTCATGCTCCAGAAACTACTGATCACTCTTTGGGTAAAAGAAAGTTCGAATCAAGAGGTGCTCCTAGTAAAAGGGCGAGAAGTACGCCCGAAGGTGTTGAAAAAGTGAAGAAGAGGAGTAAGGGAAGTTATGGGCCTACGTGCTTTAGGTGTGGAGGACGAGGTCATTTGGCACGGGGTTGTACGAGTGTACCTTTAAGCACGATCAAGTGCTTTATTTGCCAAAAGAAGGGACACCGAAAATCGAAGTGTTCCGAATCGTTTGTTGATCGGGTTAGGAGGTTAGAGCGTGACTATCTGATGATCAGTGAAGCGCAAGGGTCCAACGATGATGTTTCAGGTATTTTCATCTTTGGTACAAATATGCCTTATTATTGTTTATTGTGTACCGATGGATTCGTGTATATATTATAGACTTAAACTTTGTTTCGAGATCTAATTAGTCTCAAGTGAACGTATTTTTCAAAGGTACTCATAAGGGTGCGCGGTTAGTGAACTCGGTGAAGATTCGGTTTGTTGGTGGTTTTGATGATAGTGCACCGGGGTAGCGCTTGAGTCGTTGACTCGTGGAAATGCGCCCTGGGGAGGAATGCATGGCGGTAATACGTAGTATTTATATGGGTGACATTCCTAATGGAAACACCCTATGATGACGTTGTATTGACAGACGAGGGCGTAAGACTTGGTGCAGCCAAGCATTTCTTAGTGATGGGGTAAATGATTCTACCAAGCCACGGGTATGGGCCTTGGTGTTCGGTTGTTAGCGCGTGTTTACTTTCGTGTTGAAGTTGATGAACCATGAGGTTCGACGGGTGGATAGAACCCTTGAGATCGAGTGTTCTGGGTCTCAATGTATGTTAGTAATGGAGTCTACGAGACGCGATGTTAGGTGCCTCTTTCATACCTACTAGCACGGTATTCGACTCCGATGGTGTTGCGATTACATTGTACTTAGGGTACCGGAGTGAAACCCTTATGAACTTGAGTGACTAAGCGGAAATTTTACAAGCTTTAGCAATCGGACGACTATAAGAAGGATGCTTGCGTTCGTGCTAATGGATGATTGGTATGACATGGCGAAGGGCGAACCGAAATATTTGTATGCTAAGTGTTAAAGCAAGGTTCGATGACGTACATGTTACGGGATGCAAGACGGTAAGCATTCATTGTTGGAGCAGTAGTCACTCTCTTCCAGGAGTGTGAGCATGTGTTTACCGTTGGCCGGATGATTTTGTGGTGGTAACGGGTAGAAAGAATTTAATAGTGAGAAAAGTCTACCCTGTGGGTAGCGGCTGTAGTGACCCGAACTTTTCCATGTTTATATATATATTAAATGAAATTGTTATTTACATGATTAAGTGTTTCCAACATGTTAAGCAATCAAACTTGTTAAGACTTGATTAATTGAAATAGGTTTCATATAGACAATTGACCACCCAAGTTGACCGGCGATTCACGAACGTTAAAACTTGTAAAAACTATATGATGACATATATATGGATATATATATAGTTAACATGATATTATGATAAGTAAACATATCATTAAGTATATTAGCAATGAACTATATATGTAAAAACAAGACTACTAACTTAATGATTTTGAAACGAGACACATATGTAACGATTATCGTTGTAACGACATTTAATGTATATATATCATATTAAGATATATTAATACATCATGATATCATGATAATGTAATAATTTAACATCTCATTTTATTTAATAAACAATGGGTTAACAACATTTAACAAGATCGTTAACCTAAAGGTTTCAAAACAACACTTACATGTAACGACTAACGATGACTTAACGACTCAGTTAAAATGTATATACATTTAGTGTTTTAATATGTATTCATACACTTTTGAAATACTTCAAGACACTTATCAAAATACTTCTACTTAACAAAAATGCTTACAATTACATCCTCGTTCAGTTTCATCAACAATTCTACTCGTATGCACCCGTATTCGTACTCGTACAATACACAACTTTTAGATGTATGTACTATTGGTATATACACTCCAATGATCAGCTCTTAGCAGCCCATGTGAGTCATCTAACACATGTGGGAACCATCATTTGGCAACTAGCATGAAATATCTCATAAAATTACAAAAATATGAGTAATCATTCATGACTTATTTACATGAAAACAAAATTACATATCCTTTATATCTAATCCATACACCAACGACCAAAAACACATACAAACACTTTCATTCTTCAATTTTCTTCATCTAATTGATCTCTCTCAAGTTCTATCTTCAAGTTCTAAGTGTTCTTCATAAATTCTACAAGTTCTAGTTTCATAAAATCAAGAATACTTCCAAGTTTGCTAGCTTACTTCCAATCTTGTAGAGTGATCATCCAACCTCAAGAAATCTTTCTTATTTATAGTAAGATATCTTTCTAATATAAGGTAATACTCATATTCAAACTTTGATTCAATTTCTATAACTATAACAATCTTATTTCGAGTGGAAATCTTACTTGAACTTGTTTTCGTGTCATGATTCTACTTCAAGAACTTTCAAGCCATCCAAGATCCTTTGAAGCTAGATCCATTTGTCTCTTTTCCAGTAAGTTTATCCACAAAACTTGAGGTAGTAATGATATTCATAACATCATTCGATTCATACATATAAAGCTATCTTATTCGAAGGTTTAAACTTGAAATCACTAGAACATAGTTTAGTTAATTCTAAACTTGTTCGCAAACAAAAGTTAATCCTTCTAACTTGACTTTTAAAATTAACTAAACACATGTTCTATATCTATATGATATGCTAACTTAATGATTTAAAACCTGGAAACACGAAAAACACCGTAAAACTGGACATACGCCGTCGTAGTAACACCGCGGGCTGTTTTGGGTTTGATAATTAAAAACTATGATAAACTTTGATTTAAAAGTTGTTCTTCTGGGAAAATGATTTTTCTTATGAACATGAAACTATATCCAAAAATCATGGTTAAACTCAAAGTGGAAGTATGTTTTTCAAAATGGTTATCAAGACGTCGTTCTTTCGACTGAAATGACTACCTCTTACAAAAATGACTTGTAACTTATATTTCTGACTATAAACCTATACTTTTTCTGTTTAGATTCATAAAATAGAGTTCAATATGAAACCATAGCAATTTGATTCACTCAAAACGGATTTAAAATGAAGAAGTTATGGGTAAAACAAGATTGGATATTTTTTTATTTTTGTAGCTACGGGAAATATTAACAATTCTATACAAATCGTATCCTAGCTAACTTATATTGTATTATATATGTATTCTAATATATTATGTAATCTTGGGATACCATAGACACGTATGCAAATGTTTTGACATATCATATCGACCCATGTATATATATTATTTGGAACAACCATAGACACTCTATATGCAGTAATGTTGGAGTTAGCTATACGGGGTTGAGGTTGATTCCAAAAATATATATACTTTGAGTTGTGATCTAGCCTGAGACGTGTATACACTGGGTCGTGGATTGATTCAAGATAATATATATATATCGATTTATTTCTGTACATCTAACTGTGGACAACTAGTTGTAGGTTACTAATGAGGACAGCTGACTTAATAAACTTAAAACATCAAAATGTATTAAAAGTGTTGTAAATATATTTTGAACATACTTTGATATATATGTACATATTTGTTATAGGTTCGTGAATCGACCAGTGGCCAAGTCTTACTTCCCAACGAAGTAAAAATCTGTGAAAGTGAGTTATAGTCTCACTTTTAAAATCTAATATTTTTGAGATGAGAATACATGCAGGTTTTATAAATGATTTACAAAATAGACACAAGTACGTGAAACTACATTCTATGGTTGAATTATCGAAATCGAATATGCCCCTCTTTATTAAGTCTGGTAATCTAAGAATTAGGGAACAGACACCCTAATTGACGAGAATCCTAAAGATAGATCTATTGGGCCTAACAAACCCCATCCAAAGTACCGGATGCTTTAGTACTTCGAAATTTATATCATATCCGAAGGGTGTCCCGGAATGATGGGGATATTCTTATATATGCATCTTGTTAATGTCGGTTACCAGGTGTTCATCATATGAATGATTTTTATCTCTATGTATGGGATGTATATTGAAATATGAAATCTTGTGATCTATTGTTACGATTTGATATATATAGGTTAAACTTATAACTCACCAACATTTTTGTTGACGTTTTAAGCATGTTTATTCTCAGGTGATTATTAAGAGCTTCCGCTGTCGCATACTTAAATAAGGACAAGATTTGGAGTCCATGCTTGTATGATATTGTGTAAAAACTGTATTTAAGAAACTTATTTCGTTGTAACATATTTGTATTGTAAACCATTATGTAATAGTCATGTGTAAACAGGATAATTTAGATTATCATTATTTGATAATCTACGTAAAGCTTTTTAAAACCTTTATTGATGAAATAAAGGTTATGGTTTGTTTTAAAATGAATGCAGTCTTTGAAAAACGTCTCATATAGAGGTCAAAACCTCTTAACGAAATCAATTAATATGGAACGTTTTTAATCAATAAGAACGGGACATTTCAGTTGGTATCCGAGCGTTGGTCTTAGAAAACCAGTATTTTGCATTAGTGTGTCTTATCGAGTTTGTTAGGATACATTAGTGAGTCTGGACTTCGACCGTGTTTACTTGAAAAATGATTGCTTAACAAATTTTGTTGGAAACTATATATTTTTAACATGCGAATATTATGTGATATATTAATCTCTTAACGTGTTTGATATTATGAGATAGATGTCTACCTCTAGAACAAGTCCCATTGACTCATCTAATAATAATGAAGAGTCAAATGTAAATTGGAATGATTCGTGGACTGATTCACAAGTTCCCGAAGAGGAACCGGAAGAAGAGTCGGAACCGGAAGAAGAATCAGAACCGGAAGAAGAATCGGAACCGGAAGAAGAAATAGAACCAGTGGGGGAAATAATAAAACGGTTAATTAGAAGAAAATCCTCAACCAACCGACCAAAGTTAATTATGGTCAATGGTGTTTCCGCCAAGGAAGCAAAGTATTGGAAGGATTACCAATTCTCCGATGAATCGGATCCCGACAAGGTTTCCGATGATGTTATAGAAATTACCCCAACACAATTTAATAAGGCAAAAGAGAACAATAAGGGAAAGGGCATAAAAATAGAGAAATTTGATTCCAAACCCGATGAACTTTATATGTATCGTCAACACCCGTATTTCTTAAGTTGTGACAATAACCCGGGAACCTCTAAACCACCAGGTTTTTCTAAACCAATGTGGAAAACGACGGCTCGTATTAGGGTAACATCATATATCCCTAGAAACTTGGCAAAACGAACCAAAACCGAAGAAGAAGAAACGAGCGAGTCAGAATAAGATAGTTGTATTCGTGTGGTGTAATATATGTAATATAGTGTGCTTATGCTTTATGATATATGTAAAAATTGCTTGTATTAATAAGTATTTTTTTATGAATCTAACTCTTGTCTATTTTACAGTATAAAAACACAAAATGGATAGACAAACCAATATTTTAAGAGACCTACCCGGAGACATGATTGATGAAATCTTGTCTAGAGTCGGTCAGAATTCCTCGGCACAACTATTTAAGGTGAGATCAGTTTGTAAGACATTCGAAGAACGTTCCAAGAATGCCTTGGTTTATAAAAGGCTTTCGTTCGAAAGATGGGGGATATCACATTGGGAAATCCATAAGTTACGATGTGTTTACTTTGACGCATATATTGCGGGGAACCCAAATGCTATTTTACGCAACGGGTTAAGAAATTATTTTGACTCAATATATCTGAATATAGGACTTCGTGATTTAGAAAAAGTGGCTAACATGCAACATAAAGAAGCATGTTATACTTACGGGTTAGTAATGTTCGCTTCTCACCAAAGTGAGAACAAGAACATCGGGCTACAACTATTAAACAAAACGTTCCCACAAGTGACGGAGTCGGTAATTGGGGTAAGAAATGAGGTTTTTAGGTTATTACGAGACTGTTGGTCATTACGTAACCTTCATCCTTTTGACGACGTTACAACACATTGTCTTACTATCGGTCACAACGGTTATGTTCCACAAAACCAAGGATGGGAAGTGGTATTAGTAAAACCAGAATGCATGACTTGTTTCTGGACGTATGAATTACGTATCTTTATTGCCTTTGCTGAACGCCTTATTTAGTAACTAGAATTATCTTCACAACTACTTTATATCAAAGTTTTATGTGCTATATTTCATGCTATATGTAAAATAGCGGTATTGTAAGTTTGCAAGTTATTGTATAAAGGTTTGAATATGATATATTTTTTTGTTGTTGTGATTAGTTTTTCATATAGAATTGTAGTAGTTGAAATGGTATGTTAGCTACTAAGTATGAACTTAACGGGTAGGTACTACCCGAATTAAAGAGTATAAAATGCTAATATGAAGAAATAGCTTTTATAAATAAATTCATATTACGCTACGAAATACTATTGACTACTCTTGATATTCTATATGATTAACTCGTTTCATTTGACTATTTTGAAGGAAATGGCACCGACTACTCGACACACCTTGAATATGAGCGAAGAGGAATTTCATGCCTTTCTTGCTTTAAACATAGCCGCAGTACAGGCCGCGCTACATACCAATAATAACTCTAAATCTAGCAATATAGCTAACGGTGCAAGAAATCGTGTAGGATGCTCCTACAAGGAATTCACTACCTGTAAACCTTCAGAATTTGATGGGACCGGAGGACCAATCGGATTGAAACGGTGGACCGAGAAAGTCGAATCTGTCTTTGCCATAAGTAAGTGTGCTGAAGGAGACAAAGTGAAGTACGCTACGCATACCTTCACAGGTATTGCGTTAACATGGTGGAATACCTATCTAGAGCAAGTGGGACAAGATGCTGCTTACGCACTACCGTGGTCAGCATTCAAGCACTTGATGAACGAGAAGTACCGTCCTAGAACCGAGGTCAATAAGCTCAAGTAAGAACTTAGAGGGTTACGAACACAGGGATTCGATATTACTTCGTACGAAAGACGATTCACAGAATTGTGCCTATTGTGTCCGAGAGCGTTCGAAGATGAGGAAGAGAAGATCGAAGCGTTTGTGAAAAGGTTACCGGAGAGAATCCAAGAAGATATAAGTTCACACGAGCCTGCCTCCATACAAAAGGCATGTAGAATGGCTCACAAACTAGTGAACCAGATTGAGGGAAGAATTAAAGAACAGGCGGCCGAAGAGGCCAACGTGAAGCTACTCAAAATAAAGTGGGAGTAAAACGGTGATAAGAGTCACCAAAACAACAACAACTATCCCAACAATCGCAACATCAATCGAAACTACAACAAACGGCAAAACAACAACAACAACAACTACAACAATCATTCCAACAACAATAACAACCGCAACAACAACAACAATCAGAAGCAGCTATGCCAAAGGTGTGAAAAGTATCACTCGGGGTTCAGCACCAAATTTTGCAACAAGTGTAAAAGAAATGGTCGTAGCGCGGTGAAGTGTGAGGTCTACGGACCAGGGGTTAACAGAACGAAAGGAACAAATGGTGTCGGAATGAGTAATGGAGGAGCAAGTAGTGTCGGAGCAAGTTATGCCAATATAGTTTGTTATAAATGTGGAAAACCGGGCCACATTATTAGAAATTGCCCGAACCAGGAGAATACGAATGGACAAGGCCGCGGAAGAGTTTTCAATATTAATGCGGCAGAGGCACAGGAAGACCCGGAGCTTGTTACGGGTACATTTCTTATTGAAAATAAATCTGCTTACATTTTATTTGATTCGGGTGCGGATAGAAGCTATATGAGTAGAGATTTTTGTGCTAAATTAAGTTTTCCATTGACGCCTTTGGATAGTAAATTTTTACTCGAATTAGCAAATGGTAAATTAATTTCAGCAGATAATATATGTCGGAATCGAGAAATTAAACTGGTTAGCGAAACATTTAAGATTGACTTGATACCAGTAGAGTTAGGGAGTTTTGATGTGATAATCGGTATGGACTGGTTGAAAGAAGTGAAAGCAGAGATCGTTTGTTACAAAACGCAATTCGCATTATACGAGAAAAAGAAAAACCCTTAATGGTGTATGGAGAAAAGGGCAACACGAAGCTACATCTTATTAGTAATTTGAAGGCACAAAAACTGATAAGAAAAGGTTGCTATGCTGTTCTAGCACACGTCGAGAAAGTACAAACTGAAGAAAAGAGCATCAATGATGTTCCCGTCGTAAAAGAATTTCCCGATGTATTTCCGAAAGAATTACCGGGACTACCTCAACATCGATCTGTTGAATTTCAAATAGATCTTGTACCAGGAGCTGCACCAATAGCTCGTGCTCCTTATAGACTCGCACCCAGTAAGATGAAAGAACTGCAAAGCCAACTGCAAGAACTATTAGAACGTGGTTTCATTCGACCAAGCACATCACCGTGGGGAGCTCCTGTTTTGTTTGTCAAGAAGAAAGATGGTACATTCAGGTTGTGTATCGACTACCGAGAGTTGAACAAACTTACCATCAAGAACCACTACCCACTACCGAGAATCGACGACTTATTTGATCAACTACAAGGCTCGTCTGTTTATTCAAAGATTGACTTACGTTCATATCATCAAATGCGGGTGAAAGAAGATGATATTCCAAAGACTGCTTTCAGAACACGTTACGGTCATTACGAGTTTATGGTCATGCCGTTTGGTTTAACTAATGCACCAGCTGTGTTCATGGACCTTATGAACCGAGTGTGTGGACCATACCTTGACAAGTTTGTCATTGTTTTCATTGATGACATACTTATTTACTCAAAGAATGACCAAAAACACGGTGAACATTTGAGAAAGGTGTTAGAAGTATTGAGGAAGGAAGAATTGTACGCTAAGTTTTCAAAGTGTGCATTTTGGTTGGAAGAAGTTCAATTCCTCGGTCACATAGTGAACAAAGAAGGTGTTAAGGTGGATCCGGCAAAGATAGAAACTATTGAAAAGTAAGAAACCCTGAAAACTCCAAAACACATACGCCAGTTTTTAGGACTAGCTGGTTACTACAGAAGGTTCATCCAAGACTTTTCCAGAATAGCAAAACCCTTGACTGCATTAACGCATAAAGGGAAGAAATTTGAATGGAAGGATGAACAAGAGAAAGCGTTTCAGTTATTGAAGAAAAAGCTAACTACGGCACCTATATTGTCATTGCCTGAAGGGAATGATGATTTTGTGATTTATTGTGACGCATCAAAGCAAGGTCTCGGTTGTGTATTAATGCAATGAACGAAGGTGATTGCTTATGCGTCTAGACAATTGAAGATTCACGAACAAAATTATACGACGCATGATTTGGAATTAGGCACGATTGTTTTTGCATTAAAGACTTGGAGGCACTACTTATATGGGGTCAAAAGTATTATATATACCGACCACAAAAGTCTTCAACACATATCTAATCAGAAACAACTGAATATGAGGCAGCGTAGGTGGATTGAATTGTTGAATGATTACGACTTTGAGATTCGTTACCACCCAGGGAAGGCAAATGTGGTAACCGACGCCTTGAGCAGGAAGGACAGAGAACCCATTCGAGTAAAATCTATGAATATAATGATTCACAATAACCTTACTACTCAAATAAAGGAGGCGCAACAAGGAGTTTTAAAAGAGGGAAATTTAAAGGATGAAATACCCAAAGGATCGGAGAAGCATCTTAATATTCGGGAAGACGGAACCCGGTATAGGGCTGAAAGGATTTGAGTACCAAAATTTGGAGATATGAGAGAAATTGTACTTAGAGAAGCTCATAAAACCAGATACTTGATGTGTGAAACGTGGTATATGAATTGTTGTATGAAAAATATCGGTTTTAAAGATTACACACACTAACGGGCAGTGTACCCGATCGTGTAGTAGTATAGATAATGGTAAAATCCGTGTATCGTTCCAAGGACAGTTATATGTGCAAGTTAAGATTGTATAAACTAAATTGAGTTTTAACTAGATAAAATGAAATCAAACAAATACAAGATATTGGGTTGCCGTTTAACGATGGACAAATCAATAAAGGAATAAGTTTAAAGGACAATATTTTTGGTATTTTAGATTTATAAAAAATGAAAAGATAGTTTTTATATCAAATTAAACAAATATGCTCGTCTAGACTTTTTAACCTCGAATGTTGATTGTTGTTTTAGGATTAAGACTGGATTGATTGACTACGTACGAGAACTAATTAATTGGTTTACCAAGAGTAGTCTTATGCAAACACTCAAACGGGATTACACGACGCAAGTGATGTTCTTGTCATCTAAGACCTCCTATTTGTAATCAATCAATTCAACTAGCCTAAAGACTTGAATGATGATCTTGCCAATGATGTGTTGATCATGATCCACTCATATGTCAACTAATGGTTTAGCTTAGTTCATTCCCTTGGTCCGGTTAAATGCTTAATTCACCCAACCCAAGTAATCAATTAAGTGTAGTAATAGGATCCCTATAAACGTCACTAGATAAGGCAAATTTCTAACACCTATTAGCTATATGGAATTGGGTAGTGAAAATATGTATAACATATTCTAGGGAATTGATCGTTCTCATAGACAACTACACATATCAATTAAGCTATCCGAAAGTATCTACAAGAGTCGTTCTTACATTCCTATAGAGATTAACCGTATGAACGCAACTTACCCCTTTTGGTCAAAGACGGGCAAACACTTGTCACTAGGTGTAAACCGATATACTAAATCAACAAGATGATGTTTCTTAGTTGAATAAGTATACTAACTAATTGAATCGAAAAGATTAAAGTTAACAAGAATGGTTCTTTTATTCAAACATCAAACTATCATTCATAAGAACAATCAATCAACAAAAGTAAATGATGTCGTGCGAGGTGTATATAAAATAGCTTTATATTTTACAAGGAAATACTATTAAATACGATACAATTTTACACAAGATATTTATTTATTTATAGAATGGATATACTTAAACCTTGCTACAACACTTATAGGCAGTGTACCTAATCGTACAGTAGTGTAGTTTTTAGTAAGTCCGGTTCGTTCCACAGGGAAAATCTCTAAACAAAGCTTAACGCTATATTAGTTTACTTTTATAAAAATACAAATATATATATAAGTAATATTATTATTATAAAGGGGGATTTTTACCGTTTAATGACCGGTTTGTCGATTTTAAAACTTTAGTCGCAGTTAAAACCAAATGTAAAATAATAAATAAATACAAGACTTAATTTAAAGCGTAAAGTAAATAACGATAATGAAATTGTGAATAATAAAAGTGCGATAAAATAAACTTGCGATAATTAAAAAGTACGATAATTAAAAGTGCAATTAAATACAATAACAATAAAAATGCGATAATTAGAAGTGCAATTAAATATAAAATAAAGGAAATTAAATATGAAATAAAAGAATTATGTTTATTTAAACTTCCGTAATCATGATGTTTGACATGTTGATTTTAGTTTTATGCCCATGGGTTAATTGTCCTTTGTCCTGGATTATTTAATATGTTTGTCTGGTTTTTGTCCATAACAGTCCATCAGTCATAAATATAAAGTGCGAGTGTCCTCGTCAAATTATCCTTATACCCGAAGTTAAATATTCCAACTAATTTGGGAACTTAAACTGTAACAAGATTTTAATACTTTGTTTAATAATTACACCAGGATGTCGACTGAGTGTAACCCAAGGTTTTAATACTTTGTTAACAATTATGCCAAGTGTCCTTGTACATAATTTCACCCCTGTTTTAATAATTCTAATGACGATTAATCCATTCCCGTGTCCGGTTAAATGAACGATTATTCGTACATATAAATACCCCACCCACCGTGTCCGATTGAGTGTATATGGTTATTTATGGGTACGTCCAATTATAAATCTTTATATTAACATTAATAAACTATCATTTAGTTAAACAAATATAAAGCCCATTAATAGCCCATAGTCTAATTTCCACAAGTGTCGTTCTTTTGTCCAAACCCCAATTATGGTACAAAGCCCAATTACCCAATTTTAGTAATTAGCCCAATATCATGATTACTTCGATTTAAATAAGCATAATAATAACTTAGCTACGACACATTAAATTAAAAAGGTTGAACATAACTTACAATGATTAAAAATAGCGTAGCGTTACACGGACAGAATTTCAACTTACACCCTTACAACATTCGCTAACATACCCTTATTATTAGGATTAAAATTAAAATTAAAATTAAAATATAAATTATAAATATAAATATTACGTATATAGATAGAGAGATTGATATATATTGATATTTTTGCGATCAAACTGCGTTTGCTTTTATAGGCGATTTCAGAATTTGGGGCTCCGCGACTCGCGGCAAACTCCGCGAGTCGCGGAGTTTGATTTTCCAGCTCACCAACTTTGGAGTCTTTCTTTGCCGACGAATTTTTAATATATTATAATATTTAAATAATTATAAGAATTATTTAAATATTATATTATATTTATGTGCATAGTTGACTCGTAATTTTTAGTCCGTTGCGTCGAGCGTTGAGAGTTGACTTTGGTCCCGGTTCCGGATTTTTGAACGTCCTTGCGTACAATTTAATATCTTGTACTTTGCGTTTTGAATCTTGTACTCTTGTAATTTCGAGACGTTTCTTATCAATAATTGGAACCTCTTTGATTGTATTTTGTACTTTTGAGCTTTTTGGTCGTTTGCGTCTTCAATTCGTCGAATCTGTCTTTTGTCTTCACCTTTTATTATTTAAACGAATATCACTTGTAAATAGAACAATTGCAACTAAAAGCTTGTCTTTCTTGAGGAATAATGCTATGAAATATATATTCGTTTTTAGCATTATCAAATATTCCCACACTTGAGCGTTGCTTGTCCTATCTTTAACCATGCTATGCAACCACCATTCTTACGGTTGACACCCGATTTGGTTCAGGTGACCTAATGAATTCCAGGTGAATTCCTAGGATTTTACGTTCAATGGTAATGAATGCATTGAAAATGGGTTTTTAGAAAACAAATCTGTTTGTAATTTTGATCAAAATATTTTCTCGTTCAGGCTCGAGTTTAGATATCATTGAATTCCATGAGTTTGTAATTCTCAATCTTTAAGGTCAATCTCAAGGATTGAGTAATATCAGGCTTAAAAGCTGATTTTTGATTTTTTAAGGAGATTATCCTTTCTGGGGATCTGATTCATTAGTCTTATCCAGCTAATTTGCACGGTGCCCCCCTATTGTACGAGATAAATCCTTCTCATGGTTAGGATAAATCTGACCACTTGGCGACCCTGTTTAATGCTGAGGTCCGTGGATTTCCTGCTGATTTTAGTGATGACTTTTCTAGATTTTTCGTCAACCTACAGCTGGTCTGGACGACAACTTCATGACCTAAATCAAGAAGCGCGTTTCTTTTTCGGAAGACTTTACTTCCTTTTAATGATGGAATTGATTCATCGTGTAGATCCATCTTTCTTATAGTAAATCAGGTAAAACTTTTTAGTTTAGTCCAAAGCAAAAGTATTTTCAATTATTTGTACAAAAATATGTGATATATGTTTAAAATAACTTGGTAAATTTTCCCACACTTGGCTTTTATTTTCTTTTATTTGCCTTTTTATTGTCCTCTATTCCATTTTAAATGAATTCTAACATTTTGGTTTGTTTCTCAATTTATGTCCTTTCCAAGGTAACAATAATTTCGGTGTTAACACCTAGTTTTATCGTTCATAAATATGTATAAACATGATTTTGAGTTCATTTAGTTGAAAATTTTGAAAATTTTTACTAGAATTGGGTAGTCAGTATATAAGACTAGGGCTGTTCTTTATTATCAGAGAGCACTAGATTCTAATACAACTACTGCTTTACTAGTATATTTTTAATGGTAACCAAGTGTATAAAGTAAAAATTTTAAAATCCAAAAGAATTTAACCCCTTCCCACACTTAAGATCTTGCAATGCCCTCATTTGCAAGAAATCAGTAACAATTTAAATTATTGAGGGTGATTTGTGTGAAAATGATTAAATTTTACCAAAGTTTCCAAACATATTTGTGTTTGTGTTGAATGATAAATGGTGCACATCATTTGTTCATTCTGTCTTGTTGTTATATCACATTTATTTTGCATCTTGTCGTCAAAATTAGTTGCTTTTGCTGAACTTAATGCCAGTCTTTGACAATGCATTGTTTTACCCTGTTGTGTACATAAGATAAACTGCAAACATATATATATATTTTTGAAGTTTGGTATATTACCCCACATTCAAAAATTATTAAAATCTAATAATAAAAGTTAAAAAATTATAAAAACTATTACAATATTAACATAAGTATTAAATGTATCAACATTACAAATTATAAAATAAATAAAACTAAGTAGACTAGGGATGATACTGATACCAGTAGGGGTTCCATGCATAACCATAGGTGTTATAAAATGCTTCGGCTGGGTTATACATAAGATACGGTGGTTGGATCTCTATAGATCAGGGAGGAAATACGGGCGATTGAGTAGGAATATAGTTTCTACCTATTTGTTGGCAATAAGCTATGATTTGGTTTTGATGAACTTGCCAATCTTCAAATGCTCGATGTCTAGCATTTTCATTCTCTTGTGAAGCTATAAACCTTTGCATTTCTGTCATTTCATTTCCCCCTCCCACATTACCTGGCTGTTGGTTTCTCTCAACCTGTGGATGTCTACCATGGTATTGTACTGCGACGTTATTTCGCCTCTTCAAAACCTTCACACCATGGTATACATTTAAACCTATTGTATCGCGGGGTTCTGGTTCTTCAACTAATAATCCCCCCCGACTTATATCCGCACCGAGGTATTCAGCAATCAAAGTAATAAATATACCACCTCCTATTATACTATGCGGTCTCATCCCCCTAACCATAGCTGATAAATAATAACCCACACAATAAGGTATACTTACAGCGCTTTGTGGGTCTCGAATACACATATGGTAAAACAAATCCTATTCATTTACCTTTTCCTTATTCTTACCTCTTTGTGTAATCGAATTAGCTAATAACCTATGAATTACTCTTAACTCTTCTCTATCTATATCCAAATAAGAGTAATTTCCCCCTTTGAATCGGTGATGGCTAGTCATTTGACTCCATACACCATGCGTATCAAAATTTTTGTCTATCTTTCTACCATTTAGTATCAACCCTCTACAATCGGCAGATGCTAGCTCCTCAGGCGTATATATACGCAAGGCCTGAGCCATGTCTAGTAAAGACATGTGTAGCATCGAACCTCCTAACAAAAATCTAATAAAAGATCGATCGGTTAAACTAGCTACCCGATCATATATTTCTATACTACATAACAATTCTTCACACCATACTTTATATACAGGTCTATGCATGTTGAATAACCGTACCCAATCGTTAAAAGTAGAATTACCATACCTCTGTGCAAGTAATTCTCTAATTGGCCCGGCCAATTCTACAGCTTCTAATGGTCCCCATTCTATGACCCTAGGTACTTCAACAGCTTTAGAATGAAGAGTATGCAAGCCCCTTTGGTATTTTGGATAATCTATCCAAAGTCTGTCAAATCTCAGGTTCGGGTGCAAATCTTCCAAGTGCATATCAGAAAATGTCATGACTGGATGAGGTATATCTTGTTTGTAGTAGTTATCTACCTCCTGTTGTTCCGCATTCTCAGCAGGAGCATTGCGAGCTTGGGATGAAGATTCACCCCTTTCAGTCTGCAAAACACATCAAACACAATTTTTGTGCATCCAAATATGCATTAGTGTCAGCAAAATCATCAATCAAAATAATTACAATGACATGTTTAATTTATATCAAACTTAAGCTCATTTTCATATTTTCATCAAATCTACACTTTTTTAAATAAGCATATACGAAAATGTTCGCCAAGTTCATAAGCATTCAACTCAAATAACATGTCAAAATAATCATCACTAGCAATTAAACAAGTTTCAAATGGCATTATCTCTCAAAAATCAAGTTCATGAATTTTAGACTTGAAAAAGTCCACTTTAATTCTCAAAATCATGTTTAGGCTCAAAGTTTGGATCATTTAACTACCTAAACATGTTACACTACTTAATTTAGCAACAATTCATGACAAAAATCGGCCATAACCTGTTTATATCAAAAAGCCCCAAATTTGCTCAAGAACACAAACCCTAGATTACTCAAAATTTGAAGTTTAAGGCTTCTAATCATGTTAAATAGAATCAATCTAGGTTATACAAGCATAATACATAAGCAATTTAAGCATAATTACACTAAAAAGCATCAAAATCGAATTGGGTATAAAATTGCTCAAGAACACCAATTTTCGGATTAAATGGTGTTTAGGTGTAGAAATTTACAGTTTTTTTTGAGTAATTCCTTGATAGCATCCTTCTCAACATGATTTTAGTAAAAGATTTGATGATTAACGGTGAAAAATTGTGAATTTGGGAGGTCTTTTTCGTGTATTTTCGCAGTTTTTGTGGTGTGTTGGGTTGTGCAACTGATCAGTATTGGCGTTTTATTTTTTTTCTGTATTTTGGTCCCTCCGCGAGTCGCGGTGTTTGACCCTTCAAACTCCGCGAGTCGCGGAGTTTGTATTTTTTTTTTTAAACATCTTATACTAATTAAAACAATTAAGTAATTAATTTTAAAATTTTGTTTCCCTTGTTATTTAGGATGAGGTCGTTTCGGATCGATGTCCTAGTCCGTCCTTCGACAAAATTTTAAAATTTGTCTTTTTGTAGCGATTGTTTTAAAAGCTAAGATTTTTGGTTTTTTTTTTTAATGTTTTTGGCATACTTTAATTCAATAGGATTAAAAATAATGATAATAAAAGTTCTCGTCCCTCCCTCGGGTAAAGCAATTTCGGTTCAAAGACATAGTCTTCAACTTACGACGAATTTTAAAAATCATATTTTTAACTTAGCGACATAAAGTAAATTTTTGTTTTTAAATTCACACAACTTAAATATAAAATTCAAAATTAATATTAAAAATTCACACCAAACTTAAAATTTAAAATGCATAAAAATAAAATTCATATTTTAAAAATTAAAAATTCACACCAAACTTAATTTAAAAATTCATATTATAAATTCACACCAAACTTATATTAATTTTTCAAAAATTTACAATTTTAAATATATTGATTTTATAAAGTTTACAATATTAATTTAAGATTTATATATTAATTTTAAAAACATGGTAAAAATAAAATTAAATATCTTTTTGGCTTTTATCAAAAATACACGCGACTCACTACTTCCTTGCAACAACAATCGGGATTGGCCGAACTACACGAGCCCTAGTGAATCCGAACTACACGAGAGTCACTATCCCAATAGAATGACCGAACTACACGCGTCATTTGTGAATCCGAACTACACGAGACTCACTCCTCAATACAATGACCGAAACCACATGAGTCATTTGTGAATCCGAACTACACGAGATTCACTTCCACAATACAATGACCGAAACCACACGAGTCATTTGTGAATCCGAAAACACACGCGATCCACTTTCAAATCTCAACACCGGATGAAGTCAGCGGACCCCGTCAACGGTCATGCTTCACCGATATAACAACACTCCCATGATGAAGTCAGCGGACCCCGAAGGTCATGCTTCACCAATCGATAATCCCATGATGAAGTCAGCGGACCCCGAAGGTCATGCTTCACCAATCAATAATCCCATGATGAAGTCAGCGGACCCCGAAGGTCATGCTTCACCAATCAATAATCACGTGATGAAGTCAGCGGACCCCGAAGGTCATGCTTCACCAATAAATAATCCCATGATGAAGTCAGCGGACCCCGAAGGTCATGCTTCACCAATCAATAATCCCATGATGAAGTCAGCGGACCCCGAAGGTCATGCTTCACCAATCAACACCCTTTTGGCCTCGAACAACGAGTAGCGTAACATCGCGCTCTGTTACGCCATAGTGAATCCTAACGGATACCACTAACCATTCACACAATCGAGCAAGAACCACCTATATCAAACATAGGTACGAAACAATAATTCTCTAGAAGAGAATCCGACACACACATCCCTTAACCGAGGGGTTTAACCTTGCTCGCCAAACACGTCAATTATCTCTCAACGAGATTTACCACGTTACCACCTCGGTGATAATTCATATCCAAGATCATAAGTACAATTTAACCGAAATTGTACTCTACCACTAATCGACCAAAACTAGGTTCCAACACAAATTTCGGATCAACTAAAAGAGTCATCCGAATTCTCACCCTAAGGTCTCCTCGTGCGGAAGTGTAACTCTCCCACTTGGAACTACGTTCCATATCCACAACTCGTACAACCGTACAATGCTACCAAAGGTAGACTTTACCAACAATTGGGTTCACACGACCCATCACCATATCTTGCTCCAACCTTGAGCATACGAAGGATTTTAACCTAACCTTAAACACTTCAAACGAAAAGTGTACCACAAATTACACAAACTATATTCTCGCAATCATCCAATTGATATAGTTTGTCAACTTCACCTAGTCACTCATGTACTTAAGGGTTTCTCTCTGGTACCCTAAGTACAATGTAACCGCAACACTATCGGAGTTGAACACCTCGCTAGTAGGTATGAAAGAGGCACCTAATGTCGCGTCATGTAAACTCCACTACCAACATACATCGAGATCCAAAACACTCGATCTCAAGGGTTTCAATCCACCCGACGAACCCCATGGTTCATTGACTTCAACACGAGAGCAAACACGCTCTAACAACCGAACACCAAAACCCATTTCCATGGTTTGGTAGAAACATTTCCCACACTAAGGAATGCTTGGTTACACCAAGTCTTACGCCCTTCGCCCAACAATCAAAACGTCACCATAGGGTACTTCCATTAGGAACGTCACCCATAACAACAATATGCACAACACAAGGCATTTTATAACTCAAACACAAATGGCACTTAATAAATAATCAAAAGACATATTTATTAAAATGAAACGTACCTTAACATCTCCTTGCCGCACCCGTCCCCGCTTACTCGGGACATTCTGACTTACGATGTCCTCCTTCTTGGCAATGGAAGCACACCATGCCATCACCCTTTGGCACCGAACATTCCCAAGACTTGTGACCCCTCATGCCACAATTGTAACATCTAGACGCACTAGAATCCAGTATACCCATCCGCGTACCACCCGTGCTCACACTCGGACCCTTAGTCCTCTTACTCGGAGCACCATACGAAACAACCCTTCTCTCACTTGAAGGTTCACCCTTCTTGGATCGTGAATATGACTCGAAACCTCTAGCCAAGTCGAATAATTCCGCAAATAATTTCACTTGACCTCGACTAATTTTATTCTTCAAGTCATCATTCAAGGTTCGATAGAAATCCTCCATCAACAAACGATCATTCCCCAAATACTCCGGGCAATAACGAGCCTTCGCCATAAAGGTCGTCTTGAGAGTATTCAAATCCATAGGACCCTGTTGAAAATTTCGCAACTCATTACGCATTTCCAACAAATCGGCTGAAGTCCAGAACTCCTCGAAGAATTCCTTCTTAAACCCGTCCCACGATAACGCCATAAACGGTTCACCACCGACAAGATCAATCTTACCATCCAACCAATCCTTTGCCCTACCCCGCAATAAACTAGTAGCGAGTCTTGTCCTTTTTTCCGGCAGGGCATTCAATAGTAAGAAAACACCCTTCGACATCCGAGATCCAAGTTGTGCTTATCAAAGGATCCAGTTTTCGGTCGTACATCGGGGGTTTAGTCCTCATGAAGCTCTTAAGACAATGCTCTATTTCACCACTACTCCGAGATTCGGAATACTTCCTATCCATTTCTTCTCAAAACGCACTCATTTGCTCCGCAACGGCGGCCGCAACTCTAGCGTTAAACTCCAAATCGTTCGTCTCGATCCCGTTTCCCGTCGCCATTCTAAGGAATGTAAAGCGATTAGATCACGAATGTATATAACACACACACAATACCGCTCCATCTTGCTAAACACTTATCGTACATCACTTGCTAGACACGATTTGCACCCGTAATAAGGTTTGCAAGTCCTTATTATGCATACACGCCGTATCGGCTCGTTAGTACAACGACCGCCTCGCTCGATGATATATGCAAACGCAAACATAAACAAAACACAACGCAATCACATATTAATAATATCCACATATTAATATAAACGTTAGTTCTCCTACAAACAAGGCACTAACTATAACCCATTCCGATCCGTAATCCTACAAGTCCCACAACAATTAAGTACACACAAAAGTCTAAGTCTAGGCACCTATCTCAAGTCACCTAAATCCCTTAGACCATGCTCTGATACCACTTGTAACGACCCAACCCGATATACAAACGATCATGCGAAAATATCAATAAAAAAAAATCTTTGTGCAGTAAATGGCGCGGCGCGCCATCCCCTTGCGCGGCGCGCAAAAGGGGCCTAGCAGCCCGCTGTCCAAAAAGTCCCAAATGCGAAAATGTTTGACCACTTCCCGACGTATTTAGACAAAACGCTTTTCACAACATATTCATATATGAAAAACTAACACGTTCCATTCATAAAATAAGTTTTATGAGGCGGGGCCCACATCGACCCAAATTACCCCTTTAAGTACAAAATACAAGTTTCGACCCCACAATTTTAAACGCAAAATAAAAGCCGAGCATGGCGATTGGGGATACGCTACCCAATCCTAATTAATCCAAAAGCAAGCCTTCTAAAGCAACTATGCGAGCCACTAGTTCCCACGCTTACCCGAGCCACCTCATCCAAGCAAATCTATAAAAATGTAAACAACGAGAGGGTAAGCTAACGCTTAGTGAGTGAGAATATACTACATACATATATATGCATAAAATAGATACGCCACATAAATAAACAAATACCGCATACCGGAGCATCCAAGCATAAAGGCAAGCTAATCTAAGCATACCATACGATCACTAAGCAACAAGCTAAATATGCATCAACAAACATAAGTTCACTAACGACGATGTGAACAACGTCAAGAAGCTACACCCGCAGGGTTAGCTACATCACGACAATACAACAATATATATATATATATATATATATATATATATATATATATATATATATATATATATATATATATATATATATATATATATAAACGAATATGGTTAACCCCTTAACCCATTACCGAATACCAAACACGACAATGAAGATTGGCCGAACTACACGAGCCTTAGTAATCTGAAACCACACGAGATTACTATCTTCAACAAGACAACATCGAGGTTGGCCGAACTACACGAGCCTTAGTAATCTGAAACCACACGAGATTACTACCTCAATAAGATGACCGAACTACACGCGTCATCGTGAATCCGAACTACACGCGACTCACTTCTCAACATCAAAACCCTTCGCCATTGGGGTTATATCATCCACATCATAACCACGTGTGATAATGTACACACCAAATGTGTACTTCGCCAAAGGTGATCAACCAAAACGCACAACCGTGCCAATTGGACCTATACACAAGTCCATCAAAACCACATATATGTGAAGTGAGCTCTATAGCCGAGAATCACTTCACTCGACCCACACCCATCCTACACATATATATGCACATAGGATATTAACACTCACCTTGAAGTCTTGATGGATACCAAACCAAAATCCGCAATTGCTGATGGAATGTACCTATTCCATTTATCACATAACAAGTAACACAATTAGGTTTGACTTGCAAACCAACCCAATTGACACTTAGTGCAATTTCGACCCAAATGCATTTCCAAGTACAAACCGCGCCCAAAATTAACCAATCATCACTAACACAAGTGAGAATAGTCCTAATACGCCAATTAAACCCAATCATAGGTTTTAAACACCTATCTTACCCAAAATGACACTTAAACCTTAATTTTGACCCATAAGGAGTCAACATCGCGCCATTAGCAAGTTTTGACACCAAAACATATTTAACTCGGTTTTATACTTCAACTTAATCCATTTTAAGTTTATAAACCTTATTAAATCGACAATTGCGTCATAATCATCAACAAACCCTAATTTTGACTCTAGTCAAAATTAGTCAACCACAAGAACCCTAATGGTCTCCAAAACATTAATAATCACTAATACTAGTGATTATACACAATTTACAAGTCTTAAACATGGTTAAATCATTAACCAACCCAAAACCCGCCAAATATCAAAATAGCAAGTTTCCATAAACCCTCTTCATCAACTAAATAGGTTTTACAACTAGCAATCTCAAACCCTAACTTGAATATCAAATCTAACAAATGAAATTCGAAGTTTGAACTTACCAATACTGCCAAAATGATGCCGTTGACGAGATGAACAACTTTAATACTTGAGGTTTGACCCGAAACACTCTTCTTCTTCTCCAATTGGAGCGCTCTCTCTCTCACTAAAATGGGTTTCTCCCTCTAGGGTTTGATGAAAGTGTTTGTGTGGGTGAAATGAGGATAAGAATGATCAATGGATCAGTTTTGATGACCCTAAACCGACCCCAAGTGAAAAGACCAAAGTACCCCTCATTTAAACACTTTAAAAATGGTGAAAATTGCATCAGACGCATTTGGAGCGCCGCTCCATAAGGTGGAGCGCCGCTCCAACCTTCAGGTCAGTTTTCAGTAACTTGTTTTGGCCATAACTTTTTGACCGTAGCTCCGTTTTCGATGAGTCAAATATCATTGGAAACGTAATAAGATTTTCTTTCCAATGGTAAGGCTTTGAAACATCAACACAAACTTTATTTAGGGTTGAAAATATACGTACACGCCTTGTCACTTCAGACAATGTCCAGTCTCCTTCGACGTTCGAGCAAGCAACACGTACATGCTTCGTACACTTCATACACGCATCGTACACTATAAATATATTATGTACAATAAATATTTGGGTCTTACAAAGCTATGGCAATCGGAGGATTGCAAGAATAAAGTTTGTGTAATTGGTGATGAACTCTTCGTTCGAAGTGATTAAGGATAGGTTAAGATCCTTTATATGCTCAAGGTTGGAGCAAGATGTGGTGATGGGTCGTGTGAACCCAATTTTTAGAAAGTCTACTTCTCGGTAGCATTGTACGATTATACAAGGTGCGTATTGTGTTGGCTTTTTGTCGTTGCTTAAATGACGCCAACGGGTGACGGTGAGGGTCAATTTCTAGTATGCGAAATGAATTCTTGGGAATTTGGGTATTACGACTGAGGGTTAGATTGGTCACGTATTTTGGAATGTGTTAATTATCGCTGGATTTTGTTACCACGAAGATGTGGTTATGGAACGTAGTTCCAAGTGGGGGAGTTACACTCCCACACGAGGAGGTTTTAGTGTGAAATTTCAGATAATGCTCATGGTAGATCCGGAGATTAGTGTCGGGACCTAGATTGGTCAATTTGTGGTAAAGTACAATTTTGGTTAAATTGTATTTATTGGTTTGGATGTGAATCACTACTTGAGGTGGTAATGTGGTTAAACTCATTAAGAGACAAATGGACGGGCTCGTCGAGCAAGGTAGGGTCCCGTAATCGAGGGATGATATGCCAATTTCTCTTTTAGGGAAATGTATTCTTGAACCTATGCGTGATATAGGTTATGATTTGCGTGATCGTGATTGCGATGTTTGTGCATACGTATGGTTCGTGTGCGGGAGATTCGAAATTGAGTGGAATGATTCTAAGTATGTGTATTGTGGTAAATGCTATCCAATTGTGAGGATTCACTTTTCGTTGGCCACGGTTGAGGTGTGATAAGTAGTAAGAGTTATCCGTTAGGATTCACTTTTCGTCGGCTACTTATTATTGTGTAGAATGCATTTTCCAATAGGAATCACTTTTGTTTGGCCATGTGTGAGGAGAGGTAAGTGTGATCCGTAAGGATGTGCTTTTTGTCGGCCTCTTGTTGCGTAGTGGTAAGTGGTTAATGTTTATTCTACTGCTTTTCGTCGGCCACGTACGCTTGAGGATGCGGGGCAAGTGGTATCCATTCGTGAGGATTCACTTTTCATCGGCTTCATTGTGTTGTTTGTTGGCCATTTTCTTGGTGTGTTGTTACTTTAGCGATGTACATGATAAGGGTAGGCTAAAAGGATTGCGAGCTCGGTACGAGATTTGGAATGTTAGCATGTGTTTGTCATGCGGTCGAGGCGTGAGTTTGTTCTGGTTTGAGAATGAAGCGAGACTTAGTGCTCGGTTTAATAGATTTGGTAAATTACGGATGATGATTTAAAGCGGAAGGGTAACTTTTGAGTAAAGTCGCCTAAAGGAATTATGTGAAATCTTCGGATTTGTGGAAATTGTTGTGGACGTCGAGTTGGATGTATGTCGTAGGACCATAGATCGTGGGTCCTGTTAGTTCGAGTGGCGAGGATCACGGGGACGTGATCCAATTTAAGTGGGGGAGAGTTGTAAGACCTTAAACCCAAGTGTACAGGTGTACATAAACGTTGGATAATTGAACTGAATTAAACTGAAACTGACAGATTGAGTTTGAGCTTATGCGCGCCGCACACAAGCAGTGGTGCGCGCCGCGCACCTTGTCTGATGGCAGTTTTCTGTTTTCTTCTAATTAGAGTTAAATGAAGGGCATTTTGGTCATTTCTGAAAGGACCCGTTCATATACATTATAAACGATTCACAATAGTTGATTACATCGCGAGGTATTTTGACCTCTATATGATACATTTTACAAACATTGCATTCATTTTTAAAAGACAAACTTTCTTTACAACGAAAGTTGACGGAATGCACACCATTTCATAATACATCCAACTATAATTGACATAATAATAATCTTGATGAACTCAATGACTCGAATGCAACGTCTTTCAAAATATGCCATGAATGACTCCAAGTAATATCCTTAAAATGAGCTAATGCACAGCGGAAGATTTCTTTAATACCTGAGAATAAACATGCTTTAAAGTGTCAACCAAAAGGTTGGTGAGTTCATAGGTTTATCATAATAATCATTTCAATATATTAATAGACCACAAGATTTCCGTTTATAAATATATGTACACTCGCAAGTGTATAAAAGTATTCTATAAGTTGTAGGCACCCGGTAACAAGCCTTAACGTTCATGTTTTACCCTATGAAGTACACCAGATCAGGTGTGTTTAAAATAACCTCGAAGTACTAAAGCATCCCATAGTCAGGATGGGGTTTGTCAGGCCCAATAGATCTATCTTTAGGATTCGCGCCTACCGTACATAGACAAGTAGTTTAATGTTACCAAGCTAAGGGTATATTTCTGGTTTAAACCCACGTAGAATTAGTTTTAGTACTTGTGCCTATTTCGTAAAACATTTATAAAAACAGCGCATGTATTCTCAGTCCCAAAAATATATATAAAAGGGAGCAAATGAAACTCACCATACTGTATTTCGTAGTAAAAATACATATAACGTCATTTAACAAGTGCAAGGTTGGCCTCGGATTCACGAACCTATATTAATTATATATATATTTATATGTTGGTCAATATTTGTCTAACAATTTTTGGTCAAGTCATAGTGTACCACAATCCTAATGCTCGAGACTAATATGCAAAAGTCAACTTGACCCAAAATGACTTCTAAAATTTATACGTGTTTATTATATAACTTAGCTATAGTCGTTTTATATATTTAAATATATTTATTAGATTTTATAATAATAAAAGTCATTTATTAATAAAAATTTATATTAACGTTTATATATGATAAAATATACTTTTATATATCTTAAGTAGTAAAATTTATAAAGTTCACTTAATATCGTAAAACTATAGTGGTAAGTATTATTAATGTAATTATATTACGCGTGGTGAAAAATATCTTTGTATCCCCTATTTATTTGATAAAATAATATTGATCATAATAATTATAAGTAAAAGTTGTATTATTTTGTAATAATAATTATTATTATTCTATAAAAAAAATAACAATATTTATATTTACTAAAAATGTTATTATGATAAAATGATAATACTAACATAATAGTAATAATGATATTTTATAATAACAATGATATTTCTATTAAAATAATAACGACGATAGTAATAATAATCATTTTAACAATAATACTAAAATTCAGTTGACTATAACTTCAAATCCGTTCATCGAAACCATTTGATATCTAAATGAAAAGTTCTTAATTTTTCGCTAGCTTTCCAATGACATGCATATCATATACCCTATCTTAGTAGCATATGTATCTAATTCAGGATTCAACAAACCTATCTAAGGACAATATCGAATGTACAAGCATGCATAATCCTATATACTCGAGCGCTAGTCAGGGATACACTATTGATATATAAAAGTTAAGTTATGAGTGCTCACGTATCAATATTGAGATTCAATATTGCAGGAAAGTACGTAGACACAACGGAGATGATAAAAACTAAATTGACCTCACGAGCATACCCATGAACCATACCCATCACCTCCATAGCTATAACCCATAATTTCCTTAGCTTCGACTCATTCAAAAAACTATTTTGAAATCACTCGGACATCACTCCGTTGTAATATTTTATGTATACTAATAATATCTTGAAATATTATAGAGCAAATATATATATATATATATATATATATATATATATATATATATATATATATATATATATATATATATATATATATATATATATATATATATATATATATATATATATAAATCGATTGAGAGAGTTTAGAGAAATATATTTTCAAGTTTCTATGAAATAATGAAACCTATTGAATTCTATTTATAATAGATTTTTGAATTATTAAAGTGAATTATTAAAGTATGAATTATTAAAGTGAATTATTAAAGTATGAATTATTAAAGTGAATTATTAAAGTATGAATTATTAAAGTGAATTATTAAAGTATGAATTATTAAAGTGAATTATTAAAGTATGAATTATTAAAGTATGAATTATTAAAGTGAATTATTAAAGTTAAAGTAAAGGTAAAGTTAAAGTATAGTAAAAATATAAAAACTATGTATGTATAATACGTGTATAAATATATATATAATATTAATTTAAATCGTTATATATATTTAATGAAATAAAATATAAATATCGTTATATTTATTATACTGGTTAAGTAATGAGTTGTCAAAAGTGATTCTAGATATTTATAAAAGTTATATACGTTTTAATAATAAAGTTCTTTTTAAACTGAAAACGTTTTTGTACGTTTGAAAATAGATTAATAGAATATTATGGAAACCAATTCTCCAATAGCTTTTGTCTAACTTTCGTAAATGACACTTTTTATTTTTATTTATAAATAGCTTTACAAATTATTCCGAATATCGTTAAGAGGAATAGATTTCTCAAATCATAGTGGACCTCTCAACAGAGACTTGTAATCATAATTCAATGTTTCTGATAATTCAATCATTTAATATATTTTTTTTAATTTCGTCGATAATCATATTGAAACAAATACATTCATATAAAGCATTATACTTTTAAATACTTTGTTGACATTTTCAATTTATAACATATACACATATACATACATATTCATATATGTTCATTTAATGGTTCGTGAATCATTGGAATTTGGTCGAGGTTTAAATGAATGTATAAACATAGTTTAAAATCCATGAGATTTAACTTAACAAACATTGCTTATCGTGTCAGAATAATATAAAGATAAAGTTTAAATTTAGTCGAAAATTTCCGGGTCGTCACAGTACCTACCCGTTAAAGAAATTTCGTCCCCGAAATTTGATAGAGGTCGTTATGGCTAACAATGAGAATGTTATTATGACGATTATGAAGTTTTATCATGTCTAAGAAGTATGGATAAAATAATTCGATTACTCAAAGCGTATGAGGGAAGTTATCGTAAATGAAGGAAATAAGATTATAGTGATTCGTCATATCTTTTGACGTCATCACAATTGATCTCCGAATTTAAAGAAAATCTTTGTAATCTATGTTGGATTTGATGCTTCAGTGATTAAGGAGATTATGATTCTCTTCGAATTAATACGATAATCCATCTTGATTTCTCTGTCGGGTATTTCACTATAAATCCACCTCCTTCGTTTCCTTACAACTCACACCTTCTATTCTTTCTCCCTCAACTCATATTTTAAAGTATTTGTCAATATGCTTCATCCAGTACTGATTCTCGATATACTCCTCACTTTCATATCTGTCATTCTTCTTTTTCATCTGCCTCCGGAAGAATCTATTTACTTCTACTATATTCTCGGTTTTATAGTGTTTTTAGTTCTTCCGTGTCTTTATATTGCTATATGCATCGATATATACGGTTTATAATTTTTGGGTGGTTGTTGGGTTTTATATATTCCCTTATATTTCAAAGCCCCTGCTTTTGTCTTCTATAATCATTGACATCCAAGTTAATGCTCCCTTCAATTTGCTGCGATTTATACTCCAATTTCTATTTTGGAGTTTTGTCCTTTCGTTTCTTCTTCTTGCGATTAAGCAACGTTTGTAATGGTCCAGTATTCACAGATATGAATTTCAGAATGAACATAGTTAATGTTCTAAGAAGGAAATGGTAATGGCACGATCTTGATTTGTCAATTTACCAGAATACCCTGAAAAGACCGAATCATCAAGAAAATATATTCTTGATATTTTTAGAGATTAAATAGAATACAAGAGTCATGTAACATGGAACATGATGACGGCATGGTCTGTGAATCGTCATGTCCCATTAGAAACTCAGCATGACTTACTGTAATATAATCACGTTGATCAAGTGTCATTATATTATACTAACTCATGCTTCAGTTCCCAACACTACTTCAAAACATTCATAATTTAAACTCGAAAGTTTATAGAATATAGAAACTAATAGTTTCTTATATGATGTAACACTGATAGCGCAAAGAGATAAATGACTTCAGATAATATTAGTTGTGAAAATATCTTCAGAAATATCGCGGATATTTATAATGAAAGATATGATAATATCTTAGAATTTCTAATATTGATGGATGATGATGAAGATTTGTCTGTAAAGGTTTAAAATAAAGAGTAAGGTATTCGTTAATGACTTTAGCAGGTACTGAATCATTTGGATTCTTTGAAGGCAGATTTAGTCTTTGTGATTTGTCCACAGCCTCCTTCATAGTCTGTTCAATCCGGTTTCCAGTTCCAAACCTTCTCTTTTTCTCAGCTTTACCACCTTACTATTCTTTGTCATCAAACTTTTTACTGTTAAGATCGTTTACAGTTTTTGATGCTTCGTCAGCATTTCAAGAACTAGTTTGCAGTTCAGAATATTTTTCAGAACTTCACATTCAAAGTATGTAAGTCCAGGAGATAGACGTTTTACGTACACATATAACTGTTGGCGTAGACATGCTGCGAGATTTCAAAATACTGGTTACTGTTTTTCGATGATTCGTATGACAATTCTCGTTACAAGATGCGAATGAGTAAATGATGTGATTTCAATAAATATAATGATTTTTCGAAAAGTCAAAGATAATTGAAGTTGTTGGTAAGTTTATTACTAAGGTGGCAAGATATGAAAGGTCCCCAGTAACGATGACGAAAGGGCAACGTATCTATCGAGGTTATAATAAGACTAGTCCGACTGAAAAGTCGAAGTTGACTTGCTGGAGCTGTGACAAAACTGTCTACTTTGAAAAGGAATTGAAAAGTCATTTTAGCTAATAAATGCCAAAGGGTCTGACACGGATACGCGTCGAACTATGACTTTGGCTTCGAGAGCTTTTTAGGTACATAAATGTGGGTAATATGTGATTGGATCATCATCTCGATTGTTCATTGTTTGAAGTGTCTTCAAAAACTTCGGAGAGTTTGAACACAGTTTGTAATCGTTAATATACATATGATGTTCTAACACGGTTTTGAAGTCAAAGTATAGCTTTGAAAGATGTAGGAATCTAAGAGTGATGTCTTCTGTTAAATCATGACTTGGATTTTGATTTGTCAAAATCAGAATGCGTAATCAAATTTGGGTGAGAATGGTTGTTTTGATTTCTATACAAGAATGTATATTGTTGTGAGATTTTGAGAGTATAGTTGATGATTTGCTTAATCAGATTCGAAAAATGTAATATATTAATTGTGAATTTATATATCTCTCGGGTATTACCTACCCGTTAAAAAAAAATTTCACAATTAATATTTTGTACAACAGAATTTTATTACAGTCTTTATGAAAATATATATGTGCATATTTTCTTCAGATGTAACATAGATTTAATGAGTTAATATTAAATTAAACTCATTTGATTTACGGTTGAAACTAGAACTGAATAATCCCTAAAGACTTTAGAAATTACATAACTTTTACGGAGTATTTATTCAATAAAATTGAAATTATGAATTAATACTTCGTTATTTGTTGGTGTTTGTAACCCTTGCACCATATTCTCTAAAGCCACTACTCGAGCGTGAAGCTCGTTGACTTCTTCTATTACATCAGGGTGATTGTCGGTTCGGACGAGCGGATAAATAAAATCTAGAATTTGATGTAGTATATAATCGTGACGAGATACTCTGAAAATGAGAGAGAAAATGGTGTTTCAGACCGGTTCGCTGGTAAGTGCTTCAGGTTCATCGCCAAGAGGGCAATGTGGTGGATGGAAGGGATCACCTTCTTCTTGTCTCCAATTATTGAGGAGGCTACGAACCTATCCCCAATTCATTCATAATAGATGATGGCTAATTGGTTGATCCATTCCGGTCACACTGCTTTCGGAGCTTGAGTGGGATTCCATATCAAAATTCGAGGGACTTGAACTAATGACGAATTCCATTTTGTTCGATTGAATAAAGAATTTTTCGATATGAAATGATTTTTCGGCTATCGGGTGGTATTCTAATTACATAGAATATCTATATATATAGCGCAAAAGATTTCGTAGATTACGGAGGAAATTACGGGATATGTCAGGCAAAGTTTACAGTAACAGATACGCTAAGATATGGATTAGCAGATACGCTAAGATACGAATTTTGTCTATACACTATTCATGCAATCAATGCAGTAAGACGTGTCTAGACTAAGAATGATAAGCAGGCAATTTCCGACAAAAATGATAAGCAAAACTTTTGACATGCAGACACGGTCGAAGTTCAGGCTCATTAATGCATCCTAACGACTATCAGTCAGACACACTAATGCAGACCTGGTTCGCTAAGACCACCGCTCTGATACCAACTGAAAGGACCCGTTCATATACATTATAAACGATTCACAATAGTTGATTACATCGCGAGGTATTTTGACCTCTATATGATACATTTTACAAACATTGCATTCGTTTTTAAAAGACAAACTTTCTTTACAACGAAAGTTGACGGAATGCACACCATTTCATAATACATCCAACTATAATTGACATAATAATAATCGTGATGAACTCAATGACTCGAATGCAACGTCTTTCAAAATATGCCATGAATGACTCCAAGTAATATCCTTAAAATGAGCTAATGCACAGCGGAAGATTTCTTTAATACCTGAGAATAAACATGCTTTAAAGTGTCAACCAAAAGGTTGGTGAGTTCATAGGTTTATCATAATAATCATTTCAATATATTAATAGACCACAAGATTTCCGTTTATAAATATATGTACACTCGCAAGTGTATAAAAGTATTCTATAAGTTGTAGGCACCCGGTAACAAGCCTTAACATTCATGTTTTACCCTCTGAAGTACACCAGATCAGGTGTGTTTAAAATAACCTCGAAGTACTAAAGCATCCCATAGTCAGGATGAGGTTTGTCAGGCCCAATAGATCTATCTTTAGGATTCGCGCCTACCGTACATAGACAAGTAGTTTAATGTTACCAAGCTAAGGGTATATTTCTGGTTTAAACCCACGTAGAATTAGTTTTAGTACTTGTGCCTATTTCGTAAAACATTTATAAAAACAGCGCATGTATTCTCAGTCCCAAAAATATATATAAAAGGGAGCAAATGAAACTCACCATACTGTATTTCGTAGTAAAAATACATATAACGTCATTTAACAAGTGCAAGGTTGGCCTCGGATTCACGAACCTATATTAATTATATATATTTATATGTTGGTCAATATTTGTCTAACAATTTTTGGTCAAGTCATAGTGTACCACAATCCTAATGCTCGAGACTAATATGCAAAAGTCAACTTGACCCAAAATGACTTCTAAAATTTATACGTGTTTATTATATAACTTAGCTATAGTCGTTTTATATATTTAAATATATTTATTAGATTTTATAATAATAAAAGTCATTTATTAATAAAAATTTATATTAACGTTTATATATGATAAAATATACTTTTATATATCTTAAGTAGTAAAATTTATAAAGTTCACTTAATATCGTAAAACTATAGTGGTAAGTATTATTAATGTAATTATATTACGCGTGGTGAAAAATATCTTTGTATCCCCTATTTATTTGATAAAATAATATTGATCATAATAATAATAAGTAAAAGTTGTATTATTTTGTAATAATAATTATTATTATTCTATAAAAAAAATAACAATATTTATATTTACTAAAAATGTTATTATGATAAAATGATAATACTAACATAATAGTAATAATGATATTTTATAATAACAATGATATTTCTATTAAAATAATAACGACGATAGTAATAATAATCATTTTAACAATAATACTAAAATTCAGTTGACTATAACTTCAAATCCGTTCATCGAAACCATTCGATATCTAAATGAAAAGTTCTTAATTTTTCGCTAGCTTTCCAATGACATGCATATCATATACCCTATCTCAGTAGTATATGTATCTAATTCAGGATTCAACAAACCTATCTAAGGACAATATCGAATGTACAAGCATGCATAATCCTATATACTCGAGCACTAGTTAGGGATACACTATTGATATATAAAAGTTAAGTTATGAGTGCTCACGTATCAATATTGAGATTCAATATTGCAGGAAAGTACGTAGACGCAACGGAGATGATAAAAACTAGATTGACCTCACGAGCATACCCATGAACCATACCCATCACCTCCATAGCTATAACCCATAATTTCCTTAGCTTCGACTCATTCAAAAAACTATTTTGAAATCACTCGGACATCACTCCGTCGTAATATTTTATGTATACTAATAATATCTTGAAATATTATAGAGCAAATATATATATATATATATATATATATATATGTAAATCGATTGAGAGAGTTTAGAGAAATATATTTTCAAGTTTCTATGAAATAATGAAACCTATTGAATTCTATTTATAATAGATTTTTGAATTATTAAAGTGAATTATTAAAGTATGAATTATTAAAGTGAATTATTAAAGTATGAATTATTAAAGTGAATTATTAAAGTATGAATTATTAAAGTGAATTATTAAAGTATGAATTATTAAAGTGAATTATTAAAGTATGAATTATTAAAGTGAATTATTAAAGTATGAATTATTAAAGTGAATTATTAAAGTATGAATTATTAAAGTATGAATTATTAAAGTGAATTATTAAAGTTAAAGTAAAGGTAAAGTTAAAGTATAGTAAAAATATAAAAACTATGTATGTATAATACGTGTATAAATATATATAATATTAATTTAAATCGTTATATATATTTAATGAAATAAAATATAAATATCGTTATATTTATTATACTGGTTAAGTAATGAGTTGTCAAAAGTGATTCTAGATATTTATAAAAGTTATATACGTTTTAATAATAAAGTTCTTTTTAAACTGAAAACGTTTTTGTACGTTTGAAAATAGATTAATAAAATATTATGGAAACCAATTCTCCAATAGCTTTTGTCTAACTTTCGTAAATGACACTTTTTATTTTTATTTATAAATAGCTTTACAAATTATTCTGAATATCGTTAAGAGGAATAGATTTCTCAAATCATAGTGGACCTCTCAACAGAGACTTGTAATCATAATTCAATGTTTCTGATAATTCAATCATTTAATATATATATTTTTAATTTCGTCGATAATTATATTGAAACAAATACATTCATATAAAGCATTATACTTTTAAATACTTTGTTGACATTTTTAATTTATAACATATACACATATACATACATATTCATATATGTTCATTTAATTGTTCGTGAATCATTGGAATTTGGTCGAGGTTTAAATGAATGTATAAACATAGTTTAAAATCCTTGAGATTTAACTTAACAAACATTGCTTATCGTGTCAGAATAATATAAAGATAAAGTTTAAATTTAGTCGAAAATTTTCGGGTCGTCACACCATTTCTTCGTTCTTTCTTTATAGATTAACGAATTTTCGTATGCTTCATGTCTTAATTCTTCTAATTCATTTAGTTGACTTAATCGTAGACGTCCAGCTTCATGTATATCAAGATTACATGTCTTCAAAGCCCAAAATGCTTTGTGTTCAATTTCTACTGGAAGATGACATGCTTTTCCATAAACAAGTCTAAAAGGTGTGGTTCTAATTGGAGTTTTGTAGGCTGTTCTAAAAGCCCAGAGTGCATCCTCCAATTTAATGGACCATTCCTTCAGATTTGATCCTACAGTTTTCTCTAGAATACGTTTTAAAGCTCGGTTGGTATTTTCAACTTGTCCACTTGTTTGTGGATGATATGCGGTGGAGATTTTATGAGTTACTCCATATCTTTTAAGAACTTTTTCAAGTTGATTATTACAGAAATGAGTTCCCCGATCACTTATTAAAGCTTTCGGTGTTCCAAACCTTGCAAAAAGACGTTTTAAAAAGTTGACTACAACTCTTGCATCGTTAGTTGGGAGAGCTTGTGCTTCCGCCCATTTAGATACATAATCAATGGCTACGAGAATATAGAGATTATTATGAGATTTTGGAAATGGACCCATAAAGTCAATACGCCAAATGTCAAATACTTCACATACTTGTATGACATTTTGTGGCATTTCATCACGTTGACTTATTTTTCCGGCCCTTTGACAAGCATCACAGGATTTGCAAAGAAGGTGTGCGTCTTTGTAAATTGTAGGCCAACAGAATCCAGCATCGTAAACTTTTCTTGCTGTTACTTGAGGCCCATAATGCCCTCCTGTTGGTCCTGTGTGACAATGGTTTAAAATTTTACTAGCTTCATCTCCGAATACACATCGGCGTATTATTCCATCTGGACAACTTTTAAACAAATGTGGATCTTCCCAGAAATAGTGTTTTATAACACTGAAGAATTTCTTTTATTTTTGGTACGATAATCCTTTTTCAAGGAATCCACAAACTAAGTAGTTTGCATAGTCTGCAAACCATGGGATTTCATTATAATCTATCTTCAATAGATATTCATCAGGAAAGTTGTCTTGTATGGCCGATTCATTTAGAACTTCTAATTCAGGATTTTCAAGACGAGAAAGATGATCAGCGGCGAGATTTTCTGCTCCTTTTTTATCTCGGATTTCAATATCGAACTCTTGTAAGAGTAAGATCCAACGGATTAATCTTGGTTTAGCATCTTGTTTCGAAAATAGGTATCTAAGAGCAGAATGGTCGGTATAGACCACCGTTTTAGCTAGAACGAGATATGATCGAAATTTGTCAAAAGCAAAGACAATAGCAAGGAGTTCTTTTTTAGTAGTTTTATAATTTGTTTGTGCTCCTTGTAACATCTTACTAGCATAATATATAGTTTGAAATCGTTTTTCAATCCTTTGTCCTAAAACGGCTCCCATTGCAAAATCACTTGCATCGCACATTAGTTCAAATGGTAGATTCCAATTTGGTGTTATCATGATCGGCGCATTAGTGAGTTTCTCTTTAAGAATATTAAAAGATTTGATACATTCATCTGAAAAGATGAATGGAGCATCCTTTTCTAGGAGTTTATTCATAGGAGTGGCAATTTTAGAAAAATCTTTTATGAAACGTCGGTAAAAACCGACATGCCCTAGAAAACTCCTAACTCCTCTAACATTGGTGGGATGTGGAAGTTTAGCAATTACATCTACTTTAGCTCTATCCACTTCAATTCCTTCTTTTGAGATTTTATGTCCAAGAACGATGCCTTCTTTAACCATAAAATGGCATTTCTCCCAATTAAGAACTAGATTTGATTGTTCGCATCTAATAAGCATTCATTCCAGATTAACTAGACATGATTCAAATGTATCACCGAAGACTGAAAAGTCATCCATGAAAACTACCATGCATTCTTCTATCATGTCATGAAAAATCGCCATCATACACCTTTGAAAGGTTGCAGGGGCGTTGCAAAGTCCAAATGGCATGCGTTTGTAGGCAAAAGTACCATAAGGGCACGTGAATGTGGTTTTCTCTTGATCTTCGGGTGCTATTGGAATTTGAAAATATCCGGAAAATCCATCTAGAAAACAATAGTAACTATTTCCGGCTAATCTTTCCAACATTTGATCAATGAAAGGTAAGGGAAAGTGATCTTTTCTGGTGGCGTCATTTAATTTTCTATAATCAATACATACACGCCATCCTGTTACAGTCCTAGTAGGAATAAGCTCATTTTTCTCATTTGTAATGACAGTCATGCCACCCTTCTTAGGCACGCATTGAACTGGGCTTACCCATGGACTATCAAAAATTAGATATATTAAACCTGCATTTAGTAGTTTAATAATTTCTTTCTTAACTACATCTTGTATATTCGGATTTAGTCTTCGTTGGCATTGCACATACATTTTATGACCTTCTTCCATAAGGATTTTATGTGTGCAATATGAAGGACTTATTCCTTTAATATCATGAATCTTCCATGCAATGGCTGGTTTATGAGCTTTCAACACAGAAATGAGTTGTGATTTCTCATTTTCAGTAAGAGAAGACGATATTATTACAGGTAATTCAGATTCACCATGTAAATAAGCGTATTCCAAATGGTTTGGAAGTGGCTTTAACTCTAATTTCGGAGGTTCTTCTATCGATGATTTATATCGATATCTGTCTTCTTCTTTTAGCATTTGAATTTCTTCTGTTGTTGGTTCATATCCATTAGCTATAAGTGTAGCTAATATTTCAGCTTCATCAATTGGTTCATTACCTTCTCCTAAAGAACATTCTCCTGTTCCTTGTAATTCTGGAAATTCTTTTAACAATTCTGCATGTGAATCTATAGTTTGAATATAATAACATGTATCATCTGCAGATTGTGGTTGTTGCATTACTCTATCAACTGAAAAGGTAACACTCTCGTCCTCTATACTTAGGGTCAATTTCTTACCAAACATGTCTATCATTGCTTTAGCCGTGTTTAAGAATGGTCTTCCTAATATGAGAGGAACTTGAGAATCTTCTTCCATGTCCAGAACAACAAAATCTACTGGAAATACTAAAGTACCAACTTTAACTAGCATGTTCTCCATTATCCCTCTAGGATATTTTATTGATCGATCGGCTAGTTGTATGCTTATTCTTGTTGGTTTTAATTCTCCAAGGTCTAGTTTAGCGTATAGTGAATACGGCATTAGATTTATACTAGCACCTAAGTCTGCCAATGCTTCTATTGAACTAAGACTACCCAGAAAACATGGAATTGTGAAACTTCCTGGATCAGATAGTTTTTCTGGTATCTTATTCAACAACACTGCTGAACAATTAGCATTCATAGTAACAACCGAGAGTTCTTCCATTTTCTTTCTATTTGAGATTAGATCTTTCAAGAATTTAGCATATCTAGGCATTCCTGAAATCACATCAATGAAAGGAAGATTTACATTTATCTGTTTAAACATATCCAAGAATTTGGATTGCTCGGCTTCAAGTTTCTCTTTCTTCATTTTACTCGGGTAAGGAAGTGGTGGTTGGTATGGTTTAACATAAGGTTTAGCCTTAACTGTGTTATCTTCATTAACCTTTTCAAATACCGGTTCTTTTTCCTTATCTTGTTCAGGTTGTGGTTCTTGTGGAGTAGGAATAGTTTCATCAGAAGTTACAGGTATTTCAGGTAGTTTAAGTGTTGTACCACTTCTTGTGGTAATGGCTTTAGCTGTTTCATTCCGGGGGTTAGCATTTGTATCACTAGGTAAACTTCCCGGTTTTCTTTCACCTATTAACCTTGCTAGGTTACTTACTTCTTGTTCCAAGTTTTGAATAGAATCTTGTTGATTTCTAAATGCTTGAGCATTTTGTTCATTAGTTTGTTTTTAAGATGTGAAAAACTGCGTTTGAGATTCAACTAGCTTCGTCATCATATCTTCTAAATTCGGCTTTTTATCATCGGTTTGTTGTGGTGGTTTGTTTTGAAAATTAGGTCTTTGCTGATTGTAAGTATTGTTGGATACTTGTTGATTGCTAGGACCTTGTTGGTTGTTGTATGGAATATTTTGGTTATAGTTCTGGTTTTGATTGTAAATCGGTCTTGGCGGTTGATAATTATTCTGATAATTATTTCCAGGCCTTTGGTTTATGTATGAAATATTCTCTCTTTGTTCCATTGTTAATTCAATACTGAGACAATCTTTTGTCAAATGTGGTCCTCCACACTGCTCACAACTAATTCGTATTGAGTGAATATCCTTAGTCATCTTTTCCATTCGTCTCTCGACAGCATCTATCTTTGCGGAAATGGAATCTAAGTCATGGCTAGAATCGGCTCTAGCTGCTTTAGATGATCTAACGATATCTTTTTCTTGGTACCACTCATTTTAGTGGGAAGCAGTGTTATCAATAATTTTATAAGCATCAGTTTCGGTTTTCTTTATAATGGAACCACCAGCTGCTATATCTATGTCTTTCCTTGTAGTGTTGTCGCATCCTTGGTAGAATATTTGTACTATTTGACAGGTGTCTAAACCATGTTGCGGACATCCTCTTAATAACTTTCCAAATCTTGTCCACGCCTCATATAGAGTTTCATTCGGTTTATGTGTAAACGTAACAATTTCTGCTTGAAGTCTTACGGCTTTAGATGCCGGAAAGAATTGTTTAAGAAATTTTTCAACTAAAACGTCCCATGTATCAATCGCCCCTTCAAGTAATGATTCCAACCAATCTTTGGCTTCTCCCTTTAAAGTCCAGGGAAATAACATGAGATATATCTGTTCATCCTCAACTTCTCTTATTTTAAATAGAGTGCAGATCCTATTAAAGGTACGAAGATGTTCATTTGGATCTTCCTTCGGCGCACCACTAAATTGGCATTGATTAGTCACCATGTGTAGAATTTGTCCTTTGATTTCATAATCTGGTGCATTAATGTCAGGATGAGTAATTGCGTGACCTTGGCCAGTGCGTTTAGCTCTCATTCGGTCTTCCATACTTAAAGGTTCCAGATTCTCCATAATTGAATTTGTTGAATCGGAATCACTAGAGGATTCTGATTTAATGGTTCGTTCCTCAACAATCTCTGTTTGAATGATTGGTGGTTCCGAAGGAAAATTTAATGGTTCAGGATCTATGAATCGTCCCTGAATATTCTCCGGATTCTCAATTGTGAGGTCGGGTTCAAAAAATGGATTATCGGAAATTTGAACTGGAGTACTTGGTCGACTGGATGATGATTCTAAAGAAAAATCAACGGCGGTAATATTTGCTAAATGTCTTGATCTAGTTACAGGTGGTGAACGTACAAAAGGTGGTGAACGTCTTGCTCGGTGCATTCACTGAATATCCTATTAGTTTTTAAAAAGGAAAGAAAAATTATATAAGTTATCCAATTAATAGACTTTTCTGATTTTGCCCACGTTTCGAAATAGCCAAAAGATGCAGCAGAGGGGCAGGATTCGTTTGGTCTCAATATAATTGAGGACTGTTTGGCTCCAATAACCCGGTCCACGTACAAATCCAACTATTACTACGAACCAGAAAATTTTGATGTCTATCAATTTAACCACTTAAAATAAATTTTCGTAATTTTAAGAAATTTAGATAAGAAGTAGAATAAAAATCTATGTCCTAAAACTAGAATGACGAGAAATAAGAAAGAAAAAGAGTGCGTCGGAAAAAGGTCGAAAAATAAAAATAAGAAAGAAAAAGAGTGAATTATAGAACTTAAAAACACTCGACTAACCCAACCTTATTACTATCACTAACTTAAAATTATAATCGCAAATTGAGATTACTAATTGGAATGATAATTGATAAATAGGTAAAAGGTGTCTAAAATATTAAAGCTTACAAGTAAAACTATATCCCAAATGGAAATATCTTAAAAAGAGGTACTAAAACTTAAAAAGGCGTCGCAAAATTCTAAAGTACCTAAATCTTAGTCTAAAGAAAAAGCACTTAAGGAATTTACGGCAAAGCCTAAAAATCTAGAAGTAAAAATAACTATGGCAAAAACTATATCTTAAAACTAAATACGAGCGAAAAATACAAATATTACGTTAAAATAATTAAAAAGGGACAAAATATAAAAATATACAAAAAGTTGTAAAAAGTACAATTTTTATAAAAATATTATTTTTATATTATTTATTTTATTAAACTATTAATTTTATATTTTAATTAAACTAATTTAACTAAATATATAAATTAAATAAAAAGAAACTTAAAACTAATTATAATAATAAGTAATTTAGGGTTAATAATAATAATAATTAATAATTACTCCGTAATTAATGTTGATTAGGGTTCCTGTGTGGCCCGTGTCAGACGGCTCCGTGAGTTGCGGTATTCGAAGCTGCAAACTCCGCGAGTCGCGGGGTTCCAAAATTCAACTCAGGTACATGATTTAATTCGACGTTTTTTTTTATATTTTAATAAAACAAAATATTTAAATAAAACTTATATAAAAATAAAGAAACTTTACAAAACTTAAATATTTAACAAATTCTTAAAAATATTTATATTTATATTTTCTTTTTTTGTTTTCGAATAATTAAAAACGTATTTTTACAAAAGTGAATTTTAATAAAAGTAAACTAAAAATAAAAATCTTTTTTTTTATTTATTTAGCGTTGCGCTTCCGGCTTTTAAGTTTGATTGTTCCCCGGCAGCGGCGCCAAAAATTACTTGATGTCGTGCGAGGTGTATATAAAATAGCTTTATATTTTACAAGGAAATACTATTAAATACGATACAATTTTACACAAGATATTTATTTATTTATAGAATGGATATACTTAAACTTTGCTACAACACTTATAGGCAGTGTACCTAATCGTACAGTAGTGTAGTTTTTAGTAAGTCCGGTTCGTTCCACAGGGAAAATCTTTAAACAAAGCTTAACGCTATATTAGTTTACTTTTATAAAAATACAAATATATATATAAGTAATATTATTATTATAAAGGGGGATTTTTACCGTTTAATGACCGGTTTGTGGATTTTAAAACTTTAGTCGCAGTTAAAACCAAATGTAAAATAATAAATAAATACAAGACTTAATTTAAAGCGTAAAGTAAATAACGATAATGAAATTTCGAATAATAAAAGTGCGATAAAATAAACTTGCGATAATTAAAAAGTACAATAATTAAAAATGCAATTAAATACAATAACAATAAAAATGCGATAATTAGAAGTGCAATTAAATATAAAATAAAGGAAATTAAATATGAAATAAAAGAATTATGCTTATTTAAACTTCCGTAATCATGATGTTTGACGTGTTGATTTTAGTTTTATGCCCATGGGTTAATTGTCCTTTGTCCTGGATTATTTAATATGTCCGTCTGGTTTTTGTCCATAACAGTCCATCAGTCATAAATATAAAGTGCGAGTGTCCTCGTCAAATTATCCTTATACCCGAAGTTAAATATTCCAACTAATTTGGGAACTTAAACTGTAACAAGATTTTAATACTTTGTTTAATAATTACACCAGGATGTCGACTGAGTGTAACCCAAGGTTTTAATACTTTGTTAACAATTATGCCAAGTGTCCTTGTACATAATTTCACCCCTGTTTTAATAATTCTAATGACTATTAATCCATTCTCGTGTCCGGTTAAATGAACGATTATTCGTACATATAAATACCCCGCCCATCGTGTCCGATTGAGTGTATATGGTTATTTATGGGTACGTCCAATTATAAATCTTTATATTAACATTAACAAACTATCATTTAGTTAAACAAATATAAAGCCCATTAATAGCCCATAGTCTAATTTCCACAAGTGTCGTTCTTTTGTCCAAACCCCAATTATGGTACAAAGCCCAATTACCCAATTTTAGTAATTAGCCCAACATCATGATTACTTCGTTTTAAATAAGCATAATAATAACTTAGCTACGAGACATTAAATTAAAAAGGTTGAACATAACTTACAATGATTAAAAATAGCGTAGCGTTACACGGACAGAATTTCAACTTACACCCTTACAACATTCGCTAACATACCCTTATTATTAGGATTAAAATTAAAATTAAAATTAAAATATAAATTATAAATATAAATATTACGTATATAGATAGAGAGATTGATATATATTGATATTTTTGCGATCAAACTGCGTTTGCTTTTATAGGCGGTTTCAGAATTTGGGGCTCCGCGACTCGCGGCAATTTTTGCCTTCAAACTCCGCGAGTCGCGGAGTTTGATTTTCCAGCTCACCAACTTTGGAGTCTTTCTTTGTCGACGAATTTTTAATATATTATAATATTTAAATAATTATAAGAATTATTTAAATATTATATTATATTTATGTGCATAGTTGACTCATAATTTTTAGTCCGTTGCGTCGAGCGTTGAGAGTTGACTCTGGTCCCGGTTCCGGATTTTCGAACGTCCTTGCGTACAATTTAATATCTTGTAATTTGCGTTTTGAATCTTGTACTCTTGTAATTTCGAGACGTTTCTTATCAATAATTGGAACCTCTTTGATTGTATTTTGTACTTTTGAGCTTTTTGGTCGTTTGCGTCTTCAATTCGTCGAATCTGTCTTTTGTCTTCACCTTTTATTATTTAAACGAATATCACTTGTAAATAGAACAATTGCAACTAAAAGCTTGTCTTTCTTGAGGAATAATGCTATGAAATATATGTTCGTTTTTAGCATTATCAGTAAACAATCAACATCTCGGTTATTTATCTAGACAAGCATAAAAAGAACTAGCTAACAATCATAATTAAAGACAATAACAAACTGGAAACAAAGATAGAATTCATTGAACTAATAAGAATCGACCTCTTGAAGCAATCTTGGATGATGATCCTGATGATTCTTGATTTCGGATTGAAATAATGGATTAGGTGATCCTGGATTACTCCAAGGATCACCTTGAATCGTAACCTCTGCCTCTGAAAATGACTGTGTAGTGGTGTCTCAAGAATGAAGCTGGAAAGGGGTTTAAAAAGGATGAATAATAGCTGGAAAGTAGGGTGAGCCGAGCGCACAAAAGCATGTGCGCGGCGCGCACTGTTCACCTACCACAATTTCACTTTACAGCTAGAGTTGCACGTTCAGATCTGCTTTACACGTCAGAGTGCGTGAAGAAAGTGCGCTGAGCACACTCCTTGGCACACTCTACTATTCATGCTTTTTGACTTGTTTTCGATCCCAGAATTCTTTGATCAAAATTTAGACGAGTGAGCTGAGCGCACACCCGTGGCGCACTCCTTGGCACACTCTACTATTCATCGACTTTTTGACTTGTTTTCGATCTCTGAGTAGTATCATCCAAAATCTTCCATATTTCTTCAATTACACAATGATTCTAACTATTTTACAATAAAATGGAATACAAACGAAAATACTATGTTTACGCACGAAATAAACAATGATAGAACTTGATATTGCAACTAAAGATATGTCTAATTTGAGCAATATCAATACTCAATACATCCTGGAACGGGGAAGATGTACAAGGATCTCAAGAAACATTTTTGGTGGTCGGGTATGAAAGCCGATGTTGCTAAATACGTAGGAGAATGTTTGATATGTTCTAAGGTCAAAGCTAAGCATCAGAAACCATCAGGTCTACTTCAACAACCCGAAATCCCGGAATGGAAATGGGAAAACATTACCATGGATTTCATCACTAAATTGCCAAGGACTGCAAGTGGTTTTGATACTATTTGGGTAATAATTGATCGTCTCACCAAATCAGCACACTTCCTGCCAATAAGAGAAGATGACAAGATGAAGAAGTTAGCACGACTGTATTTGAAGGAAGTCATCTCCAGACATGGAATACCAATATCTATTATCTCTGATAGGGATGGCAGATTTATTTCAAGATTCTGGCAGACATTACAGCAAGCATTAGGAACTCGTCTAGAGATGAGTACTGCCTATCATCCACAAACTAATGGGTAGAGCGAAAGGACGATACAAATGCTTGAAGACATGCTACGAGCAAGTGTTATTGATTTCGGAAACAGTTGGGATCGACATCTACCGTTAGCAGAATTTTCCTACAACAACAGCTATCATTCAAGCATTGAGATGGCGCCGTTTGAAGCACTTTATGGTAGAAAGTGCAGGTCTCTGATTTGTTGGAGTGAAGTGGGGGATAGACAGATTACGGGTCCTGAGATAATCCAAGAAACTACCGAGAAGATTATCCAAATTCAACAACGGTTGAAAACCGCCCAAAGTCGACAAAAGAGCTACGCTGACATTAAAAGAAAAGATATAGAATTTGAAATTGGAGAGATGGTCATGCTTAAAGTTGCACCTTGGAAAGGCGTTGTTCGATTTGGTAAATGAGGGAAACTAAATCCAAGGTATATCGGACCATTCAAGATTATTGATCGTGTCGGACCAGTAGCTTACCGACTTGAGTTACCTCAACAACTCGCGGCTGTACATAACACTTTCCACGTCTCGAATTTGAAGAAATGTTTTGCTAAAGAATATCTCACTATACCGTTAGATGAAATCCAAATCAACGAAAAACTTCAATTCATCGAAGAACCCGTCGAAATAATGGATCGTGAGGTTAAAAGACTTAAGCAAAACAAGATACCAATTGTTAAGGTTCGATGGAATGCTCGTAGAGGACCCGAGTTCACCTGGGAATGAGAAGATCAGATGAAGAAGAAATACCCGCATTTATTTCCAGAAGATACGTCAACACCTCCAACTGCTTAAAATTTCGGGACGAAATTTATTTAACGGGTAGGTACTGTAGTGACCCGAACTTTTCCATGTTTATATATATATTAAATGAAATTGTTATTTACATGATTAAGTGTTTCCAACATGTTAAGCAATCAAACTTGTTAAGACTTGATTAATTGAAATAGGTTTCATATAGACAATTGACCACCCAAGTTGACCGGCGATTCACGAACGTTAAAACTTGTAAAAACTATATGATGACATATATATGGATATATATATAGTTAACATGATATTATGATAAGTAAAAATATCATTAAGTATATTAGCAATGAACTATATATGTAAAAACAAGACTACTAACTTAATGATTTTGAAACGAGACATATATGTAACGATTATCGTTGTAACGACATTTAATGTATATATATCATATTAAGATATATTAATACATCATGATATCATGATAATGTAATAATTTAACATCTCATTTGATTTAATAAACAATGGGTTAACAACATTTAACAAGATCGTTAACCTAAAGGTTTCAAAACAACACTTACATGTAACGACTAATGATGACTTAACGACTCAGTTAAAATGTATATACATGTAGTGTTTTAATATGTATTCATACACTTTTGAAAGACTTCAAGTCACTTATCAAAATACTTCTACTTAACAAAAATGCTTACAATTACATCCTCGTTCAGTTTCATCAACAATTCTACTCGTATGCACCCGTATTCGTACTCGTACAATACACAGCTTTTAGATGTATGTACTATTGGTATATACACTCCAATGATCGTCTTTTAGCAGCCCATGTGAGTCACCTAACACATGTGGGAACCATCATTTGGCAACTAGCATGAAATATCTCATAAAATTACAAAAATATGAGTAATCATTCATGACTTATTTACATGAAAACAAAATTACATATCCTTTATATCTAATCCATACACCAACGACCAAAAACACATACAAACACTTTCATTCTTCAATTTTATTCATCTAATTAATCTCTCTCAAGTTCTATCTTCAAGTTCTAAGTGTTCTTCATAAATTCTACAAGTTCTAGTTTCATAAAATCAAGAATACTTCCAAGTTTGCTAGCTTACTTCCAATCTTGTAGAGTGATCATCCAACCTAAAGAAATCTTTCTTATTTACAGTAATATATCTTTCTAATATAAGGTAATACTCATATTCAAACTTTGATTCAATTTCTATAACTATAACAATCTTATTTCGAGTGGAAATCTTACTTGAACTTGTTTGCGTGTCATGATTCTACTTCAAGAACTTTCAAGCCATCCAAGATCCTTTGAAGCTAGATCCATTTGTCTCTTTTCCAGTAGGTTTATCCACAAAACTTGAGGTAGTAATGATGTTCATAACATCATTCGATTCATACATATAAAGCTATCTTATTTGAAGGTTTAAACTTGAAATCACTAGAACATAGTTTAGTTAATTCTAAACTTGTTCGCAAACAAAAGTTAATCCTTCTAACTTGAATTTTAAAATCAAATAAAAAACATGTTCTATATCTATATGATATGCTAACTTAATGATTTAAAACCTGGAAACACGAAAAACACCGTAAAACTGGACATACGCCGTCGTAGTAACACCGCGGGCTGTTTTGGGTTTGATAATTAAAAACTAGGATAAACTTTGATTTAAAAGTTGTTCTTCTGGGAAAATGATTTTTCTTATGAACATGAAACTATATCCAAAAATCATGGTTAAACTCAAAGTGGAAGTATGTTTTTCAAAATGGTCATCAAGACGTCGTTATCTGAAATGACTACCTCTTACAAAAATGACTTGTAACTTATATTTCCGACTATAAACCTATACTTTTTCTGTTTATATTCATAAAATAGAGTTCAATATGAAACCATAGCAATTTGATTCACTCAAAACGGATTTAAAATGAAGAAGTTATGGGTAAAACAAGATTGGATATTTTTTATTTTTGTAGCTACGGGAAATATTAATAATTCTATACAAATCATATCCTAGCTAACTTATATTGTATTATACATGTATTCTAATATATTATGTAATCTTGGGATACCATAGACACGTATGCAAATGTTTTGACATATCATATCGACCCATGTATATATATTATTTGGAACAACCATAGACACTCTATATGCAGTAATGTTGGAGTTAGCTATACAGGGTTGAGGTTGATTATAAAAATATATATACTTTGAGTTGTGATCTAGCCTGAGACGTGTATACACTGGGTCGTGGATTGATTCAAGATAATATATATATCGATTTATTTCTGTACATCTAACTGTGGACAACTAGTTGTAGGTTACTAACGAGGACAGCTGACTTAATAAACTTAAAACATCAAAATGTATTAAAAGTGTTGTAAATATATTTTGAACATACTTTGATATATATGTACATATTTGTTATAGGTTCGTGAATCGACCAGTGGCCAAGTCTTACTTCTCGACGAAGTAAAAATCTGTGAAAGTGAGTTATAGTCCCACTTTTAAAATCTAATATTTTTGGGATGAGAATACATGCAGGTTTTATAAATGATTTACAAAATAGACACAAGTACGTGAAACTACATTCTATGGTTGAATTATCGAAATCGAATATGCCCCTCTTTATTAAGTCTGGTAATCTAAGAATTAGGGAACAGACACCCTAATTGACGTGAATCCTAAAGATACATCTATTGGGCCTAACAAACCCCATCCAAAGTACCAGATGCTTTAGTACTTCAAAATTTATATCATATCCGAAGGGTGTCCCAGAATGATGGGGATATTCTTATATATGCATCTTGTTAATGTCGGTTACCAGGTGTTCACCATATGAATGATTTTTATCTCTATGTATGGGATGTATATTAAAATATAAAATCTTGTGGTCTATTGTTACGATTTGATATATATAGGTTAAACCTATAACTCACCAACATTTTTGTTGACGTTTTAAGCATGCTTATTCTCAGGTGATTATTAAGAGCTTCCGCTGTCGCATACTTAAATAAGGACAAGATTTGGAGTCCATGCTTGTATGATATAGTGTAAAAACTGCATTCAAGAAACTTATTTCGTTGTAACATATTTGTATTGTAAACCATTATGTAATAGTCGTGTGTAAACAGGATATTTTAGATTATCATTATTTGATAATCTACGTAAAGCTTTTTAAAACCTTTATTGATGAAATAAAGGTTATGGTTTGTTTTAAAATGAATACAGTCTTTGAAAAACGTCTCATATAGAGGTCAAAACCTCGCAACGAAATCAATTAATATGGAACGTTTTTAATCAATAAGAACGGGACATTTCAGCGACGTTCTTGGTATACTAGGTACGAGTTATGTTAGCGTTAGGTCGTTGCATTAATGATGCCAATGGAGGAAAGTGAGCGTCGGTTTTATGGTGAATTGAGCTCGCGAGAGTTCGTGGGCTATGATCGGTGAGGAGATTGGTCGTATAGGTCGGTGTGTTGTGCCTTGACTCTGTTGTTTGAGTCTTCTGCCGTCTAGACTTATTGCGTCGTGGTTTTGGGTCGTTAAGCTCATTCGAGTGAGACCCGTAGGATTTGTAGTTTGTGTGTGTATTGTTACTCGTACGTGAGTTTAACAACTAATTGCTTGTGTACGCGTGTTATTGGATTAGTATGCACCGGGTGTTATATCACCAAGTGAGAGTACGTGACGTGTAATCGTCTTATGGAGAGTGTTGGGTTTTGATTTGGTGTAGCCGCGAGAGCTTAACCGAGTGTATAGTGATGAGACCGTGTAGGGCGTAGTCCCAAATGTTGTGTTGAGCTTTATGGTAAAACCAATTAGGCCGTAACCAGAGGGTGGTAGTACTCTTGACGATAATAACATACGATGATGTATATATACATGTTAATTGGCGGTCCGATTTCGATGGCGGTTTTGTGATTGTATGGCGAGTGTGGTACGCTCTTGACGGCCACTCTTTTCTTTTATGATTTTGGGGGTGGACGCGGTATGCCGTTCGAGAGGCATTTTCGTTAATCACGTTCGTGTGCGAGTAGAGTCATGGTGGTTAACTATCCTTATATATATATATATATATATATATATATATATATATATATATATATATATATATATATATATATATATATATATATATATATATATATATATATATATATATATATATAGGTAACCGGGTTAATGGTTAAGACGAAGTTAGAAAGGTGTAAGCTTTGGTGTTCCAAGCGCCTCCTTAGTGTTGTGTTGAAAGATAAATAGGCTAGCTATGCGGCCTAGGTGGATAGTGACTAGCGGCTGTCACTAGGAAGACGTGGGCATTGAGCCGTAAGGTTCTTTAGATTTGTGTGACCGTATGTAGTCAGGTGACGTGTGACACCGAGAGTAGACCCCATAAGGGTCGAGTCTTTGGAGACTCGGTGTGGTAATTGGAGTCGGATAACACAACGTCAGGTGCCTCCTTATACCTGCTAGTGTAACTTTTGACTCCGATGGTGTGATTACTTTGATTTTGGGTACCGGTGAGGAACCCGAAGATACAACTATGGTATATTCTGATGTTTAGCGGGTGTTAACACTTGACTGATTTGAAAGATCGAGGTTCGAATATCTTATAGTGAGTCCTTGGAAGGACTATTGAGTATGACCAACGCCAGAAAGGGTAATGTGCGTTGTGGAAAGTCGAAATTCCGAGGGATGTTATTATCTTGACGGTGAAAGTATAGGGTTAAAACCCTAAATGGGGGAGTTAAGTACTGAGGAATGCGGAAAACGTTCCTATCTAGTAGATGTGATGAGCGAACAGGTGTCGCTTATTGAGGCAAGGAAAGCTTTGGTGGTCTTTGAAAAAGTCCCAAGTTGGACTTTGGAATGAATTGCGAAGGTAGTTAGCGACGTGAGTCGAAATGGCGAGGTTCCCGATAGAGGCGAGGGATTTTCGAAAATGCGTCAGGATGATTCCCGAATATTCCATGATTAAAAGGCGTAACGACGATGATTGTCGGTGAATTGTGCTACTTTTAGGACGATTGTGGAGTGTATGGTACGAGTTTGGATACTCGGCGTAGGAGCAAACTGTAACGACCCAGATTTTTCCGATCGTTTTATACATATGAGATTAATATTTACATAAATTAAACATTACCAACATGATAAGCAATCCAAATTTTTGAGTCTTGTGTTTTTGAAAAGAGTTTTACACAACGTTTGACCGTCCAATTTGACCGATGATATCACGAACGATATAACATACGATAATTATATGATTGTGTACCTATACATAATTATACATATTTAACATGATCTAAGGATGGTTTAACATACCATTGTGTACTAATATCAATGAGTTATAAGTATACTTTGAGACTACTAACTTAAGTTTTCAAAACGGTAACTATACGTAACGTTCTTTGACATATATACCTATAATCTATAATGCTTATACAAGTATCGTATAAATACGTATTTAATTACTTTAAAGGACTTAAATATATAAAACAATATAAGTATATTCACAAAACATAGTTATATTTGAATTCTCGTTCCGTTTTCTCAAGATTTCTACACGTATACCTAGGGTATATGTACCCGTATTATACGCAGCTTTTAGATGTATTTACTATTGATAAATAAAAATTATTAGACCTCAATTATTTGCTCTTAGTAGCTATTGTTAGTCAACAACATGTGGGATCAATTAGGAAGACTTATGAGCTAAAAAAACAAACTTAAGGATTTTTTTTTCTATATAACAAGTAAATTCGTTTTTATGATTTCACCCCATTTTTCCATTCCATTTTCTCATACTTACACTCCAAATTCTCTCTCAAAATACTCCTAACATCATACTTGATCATCTCCAAGCATTTTCACCATCTTTTAGCTTCATAATCAAGGTAAAACTATGTTTAAACTTTGATTCAATTCATGTAAGTTATTTATCTTAAATCAAGATATAAACTTACTTACAACCTTTGTTTCTTTTCATGATTTCACTTCTTAATCTTCCAAGTCATCAAGAACAAGTTCATATCTTGTTTATTCAGTAACTTTCTTCATCATACTTGAGGTATAACCTTGGTTCATCATCTTGTTCAATTCATATATGACTATCTTACTACGAATATATATAACAACAAGAACATAGTTTGAATGATTTCAAACTTGTTCGCAAACTAAATAGATCCTTCTAACTTGACTTTTAAAACACTTCAAGACCTGTAATATATCATAATGATATGCTAACTTAACAAGATACAACTTGATTTTACAAAGAACACCTTAAAACTGAATCTACGTCGTCGGAGTGCAACCGGGGGCTATTTTGGGTTGGATAATTAAAAACCATCTTAAACTTTGAATTGGAAGTTTATATTCTGGAAAAATGATATTTCTTATGAATATGTTAATATATAAAAATCTCATGGTGTAACTCAAAGTGTAAGTATTTTTGTAAAAATGATCATCTAGATGTTGTTTTTACGACGTAAATGATCACTTTCATAAGATTCACCAAAGTTTGACCTATAACTTGTGATTTCAAATACAAACTAAGGTATTTACTGTTCATATTCATAAATAATGGCTCGATCCAAGGAAGTGGCAAGTTGAACCAACAAAAACGGAGTTGTATTGAAGAAACTACGACTAAAACAAAATTGGTATCCAAAGCTAGTTTAGCTACGAAATTAATTGGAGTGAAACTAAACTAATCATATCTTTGCTAATTAATATGATATTTTATATATATTTACTTATGATTTGATTTTATATATTTCAGGACCACCCGTAAACAACACGAGAAGTTTAATTATAAGACCTCATGATTGTACGCAACACGTCATTTGACAACACGGTACTTTATGTACGCAACACGTCATTTAACAACATGGTACCATGGGTCGAGATTAATTCTGATCAATACGAATACGATGGGGTCTTTATTTATTTATTGAGCAACTAATTGTGGACCACTAACATCGGACTGCTAACTACGGACTAATAGATAATAAAAGTATTATAAGTATATATGTAATGATTATTTGAAAAGAAAATATGTTAATATATTATATATATGGTTAGGTTCGTGATATCTATCGGAGACCAAGTCGTGTTAAATATCTTCAAAGCAAAAGTGAGTATATAGTCCCACTTTTAAACTCTAAATATTTCGGGATGAGAATACATGCATTTTATGATTTACGTTATGGACACAAGTGATAAAAAAATATATTCTACGTTGAGTTGTACCACTGACATACTTCCCTGTAGCTTGGTAACTACTATTTACATGTGGTATTGTAAACGCGAATCCTGTTGATAGATCTATCGGGCCTGACAACCCCAACCGGACTGGACGACCAGTATTCAACAGTTGCACAGTACTTCATTTCGGTGACTACACTTGGTACGGTGTAGTGAGATTTCATAATAAAGGGAATATGCGACGTTGATTAAATGTTAAGTATGGTTATCAAGTGCTCAACCACTTAGAATATTTTTATTAAAACGTTTATGTATATTAAATCTTGTGGTCTATATTTATAACGCTGCTAGCTTTAAACCTATATCTCACCAACTTTATGTTGACGTTTTAAGCATGTTTATTCTCAGGTGATAAATAAAAGCTTCCGCTGCATTATGCCGAATTTAAGCAAGATTTGGAGTATGCATATTTGTGTCAAAAATAAAACTGCATACCGGAAGATTTGTAATGTGAAATATGTTGGAAATCGTATTGTTATTATCAAATGTAAAGTTTGTAAGACTAAGATTATCGCTAAACGATAATCATTATTATGTTGTTTAAGCCTTTGGTTATAATAAAGGTTATGGTTTGTATCATAAAAACGTATGCAGATTTTGAAAAATGTCACATATAGAGGTCAATACCTCGCAATGACACCAATAAGTACGTAACATTTATAATCGATATGAACGGGATGCTTCAGGTGGTATCAGAGCGTTGGTCTTAGAGAACCAGAAAATTTGTATTAGTGTGTCTTATCGAGTTTGTTAGGATGCATTAGTGAGTCTGGACTTTGACCGTGTTTAGAAAACTATTGCTTATCCTTGTTGGTTAAAAATTAATATGTAAATATTATGTGGTACTAACGTGCTAGTTGTTATGTGATAGATGTCTGGCTTAGAACTTGTTATCACATTCAGCGACTCCGAACCAAAATTCTCAGATAGTGTTCCAGTCATTAACCTATCCGACATTGAAAACGACACATTTGGGGAAGACTCACAATTTCCGGATGAATCAATTGAAGAGGAACCGGAAAGTGATCATGAGGAGGAAGAAATACAGGAAATTACGAAAGACAAGTTCGAACGAGGAAAGAAACGAAAGGCTACTGAATTGGAAAATCCAAATCCCGAGTTTAGTGAGGATGTTGTGGCACCAGCTCCATCAGACACTTCCACCCCTATTCCCGCTATTCCTATTAGTTCTATCCTGACTTCCAGTTCTTCGGTCCCTCAGCCAAAACACAGGGAGACAGCCAGGATAAGCTTTAAGCGATTTCTTTGAACACAAACATTTTGGGTTAAATGATGCGCTGTTGTTTTAAACCATGGGATCATATAACGTTTTGTATAATATTACTAGTATAGTTTGCTTAATGTTTGATGTAAGATAAGCATATGTAAAATAGTGAAGTGTGAAATGCAATAATTTTCCATGGTGGAGTATTATTTGGATGGTAGTAATTAATTTCTGTACTAAGCTATTAAGTATGAACTTTAACGGGTAGGTACTACCCTAGATATAATTATAAAACGCTAATAAGAAGAAAAGGCTTTTATAATAATAACTGGTTCATATTATTAATAAGCTACGATGTACTGTAAATACACACTACATCTATAATATTCCATGTGAATAATTATTTTTTTCATTCTTATTGAAGAATATGGTGCGAATGAACCGAATGACGGAACAAGAAATCGAGGAACTCATCAATCAGCGAGTGAACGACAGAATGTTATGGATTGAGGCTGCAAGAGGTGCTGCAGTTAACCCAAACCCTAGTGTGGGATGCACCTACAAAACTTTTCAAGGTTGCAAGCCCTCATCATTCAGTGGAACAGAAGGACCGATCGGTTTAACCCGGTGGATCGAAAAGATTGAGTCTGTGTTTAAAATCAGTGGTTGTATTGAGAAGGACATGACCAAGTATGAATCGTGCACCTTACAAGATAGTGCACTCACGTGGTGGAAAAACTATGTGAAGGCCTTAGGAGGAGATGTAGCTTATGATACTCCATGGGAAGAATTCAAAACAATGCTAATCAATGAGTATTGTCCAAGGAACGAGGTTAGGAAGTTGGAAACTGAATTACGAAGCCTGAAAGTTGTTGGTACTGAACTCACCAACTACAATCAGTGATTCATGGAATTAGCTTTGCTATGTCCCGAATTGGTACCAACCGAAGAACGGAAGATAGAACTGTACAAAGATGGTTTGCCTAAAAATGTCAAGGCAAATGTTACAGCATCGAAACCCAAGACTATTCATGAAGCTATCACCATGGCAAACGAGTTGATGGACCAGATTATTCTGGATAAGTACACTGATGTCAAGACATCGGGAAACAAAAGAAAGTGGGAAGGTAATCATCAACAATCCAACAAGAAACAAGAAAACACGCAAGGTGCGGGTAGTGGTTCAAGCTCAAGTTACAAAGGACGAAATCCTTTATGTAACAGATGCCACAAACATCACTCTGGTTATTGTAATGTGGTGTGCGATAATTGTAATCGAAGGGGTCATCTTGCTGAAGATTGTAGGATTCCTGTTACAAATACAAATGGCACCAAGACTCCTGCCACCAATGCAAATAGAACTGCCTTGGCCACTGTTACTTGTTATGGGTGTGGGAAACAGGGTCATTATAAGAGCCAGTGCCCAAATCCAGAGAAGAATAACAGATCTGCACGTGGAAGAGCATTTATTATTAATGCTAGAGAGGCGTGTGAAGACCCGGAGCTTGTTACGGGTACGTTTACCATTAATAACTTATCAGCATCTATTATATTTGATGCTGGTTTCGATAGAAGTTATATGTGTAGAGACTTTTACGCTAAATTGAATTGTTCATCATTACCTCTAGATGCTAAGTACATGATTGAGTTAGCTAATGGTAAACTAATTAAAGCCGATAAAATTTACCGTAATTGTAAAATAAATTTAGCCGGAGAAACGTTTAAAATTGATTTGATACCCGTAGAATTAGGAAGTTTTGATGTAATAGTCGGCATGGACTGGATGTCCAAAATAGGAGCTGAAGTTGTGTGTGCCAAGAAGGCAATTCGCATTCCTCGTAAGGATAAAACGCCGGTAATGATTTATGGAGAGAAGGGTAACTCAAAGCTAAAACTCATTAGCTGTTTGAAAGCCCAAAAGTGCTTGAAGAAAGGGTGCTATGCAATCTTAGCACATGTTAATAAAGTCGAAGTGAAGGAAAAAGAGAAGAGCATCAACGACGTGCCTGTGGTAAGAGATTTTCCTGAAGTCTTTCCGGAAGAGTTGCCGGGATTATCTCCATTTAGATCTGTAGAATTTCAAATAGATCTAGTACCAGGAGCTGCACCAGTGGCTCGTGCTCCATACAGACTTGCACCGTCTGAAATGAAAGAGTTACAAAGCCAGTTACAAGAATTACTGGACCGTGATTTCATTCGACCGAGCACTTCACCGTGGGGAGCTCCGATTTTATTTGTCAAGAAGAAAGATGGATCCTTCCGAATGTGTATAGATTACCGTGAATTAAATAAGTTAACTATCAAGAATCGGTATCCACTACCGAGAATTGATGACTTATTTGATCAACTACAAGGATCATGTGTTTATTCGAAAATCGACCTAAATCGGGCTATCATCAACTACGCGTCAAAGAAGAAGATATTCCGAACACTGCTTTCCGGACACGCTACGGTCATTACGAATTTTTGGTCATGCCGTTTGGATTGACGAATGCGCCAGCTGTATTCATGGACCTCATGAATCGAGTTTGTAGTCCGTATTTAGATAAGTTTGTTATCGTTTTCATTGACGATATTCTCATCTATTTCAAAAATGAGCAAGAGCATGAGCAGCATTTAAGGTTGGTATTAGAATTGTTAAGAAAAGAACAGTTATACGCTAAATTTTCTAAATGTGCTTTTTGGTTGAAAGAAGTGCAATTTCTTGGTCACGTTGTTAGTAGCAAAGGAATTCAGGTTGATCCAGCTAAAATTGAGGCCATTGAAAAATAGGAGACTCCTAAGACACCAACACAAATACGTCAATTTTTGGGCTTAGCCGGTTATTATAGAAGGTTTATTCAAGATTTTCCCCGAATAGCTAAACCATTAACAGCGTTAAAGCAAAAAGGGAAGAAGTACAAATGGACTTCTGAGCAGGAGAGTGCATTTCAATTACTAAAGAAGAAGTTGACTACGACGCCTATTTTATCGTTACCTGAAGGGAACGATGATTTTGAGATATATTGTGATGCTTCGCGACAAGGTTTTGGTTGCGTCCTTATGCAACGAAAGAAAGTTATTGCGTACGCATCCCGACAATTGAAGATTCACGAGTGAAATTATACGACGCATGATCTAGAACTGGGAGCAGTAATGTTTGCATTAAATATATGGAGACACTACTTATATGGGGTTAAATGCAATGTGTTTACTGATCATAAAAGCCTTCAACATATTTTCGATCAGAAATAGCTAAACATGAGGCAACGTAGGTGGGTCAAGCTGATAAACGACTATGATTATGAGATTCGCTATCATCCCGGAAAAGCGAATGTAGTGGCCGACACTCTAAGTAGAAAGGAACGAGAGCCAATTCGAGTACGAGCGATGAACATAAAAATTCGCAAGAATCTCAACTCACAAATCAAAGAGGCTCAACGAGAAGCTCTTACTAAGGAAAACATAGGAAATGAAATAATGAAAAAGTATGAGAAGCAACTCGTTATACGGGAAGACAGAATTCGATATTTTGCAAAACGTATTTGGGTACCAAAGTTGGGTGGATTAAGGAAGTTGATATTGAACAAGGCACATAAGACAAGATACTCGATACATCCTGGAGTTGGAAAGATGTATCAAGATCTTAAGATGCATTATTGGTGGCCTAATTTAAAGACAGACGTTGCAACATATGTCGGGGAATGTTTAACTTGTTCCAAAGTCAAAGCAGAACACCAGAAGCCGTCAGGGTTACTTCAACAACCAGAAATCCCAGAATGGAAGTGGGACAGTATTACCATGGATTTTATCACAAAGTTACCCAAGACTGCATGGGGTTATGACACCATTTGGGTAATAGTTGATCGTCTCACCAAATCTGCACATTTCTTGCCTATAAAGGATACGGATAGAATGGAGAAACTATTAAGATTATACATAAAGGAAATTGTTTCAAGGAATGGAATACCTATTTCCATTATATCCGATCGTGATAGTAGATTTACATCAAAGTTCTGGTAATCACTACAGGAGGTCCTAGGAACTCGTTTAGATATGAGAACCGCATATCATCCACAAACTGACGGGCAGAGTGAAAGAACAATTCAGACTCTTGAAGACATGCTCAGGGCATGTGTGATCGATTTTGGAAACAGATGGGGTAAATATCTACCATTAGCAGAATTCTCGTATAATAATAGTTATCATGCGAGCATTAAAGCTGCACCATTCGAAGCACTGTATGGAAGGAAGTGTAGATCCCCTATCTGTTGGAATGAAGTAGAAGATCGACGATTAACTGGTCCCGAGATCATACACGAAACTACTGAGAAGATAGTACAAATTAAGGAGAGATTGAAAAAACAGCCCGTAGTCGCCAAAAGAGCTACGCTGATGTCCGAAGGAAACCATTAGAGTTTCAGATCGGTGACATGGTTATGCTAAAGGTGTCACCTTGGAAAGGTGTAATACGTTTCGGCAAAAGGGGTAAACTGAACCCAAGGTATGTAGGCCCGTTCAAGATCATCGAACGCATTGGACCGGTAGCTTATCGACTCGAGTTACCACAACAACTCGCCGGAGTACATAATACGTTTCACATTTCAAACCTTAAGAAGTGCCTTGCAAAGGAAGATCTCACCATTCCTTTTGAAGAAATCCAAGTCGATGAGAAACTACAATTCATAGAAGAACCAGTCGAAATCATGGACCGTGAAGTTAAACAACTCAAGCAGAGCAACATACCAATCGTTAAAGTTTGTTGGAATGCTCGAAGGGGTCCCAAGTTTACTTGGGAACGAGAGGATCAGATGAAACAAAAGTACCCACATTTGTTTCCCGAGAACGCAAAATAGGTACAACTTTAAAATTTCGGGACGAAATTTATTTAACAGGTAGGTACTGTAACGACCCAGATTTTTCCGATCGTTTTATACATATGAGATTAATATTTACATAAATTAAACATTACAAACATGATAAGCAATCCAAATTGTTGAGTCTTGTGTTTATGAAAAGAGTTTTACACAACGTTTGACCGTCCAATTTGACCGATGATATCACGAACTATATAACATATGATAATTATACGATTGTGTACATATACGTATTTATACATATTTAACATGATCTAAGGATAGTTTAACATATCATTGTGTACTAATAACAATGAGTTATAAGTATACTTTGAGACTACTAACTTAAGTTTTCAAAACGGTAACTATACGTAACGTTCTTTGACATAAATACCTATAATCTATAATGCTTATACAAGTATCATATAAATACGTATTTAATTACTTTAAAGGACTTAAATACATAAAACAATATAAGTATATTCACAAAAGATAGTTATATTTGAATTCTCGTTCCGTTTTCTCAAGATTTCTACACGTATACCTAGGGTATATGTACCCGTATTATATGCAGCTTTTTAGATGTATTTACTATTGATAAATACCAATTATTAGACCTCAATTATTTGCTCTTAGCAGCTATTGTTAGTCAACAACATGTGGGATCAATTAGGAAGACTTATGAGCTAAAAAAACAAACTTAAGGATTTTTTTCTATATAACAAGTAAATTCGTTTTTATGATTTCACCCCATTTTTCCATTCCATTTTCTCATACTTATACTCCAAATTCTCTCTCAAAATACTCCTAACATCATACTTGATCATCTCCAAGCATTTTCACCATCTTTTAGCTTCATAATCAAGGTAAAACTATGTTTAAACTTTGATTCAATTCATGTAAGTTATTTATCTTAAATCAAGATATAAACTTACTTACAACCTTTGTTTCTTTTCATGATTTCACTTCTTAATCTTCCAAGTCATCAAGAACAAGTTCATATCTTGTTTATTCAGTAACTTTCTTCATCATACTTGAGGTATAACCTTGGTTCATCATCTTGTTCAATTCATATATGACTATCTTACTACGAATATATATAACAACAAGAACATAGTTTGAATGATTTCAAACTTGTTCGCAAACTAAATAGATCCTTCTAACTTGACTTTTAAAACACTTCAAGACCTGTAATATATCATAATTATATGCTAACTTAACAAGATATAACTTGATTTTACAAAGAACACCTTAAAACTGAATCTACGTCGTCGGAGTGCAACCGGGGGCTGTTTTGGGTTGGATAATTAAAAACCATCTTAAACTTTGAATTGGAAGTTTATATTCTGGAAAAACGATATTTCTTATGAATATGTTAATATATAAAAATCTCATGGTGTAACTCAAAGTGTAAGTATTTTTGTAAAAATGATCATCTAGATGTTGTTTTTACGACGTAAATGATCACTTTCATAAGATTCACCAAAGTTTGACCTATAACCTGTGATTTCGAATACAAACTAAGGTATTTACTGTTCATATTCATAAATAATGGCTCGATCCAAGGAAGTGGCAAGTTGAACCAACAAAAACGGAGTTGTATTGAAGAAACTACGGCTAAAACAAAATTGGGTATCCAAAGCTAGTTTAGCTACGAAATTAATTGGAGTAAAACTAGACTAATCATATCTTTGCTAATTAATATGATATTTTATATATATTTACTTATGATTTGATTTTATATATTTCAGGACCACCCGTAAACAACACGAGAAGATTAATTATAAGACCTCATGATTGTACGCAACACGTCATTTGACAACACGGTACTTTATGTACGCAACACGTCATTTGACAACATGGTACCATGGGTCGAGATTAATTCTGATCGATATGAATACGATGGGGTCTTTATTTATTTATTGAGCAACTAATTGTGGACCACTAACATCGTACTGCTAACTACGGACTAATAGATATTAAAAGTATTAAAAGTATATATGTAATGATTATTTGAAAAGAAAATATGTTAATATATTATATATATGGTTAGGTTCGTGATATCTATCGGAGACCAAGTCGTGTTAAATATCTTCAAAGCAAAAGTGAGTATGTAGTCCCACTTTTAAACTCTAAATATTTTGGGATGAGAATACATGCATTTTATGATTTACGTTATGGACACAAGTGATAAAAAAATATATTCTACGTTGAGTTGTACCACTGGCATACTTCCCTGTAGCTTGGTAACTACTATTTACATGTGGTATTGTAAAGGCTAATCCTGTTGATAGATCTATCGGGCCTAACAACCCCAACCGGACTGGACGACTAGTATTCAACGGTTGCACAGTACTTCGTTTCGGTGACTACACTTGGTACGGTGTAGTGAGATTTCATAATAAAGGGAATATACGACGTTGATTAAATGTTAAGTATGGTTATCAAGTGCTCAATCACTTAGAATATTTTTATTAAAACGTTTATGTATATTAAATCTTGTGGTCTATATTTATAACGCTGCTAGCTTTAAACCTATATCTCACCAACTTTATGTTGACGTTTTAAGTATGTTTATTCTCAGGTGATAAATAAAAGCTTCCGCTGCATTATGCCGAATTTAAGCAAGATTTGGAATATGCATATTTGTGTCAAAAATAAAACTGCATACCGGAAGATTTGTAATGTGAAATATGTTGGAAATCGTATTGTTATTATCAAATGTAAAGTTTGTAAGACTAAGATTATCGCTAAACGATAATCATTATTATGTTGTTTAAGCCTTTGGTTATAATAAAGGTTATGGTTTGTATCATAAAAACGTATGCAGATTTTGAAAAATGTCACATATAGAGGTCAATACCTCGCAATGACACCAATAAGTACGTAACGTTTATAATCGATATGAACGGGACGCTTCAGGTGGTATCAGAGCGTTAGTCTTAGAGAACCAGAAAATTGTATTAGTGTCTTATCGAGTTTGTTAGGATGCATTAGTGAGTCTGGACTTTGACCGTGTTTAGAAAAAACTATTGCTTATCCTTGTTGGTTAAAAATTAATATGTAAATATTATGTGGTACTAACGTGCTAGTTGTTATGTGATAGATGTCTGGCTTAGAACTTGTTATCACATTCAGCGACTCCGAACCAGAATCCTCAGATAGTGTTCCAGTCATTAATTTTTAAATACGAAATTAATATATATTTATTTATATTTTTGGTATTTAATAATATTAAACTTTTATTTTTAAATTATCAACTTATAGTTTTTATTATTTATAGTTGTGACACATTACTTATTATTAGTTTTTTTACTAAGTTAGTTATGTGACACTTTCATTATTAACAAAGTTAATATAAGTTTCATATATATACATATTATTAATACTTCATGTACTTAAATAATTTTTTTTTTTTTTTTGAATTTTGGGTTTATAGTATTAGGGTTAGAGTTATAATTATTAAATGTGTTAGGGTTTACAATATTGATTAATATCTAGGGTTTTATATTATTAATTAGGGTTAAGGTTTATTTAATACGAGCATTTAATATTTTTGGACATTTATTATCCGGATAACAACCCTAATGATACAAGACACTGAAACCCTAAGGGTAAATTAGTAAATTCATAATGGAGAAGTGAGGGTTGTTATATGACATTCAATCACAATGTACATGCTGCCAAACCTATGCTCTGATACCAAATTGTGACACTGCCATTTTTTAAGCATTGCGGAAACATTATACTGATTAAACATTTTCATTAAAACAAACTAAATATTTACAAGCCGAATGTAACTTGCAACTACAAGTTAAATCGTACAACCGATGCCACTTAACGATACTTCAAAATACAGACTTAATGAGAAAACACGTATCCATATGAATATTTACAAAAGGACACACTTCAAAAGCAAATGTCATCCAAAACTAACTCTGGTCACATCGAGTTTTAAAACAAAGTAAGATAACATCAAAGTTAAGTCTTGTGAAACATAATATCTTCACGCCCGTCTTCTCCCCAAAAAGTAAAGTCATCAAAAGCTAACAACCTGCATGGAGGATATAGAGGGGAATTAGCACGAAGCTAAGTGAGTCAAACTAACTACATGCAATAGTAAATCACAACAATTACACTAATCATGTCAACTAAGACATATATCACCCAAGTGCTATCTAAAAATACATCGGTGATCCGACCGAACACTTAACTGCCAGTTAATCAGACTGGAGGCTTACTGCAAGTTTCTCGTGCATCCATGAGTGCATAAATCATCCACATGCGACGAACGCATCATTCAAACATATACAAACATAGACACTGGCTACCTTATGAGGAACTCAACCCGCATGTTGATCTCTCCTATCTACACCACTTGATAGGGATGCACTGGGCTCTAACACACATGTCATCACATAACAATAAGTTATCACAAAGCCATAATCATATAACAATCAATAACAACATGTTACTCTATACAACATAGGCAATCATATAATAATATGCTAATCAATACTATCGATCTCTATATAGTCTCACTCACCAATTACCAGCCATAGAAAGATCTTAGAGGTCTAATCTTTCTGAGCCTTCTCTTTGTTTTTATCACCTGAGTAAAGATAACATAATTCAGTCACTTCATTTCAATAATAGTATCATACTTACTAAATATTTAACATATAGGTCCACATCGGACGACCCCTTACTAAGCCACATTTTCATTCAACAGAATGGTTTAACACGTCTCACGTATGACATACATATTACATCTATATTAAAAGTACAATCCTAACAGTTAAGACATTCACAATAAAATTTGACAAACGGGCAGCATAACGGCTAGAAAACAACCATTTAAACAACATATCATGTATTGATATACATCCGTGCGGATGCATCCGTACGGTTATAGCCTTAACCATAGGGATACAACTCGCATCCGTGCGGTACAAGTTCCTAATCCGGCGGCACAACACCACTGTATCCGTACAGTTGCAGATGCATCAGTACGGTTACACAATGTACCTGTACGGATGCAAGCTGCAACCGTATAGTTGTGTTCTTCAGCAACAATAGCAGCTAACCTACAGGTTTCAAGAACAAATCACCAACTCTTAATCCTGGACTCATTTTGACCTAAAAATCGACTACATATGGTACACTAAAAGTATTGGGACATAAACTCACAAGAATTACATCAAAACAACAACAATTTTGCATCAAGTTGACATTAGAACACACTTTTAACAAAACCTAACAAGAAACCCATTTTGACACAGATTTAGGTGATGAAATCACACAAATCATACCTTAAAAGAATCACTAGAAGATTAAGAACACAAAGATGTAAATGATTAAAACTCTAGATCAAGATTTAATGATTTAGGGTTTGGTATGTGGTGGAAGTGAAGGCACGAGGTGTTTGAGATTTTTCTAGAGAGATGGGGAAAATGGGATGGAAAGGCAGCACTTAGTCACTTATTTAGGATTAATACGCATACCCCATAACACACGAGTATTTATCAGTTATTTGATATCTTTCGTACGTTATTAGGCAACTCTAACGGAACCCAAATTAAATAAACAAACTTATTTTGTGACCTTTGCAACAAACTAGTCCTAACAACAACACCAAATAATAATAAAAACTAAATTAAAATAAAAGCATATAGAAAGCCACGTAAGCACACTAAGGGTAAATTAGTAATCTTACAACTAGGTCCGATTTGAGGATGTTACAATCGTTCTTTAACCGAACAAAAACACCTCGCAACGAAGCACGGGCTTCGTATCCTCGTTCATTTCATTGGTGGTACCCATTACTTGATCATGTACTCTACTTTTAATTATATTCCTAATCATGATCTTTATATGAGTTGATATCATAGGTACACGTTCGATTTCTTGTTTTAAATTTATTGCCTTCATATTATAATAGGTATACCTTTTTTCGCCGTTGAAATTCATATATTGGTTACTGATAGACAGGCTCGTTTGGCTGTGTGGGCATTTTACTTTTCTTGTCTACTAGTTTCTCTGATCCAGGATAATGCATGATTAGATGGGCTTGCAAATGGGCTGACAAATATTAGACTTGAAAGTATTGGGCTCCATGATTATTATCAAAATATTGTATGTGAGCTTTGTTTAGTAGGAGTGGGCTAAACAAGCTGTGGGCCAGATCAATAGAATTAGGAGTTTCGTAGCTACCAAGAAAAATAGTCATGTGTGGACTTGATCTTCTATGTTCATCCAAACAAATAACTACCTAATGTTTATTCGCATTTGCAAATCTATCTATTTATTACGATATTAGTTAGGTAGTATTTAAAGACTCTTAATTGTTACTTTGAAGAGGTAGTTTTTATCATTAAAAATATTCATTGAGTTATAAAAAGCCATATTTGGCTTTGTTTACTTGGTTTATTGACTTATATTGTTGGTGAGAATATCAAATAACAAATTATCTTATTCAATTTCTAATTCTTGTTTGATATCGAATTATTATTCGACCTACAATCTGCCACTACATTGTTTGGTATCGAAGCTTTTGGTAACGGCGAAATGAGTGGGCGTGGAGGAGTGGCGGGAACTCGCAGAATCACCGAGAGACGCTGCGAGGGTCGAGTGTTCGGAACTCGCAGAACCGCTAAGAGAGACATCGAGATCGATCCACACGATTCTTAAATCGAACGAGTCTATAGACACATCGTTAAATTAGAACTTAGAATCAAGAAGGATGATACTGATTCATCTGGCCTATTAATCAGAGGAGGAAACTGAATCCTAATTTATCGCCTGGGATGGAGGTGACGAGGAAGAAGATCATCCTTTCGGCCAAACCTGCTAGCATCCTTATGCCCTAAACCGTGATTTTATTTTATGCTTGATCAAATGTTTAATATGGAGTATATTCTCGAACCCTTTGTGGAGGAAGATATTGAACCTATTTATGATACCGATGGTGAAATAAAGGAATTATATAAGTGTGAGGTTATAGAGGGTCCTGGAATCGATGAATTCGACATTCCAATTACTAATAAAGACTGCAACGTCTACAAGGAAGATATTAAAATTATCTATTGTGAAGATGTTTATGTTGTCATGAAGAACGATAAAAAAGCTCGTGTATTTCTTGAAGATCGGTTAGACGTTTTAGTCATTGATGTTGTAGACTTGGGGATGAGTCTTTTCGAAGAAGGTGAAAATGATGCATGATTATGTGGTTTTGCGAATGGGATGGAAAATATTGGGCTCACGGATATTAGGCTCACGGATATTGGGCTCACATTTTTTTACCATGTACTCGGTTATATGCAATCCCGCTTATACAAATTTAAACATCATTGTAACATCCTCTACTGGGCCTAGCTGTAAGATTACTAAATTGCCCTTAAGTTGGCGTTGTGGTAGTATATGCTTTTATTTTTAATTAATATTTATTATTATGTAATGATTTGGTCAGGACCAGTTTGTGACAAGGGTCACAGAACAGGTTTGTTTATTTAATTTGGACTTCGTTTGGGTTGCTAAATGATGTACGAAAGATATCAGATAACTGATAGATACCCGTGTGTTACATAGTATGGGATTTAATCCCAAATAAAAGAATGGTGTCTATCTCATTCTTGCATTTTCCAGAACCCTCTCTCTAACATCTCATTCCTTACTCCTTCACCTAATCAAAACCCTAATCTTTAATTCTTGTTTTAGAGCTTAAATTGCTTGTATCTTTATGTTCTCTGTAAATTACTGATTATATCTAGGTAGGAATCACAAGTTTTCATGCTTTAATCTTTGAAAAAATTGGATTTTAGTGTTAGTTTTTACAAAGTGTGTAAATTGAGTCAAAAATGGTTGATTTGATGTTGTTTATGTCAAAATCTTGTGGGTTTATGCTCCTACATGTTTAGTGTACTTGATTTGGTTAGTTTTGGGGTCAAAATCGAGTTCTAGAGCAAGAATTGGTGATTTGTGCTTGAAACCCGTCAGTTTCTGCTGCTGCTGCGTGAAGAACACAACCGTACGGTTGCAGCTTGCAACTGCACGGTTACACTGTGCAACCGTACGGGTGCATGTGCAACCGTACGGATGCAGTGGTGTTGGTACAACCGGGCAGTAGGTGTGCAACCGTACGGGTGCACGATGTAACCGTACGGATCGACTTGCAACCGTACGGATGCATGTGCAACCGTACGGATGTAGATCAGTGATGCATTATTGTGAAATTTAGCTGTTTCCTAGCCGTTATGATCTTCGTTTGTATACAGATGCTTATGTTATTTTAACCAACTTGTGTATATATCTTTCTCAGGAGAAAAGGAAAAAGAGAAGGTTCAGTGATTAGACTGCTGAACACCTTTTCAATTGCTGGTAATCGGTGAGTGGGACTAACTGGAGTATATAGTATAGAGTAGAATGTTATATTACGATTGTCTTGCTTGTTAGATATACTTGCTACTACGGTTAGTTACTATGTTGTGATGACTGCATGTTAGTTAATGCTTCTCTGCTGGAGCCCAGTGCGTCCCTATTGTGTGGAAGCCTCGGTAGGAGAGATCAACCTGCGATTTGGATTCCTCATGTGGTAGCCTAGACAATCGTGGCATATATATTTGTGAATGACGCGTCCGTCACGTGTGGATTATATATATGCAACACGATGGTGGAGGAACTTCTGGTAAGCCCCATTCTGATCAACTGGTGGTTAATGGTTTGGCCGAGCTACCAGAGTCTCTGTAGATGACACTTGGGTGATGTTTATGTGTTAGACTATGTGACATGATTAGTATGACGGTTTCTGTATACTAATGCCTGTAGTTAGTTGTACTCACTTAGCTTCGTGCTAATTCCCCTCCATCCTCTCCCTGCAGATTGTTAGCTTTGAAGATTTTGCTTTTGGGAGAAGACGGGCATGATGATGTTATGTTTGACATGATTTAACTCTTATGTGGTTCTTTGTTAATCTGTGATCTTTTATAAACATATTGCAATTACGTCTTTTCAGGTAAAATATGTATTTTGTTGAAACGACACATGACACTGGTTGTACTGTATTAATAATAGTTAAAGTTTATTTTGTAATTAATTAATACATGCTTCCAATACGTATAAAAAAATTAGCGGTGTCACAATCATGTTCGTTGCAACCTAGTTCAGTATTAGAGGAATAATACGTTCTTTTTCATAGTAAATAAAGAAAAAGTATCTCAATCAACTTAACCCGTGAAAAATCAAATATGTTTATCCCCCAATTAATACCAATAAATTCAAAAAACCCTCTACAAAACTCTGTTCCGATAACTACATAAATATATATGTATTTGTGAGATATATGAGTATGAAGTTACCCGAGTTTTAGCAATGCTCGTGGTCCGTTTTGCCTACGAACCAAACAAGAAAAAGTTATGAACATATACGTATGCAATGTTTTCGTATACATGAACGTAAATATTAAAAAATATATACTTACAATTACCTCATTCGGGGAGCCACGGAGATGAGTTTGATCCAAAGATTACACAAAAATCAGTGAGTTTCAGTTATAGTTAAAGCCGATATTTTTGAGCTAAAAAACATGCTCTGATCTGGAATACACAGCTATGGAAAAAAGAAGATCCGAAATCTGCCATGGCTGCAAACACACACAGTTGTACAAATTCTATGCCATCCGGGTGTTGCCTCGCCAAGACGCGGTCCAATTTTTCAATGTCCCCTAATCATTAGGTTATATAATAACATCGATCATCACAGCCTTTGTTTACTATACAACAAAAAAAGTTGAGTGAACACTAAATGGGATCCTGTAACGACCCAACCCGTTATCCAACCGAATATGCGAAATAAATTTTTTTTCTTTTTATTCAGTAAGGGTGCGCGACGCGCAACCCCATCTGTGCGCGGCGCGCACAAGCCATTTCAGGTTCTGTCCGAATTTTCCATTTTTCGTTTAATGATCTCCCACTTCCCGACACTTTTAGACTAAACGATATTCACAACATATTATAATATGAAACACGTTTCAATAATAAAACAATTTTTACCACACCGGGCCCACATCGGCCGTTTTACGACTTTCGTACAAAATACAAGTTTTCGACTACATGAGTTTAAGTTCTAAACAAAACTACGAGCATGATGTTTGGAGATAAACTACCCAATCCTAAGTCGAAACCAAAAGTAATCCAAGCAAGCATCAAAAAGGAAAATTGTCTAATCCCGAGCATACCCTTGCCACGTCTGCCTCCGAACCTAAAAATGTAAACAACGAGAGGGTAAGTTAATGCTTAGTGAATGCAATACTTATACGCATACATACATAATTCAATCACTTGCATATACCTACACAAACAACGCAATATCATTAACAAACTGCAATAATCGAAATAATCATACGTACAACGTTAATAACACTTACATAACCCAATATACACAATGTCGACATTCGAATCGATGGTGGCCGATGAAGAGCGGTAGGTCAAATACGTTAACCACTCAGCACCCATCGTAACGTGTCCGTGGCCGACGAAGAGCGGTAGGTCAAAATCATTAACCACTCACCACTACGCACCATGAGACCGACGAAAAGTGCAACCAAAACGTTAACACTTACCTCAATCACAAGGATGGCTGACGAAAAGCGGAACCGCTTACCATTCTACGATAAGTGGCCAACGAAGAGCGGATCGCCAAACGGATAACGCTCACCACTTACCCCAACACACATATGTGGCTTACGAAGAGCGATACATCAAACACTAATCACTCGCCACATAACCAAACATACACATGTGACCGACGAAGAGTGATAGGTCAAGCATTAATCACTCGTCACATAACCAAACGCACACATGTAGACGACGATGATTGATAGGTCAACCATTAATCACTCGCTACATAACCAAACACACACATGTGACCAACGAAGAGCGATAGATCAAACATTAATCACTCGCCACATGCCTCACCTCCAATGGTGGTCGACAAAGAGTTATTCCTTCTGGATATCACTCACCACATATCGTAACCAAATATAGCCAACGAAGAGCTATCCATACGGATATCACTCACTATATTTTCCAACCCAATTGTGGTCTCCGAAAAGTGAATCCTAACGGATGTCACTTACAACGCCACACACATGCAACCAAATTATATACATAAACGTATAAATATTCCACTCACCTCGGTTATGAGAAAGGCAACTCCCGCTTGAGCTCCTAATCGTCCAAATATAAATCACCTAAGTAATTCACAAACAAATAAGCTAAACACTCTAGCTTATATCCAAAACACCAATAAGTGAAATATTGACCCATTTGCACTTACTTCCACTTTGACTAAGTCAAAATCTCTCCTGAAAACCCCCATAATCACAATCGACTAGTGATTATGTTCCAACAACTCATTTTACTCAAGGTTTCATCATCAAAACATATTACTTGCAATAATTTACACAAAACCCATTCTGACCTAATCTCAAGTCAAAACACCCATTTGCAAGCTTACACAATTAATCACTTATAACCTAAGTTAACTAGTGATATTAACACCCGAACATGATTATCAACTAATCAATTTCATCATCCAACCCAAAACCCACCAACAGTAGTTATCAACACCATTTACTAACTCAATCACCCAATTATCAACTAGTGGGTTTACTCAAGAACACCCAAATCAAAACCCCAACTATGAACACTAATCAAACTATGAAAACTCGGAGTTAGAACTTACCAATACTACCATAACGTAGCTAGGAGCGAGATGAACAACTTTAACACTTGAGATTTTGATCGATTCGAGCTCCTTCTTCCCCAAATCTCCAAATCTCTCTCTAGAAATCTCTCTCTCTAGGAATGAAGTGAGAGTGTTTGTGGATTTGAAAGTGATCCAAAACTAGATCCAATTCTAGTATTAAGGCCACAGATCCGTACCCAAGTGAAATTGTGACGACCCGGAAATTTTTGACTAAATTTAAACTTTAACTTTGTATTATTCTGACACGATAAGCAATGTTTGTTAAGTTAAATCTCAAGGATTTTAAACTACGTTTATACATTCATTTAAACCTCGACCAAATTCCAATGATTCACGAACCATTAAATGAACATATATGAATATGTATGTATATGTGTATATGTTATAAATTGAAAATGTCAACAAAGTATTTAAAAGTATAATGCTTTATATGAATGTATTTGTTTCAATATGATTATCGACGAAATTAAAAAAATATATATTAAATGATTAAATTATCAGAAACATTGAATTATGATTACAAGTCTCTGTTGAGAGGTCCACTATGATTTGAGAAATCTATTCCTCTTAACGATATTCGGAATAATTTGTAAAGCTATTTATAAATAAAAATAAAAAGTGTCATTTACGAAAGTTAGACAAAAGCTATTGGAGAATTGGTTTCCATAATATTCTATTAATCTATTTTCAAACGTACAAAAACGTTTTCAGTTTAAAAAGAACTTTATTATTAAAACGTATATAACTTTTATAAATATCTAGAATCACTTTTGACAACTCATTACTTAACCAGTATAATAAATATAACAATATTTATATTTTATTTCATTAAATATATATAACGATTTAAATTAATATTATATATATTTATACACGTATTATACATACATAGTTTTTATATTTTTACTATACTTTAACTTTACCTTTACTTTAACTTTAATAATTCACTTTAATAATTCATACTTTAATAATTCATACTTTAATAATTCACTTTAATAATTCATACTTTAATAATTCACTTTAATAATTCATACTTTAATAATTCACTTTAATAATTCATACTTTAATAATTCACTTTAATAATTCATACTTTAATAATTCACTTTAATAATTCATACTTTAATAATTCACTTTAATAATTCATACTTTAATAATTCACTTTAATAATTCAAAAATCTATTATAAATAGAATTCAATAGGTTTCATTATTTCATAGAAACTTGAAAATATATTTCTCTAAACTCTCTCAATCGATTTACATATATATATATATATATATATATATATATATATATATATATATATATATATATATATATATATATATATATATATATATATATATATATATATATATATATATATATTTGCTCTATAATATTTCAAGATATTATTAGTATACATAAAATATTACGACGGAGTGATGTCCGAGTGATTTCAAAATAGTTTTTTGAATGAGTCGAAGCTAAGGAAATTATGGGTTATAGCTATGGAGGTGATGAGTATGGTTCATGGGTATGCTCGTGAGGTCAATTTAGTTTTTATCATCTCCGTTGCGTCTACGTACTTTCCTGCAATATTGAATCTCAATATTGATACGTGAGCACTCATAACTTAACTTTTATATATCAATAGTGTATCCCTGACTAGTGCTCGAGTATATAGGATTATGCATGCTTGTACATTCGATATTGTCCTTAGATAGGTTTGTTGAATCCTGAATTAGATACATATGCTACTGAGATAGGGTATATGATATGCATGTCATTGGAAAGCTAGCGAAAAATTAAGAACTTTTCATTTAGATATCGAATGGTTTCGATGAACAGATTTGAAGTTATAGTCAACTGAATTTTAGTATTATTGTTAAAATGATTATTATTACTATCGTCGTTATTATTTTAATAGAAATATCATTGTTATTATAAAATATCATTATTACTATTATGTTAGTATTATCATTTTATCATAATAACATTTTTAGTAAATATAAATATTGTTATTTTTTTTATAGAATAATAATAATTATTATTACAAAATAATACAACTTTTACTTATAATTATTATGATCAATATTATTTTATCAAATAAATAGGGGATACAAAGATATTTTTCACCACGCGTAATATAATTACATTAATAATACTTACCACTATAGTTTTACGATATTAAGTGAACTTTATAAATTTTACTACTTAAGATATATAAAAGTATATTTTTATCATATATAAATGTTAATATAAATTTTTATTAATAAATGACTTTTATTATTATAAAATCTAATAAATATATTTAAATATATAAAACGACTATAGCTAAGTTATATAATAAACACGTATAAATTTTAGAAGTCATTTTGGGTCAAGTTGACTTTTGCATATTAGTCTCGAGCATTAGGATTGTGGTACACTATGACTTGACCAAAAATTGTTAGACAAATATTGACCAACATATAAATATATATAATTAATATAGGTTCGTGAATCCGAGGCCAACCTTGCACTTGTTAAATGACGTTATATGTATTTTTACTACGAAATACAGTATGGTGAGTTTCATTTGCTCCCTTTTATATGTATTTTTGAGACTGAGAATACATGCGCTGTTTTTATAATTGTTTTACGAAATAGGCACAAGTACTAAAACTAATTCTACGTGGGTTTAAACCAGAAATATACCCTTAGCTTGGTAACATTAAACTACTTGTCTATGTACAGTAGGCGCGAATCCTAAAGATAGATCTATTGGGCCTGACAAACCCTATCCTGACTATGGGATGCTTTAGTACTTCGAGGTTATTTTAAACACACCTGATCTGGTGTACTTTAGAGGGTAAAACATGAACGTTAAGGCTTGTTACCGGGTGCCTACAACTTATAGAATACTTTTATACACTTGCGAGTGTACATATATTTATAAACGGAAATCTTGTGGTCTATTAATATATTGAAATGATTATTATGATAAACCTATGAACTCACCAACCTTTTGGTGGACACTTTAAAGCATGTTTATTCTCAGGTATTAAAGAAATCTTCCGCTGTGCATTAGCTCATTTTAAGGATATTACTTGGAGTCATTCATGGCATATTTTGAAAGACGTTGCATTCGACTCATTGAGTTCATCAAGATTATTATTATATCAATTATAGTTGGATGTATTATGAAATGGTGTGCATTCCGTCAACTTTCGTTGTAAAGAAAGTTTGTCTTTTAAAAACGAATGCAATGTTTGTAAAATGTATCATATAGAGGTCAAAATACCTCGCGATGTAATCAACTATTGTGAATCGTTTATAATGTATATGAACGGGTCCTTTCAGAAATGACCAAAATGCCCTTCATTTAACTCTAATTAAAAGAAAACAGAAAACTGCCATCAGACAAGGTGCGCGGCGCGCACCACTACTTGTGTGCGGCGCGCATAAGCTCAAACTCAATCTGTCAGTTTCAGTTCAATTATCCAACGTTTATGTACACCTGTACACTTGGGTTTAGGGTCTTACAACTCTCCCCCACTTAAATTGGATCACGTCCCCGTGATCCTCGCCACTCGAACTAACAGGACCCACGCTCTATGGTCCTACGACATACATCCAACTCGATGTCCACAACAATTTCCACAAATCCGAAGATTTCACATAATTCCTTTAGGCGACTTTACTCAAAAGTTACCCTTCCGCTTTAAATCATCATCCGTGATTTACCAAATCTATCAAACCGAGCACTAAGTCTCGCTTCATTCCCAAACCAGAACAAACTCACGCCTCGACCACATGACAAACACATGCTAACATTCCAAATCTCGTACCGAGTTCGCAATCCTTTTAGCCTACCCTTATCATGTACATCGCTAAAGTAACAAAACACCAAGAAAATGGCCAACAAACAACACAATGAAGCCGATGAAAAGTGAATCCTCACGAATGGATACCACTTGCCCCGCATCCTCAAGCGTACGTGGCCGACGAAAAGCGGTAGAATAAACATTAACCACTTACCACTACGCAACAAGAGGCCGACAAAAATCACATCCTTACGGATCACACTTACCTCTCCTCACACATGGCCAAACAAAAGTGATTCCTATTGGAAAATGCATTCTACACAATAATAAGTAGCCGACGAAAAGTGAATCCTAACGGATAACACTTACTACTTATCACACCTCAACCGTGGCCAACGAAAAGTGAATCCTCACAATTGGATAGCATTTACCACAATACACACAACAAGCTAAGTATATACACATACTTAGAATCATTCCACTCAATTTGGAATCTCCCGTACACGAACCATACGTATGCACAAACATCGCAATCACGATCACGCAAATCATAACCTATATCACGCATAGGTTCAAGAATACATTTCCCTAAAAGAGAAATTGGCATATCATCCCTCGATTACGGGACCCTACCTTGCTCGACGAGCCCGTCCATTTATCTCTTAATGAGTTTAACCACATTACCACCTCAAGTAGTGATTCACATCCAAACCAATAAATACAATTTAACCAAAATTGTACTTTACCACAAATTGACCAATCTAGGTCCCGACACTAATCTCCGGATCTACCATGAGCATTATCTGAAATTTCACACTAAAACCTCCTCGTGTGGGAGTGTAACTCCCCCACTTGGAACTACGTTCCATAACCACATCTTCGTGGTAACAAAATCTCGCGATAATTAACACATTCCAAAATACGTGACCAATCTAACCCTCAGTCGTAATACCCGAATTCCCAAGAATTCATTTCACACACTAGAAATTGACCCTCACCATCACCCGTTGGCGTCATTTAAGCAACGACAAAAAGCCAACACAATACGCACCTTGTATAATCGTACAATGCTACCGAGAAGTAGACTTTCTAACAATTGGGTTCACATGACCCATCACCACATCTTGCTCCAACCTTGAGCATATAAAGGATCTTAACCTATCCTTAATCACTTCGAACGAAGAGTTCATCACCAATTACACAAACTTTATTCTTGTAATCCTCCGATTGCCATAGCTTTGTAAGACCCAAATATTTATTGTACATAATGTATTTATAGTGTACGATGCGTGTATGAAGTGTATGAAGCATGTACGTGTTGCTTGCTCGAACGTCGAAGGAGACTGGACATTGTCTGAAGTGACAAGGCGTGTACGTATCTTTTCAACCCTAAATAAAATTTGTGTTGATGTTTCAAAGCCTTACCATTGGAAAGAAAATCTTATTACGTTTCCAATGATATTTGACTCATCGAAAACGGAGCTACGGTCAAAAAGTTATGGCTAAAACAAGTTACTGAAAACTGACCTGAAGGTTGGAGCGGCGCTCCACCTTATGGAGCGGCACTCCAAATGCGTCTGATACAATTTTCAGCATTTTTAAAGTGTTTAAATGAGGGGTACTTTGGTCTTTTCACTTGGGGTCGGTTTGGGGTCATCAAAACTGATCCATTGATCATTCTTATCCTCATTTCACCCACACAAACACTTTCATCAAACCCTAGAGGGAGAAACCCATTTTAGTGAGAGAGAGCGCTCCAATTGGAGAAGAAGAAGAGTGTTTCGGGTCAAACCTCAAGTATTAAAGTTGTTTTTCTCGTCAACGTCATCATTTTGGCAGTATTGGTAAGTTCAAACTCCGAATTTCATTTGTTAGATTTGATATTCAAGTTAGGGTTTGAGATTGCTAGTTGTAAAACCCATTTAGTTGATGAAGAGGGTTTATGGAAACTTGCTATTTTGATATTTGGCGGGTTTTGGGTCGGTTAATAATTTAACCATGTTTAAGACTTGTAAATGGTGTATAATCACTAGTATTAGTGATTATTGATGTTTTGGAGACCATTAGGGTTCTTGTGGTTGACTAATTTTGACTAGAGTCAAAATTAGGGTTTGTTGATGATTATGATGCAATTGTCGATTTAATAAGGTTTATAAACTTAAAATGGATTAAGTTGAAGTATAAAACCGAGTTAAATATGTTTTGGTGTCAAAACATGCTAATGGCGCGATGTTGACTCCTTATGGGTCAAAATTAGGGTTTAAGTGTCATTTTGGGCAAGATAGGTGTTTAACACCTATGATTGGGTTTAATTGACGTATTAGGACCATTCTCACTTGTGTTAGTGATTATTGGTTAATTTTGGGCGCGGTTTGTACTTGGAAGTGCATTTGGGTTGAAATTGCACTAAGTGTCAATTGGGTTGGTTTGTAAGTCAAACCTAATTGTGTTACTTGTTATGTGATAAATGGAATAGGTACATTCCATCAGCAATTGCGGATTTTGGTCTGGCATCCATCAAGACTTCAAGGTGAGTGTTAATATCCTATGTGCATATGTATGTGTAGGATGGGTGCGGGTCGAGTGAAGTGATTCTCAGGTATAGAGCTCACTTCACATATAGGTGGTTTTGATGGACTTGTGTATAGGTCCAATTGGCACGGTTGTGCGTTTTGGTTGATCACCTTTGGCGAAGTACACATTTGGTGTGTACATTATCACACGTGGTTGTGATGTGGATGATATAACCCCAATGGCGAAGGGTTTTGATGTTGAGAAGTGAGTCGCGTGTAGTTCGGATTCACGATGACGCGTGTAGTTCGGTCATCTTATTGAGGTAGTAATCTCGTGTGGTTTCAGATTACTAAGGCTCGTGTAGTTCGACCAACCTCGATGTTGTCTTGTTGAAGATAGTAATCTCGTGTGGTTTCGGATTACTAAGGCTCGTGTAGTTCGGCCAATCTTCATTGTGGTGTTTGGTATTCGGTAATGGGTTAAGGGGTTAACCTTATTCGTTTATATATTGTTATATATATATATATATATATATATATATATATATATATATATATATATATATATATATATATATATATATATATATATTGTTTTATTGTCGTGATGTAGCTAACCCTGCGGGTGTAGCTTCTTGACGTTGTTCACATCGTCGTTAGTGAACTTATGTTTGTTGATGCATATTTAGCTTGTTGCTTAGTGATCGTATGGTATGCTTAGATTAGCTTGCATTTATGCTTGGATGCTCCGGTATGCGGTATTTGTTTATTTATGTGGCGTATCCATTTTATGCATATATATGTATGTAGTATATTCTCACTCACTAAGCGTTAGCTTACCCTCTCGTTGTTTACATTTTTATAGATTTGCTTGGATGAGGTGGCTCGGGTAAGCGTGGGAACTAGTGGCTCGCATAGTTGCTTTAGAAGGCTTGCTTTTGGATTAATTAGGATTGGGTAGCGTATCCCCAATCGCCATGCTCGGCTTTTATTTTGCGTTTAAAATTGTGGGGTCGAAACTTGTATTTTGTACTTAAAGGGGTAATTTGGGTTGATGTTGGCCCCGCCTCGTAAAACTTATTTTATGAATGGAACGTGTTAGTTTTTCATATATGAATATGTTGTGAAAAGCGTTTTGTCTAAATACGTCGGGAAGTGGTCAAACATTTTCGCATTTGGGACTTTTTGGACAGCGGGCTGCTAGGCCCCTTTTGCGCGCCGCGCAAGGGGATGGTGCGCCGCGCCATTTACTGCACAAAGATTTTTTTTTATTGATATTTCCGCATGATCGTTTGTATATCGGGTTGGGTCGTTACAATTGGTATCAGAGCATGGTCTAAGGGATTTAGGTGACTTGAGATAGGTGCCTAGACTTAGACTTTTGTGTGTACTTAATTGTTGTGGGACTTGTAGGATTACAGGTCGGAATGGGTTATAGTTAGTGCCTTGTTTGTAGGAGAACTAACGTTTATATTAATATGTGGATATTATTAATATGTGATTGCGTTGTGTTTTGTTTATGTTTGCGTTTGCATATATCATCGAGCGAGGCGGTCATTGTACTAACGAGCCGATACGGCGTGTTTGCATAATAAGGACTTGCAAACCTTATTACGGGTGCAAATCGTGTCTAGCAAGTGATGTACGATAAGTGTTTAGCAAGATGGAGCGGTATTGTGTGTGTTATATACGTTCGTGATCTAATCGCTTTACATTCCTTAGAATGGCGACGGGAAACGGGATCGAGACGAACGATTTGGAGTTTAAAGCTAGAGTTGCGGCCGCCGTTGTGGAGCAAATGAGTGCGTTTTGAGAAGAAATGGATAGGAAGTATTCCGAATCTCAGAGTAGTGGTGAAATGGAGCATTGTCTTAAGAGCTTCATGAGGACTAAACCCCCGATGTACGACCGAAAACCGGATCCTTTGATAAGCACAACTTGGATCTCGGATGTCGAAGGGTGTTTTCTTACTATTGAATGCCCTGCCGGAAAAAAGGACAAGACTCGCTACTAGTTTATTGCGGGGTAGGGCAAAGGATTGGTTGGATGGTAAGATTGATCTTGTCGGTGGTGAACCGTTTATGGCGTTATCGTGGGACGGGTTTAAGAAGGAATTCTTCGAGGAGTTCTGGACTTCAGCCGATTTGTCGGAAATGCGTAATGAGTTGCGAAATTTTCAACAGGGTCCTATGGATTTGAATACTCTCAAGACGACCTTTATGGCGAAGGCTCGTTTTTGCCCGGAGTATTTGGGGAATGATCGTTTGTTGATGGAGGATTTCTATCGAACCTTGAATGATGACTTGAAGAATAAAATTAGTCGAGGTCAAGTGAAATTATTTGCGGAATTATTCGACTTGGCTAGAGGTTTCGAGTCGTATTCACGATCCAAGAAGGGTGAACCTTCAAGTGAGAGAAGGGTTGTTTCGTATGGTGCTCCGAGTAAGAGGACTAAGGGTCCGAGTGTGAGCACGGGTGGTACGCGGACGGGTATACTGGATTCTAGTGCGTCTAGATGTTACAATTGTGGCATGAGGGGTCACAAGTCTTGGGAATGTTCGGTGCCAAAGGGTGATGGCATGGTGTGCTTCCATTGCCAAGAAGGAGGACATCGTAAGTCGGAATGTCCCGAGTAAGCGGGGACGGGTGCGGCAAGGAGATGTTAAGGTACGTTTCATTTTAATAAATATGTCTTTTGATTATTTATTAAGTGCCATTTGTGTTTGAGTTATAAAATGCCTTGTGTTGTGCATATTGTTGTTATGGGTGACGTTCCTAATGGAAGTACCCTATGGTGACGTTTTGATTGTTGGGCGAAGGGCGTAAGACTTGGTGTAACCAAGCATTCCTTAGTGTGGGAAATGTTTCTACCAAACCATGGAAATGGGTTTTGGTGTTCGGTTGTTAGAGCGTGTTCGCTCTCGTGTTGAAGTCAATGAACCATGGGGTTCGTCGGGTGGATTGAAACCCTTGAGATTGAGTGTTTTGGATCTCGATGTATGTTGGTAGTGGAGTTTACATGACGCGACATTAGGTGCCTCTTTCATACCTACTAGCGAGGTGTTCGACTCCGATAGTGTTGCGGTTACATTGTACTTAGGGTACCAGAGAGAAACCCTTAAGTACATGAGTGACTAGGTGAAGTTGACAAACTATAGCAATTGGATGATTGCGAGAGTATAGTTTGTGTAATTTGTGGTACACTTTTCGTTTGAAGTGTTTAAGGTTAGGTTAAAATCCTTCGTATGCTCAAGGTTGGAGCAAGATATGGTGATGGGTCGTGTGAACCCAATTGTTGGTAAAGTCTACCTTTGGTAGCATTGTACGGTTGTACGAGTTGTGGATATGGAACGTAGTTCCAAGTGGGAGAGTTACACTTCCGCACGAGGAGACCTTAGGGTGAGAATTCGGATGACGCTTTTAGTTGATCCGAAATTTGTGTTGGAACCTAGTTTTGGTCGATTAGTGTTAGAGTACAATTTCGGTTAAATTGTACTTACGATCTTGGATATGAATTATCACCGAGGTGGTAACGTGGTAAATCTCGTTGAGAGATAATGGACGTGTTTGGCGAGCAAGGTTAAACCCCTCGGTTAAGGGATGTGTGTGTCGGATTCTCTTCTAGAGAATTATTGTTTCGTACCTATGTTTGATATAGGTGGTTCTTACTCGATTGTGTGAATGGTTAGTGGTATCCGTTAGGATTCACTATGGCGTAACAGAGCGCGATGTTACGCTACTCGTTGTTCGAGGCCAAAAGGGTGTTGATTGGTGAAGCATGACCTTCGGGGTCCGCTGACTTCATCGTGGGATTATTGATTGGTGAAGCATGACCTTCGGGGTCCGCTGACTTCATCATGGGATTATTGATTGGTGAAGCATGACCTTCGGGGTCCGCTGACTTCATCACGTGATTATTGATTGGTGAAGCATGACCTTCGGGGTCCGCTGACTTCATCATGGGATTATTGATTGGTGAAGCATGACCTTCGGGGTCCGCTGACTTCATCATGGGATTATCGATTGGTGAAGCATGACCTTCGGGGTCCGCTGACTTCATCATGGGAGTGTTGTTATATCGGTGAAGCATGACCGTTGACGGGGTCCGCTGACTTCATCCGGTGTTGAGATTTGAAAGTGGATCGCGTGTGTTTTTGGATTCACAAATGACTCGTGTGGTTTCGGTCATTGTATTGTGGAAGTGAATCTCGTGTAGTTCGGATTCACAAATGACTCATGTGGTTTCAGTCATTGTATTGAGGAGTGAGTCTCGTGTAGTTCGGATTCACAAATGACGCATGTAGTTCGGTCATTCTATTGGGATAGTGACTCTCGTGTAGTTCGGATTCACTAGGGCTCGTGTAGTTCGACCAATCCCGATTGTTGTTGCAAGGAAGTAGTGAGTCGCGTGTAGTTCGGATTCACTAAGGCGCGTGTAGTTTTCGGCCAGCCTTCGTGTTGTTTGATCTATCGGTTGTTTTATACACCGATGGTGGGGTCGTAAGGACCATGTTGTTTGATCTATTGGTTGTTTTATACGCCAATGGTGGGGTCGTGAGGACCATGTTGTATGATTAGTGATGCGATAGCCGTGTTTCGCTCACATGTTGTTATGGGTGTGACAATAGTCGATTTTGTACACCTTGGGATTTGCGTTGCCATAGTCGTTGGGCGCTATCGGTTTTAGCCGTTTGTTTATGATGTTACGGTAGTTGCGTATTGGTCGTGTTGCGCACTACAAAGGATGTTAAGTGGTAAGTGTTATCCGTAAGGGTTCGCTTTTGTTCGGTCTTCGTCGGTTTAGATGGTTGACCTTATGTTGGTATGTGGTTACTTTGGCATTGTACTTGGTAATGGTACGCTAGAGGGTTGCTATCTCGGTTCGAGATTGGTTGAGTTTTTTCCGATGTGAGGGATTGAGAAAGGTTTAGTGCTCGGTTGGTGGATTTGATAAATCGCGGGTGACGATTTAGTTGTTAAAGGTGATTCATTTGGGAAGAATTGTCTAGGAAAGTTCGGATTGGGACTTATGTTGAGGACCGTGGAGTGTAGGTCCGTTTGGTTAAGTGACGAGGATCACGAGGACGTGATCGAGTTTAAGTGGGGGAGAGTTGTAAGACCCAAATATTTATTGTACACAATGTATTTATGGTGTACGATGCGTGTATGAAGTGTACGAAGCATGTACGTGTTGCTTGCTCGAACGTCGAAGGAGACTGGACTGAAAGGACCCGTCCTAATCCACCTGGACGAAGTCATCAACATTTGGTCCCATTGCGATGATCGGCTCCAAGTAATGTCCTTATATTGAGCAAATGCACAGCGGAAGACTTAATTCGTACCTGAGAATAAACATGCTTTAAAGTGTCAACCAAAAGGTTGGTGAGTTCATAGGTTTATCATAACAATCATTTCAATATGTTAATAGACCACAAGATTTCATAATCATAAACATAATACACTCGCAAATGTATGTAAAGCATTCTAAGTGGTTGAGCACTTGGTAACCATACTTAACATTTAATCAACGTCGCATATTCCCTTTATTATGAAATCTCACTACACCATACCAAGTGTAGTCACCAAAACGAAGTACTGTGCAACCGTTGAATACTGGTCGTCCAGTCCGGTTGGGGTTGTCAGGCCCGATAGATCTATCAACAGGATTCGCGTTTACAATACCCATGTAAATAGTAGTTACCAAGCTACAGGGAAATATGCCAGTGGTACAACTCAACGTAGAATATATTTTTAAGTACTTGTGTCTATTTTGTAAACATTTATAAAAGCAGCGCATGTATTCTCAGCCCAAAAATATATATTGCAAAAGCAATTAAAAAGGGAGCAAATGAAACTCACTTTTACCTTGAAGGTATTTAATTCGACTTGGTCTCCGATAGATATCTCGAACCTAACCATATATATAATATATCAACATATTTTCTTTTTAAGTAATCGTTACATATATATATACTTTTAATACTTTTAATATTTTTTTTAGTCCGTAGTTAGCAGTCCGATGTTAGTGGTCCACAATTAGTTGCTTAAATAAAATAAATAAAGACCCCATCGTATTCGTATTGATCAGAATTAATCTCGACCCATGGTACCATGTTGTCAAATGACGTGTTGCGTACATAATGTACCGTGTTGTCAAATGACGTGTTGCGTACAATCATGAGGTCTTATGATTAATCTTCTCGTGTTGTTTACGGGTGGTCCTAAAATATATAAAATCAAATCATAAGTAATTATATATAAAATATCATATTAAATAGAAAAGATATGATTAATTTACTTTTTCTCCAAATATTTTCGTAGCTAAACTAGCTTCGGATACCCAATCTTGTTTTAGTCGTAGTTTCTTCATTACAACTCTGTTTTTGTTGGTTCAACTTGCCACTTCCTTGGATCGAGTCAAATTTTAAGAATATGAACTAAAAATACCTTAGTTTGTATTCGAAATCATAGGTTATAGGTCAAACTTTGGTGAAACTTATGAAAGTGATCATTTTCCATCATAAAAACAACATTTAATGATCATTTTTCTAAAAATACTTACACTTTGAGTTAAACCATGAAATTTTTATGTGTTAACATATTCATAAGAAATATCATTTTTCCAGAACATGAACTTCCAATTCAAAGTTCAAGATGGTTTTTAATTATCCAACCCAAAACAGCCCCCGGTTGCACTCCGACAACGTAGATTCAATTTTTAAGATGTTCTTTGTAAAACCAAGTTATATCTTGTTAGGTTAGCATATCATTATAATATATTACAGGTCTTGAAGTGTTTTAAAAGTCAAGTTAGAAGGATCTATTTAGTTTGCGAACAAGTTTGAAATCATTCAAACTATGTTCTTGTTGTTAAAATTTTATACCACAAAATAAGATAGCTATATGAATATGAATTGAATAAGATTATGAACAAGGTTACTACCTCAAGTTACTTGGACAAAGTTACTGCAAAAGATAAGAAATAATCTTGGAATCAAAGAGTGGTGGAGTTAGATCAAAAGGTTGGAAGTAAACTTCTTCAAATGGGTGGTTATTTTGATATGTTCTTGAAAGAGTTTTCTTATGGTGTTTAAGGCTTGTAATTGAAGCTAAATGATGGGGAAAATTCTTGGAGATGATCAAGTATGAAGTTATGAGTATTTTGAGAGAGAAATGAGGGTGTAGGTATGAGAAAATGGAGTGAAGAAATGGTGTTCATTTATAAAAACGTTTTTAGTTTACAAAGAAAGAAAAGGATTCCTAATTTTGTTTTCTTACTAATAATTCATACTACTTGACAAATTCTAGTTACCTTATATCTAGGGCAGTAATAATGTTGATTAGGATGTTGATTTGATGTGTATATACCAAAAGTAAATACGTATAGAAGCTGGGTATGATACGGGTACATATACCCTAGATATACGTATAGAAATCTTGAGGAAACGGAACGAGAATTCAAATATAGCTATCTTTTGTGAATATACTTATATTGTTTTATGTATTTAAGTCCTTAAAAAGTGATTAAATACATTATATATACGATACATGTATAAGCATTATAGATTATAAGTATATATATCAAAGAATGTTACGTATAGTTATCGTTTTAAAAACTTAAGTTAGTAGTTTCAAAATATACTTATAACTCATTATCATTAGTACACAATGAGATGTTAAACCATCCTTAGATCATGTTAAATATATATAAATACATATATATACACAAACGTATAATTATCGTATGTTATATAGTTCGTGATATCATCGGTCATATTGGACGGTCAAACATTGTGTAAAACTCTGTTCAAAAACACAAGTCTCAACAATTTGGATTGCTTATCATGTTGGTATAGTTTAATTTATGTAAATATTAATCTCATAAGTATAATTTGGTCGGAAAATTCCGGGTCATTACAGTACCTACCCGTTAAAGAAATTTCGTCTCCGAAATTTGATAGAGGTTGTTATGGATAACAATAAGAAGGTTTTCATGACAAATATAAGGTGATAATGGAGTTTTATCATCATTGAGTAATGTAGATAAAACGATTCGATTATGCGAAGAATATAAATGAGACTATCGTAAAAGAGTGAGATGAGTAAAATATATTTGTCTTAATCGATGACGTAGTTATGATTGATTTCCGGGATTTAAGGGATTTAAAGAGAATCTTACGTAATAAGATTTGGTTCTTTGGTGATTAAGGAAATCAGGATCTTCTTTGATTTTATGCAATAATATGTTTCGATTGCTCTGTCGGATATTTCACTATAAATTCACCCCTTCGTTTCCTTATTTTCCACGACTCACACCTTCTATTCTTTCTCCCTTGATTCTTACTTTAAAGCATTCATCAATATGCTCCATCCAGTCCTGATTCTTGATATACTCCTAACTTTTATATCTATCATTCTTCTTTTTCATCTACCACCAGAAGAATCTATTTACTTCTACTATACTCTTGTGTTTATAGTGTTTCTAATTCTCCCGTGTCTCTATATTGCTATCTGCATCGATATACACGGTTTGTAATTTCGGGGTTATTATCGAAGTTTATATTCTTCATTATTTTTTGGAGCTTCATGCTTTCGTTTTCTCTTCCCGACTTCGAGTCAAGCGAGTAATGCTCCGGAATTCGTAGATATGAAATTCAGAATGAACATAGCTAATGCTCTAAGAAAAAAATGGTAATAGAACGATTTTGATTTGTTAAATTACCAGAATACCCTGGAGAAGACCGAGTCATCCAGAAAAATATTCTCTTGATATGTTTAGAGATTAGATAGAATGTAAGAGTCGTGTAAATGGCACATGATGACGGTACTGTGAATCATCATGCTTCATTAGAAACTCAGCATGACTTACTGTAATATAATGACGTTGATCAAGTGTCATTATATTATACTAATCCATGCTTCAGTTCCCAACACTACTTCAAAACATTCATATTTTAAACTCGAAGGTTTCAGAATTCAGAAACTAACACAGTTTCTTTTATGTTGTAGATATTACGGAGAGATAAATGATCTCAGATAAGAATAGTTGTGAAAATATCGCCAGAAATATGGAGGATATTTATAATAGAACATACGCGAATATCTTAGAATTTCTAATATCAATGGATGATGAAGAAGATTTGTCTGTGAAGGTTTAGAATGAGAAATAAGATGTTTGCTAACGATTTCAGCAGGCACAAAATCATTTGGATTCTTTGAAGGCAAACTTATTCTTTGTGATTTATCCACGGCTTTCTTCATAGTTTCACATAATCCGCTTTTCGGTACTAAATTTTCTATCGAGCGTTCCTAACACTCCTTTCTTTATCATCAAACTTTTGGCCATTAAGATCATCTACAACATGCTGCTTCGTCAGCATTTTCAAAGTTAACTGATCTGGGTCATCGGTTATCAAACCGAGGTAGTTTCAGGAGAATTGTGTTTTTAGAATGATTAATCGCTGATGGTAATATTGTGAAATATAAAAGGTTCCCCAGTAACAATAAAGAGTACGCATATATATCGCGATTATAATAAAGTTGTTTCGGATGAAAAGTCGGAGTTGACTTGCTGGACCTGTGACAAAATTAGCTACTTTGGAAAGGGATTGCAAAACGATCTTCGGTAATAACAATGTCAAAGGAACTAGAACAGATACGTGTCAAACGTTTACTCAGTTTTCGAGGGTTTTTCAGGTGCATAACTATATGCATCAATCTTTTCTTCCGTAGATGAAGTGCGGTTGGTTTATCCTCTTGATTGAGGTGTTTTTAAGATTCATGATAGATTTGAACGCTGATTGTAATCGTCGAGATACAATGAGGTTTAAGATGAAATCAAGTGGCAATCCTGACGAAATGTTTAGTTTCATATGTTATAATCAATATTTTAATTCATTTTAATTGTCCAATGTCATTAGTCCACAGTCGATAGTCCACAGTAACAGTCCAATAATTCATATATAGTTTAATATATAATATACGAATTAATTAATACGTGTCGTGACCCGTATACCTCTCAGACTCGATCACAACTCAAACTATATATATTATTGTAGAATCAACCTCAACCCTGTATAGAGAACTCGATCATTACTGCATATAGAGTGTCTATGGTGATTCCAAATAATATATATAGATGCGTCGATATGATATTTCAAAACATTGTATACGTGTCCCGATATTTGAAGTGCGTAAAATAATTACAGAAATTAAATGACGATAAATAAAAGTGCGATAATTAAATTGCGATAAATAAACTGTGATAAATAAAATGTAATCAGTTAGCTAGGAACAGTTAGCTGGAACAGTTAGCTTGGATTCTTAACAAAATTTTTCATAGTTAATTTGTTTGTTTCTAATAGATTTTATTTTGTCATATGTTTTCTTCATATGCCACTTGTTGGATTCTAGGAAGTCAAAATCCAAATATGAAATTGAATGAAAATGGTTATTCTGCGGTGAACGGATACGTATATCGGTGGTTGTAAGTAAGATAGTAAATGACTGTTAAATCAGCTTCGACGAATGTACAATGTAACTTATTAAGATGAAATCTAATTATTCCTCGGGTATTACCTACCCGTTAAAAAAAAAATTCACCATTAATATTTTGTACAAAAGAACTTTTAATTACAATCTTTATGAAAACATATATACATATATATTTTCTTCAGATGAAATCATGAATTTAATGAGTTAATATGATATTAATCTCATTTGCTTTTCGGTTTGAGGTAGAATAAGAAATCTCTAAAACTTTTTGAAACCACATATTCTTCGCAGAATATCAATGAAGTTATGGATCAATACTTCATCGTTCATTATTGTTGGTACTCCTTGGTATCTATGGTGCGTATGATGTTGATGTTTGTGGGACAGATTATGATGTCGAGACGTGTGATGCGGATGTTGTTTGTTAGTGGTGATGATGGTATTGTTGATGTTATTAATGGTGGTGCTGATTATGCTGTTGGTGCTGCTGCTGGTGTTTGCAACCTTCGCACCATGTTCTCCAAAGCCGTCACGCGAGCGCGAAGTTCGTTAACTTCTGCTAGTACACCGGGATGATTGGCGGTTGGAGCGAGTGAATGAACAAGATTTGTAATATGGGATAGTATATAATCGTGACGAGATACTCTATAAATGAGAGAGAAAATGGTGTTTCGAATAGGTTCGCCGGTAAGTGCTTCAGGTTCATCGCCAAGAGGGCAATTTGGTGGATGGAATGGATCACCTTCTTCTTGTCTCCAGTGATTTAGTATATTACGAACCCATCCCCAATTCATCCAGAATAGATGATGGGAAATTGGTTGATCCATTTCGGTGATGCTGCTTTCGGAGCCCGAATGGAAATCCATATCGGCATAACTGTCGGAATCTGAAGAATTCGAACTAGATGCGGAATCCATCTTGTATAATGGGGAAAATGAATTTTTGGTATGGAATAGATTATAGGAGTTAGATTTGGTACTCTTCAATACATAATTTACATATGTATATATAATACCAAAATCCCGTAAATTACGGAGAATCTTTGAAAAGATATCAGTCAAAGTTCCCAATAAAAAATATGCTAAGATAAGAATTCGTCTATGCACTATCAATGCAGTAAATGCAGTAAAACGTGTCTAGACTTATGAATGATAAGCAGGTAATTTCCTAAGGATGATAAGCAGATGATTTCCGACTAGAAATGATAAGCAAAACTTTTGACATGTAGACACGGTCGAAGTCCAGACTCATTAATGCATCCTAACAACTACTAGTTAGACACACTAATGCAAGACCTGGTTCGCTACGACCACCGCTCTGACACCAACTGAAAGGACCCGTCCTAATCCACCTGGACGAAGTCATCAACATTTGGTCCCATTGCGATGATCGGCTCCAAGTAATGTCCTTATATTGAGCAAATGCACAGCGGAAGACTTAATTCGTACCTGAGAATAAACATGCTTTAAAATGTCAACCAAAAGGTTGGTGAGTTCATAAGTTTATCATAACAATCATTTCAATATGTTAATAGACCACAAGATTTCATAATCATAAACATAATACACTCGCAAGTGTATGTAAAGCATTCTAAGTGGTTGAGCACTTGGTAACCATGCTTAACATTTAATCAACGTCGCATATTCCCTTTATTATGAAATCTCACTACACCGTACCAAGTGTAGTCACCAAAACGAAGTACTGTGCAACCGTTGAATACTGGTCGTCCCGTCCGGTTGGGGTTGTCAGGCCCGATAGATCTATCAACAGGATTCGCGTTTACAATACCCATGTAAATAGTAGTTACCAAGCTACAGGGAAATATGCCAGTGGTACAACTCAACGTAGAATATATTTTTAAGTACTTGTGTCTATTTTGTAAACATTTATAAAAGCAGCGCATGTATTCTCAGCCCAAAAATATATATTGCAAAAGCAATTAAAAAGGGAGCAAATGAAACTCACTTTTGCCTTGAAGGTATTTAATTCGACTTGGTCTCCGATAGATATCTCGAACCTAACCATATATATAATATATCAACATATTTTCTTTTAAGTAATCGTTACATATATATACTTTTAATACTTTTAATATTTTTCTTAGTCCGTAGTTAGCAGTCCGATGTTAGTGGTCCACAATTAGTTGCTTAAATAAAATAAATAAAGACCCCATCGTATTCGTATTGATCAGAATTAATCTCGACCCATGGTACCATGTTGTCAAATGACGTGTTGCGTACATAAAGTACCGTGTTGTCAAATGACGTGTTGCGTACAATCATGAGGTCTTATGATTAATCTTCTCGTATTGTTTACGGGTGGTCCTGAAATATATAAAATCAAATCATAAGTAATTATATATAAAATATCATATTAATTAGAAAAGATATGATTAATTTACTTTTTCTCCAAATATTTTCGTAGCTAAACTAGCTTCGGATACCCAATCTTGTTTTAGTCGTAGTTTCTTCATTACAACTCTGTTTTTGTTGGTTCAACTTGCCACTTCCTTGGATCGAGTCAAATTTTAAGAATATGAACTGAAAATACCTTAGTTTGTATTCGAAATCATAGGTTATAAGTCAAACTTTGGTGAAACTTATGAAAGTGATCATTTTCCATCATAAAAACAACATTTAATGATCATTTTTCTAAAAATACTTACACTTTGAGTTAAACCATGAAATTTTTATGTGTTAACATATTCATAAGAAATATCATTTTTCCAGAACATGAACTTCCAATTCAAAGTTCAAGATGGTTTTTAATTATCCAACCCAAAACAGCCCCTGGTTGCACTCCGACGACGTAGATTCCATTTTTAAGATGTTCTTTGTAAAACCAAGTTATATCTTGTTAGGTTAGCATATCATTATGATATATTACAGGTCTTGAAGTGTTTTAAAAGTCAAGTTAGAAGGATCTATTTAATTTGCGAACAAGTTTGAAATCATTCAAACTATGTTCTTGTTGTTAAAATTTTATACCACAAAATAAGATAGCTATATGAATATGAATTGAATAAGATTATGAACAAGGTTACTACCTCAAGTTACTTGGACAAAGTTACTGCAAAAGATAAGAAATAATCTTGGAATCAAAGAGTGGTGGAGTTAGATCAAAAGGTTGGAAGTAAACTTCTTTAAATGGGTGGTTATTTTGATATGTTCTTGAAAGAGTTTTCTTATGGTGTTTAAGGCTTGTAATTGAAGCTAAATGATGGGGAAAATGCTTGGAGATGATCAAGTATGAAGTTAGGAGTATTTTGAGAGAGAAATGAGGATGTAGGTATGAGAAAATGGAGTGAAGAAATGGTGTTCATTTATAAAAACGTTTTTAGTTTATAAAGAAAGAAAAGGATTCCTAATTTTGTTTTCTTACTAATAATTCATACTACTTGACACGGGTACATATACCCTAGATATACGTATAGAAATCTTGAGGAAACGGAACGAGAATTCAAATATAGCTATCTTTTGTGAATATACTTATATTTTTTTATGTATTTAAGTCCTTAAAAAGTGATTAAATACATTATATATACGATACATGTATAAGCATTATAGATTATAAGTATATATATCAAAGAATGTTACGTATAGTTATCGTTTTAAAAACTTAAGTTAGTAGTTTCAAAATATACTTATAACTCATTGTCATTAGTACACAATGAGATGTTAAACCATCCTTAGATCATGTTAAATATATATAAATACATATATATACACAAACGTATAATTATCGTATGTTATATAGTTCGTGATATCATCGGTCATATTGGACGGTCAAACGTTGTGTAAAACTCTTTTCAAAAATACAATTCTCAACAATTTGGATTGCTTATCATGTTGGTATGGTTTAATTTATGTAAATATTAATCTCATAAGTATAATTTGGTCGGAAAATTCTGGGTCATTACATGGACGTTGTCTGAAATGACAAGGTGTGTACGTATCTTTTCAACCCTAAATAAAGTTTGTGTTGATGTTTCAAAGCCTTACAATTGGAAAGAAAATCTTATTACGTTTCCAACGATATTTGATTCATCGAAAACGGAGCTACGGTCAAAAAGTTATGGCCAAAACATGTTACTGAAAACTGACCTGAAGGTTGGAGCGGCGCTCCACCTTATGGAGCGGCGATCCGAATGCATCTGATGCAATTTTCAGCATTTTTAAAGTGTTTAAATGAGGGGTACTTTGGTCTTTTCACTTGGGGTCGGTTTGGGGTCATCAAAACTGATCCATTGATCATTCTTATCCTCATTTCACCCACACAAACACTTTCATCAAACCCTAGAGGGAGAAACCCATTTTAGTGAGAGAGAGAGAGAGAGCTCCAATTGGAGAAGAAGAAGAGTGTTTCGGGTCAAAACTCAAGTATTAAAGTTGTTCATCTCGTCAAAGGCATCATTTTAGCGGTATTGGTAAGTTCGAACTCCGAATTTCATTTGTTAGATTTGATATTCAAGTTAGGGTTTGAGATTGCTAGTTGTAAAACCCATTTAGTTGATGAAGAGGGTTTATGGAAACTTTCTATTTTGATATTTGGTGGGTTTTGGGTTGGTTAATGATTTAACCATGTTTAAGACTTGTAAATGGTGTATAATCACTAGTATTAGTGATTATTGTTGTTTTGGAGACCATTAGGGTTCTTGTGGTTGACTAATTTTGACTAGAGTCAAAATTAGGGTTTGTTGATGATTATGACACAATTTTCGATTTAATAAGGTTTATAAACTTAAAATGGATTAAGTTGAAGTATAAAATCGAGTTAAATATGTTTTGGTGTCAAAACTTGCTAATGGCGCGATGTTGACTCCTTATGGGTCAAAATTAGGGTTTAAGTGTCATTTTGGGCAAGATAGGTGTTTAACACCTATGATTGGGTTTAATTGACGTATTAGGACCATTCTCACTTGTGTTAGTGATTATTGGTTAATTTTGGGCGCGGTTTGTACTTGGAAGTGCATTTGGGTTGAAATTGCACTAAGTGTCAATTGGGTTGGTTTGTAAGTCAACCCTAATTGTGTTACTTGTTATGTGATAAATGGAATAGGTACATTCCATCAGCGATTGCAGATTTTGGTCTGGCATCCATCAAGACTTCAAGGTGAGTGTTAATATCCTATGTGCATATGTATGTGTAGGATGGGTGTGGGTCGAGTGAAGTGATTCTCAGGTATAGAGCTCACTTCACATATAGGTGGTTTTGATGGACTTGTGTATAGGTCCAATTGGCACGGTTGTGCGTTTTGGTTGATCACCTTTGGCGAAGTACACATTTGGTGTGTACATTATCACACGTGGTTGTGATGTGGATGATATAACCCCAATGGCGAAGGGTTTTGATGTTGAGAAGTGAGTCGCGTGTAGTTCGGATTCACGATGACGTGTGTAGTTCGGTCATCTTATTGATGTAGTAATCTCGTGTGGTTTCAGATTACTAAGGCTCGTGTAGTTCGGCCAACCTCGATGTTGTCTTGTTGAAGATAGTAATCTCGTGTGGTTTTGGATTACTAAGGCTCGTGTAGTCCGGCCAATCTTCATTGTGGTGTTTGGTATTCGGTAATGGGTTAAGGGGTTAACCTTATTCGTTATATATATATATATATATATATATATATATATATATATATATATATATATATATATATATATATATATATATATAATAATATATATATATTGTTGTATTGTCGTGATGTAGCTAACCCTCCGGGTATAGCTTCTTGACGTTGTTCACATCGTCGTTGGTGAACTTATGTTTGTTGATGCATATTTATCTTGTTGCTTAGTGATCGTACGGTATGCTTAGATTAGCTTGCCTTTATGCTTGGATGCTCCGGTATGCGGTATTTGTTTATTTATGTGGCGTGTCCATTTTATGCATATATATGTGTGTAGTATATTCTCACTCACTAAGCGTTAGCTTACCCTCTCGTTATTTACATTTTTATAGATTTGCTTGGATGAGGTGGCTCGGGTAAGCGTGGGAACTAGTGGCTCGCGTAGTTGCTTTAGAAGGCTTGCTTTTGGATTAATTAGGATTGGGCAGCGTATCCCCAATCGCCATGCTCGGCTTTTATTTTGCGTTTAAAATTGTGGGGTCGAAACTTGTATTTTGTACTTAAAGGGGTAATTTGGGTCGATGTGGGCCCCGCCTCATAAAACTTATTTTATGAATGGAACGTGTTAGTTTTTCATATATGAATATGTTGTGAAAAGCGTTTTGTCTAAATACGTCGGGAAGTGGTCAAACATTTTCGCATTTGGGACTTTTTAGACAGCGGGCTGCCAGGCCCCTTTTGAGTGCCGCGCAAGGGGATGGCGCGCCGCGCCATTTACTGCACAAAGATTTTTTTTTTTTTTATTGATATTTCCGCATGATCGTTTGTATATCGGGTTGGGTCGTTACAAGCTTGTTAAAGTTCCACCTAGTCACTCATGTACCTAAGGGTTTCTGATAACGCCAAAATTATACATGTTTATTGTCGTTATTTCGATCAAATGTTGTTCCATTTGTATGTAATTGTTATACGTATGTATTGTAATTCATGTACATTTGTAAAAAGTCCATTGTGAATGAATAAATGAAGACCAACAGCGAAAACAGAGTTAAAACGAAGATCGAATGCGTAAAACAGTCCGAAACCACTGAAACAGGTCCAAATGCGGCGCATCTCTCTTAGATGCGGCGCGTCTTTGCACCAAATAACTCCCGACAGTTTCAGATGCGGAGCATGAAGACTTCTGGGCCAAAATAGCAACAGATGAGGCGCATCTGAGATGGATGCGGCGCATCCAAGCCAGATGCGGCGCATCTGTCCCAGATGCGGTGCATCTGACCCCCTGCCGACAGTCCTGAGTGCAGAATCGAGCTATAATCTACTAAACGTAAAGAGATGCGGCGCATCCCAAAGAGATGCTGCGCATCTGGTCACTTTCTGGCCAAAATACCTAACTTTTGAGGCTATTTAATGAAGCAAAGGGTTACTTACTTGAGAGACCTTCACTACTACGTTCTCCCCCAGTTTTAAGACGATTTTCAAGGTCCAAGGAAGGCTGCAAGTTAATCTCCACTCTTTCAACATCAATATTAAGCTAGGATCGTTTATCGCAATTGGTACTATTGTTCTATATCTTTTTAACATGAATTCAACTTGTATTTACTGTGTCATTAGTTCTACTATGATTATGTTAGACTAAAAGCCTTGTGTGTTTGCTTCAATGTAAGATTTATGGCTTGAGATTGTTCTATACTTTGATGTTATGCTAGTTATACATATGTTTGATTGATTTAATTATCTAGTTCAACCGTAAGAACCATTGTTATGCATGTTTAGATCATTACTTCAATTATATAGATTGCAACCTATTAATGTGAGTTAACTAGGAAAACAATCTATACTTCAATACATCTAGTAATCTAGACGATTAGATACATACACTTAAGTGATTTTGTTATGTGTTTAATTCGGTAATTGAATAAGTTCCAAAGCAACATAGTTATGAAATTACCTCAAGTGATTGTTGTAATTAAGGTTTCACATGAATTTAACCGGGTTGAATCTAGGTAGTTAATCAATCTAAATCACCATGTTCTTTCAAGAAATCCATTGTTGTAACTATCTTTATATTCTAGTTCAATTATACGAGTTATGACTTGATTTATGTGAATTTATCAAAGGCTACAATTTGTACTTCAACACCTAGTGATCTAGACACCTATATGTGAATATAGGATGGTAATTGGATGATATTTAGGTTTTACAATCATGTAGTTTACTTAGAGTGATCTTAGTAAACTAGGTTTTATGTGAATTTAACCAAGAAAGAATCTTGTTGATTAATCATAGTTCTTAAGTTTATAGATATTGTGAAATTGATATAAACTACTCTATTGTAACTATCGCATAACGGTTTTAATTATAAAAGAACAATCCCTATCATTTATCAAGCAAAGAAGTAAACACCGCATTCTCATTCTTGTTAATTATTATTTTTATTTACTGTTTCGTTAAACAAAAATACAACTTCAAATACAAACCCCCTTTTTAGAATAATTAATCGTGGTAAAATCATTTAAACAAACTTCTCCCTGTGGATCGAACTGTTCAATTTACTTGCTAGTTACTACATGATCGGGTTTTAGTTGCCTGTATTATGTGTTAATTATTAAGCATATTGTCTACATTTTAAAGGTTACGTCTTGACACATCAACTTTTTGGCGCCGCTGTCGGGGAGCGGTTTTGTTAAAAGATTTTAATAAACTTTGAATTATTCGATCCTTTTGTAGGAATTCAATTCCTAGAAAAGTTACTTTTTATTGTAAGCTTGTGTTTTTGCAATTGGTTTGTTTGTAGTATTGTGATTGCAGGATAGGTATTAGTGCATGAATCTACGTTCTTCCAACTCTAATTTAATTCCTTCATATCCTGAACCTGAAAGAGAACTTCACGAACGCTTAAGAGCTCAAGAAGTAGAATCTCTTGCTCAAGGTTTAGAATCAATTTCGTTAGATTCTAACTCTGAACCAATTGTTCAACCAATCATCGGGCCAGTCATTAAAGAAGAGGAAGAGATGACTGCTACAAATCAAATGATGGATGCTTTGATGAAGGCAACAAGGACAGGACAAGGCCACGCAATTGTTCAACCTACGATGACTGATGGTTTTAAAATAAAGGGGCAATTTCTCCACATGGTGACTAATACATGCCAATTCGGTGGGGCCCCAAATGAAGATGCTAACGAGCATCTTCGTAAGTTTGTAAGCATTTGCAAGCTTTTCAAAATCAAAGATGTCTCCGATGAAGTTGCATGTCTAAAAATCTTTCCATGGTCCCTAAAGGATGATGCAAGAGATTGGCTAGAATCATTACCGGAAGGTTATATTGAAAACTGGAATGATATGATGGACAAATTTTTGTCAAAATTCTTCCCTGCTTCGAAAGCAGCAAAATTGCAAAGTGACATAAATCACTTCAAGCAAAAGTCTAACGAGACTCTTTATGAAGCTTGGACCCGATTTAATAAAATGCTTAGGGTATGTCCTCAACACGGGTTGAATACATTCCAAAAAGTCCAAATTTTCTATAAAGGAGTCAATGTGGTTACCCGGAAGGATATAGATGTTGCAGCAGGAGGATCAATCATGAAAAAAACGCCCGAAGTCGCTCACACAATAATTGCCGATATAGCAGCCCATTCTCATAATTGGCATCAGGAGATGGAATTCTCTAGATCGTCAACAGTTGCTAATGTCGAAAGCCACTATGAAATCGCTGCATTAAAAGTTCAATTGGCAAATCAAGCAAGGCAAATCGAGAAGGTAACCAAAGAAATGCACGCTATCAGGGTAGGGTGCGAGTTGTGCCAAGGTCCCCATCTCACGCGAGATTGCGACCAAACGACGATGGAAGAGCAAGCAAATTTCCTAGGTTACATGCGAAAAGGTGAGATGAATTTTGACGACTTTCCAGCGGTTGAAGCAAATAACCAGAAATATCCTCCTGTCAACAGTTATCAATTAGGAGGACCTTCAAGTTCAAACAACAACTACCACGAAGGAAATGCAGGTTACCAAAATAACCGGAATTTCCAGAATCAAAATCAAAGAAATGCACCACCGGGTTACAATCATCTAAACAATCGTAATCAACCCCCACGAAATTACCAAAATAATTTCCAACACAATCAACCACAAGCACAACCACAAGCACTTATACAACCACAACTTGAGAAGAAATCCGGTTTAGAAGATCTGTTGAGAGATTTTATGGTTAAACACGAACAAAATGCAGAAATTCAAACTCAGCAAATTCGCAATCAACAAGCTACGATTCAAAACTTAGAAAGGGATGTTGGAAGGATCTCACAGTTACTAGCAGAGAGACCACCTGGTGCTCTCCCCTTAAATACTCAAGTGAATCCTAGTAACAATCAAATAAGGAATGAGCATGTAAATGCTATAACCACTAAAAGCGGTTTAACTACTAACCCGAAGACCCTTAAGTCCCCGGAAGTTCCCTTGTCTCCTTCTGTTTTGCAGGTGCCTGTTGATGTAGATGAGCATGTTGAAAAAGAGCAAGAGAAAGGTGATCCACCGGAGGTCATATCGAAGAAAAGTGAAGAATCACCAGTGAAGGTGTACAAGGCACCTATTCCATACCCAAAAGCATTGAAGAAAGACAGACTCACGAGCCAATATCAGAAATTTGCGGATATGATCAAGCAAATCAGCATTAACATGCCACTCGCGGAGGTTCTTAAGGGTATGCCCCATTACGGGAAGTTTTTGAAAGATCTCATATCCTCGAAAGGAAAATACCAAGAAGTATCTACCACATTCCTCCATGAGGAGTGTTCGGCCATCTTGAAAAAGCAAAATGTACCTCTAAAATTGGGAGATCCGGGTAGTTTTATCATACCATGTATGATGGGTGATTCGGTAGTGTATGATGCGCTAGCCGACCTAGGTGCAAGTGTTAACCTAATGCCTTACTTGTTATATTTGAAACTTGACTTAGGAGATTTGAAACCAACCCGGATGGGTATTCGATTAGCAAACCAATCATTTGATACTCCCATAGGTATAGCCGAGGATATTCTTGTAAAAGTTGGCTCACTTGTCTTTCCCGTCGACTTTGTTATTCTAGAAATGCAAGAGGAAACAAAAGTTCCTATCATTTTAGGACGTCATTTCCTTAACACTGCAGATGCTATCATTAATGTCCAAAAAGAACAATTAAGTCTAGGTGTGGGAGATGAGAGAATAGTTTGTAATATTGACAAAGCCATGAAAAGACCCACTTCCACCGATGACTCTTGTTTTCAAATTGATATTATAAACTTTTGTGTTGAGAATGAATTACAGGAGCTACTTGAAATTGATACCTCGGGGTTTGCCCCGGTGAGTGAAAGTGAATATTTCAATATTGATGAGGATTTTGATGAGTTGATGAAAGTGGTCAAGGATGATGAGACCATGAAAGAAGAATTTCCTAAGGAAGAAGAATCATTTGAAGATATCGGAAATAAAGATAGATTCCGAATAAACAATTCCTTGGAAGAACCACCCGTACTAGAGCTTAAGGAGCTACCCAAACACTTGGAGTATGCTTACCTCGAAGGTACATCTCAATTGCCAGTAATTATTGCTTCACATCTTTTCGGTAACGAGAAGAAAAGGTTAATCGTTGTTTTGAAAACCCATAAAAAGGCTATAGCCTGGAAAATGACAGACATTCCAGGGATAAACCCGTCTTATTGTACACATAAAATTCTCCTTGAAAATGACTTCAAACCAGTAGTACAAAGACAACGCAGGCTAAATCCCAACATGAAAGAGGTTGTTAAAAAGGAGGTAGTCAAGCTTCTTGACACCGGGTTAATGTACCCCATCTCTGATAGTCCTTGGGTTAGTCCAGTACAAGTAGTACCCAAAAAGGGGGGTACAACCGTTATTGTAAATGAAAAAGACGAACTCGTTCTAACTAGAACGATTACCAGCTGGAGAGTCTGTATTGATTACAGGCATCTCAATGATGCCACTAGAAAAGATCATTTCCCGTTGCCTTTTATTGATCAAATGATTGAACGATTAGTGGGGAAAGAATACTATTGCTTTCTAGATGGTTTCTCTGGTTACTTCCAAATTCCAATTGATCCCAACGACCAAGAAAAGACCAGATTCACTTGTCCTTTTAGGACCTTTGCCTATCGCCGCATGCCATTTGGTTTATGCAATGCACCCGGAACCTTTCAAAGGTGCATGATGGCAATTTTTGATGATATGGTAGAGGATTGTATGGAAGTCTTCATGGATGACTTTTCTGTGTTTGGAGACTCCTTTGAATCGTGTCTTTTTAACCTTGAACGTATGCTTATCCGATGTGAGAAAGCAAATTTGGTCCTGAATTGGGAAAAATGCCACTTCATGGTGAAGGAGGGCATTGTACTTGGTCACAAAATATCTCGTGCGAGAATAGAGGTAGATAAAGCTAAAATTGAAGTTATCTCTAAGCTACCTATACCGACGAATGTCAAGGCAATTAGAAGCTTTCTTGGTCACGCGGGATTTTATAGGCGATTTATCAAAGATTTCTCTAAAATTGCCCGTCCAATGACCAAACTTCTTGAAAAGGATGCTCCATTTGACTTCGATTCCAATTGTGAGAATGCATTCTCCATTCTAAAGTCAAAACTCACACAAGCTCCCATTATCGTGTCTCCGGATTGGAGTATGCCTTTTGAGTTAATGTGTGACGCGAGCGACTATGCCTTAGGAGCTGTCTTAGGACAACGACCTGATAATCATTTTCGTCCAATTTATTATGTGAGCAAAACGCTAACGGGAGCTCAAATTAATTACACCACCACGGAAAAAGAGCTCCTAGCGGTTGTTTATGCGTTTGACAAATTTCGGTCATATTTGGTGTTGTCCAAAACCATTGTTTACACGGATCATTCGGCTCTTAGGTACTTATTCTCGAAAGTAGATGCAAAACATCATCTCATACGTTGGGTTCTTCTACTTCAAGAGTTTGACATTGAGATACGTGATAAGAAAGGAGCCGAGAATCTAGCCGCTGATCATTTATCCCGACTTGAAAACCCCGAATTAGAACAACTTGATGATACAATCATCAAGGACACATTTCCTGATAAATCTCTAATGAGGGTTGACAAGGAATCTGAAATCCCATGGTTTGCCCATTTTGCAAACTATCTTGCTTCAAGCATTCTTCAAAAAGGACTTTCTTATCAACAAAAGAAGAAATTCTTTGCGGATTTGAAGTCCTATTTCTGGGAACATCCCGACCTATTCCGTGTTGGTGCGGATCAAATGATTCGCCGTTGTGTGTACGGAAAAGAGGCTCAACAAATTCTCGAGCATTGCCATCAAGGGCCCACCGGCGGTCATTTCGGACCAAACCACACCGCAAGAAAAATCCTTGACTCGGGCTTTTATTGGTCCACGATCTTTAAAGATGCCCATAATTTTGTTCGGACTTGCAATGCATGCCAACGAACGGGTAACATCACGAAAAAGGATGAGATGCCTCAAACCGGCATCCAAGTTTGTGAAATCTTTGATATTTGGGGAATCGATTTCATGGGACCATTTCCAAGTTCCCATAAGTGCAAATACATCCTAGTAGCCGTTGACTATGTATCTAAGTGGGCTGAAGCAAAAGCTTTACCTACGAATGATGCTAGGGTGGTGGTGAACTTCTTGAAAAATCTCTTCTCGCGCTTTGGAATCCCAAAAGCGCTCATATCCGATCGAGGAACTCATTTTGCCAACAACCTTCTTGAAAAGGTGTTGACGAAGTATGGCGTAACTCATCGTTTCTCTACTCCGTACCACCCACAAACGAGTGGTCAAGTGGAGAACACAAATCGTGCCTTGAAATGCATACTTGAGAAGACGGTTGATAACAACCCTAAGATTTGGCAACGCAAGTTAGATGATGCGTTGTGGGCCTTTAGGACTGCTTTTAAAATACCAATCGGTACCACACCATTTAGACTTGTATACGGTAAAGCATGCCATCTTCCGGTCGAAGTGGAACATAGAGCGTACTTGGCATTAAAACTTTGTAATTTAGACATGGAAAAGCCTGGTGAAAACCGATTCATGCAATTGCATGAATTGGAAGAGTTGATGTTAGAAGCGTACGAGAATTCGAGCTCGTATAAGGAGAAAACGAAAAGGTGGCATGATGCCCGATTGAAAGAAGTGAAAGAGTTTAAAACCGGTGATAAGGTTTTAGTTTTTAACTCACGGTTTAAATTTTCTCCCGGAAAGTTGAAGTCCCGATGGACGGGACCTTATTTGGTGAAACAAGCATTTCCATCGGGATATGTTAAGTTGTTTGGAAACGGAAATACCTTCAAGGTGAATGGTCATCGCTTGAAACTCTATTTCGATGGAGTGGACACCACGGTTCGAGATGACATCACCCTATTCCCCAACGCTAATTAGCTTGGGACGGAGTCGCGTGAACGACTCGTTAAACTTCACAACATGTATATAGTCCCACTCGTGTACGTATTTTAATAAATTTGAGTGTTTTGAGTGATTTCTAAGTTATTATACGAACCAAGTTGTTTAGGGACCTTCCGAAATGTTTAAAACGCGAAAAAACGTCAAAAGCTGGTGCAACAGGGGCAGATGCGCCGCATCTATGATGGATGCGCCGCATCTGCAGACAAGAAAAATCCCGTGAGTTTTGAATGCGCCGAGAAAGGGTCATGCACCGCGTTTGGACCATCTGATGCGCCGCATCTGCTTCAGATGCGCCGCATCTGAGCCAGATGCGCCGCATCTGTGTCTGTATGTTGGATTCTGCCCAATTTTTTTTGCAAAAATACGGGAGTTTATCATTTTTTTCTCATTTTTTCACCTACTACTCCGAATCTCATCTCATTCTCTCTCAAAATTTCAATCTCTACTCACTAATTGAACCGATTAATCCCATCTTTGAGCATCAAATCCGAATATCAACATGAGAAAGGTAAGATTAATCCTAAACACTTCATGATTCTTGTGTTCTTCAATCTAAAAATCGGATTTAGCTTGTTCTTAGTGTGAGGATGTTTGAATGTTCATGTTTTGGTCATTATATGCTTAAATTGTTGCTACTAATCCTTATTCATGCTCTAATTTCATGATTATTTGCTTCAATCTTTACTTTGGAAATTAGGGTTCTTCATGAATTTAGGGGTTTCGGAATTTTGGCCATTAATTTATTCAATTGAGATATTTGAAGTTTGATTACTAGTATACATTAACAAAATCGCATGAACCTTTGTTGAATTACACGATTACACAAATTATTGAATTTTAGGGTTCTTGAATTAGGGATTTTGACTTTTGTTAACTAGTAAGTGTTCTAAGTTGCAGTTATACAAATCATTACTTATGGTAAACACATGTGAACCTTAACTTGGTGTTATTTCGATTTGAAAGTAATTATTATATAAGTTAAGGATTATATGCTTAAGCATTTTGATGAAGTTGTTGACTTGAGATGAATTTAATGTTCTAAATGTATGAAAACCATTGATTGCATATTGTTTAACATGCTTTTTGATGAATGCCTATGGTTCCATATGTTATGACATTGCAAGTGTTTGGTGAAATGAAGCATGCTATGTATGATTATACTTGTAAAGTGATTTGAATCAATTGGCATACTAGTTCATGTTTGTTAAGAGTGAAAATAGTTCATACCATGTTAAGATATTGGTTAACATAAACATTGAGATTTAATTGGAACTTAACATATCCACATGGTTTTCGCTAGGTACAATATGAAAGATGTTTTGAAATTCTTTAATGCTAATCAACTTGGTTTGTTATTTTGTTTGTTTGGTTTTGTTGTGTTTTTGTAGACTAGAGCATCATCATCAAACCCAAAATCAAAGAAGCAAAAAGCCCTAGCAATTGTAGATGAGGATACAAGTGAAGAAGAACATGCTGCTGAAGAGGAAGAAATGGATATTGACAACCGGCAGTTAAATGTCCGTGGATTAACCACTCCAGATCCATGGATCAATGCAGTTTTGAGGCATCCGAAATACCATGAACGGATGAAGGCACTTCTACACAAAGACGTATATCCGGGGAAATATATCGATTGGACACCATTAGAAGAAGCCGGCGAATATCAAAATTTTCGCAACCTTTTCCGAGTAACGTATCACGGCCATCGAATATATGCTTGGGAAAACCTGTTCAGAATGCAAGAAAGAGTGTATCCACTTTTAGTCAAAGAATTCGTTGGTTCACTTAGGGTTGATTACACGTCACCAACATCGGGTACATTTATGAGATTTCGTCTTGGAGGGCAAGACAGGACATTAACGCTGTTGCAATTTGTGAAGGCGTTGGATATTTATGAAGGGTTGCCACATCAACTGATGCAAAATTACTTTAATCAATGTATATACTATGTTTCTTCTTTTAATCATTCAGCAGCATGGGTGGACATGAGCAATACCGCATATAGTGCAAGCAAGCAGACTTGTAGCAAGCTACGTACCTACGAGCACCGATGCGTCCAACGATTCATTTCAAGTACCATAAACTATCGAAAAGACAGTAGTGAAAAAGTCAACAACTTGGATATATGGTACATTCACGCGATAATGTATCACTCCCATGTTCATATCCCACGAATGATTCTCACTTTCCTCCTCGAAGAAAGGAAAAAGATTACACCAATCATGGGCGGCCATTTTGTAACCAGGATTGCCGAACATTTTCGAATCAACACAAGTGGGTTAGAGGAGAAACATATGACTGCCTTTGATAGAGTGAGTTATACAAGGGCAAACATTTTGATGAGGGGGTCGAACGGCCTTCTAACTAGGTATGAGGATCCCGTGAACAGGCAACCAGAACAACCCGAATAGCAACCAGATCCACAGCCGAATGTTGGAAGTAGTTCGGGTCCGAGAAATGATTGGGAGGCTTACATGGCGTGCCAGTTTTCAGATATGCGACTCCATAGTGATCGAAACACCCAAAAGTTAATTGATCACTACGATGCAGGTAACAGGGAGATGCAACATTACATTAATGTTGGGAATGATCGAACATGGTATACTCAAGCGGGGCAGCAAAATTAGCTTAATTGGATACATGAACAGACAGTGTCATACACTGCAGATCCAGCTAACTATACCCCCTCTCCTTGGCCTGCATACGATCCTTGGGTTCGAATGGGTGATCCATATCCTGCGCCTTATCCTCCTCCTCCTAACCCGCATACTGAAGACACTGCGGTCGTCCCTGCTCAAGGAACTTATCAGGGGTACAACCCCTCAATATTTCAGGACGACGACACGGGAAATCAAAGCGAAGACGGAGCTGGCCCAAGTAACTCGTTTTGGGGATTTTTTTGAAGATGACGTAATTTTTCCTGATGTGTGACAGGTTTGGTTGATGTTGGTTTGTTTCAAAAACAATTTCTTTTCAAGTTTGGTGTGTAATAACTAGATAATATTTTGGATAATTGTAATTTGAATAATTTAGATAATTGTAAGTGGGGTTTTTAGTACATGGAGTACACCCCCATTTATTTGTGTGAATCGTATGGTACCTTTGTTTGAATTGATACAGGTGAGCATTGTGCTATATGCTGCATTTTTACAAAGACTGGCAGTAAGTTCAGCACATACTTGATTGGTGATTGTTTTGTGGTTGCAAGAAGCGGATGATGTTCTTATGCTGGCATTCAGTTCAGCGCCATCATCCCATGAACTTCGGTTTTAAACCTTGAAAGTAATAAACTCTCTTACACTCTTTGACCCTCTTGAATTTAAATTTTTCTGATTTCATGTAACGAGGGCGATACATGAACTCAAGTGTGGGGAGGAAGTTATAAATTCTTTCGGGTTTTTGATTTTGGTTAAAAAGGCTTAAAATGGTGAAAATTTTTATCTTCATAAATTCAAATTTTGTTTAAAATTTGTAGATTTTAAAACTAGGTGTATACACCGAAATTATTATCACAAAACAAATTAAGAAACAACCAAATGATTGAGTTTGTCATATAAAAGATATAATCATCATGCTATACCACATTCTGGATGAAATGAAAGTCATCAAGTAATTTGTTATTCTAACAATCTAATCCAATGCTCATCCATGTAATGATTGTAATGGAAGTCAAGTCTTCCAATATGACACACTTGCTAACTTATGTTAGAAGTCGTAGTCCAGAACAGCTGCAGGTTGACGAAAAATCTTGAAAAGTCATCTCTATCATCGGCTGGAAATCCACCTCACCTCAGCATCAAACAGGGTTTTTGGTGGTCAGACTTATCCTAACCATAAGATGGATCTGTCTCGTACAATGGGGGGGCACAGTGCAAATTAGCTTTTAAGACTAATGAATCTAATCTCTAGATGGATGATCTCTGTAAAGATCAACCGCATCTATGTTGACCGCGGTCAACATATATATGCCATAACAAATTGAGGTGTGCAAACTCATGGTTCACCGATGATATTTTGACATGATATAGTTTCTTCTAAAACTTATGCTATTTTATGAACTATATTGTGTAAAACCATTTTTAGGACATCCGGTTTCAAGTTCTATGATACTTCAATCATGGGGGCAAGTAGCTTGCTAAGCGCCGACTGAGGCTTCGGTTTTCAGTTACCCTCAACTGGACTTTGAGGTTAAAATCGGAAAACTTGATTAGTGTAAAAACTAACATGAATAATTTTCAAAACATAAAAGGTTTTTAGCAAAGGTCCTAATTTCCCTAAGGATCCAAATTTTCAAGAAATGTGGACTTTAAAACCCACCTTTCAACTTTGGCGTGATTTCATTTCGCGTGTGTACTCCAAAGGTGTGTGTATACTCAAAACGCGTGAGTTTGATTCGTGTGTGAAATAAAAGTGTGAGTGTGTATATATTGTGACCCGAGTGTGATTTCCATAGAGCGTGAGTTATTGTGTTACTAAATAACTTGTGTGTCTTGTGTATTATATCGAGTGAGTGTGAGTCTCATTTTTTGTGTTCTCACTTAAATAAGTGTGTTTACTATAGTAAATTTCGATTTCTTGTAAGTCTTGCTTGAGGACAAGCAAGGTTTAAGTGTGGGGATTTTGATAACGCCAAAATTATACATGTTTATTGTCGTTATTTCGATCCAATGTTGTTCCATTTGTATGTAATTGTTATACGTATGTATTGTAATTCATGTACATTTGTAAAAAGTCCATTGTGAATGAATAAATGAAGACCAACAGCGAAAACAGAGTTAAAACGAAGATCGAATGCGTAAAACAGCCCGAAACCACTGAAACAGGTCCAAATGCGGCGCATCTCTCTTAGATGCGGCGCGTCTTTGCACCAAATAACTCCTGACAGTTTCAGATGCGGGGCATGAAGACTTCTGGGCCAAAATAGCAACAGATGCGGCGCATCTGAGATGGATGCGGCGCATCCAAGCCAGATGCGGCGCATCTGACCCCCTGCCAATAGTCCTGAGTGCAGAATCGAGCTGGAATCTACTAAACGTAAAGAGATGCGGCGCATCCCAAAGAGATGTGGCGCATCTGGTCACTTTCTGGCCAAAATACCTAACTTTTGAGGCTATTTAATGAAGCAAATGGTTACTTACTTGAGAGACCTTCACTACTACCTTCTCCCCCAGTTTTAAGACAATTTTCAAGGTCCAAGGAAGGCTGCAAGTTAATCTCCACTCTTTCAACATCAATATTAAGCTAGGATCGTTTATCGCAATTGATACTATTGTTCTATATCTTTTTAACATGAATTCAACTTGTATTTACTGTTTCATTAGTTCTACTATGATTATGTTAGGCTAAAAGCCTTGTGTGTTTGCTTCAATGTAAGATTTATGGCTTGGAATTGTTCTATACTTTGATGTTATGCTAGTTATACATATGTTTGATTGATTTAATTATCTAGTTCAACCGTAAGAACCATTGTTATACATGTTTAGATCATTACTTCAATTATATAGATTGCAACCTATTAATGTGAGTTAACTAGGAAAACAATCTATACTTCAATATATCTAGTAATCTAGACGATTAGATACATACACTTAAGTGATTTTGTTTTGTGTTTAATTCGGTAATTGAATAAGTTCCAAAGCAACATAGTTATGAAATTACCTCAAGTGATTGTTGTAATTAAGGTTTCACATGAGTTTAACCGGGTTGAATCTAGGTAGTTAATCAATCTAAATCACCATGTTCTTTCAAGAAATCCATTGTTGTAACTATCTTTATATTCTAGTTCAATTATACGAGTTATGACTTGATTTATGTGAATTTATCAAAGGCTACAATTTGTACTTCAACACCTAGTGATCTAGACACCTATATGTGAATATAGGATGGTAATTGGATGATATTTAGGTTTTACAATCATGTAGTTTACTTAGAGTGATCTTAGTAAACTAGGTTTTATGTGAATTTAACCAAGAAAGAATCTTGTTGATTAAACATAATTCTTAAGTTTATAGATATTGTGAAATTGATATAAACTACTCTATTGTAACTATCGCATAATGGTTTTAATTATAAAAGAACAATCCCTGTCATTTATCAAGCAAAGAAGTAAACACCGCATTCTCATTCTTGTTAATTATTATTTTTATTTACTGTTTCGTTAAACAAAAATACAACTTCAAATACAAACCCCCTTTTTAGAATAATTAATCGTGGTAAAATCATTTAAACAAACTTCTCCCTGTGGATCGAACTGGTCAATTTACTTGCTAGTTACTACATGATCGGGTTTTAGTTGCCTGTATTATGTGTTAATTATTAAGCATATTGTCTACATTTTAAAGGTTACGTCTTGACACATCAGTTTCTCTCTGGTACCCTAAGTACAATGTAACCACAACGTCGTCGGAGTCAAACATTACGCTTGCAGGTATGAAAGAGGCACCTGACATTGCGTCACATAGACTCCACTATCAACATACATTAAGACCGAAAAGCTCGACCTCGAGGGTTCCATTCATCCGATGTCACCCATCACAACACTAAAGTGACCTTAAGTCATTAGTACTCGACGAAACTCATGTTTCATCAATTATGACACAAAAGCGACTACGCGCGAACAAAACAACACCAAGGCCCATTCTCATGGCTTGGTAAAATCTTGCGCCCAACACTAAGGAATGCTTGGAAGCACCAAGTCTTACGCCCTTCACCCGTCAATCCAACCATCATCATAGGGTAATTCCATAAGGAATGCTACCCTTCATTACACTACGCACAAACACAAAATGCATCAAACAAAATCATAAGTACATTTCGAAAGAAATATCGAAAAGTACCTGAACATTGTCGTCAGGTTCTCATGCATCACCAACTAATTCCGGACACGCCGACTTTCAGTGTCCCTCCTTCCGGCAATTAAAACACGTAACCTTGTTAGACTTCGCATTCGTACATTCGCGCGATAAATGACCCCGTTGTCCGCAATTATAACACGTGGGTATAAAACCACCGATACCACTCTTCTTCACGCTTCCGACACCCTCGGAAAGACTCTTACTCTTTTTGTTCGAAAGCATCGTAGTTTCGGACTTTCGCTTACTAACATCAGAACCACTCTTCTTTAGAACAAGCGTCTCAAAACCTTTCGCCATGTCAAACAACTCATCAAAAGTTTTCACCGAATTCCTACTAATCTTCTCTTGGTAGTTGTCATTCAAAGTTCGGTAAAATTCTTCCTTCAACATGTGATCATTCCCGACATACTCCGGGAAAAATTGGGTCTTCGATAAGAAAACGAATTTAAGAGTGTTTAAATCCATTGACCCTTGCCTCAAAGCACGCAACTTGTCCTTAAGCTTAGAAAGATCGGCTGAAGTTCGGTATTCCTTGAAAAATTCCGCTTTGAACTCGTTCCATGTGAACTCCATACATTGTTCCTCACCATAGAGTTGAATTTTAGCATCCTACCACAACTTGGCTTCACCCCTTAGCATACTACTACCATACCTCGTCTTCTTCTCGAGAGGGCACTCACTAGTACGAAAGGCCCCCTCCATATCGGAGATCCATCGAGCACTCTTGAGTGGGTCTCTTTCGCCCTCAAAAGTGGGAGGTTGAGCATCCTTGAAGTTTTTATAATAGATGTCTCGCCTTCCCCTATTATCTTCGTGAAGGACAATCTTAACTTGTTCCTTAACTAGATCAACTACTTGCTCGTTAATCGAATCTAGGAACATCTTCCTAACGTCATCTAGAAAGGCCGCACAATGCCTTTGTATAATGGCCTCAACCTTGGCCGTGAACTCGGAGTCCTCGCCTTGATCATCATTACCATGTCCGTTCCTCGTCTTCATTCTAAGAAATGAACTCGGTTAGGAACGCAACACAAGTGAATTACATACACCGCCACTAAATATATTCACAAACATATAAATATGCCACCGTTCGTACATCCCATCTAGTTCAATACTTGTTGTACATCACTTACTTGACTTGGCTTGCAACCGTAATAATGGTCGCGGAGCATTATTACGCTCACACGCCATGCCGAGCTCATGAATACAACAACCATCTCGCTAGATGTTCAACACAAAATAACATGATTAGTAAAACCTTGTTAAGTGCAAATGGATTTTTTGCATTAAATATAATCCCGATGGCACCATTGACCGCTATTGTGCTCGACTTGTTGCTAAGGGATTTCAACAACGTGTTGGTATAGATTACACTGAGACGTTTAGCCCCGTGGTTAAGCTAGCTACCATACGCACCCTTCTATGTCTAGCCGTCACCCAAAATTGGTCCCTCAGGCAACTGGATATCAATAATGCATTTCTTAATGGCAGATTGCATGAACAGGTGTACATGACTCAACCACGGGCTTTCCTGATGCTACTTATCCCACGCACGTATGCAAGCTTCGTAAGGCAATCTATGGCCTCAAGCAGGCACCACAGGCATGGTAAATGGAACTTACCAATTTTCTTCAAGGTTGTGGCTTCAAACGATTCATCTCAGATGCCTCGTTATTTATTAATAACACGCAATCAGCCCCGATGTATCTTATTGTCTATGTTGATGACATCGTCTTACCAAGTCCAAATCCACGAGTGCTCGATGACTTCGTCACTACGCTATCTCACAAGTTTGTTCTCAAGGATTTTGGTTCTCTATCGTATTTTTTGGGCGTTAAAGTTATACCATCGACTAGTGGTTTGTTTCTTAACTAGCGCAAATATATCCTTGAGAAAGCTGATATGATGTATGCAAAACTAGCTACAACACCAATGGCCACCAATTGTACTTTACTGCTTAACTCGGGTACTCTCATTAATAATCTGACCGAGTATCGTACCCTTGTTGGTAGTCTTCAATATCTCACACTAACGAGACCGGATGTGGAATTCACTGTTAATCGGTTGTCCCAGTTTATGCATGCTCCACGTACTGGCCATTGGGCTGCATTGAAACACCTTTTGGGTTATCTCCTTGGTACTATCGATTACGGGGTTTCATTGTGTTGTGCATCACCTATGACACTTCATGCATTTTCGGACTCAGACTGTGCAGGAGACAAGGATAACTAAATTTCCACCATGGGTCATGTTGTTTTCCTTGGTAAAAATCCTATTGCGTGGAGCTGAAATGTCCCGTTCTTATTGATTAAAAACGTTCCATATTAATTGATTTCGTTGCGAGGTTTTGACCTCTATATGAGACGTTTTTCAAAGACTGCATTCATTTTTAAAACCATAACCTTTATTTCATAAATAAAGGTTTAAAAAGCTTTACGTAGATTATCAAATAATGATAATCTAAAATATCCTGTTTACACACGACCATTACATAATGGTTTACAATACAAATATGTTACATCGAAATCAGTTTCTTGAATGCAGTTTTTACACAATATCATACAAACATGGACTCCAAATCTTGTCCTTATTTTAGTATGCAACAGCGGAAGCTCTTAATATTCACCTGAGAATAAACATGCTTTAAACGTCAACAAAAATGTTGGTGAGTTATAGGTTTAACCTATATATATCAAATCGTAACAATAGACCACAAGATTTCATATTTCAATACACATCCCATACATAGAGATAAAAAATCATTCATATGGTGAACACCTGGTAACCGACAATAACAAGATGCATATATAAGAATATCCCCATCATTCCGGGACACCCTTCGGATATGATATAAATTTCGAAGTACTAAAGCATCCGGTACTTTGGATGGGGTTTGTTAGGCCCAATAGATCTATCTTTAGGATTCGCGTCAATTAGGGTGTCTGTTCCCTAATTCTTAGATTACCAGACTTAATAAAAAGGGGCATATTCGATTTCGATAATTCAACCATAGAATGTAGTTTCACGTACTTGTGTCTATTTTGTAAATCATTTATAAAACCTGCATGTATTCTCATCCCAAAAATATTAGATTTTAAAAGTGGGACTATAACTCACTTTCACAGATTTTTACTTCGTCGGGAAGTAAGACTTGGCCACTGGTTGATTCACGAACCTATAACAATATATACATATATATCAAAGTATGTTCAAAATATATTTACAACACTTTTAATATATTTTGATGTTTTAAGTTTATTAAGTCAGCTGTCCTCGTTAGTAACCTACAACTAGTTGTCCACAGTTAGATGTACAGAAATAAATCGATAAATATTATCTTGAATCAATCCACGACCCAGTGTATACGTATCTCAGTATTGATCACAACTCAAACTATATATATTTTGGAATCAACCTCAACCCTGTATAGCTAACTCCAACATTCACATATAGAGTGTCTATGGTTGTTCCGAAATATATATAGATGTGTCGACATGATAGGTCGAAACATTGTATACGTGTCTATGGTATCTCAAGATTACATAATATATAATACAAGTTGATTAAGTTATGGTTGGAATAGATTTGTTACCAATTTTCACGTAGCTAAAATGAGAAAAATTATCCAATCTTGTTTTACCCATAACTTCTTCATTTTAAATCCGTTTTGAGTGAATCAAATTGCTATGGTTTCATATTGAACTCTATTTTATGAATCTAAACAAAAAAAGTATAGGTTTCTAGTCGGAAAAATAAGTTACAAGTCGTTTTTGTAAAGGTAGTCATTTCAGTCGAAAGAACGACGTCTAGATGACCATTTTAGAAAACATACTTCCACTTTGAGTTTAACCATAATTTTTGGATATAGTTTCATGTTCATAATAAAAATCATTTTCTCAGAATAACAACTTTTAAATCAAAGTTTATCATAGTTTTTAATTAACTAACCCAAAACAGCCCGCGGTGTTACTACGACGGCGTAAATCCGGTTTTACGGTGTTTTTCGTGTTTCCAGGTTTTAAATCATTAAGTTAGCATATCATATAGATATAGAACATGTGTTTAGTTGATTTTAAAAGTCAAGTTAGAAGGATTAACTTTTGTTTGCGAACAAGTTTAGAATTAACTAAACTATGTTCTAGTGATTACAAGTTTAAACCTTCGAATAAGATAGCTTTATATGTATGAATCGAATGATGTTATGAACATCATTACTACCTTAAGTTCCTTGGATGAACCTACTGGAAAAGAGAAAAATGGATCTAGCTTCAATGGATCCTTGGATGGCTCAAAGTTCTTGAAGCAAAATCATGACACGAAAACAAGTTCAAGTAAGATCATCACTTGAAATAAGATTGTTATAGTTATAGAAATTGAACCAAAGTTTGAATATGATTATTACCTTGTATTAGAATGATAACCTACTGTAAGAAACAAAGATTTCTTGAGGTTGGATGATCACCTTACAAGATTGGAAGTGAGCTAGCAAACTTGAAAGTATTCTTGATTTTATGAAACTAGAACTTTTGGAATTTATGAAGAACACTTAGAACTTGAAGATAGAACTTGAGAGAGTTCAATTAGATGAAGAAAATTGAAGAATGAAAGTGTTTGTAGGTGTTTTTGGTCGTTGGTGTATGGATTAGATATAAAGGATATGTAATTTTGTTTTCATGTAAATAAGTCATGAATGATTACTCATATTTTTGTAATTTTATGAGATATTTCATGCTAGTTGCCAAATGGTGGTTCCCACATGTGTTAGGTGACTCACATGGGCTGCTAAGAGCTGATCATTGGAGTGTATATACCAATAGTACATACATCTAAAAGCTGTGTATTGTACGAGTACGAATACGGGTGCATACGAGTAGAATTGTTGATGAAACTGAACGAGGATGTAATTGTAAGCATTTTTGTTAAGTAGAAGTATTTTGATAAGTGTATTGAAGTCTTCCAAAAGTGTATAAATACATATTAAAACACTACATGTATATACATTTTAACTGAGTCGTTAAGTCATCGTTAGTCGTTACATGTAAGTGTTGTTTTGAAACCTTTAGGTTAACGATCTTGTTAAATGTTGTTAATCCAATGTTTATAATATCAAATGAGATTTTAAATTATTATATTATCATGATATTATCATGTATGAATATCTCTTAATATGATATATATACATTAAATGTCTTTACAACGATAATCGTTACATATATGTCTCGTTTAAAAAATCATTAAGTTAGTAGTCTTGTTTTTACATATGTAGTTCATTGTTAATATACTTAATGATATGTTTACTTATCATAGTATCATGTTAACTATATATATATATATCCATATATATGTCATCATATAGTTTTTACAAGTTTTAACGTTCGTGAATCACCGGTCAACTTGGGTGGTCAATTGTCTATATGAAACATATTTCAATTAATCAAGTCTTAACAAGTTTGATTGCTTAACATGTTGGAAACATTTAATCATGTAAATATCAATCTCAATTAATATATATAAACATGGAAAAGTTCGGGTCACTACAGTACCTACCCGTTAAATAAATTTCGTCCCGAAATTTTAAGCTGTTGAAAGTGTTGACGAATCTTCTAGAAATAGATGCGGGTATTTCTTCTTCATCTGATCTTCACGCTCCCAGGTGAACTCGGGTCCTCTACGAGCATTCCATCGAACCTTAACAATTGGTATCTTGTTTTGCTTAAGTCTTTTAACCTCACGATCCATTATTTCGACGGGTTCTTCGATGAATTGAAGTTTTTCGTTGATTTGGATTTCATCTAACGGAATAGTGAGATCTTCTTTAGCAAAAAATTTCTTCAAATTCGAGACGTGGAAAGTGTTATGTACAGCCGCGAGTTGTTGAGGTAACTCAAGTCGGTAAGCTACTGGTCCGACACGATCAATAATCTTGAATGGTCCAATATACCTTGGATTTAATTTCCCTCGTTTACCAAATCGAACAACGCCTTTCCAAGGTGCAACTTTAAGCATGACCATCTCTCCAATTTCAAATTCTATATCTTTTCTTTTAATGTCAGCGTAGCTCTTTTGTCGACTTTGGGCGGTTTTCAACCGTTGTTGAATTTGGATGATCTTCTCGGTAGTTTCTTGTATAATCTCCGGACCCGTAATCTGTCTATCCCCCGCTTCACTCCAACAAATCGGAGACCTACACTTTCTACCATAAAGTGCTTCAAACGGCGCCATCTCAATGCTTGAATGGTAGCTGTTGTTGTAGGAAAATTCTGCTAATGGTAGATGTCGATCCCAACTGTTTCCGAAATCAATAACACATGCTCGTAGCATGTCTTCAAGCATTTGTATCGTCCTTTCGCTCTGCCCATCAGTTTGTGGATGATAGGCAGTACTCATGTCTGGACGAGTTCCTAATGCTTGCTGTAATGTCTGCCAGAATCTTGAAATAAATCTGCCATCCCTATCAGAGATAATAGAGATTGGTATTCCATGTCTGGAGATGAATTCCTTCAAATACAGTCGTGCTAACTTCTCCATCTTGTCATCTTCTCTTATTGGCAAGAAGTGTGCTGATTTGGTGAGACGATCAACTATTACCCAAATAGTATCAAAACCACTTGCAGTCCTTGGCAATTTAGTGATGAAATCCATGGTAATGTTTTCCCATTTCCATTCCGGGATTTCGGGTTGTTGAAGTAGACCTGATGGTTTCTGATGCTCAGCTTTGACCTTAGAACACGTCAAACATTCTCCTACGTATTTAGCAACATCGGCTTTCATACCCGGCCACCAAAAATGTTTCTTGAGATCCTTGTACATCTTCCCCGTTCCAGGATGTATTGAGTATCTGGTTTTATGAGCTTCTCTAAGTACCATTTCTCTCGTATCTCCAAATTTTGGTACCCAAATCCTTTCAGCCCTATACCGGGTTCCGTCTTCCCGAATATTAAGATGCTTCTCCGATCCTTTGGGTATTTCATCCTTTAAATTTCCCTCTTTTAAAACTCCTTGTTGCGCCTCCTTTATTTGAGTAGTAATGTTATTATGAATCATTATATTCATAGATTTTACTCGAATGGGTTCTCTATCCTTCCTGCTCAAGGCATCGGCTACCACATTTGCCTTCCCCGGGTGGTAACGAATCTCAAAATCGTAATCATTCAATAATTCAATCCACCTACGCTGCCTCATATTCAGTTGTTTCTGATTAAATATGTGTTGAAGACTTTTGTGGTCGGTATATATAATACTTTTGACCCCATATAAGTAGTGCCTCCAAGTCTTTAATGCAAAAACAACCGCGCCTAATTCCAAATCATGCGTCGTATAATTTTGTTCGTGAATCTTCAATTGTCTAGACGCATAAGCAATCACCTTCGTTCGTTGCATTAATACACAACCGAGACCTTGCTTTGATGCGTCACAATAAATCACAAAATCATCATTCCCTTCAGGCAATGACAATATAGGTGCCGTAGTTAACTTTTTCTTCAATAACTGAAACGCTTTCTCTTGTTCATCATTCCATTCAAATTTCTTCCCTTTATGCGTTAATGCAGTCAAGGGTTTTGCTATTCTGGAAAAGTCTTGGATGAACCTTCTGTAGTAACCAGCTAGTCCTAAAAACTGGCGTATGTGTTTCGGAGTTTTCGGGGTTTCCCACTTTTCAACAGTTTCTATCTTTGCCGGATCCACCTTAATACCTTCTTTGTTCACTATGTGACCGAGGAATTGAACTTCTTCCAACCAAAATGCACACTTTGAAAACTTAGCGTACAATTCTTCCTTCCTCAATACTTCTAACACCTTTCTCAAATGTTCACCGTGTTCTTGGTCATTCTTTGAGTAAATAAGTATGTCATCAATGAAAACAATGACAAACTTGTCAAGGTATGGTCCACACACTCGGTTCATAAGGTCCATGAACACAGCTGGTGCATTAGTTAAACCAAACGGCATGACCATAAACTCGTAATGACCGTAACGTGTTCTGAAAGCAGTCTTTGGAATATCACCTTCTTTCACCCGCATTTGATGATACCCGGAACGTAAGTCAATCTTTGAATAAACAGACGAGCCTTGTAGTTGATCAAATAAGTCGTCGATTCTCGGTAGTGGGTAGCGGTTCTTGATGGTAAGTTTGTTCAACTCTCGGTAGTCGATACACAACCTAAATGTACCATCTTTCTTCTTGACAAACAAAACAGGAGCTCCCCACGGTGATGTGCTTGGTCGAATGAAACCACGCTCTAAAAGTTCTTGTAATTGGCTTTGCAGTTCTTTCATCTCGCTGGGTGCGAGTCTATAAGGAGCACGAGCTATTGGTGCAGCTCCTGGTACAAGATCTATTTGAAATTCAACGGATCGATGTGGGGGTAATCCCGGTAATTCTTTCGGAAATACATCGGGAAATTCTTTTGCAATGGGAACATCATTGATGCTCTTTTCTTCAGTTTGTACTTTCTCGACGTGTGCTAGAACAGCATAGCAACCTTTTCTTATTAGTTTTTGTGCCTTCAAATTACTAATAAGATGTAGCTTCGTGTTGCCCTTTTCTCCGTACACCATTAAGGGTTTTCCTTTTTCTCGTATAATGCGAATTGCATTTTTGTAACAAACGATCTCCGCTTTCACTTCTTTCAACCAGTCCATACCGATTATCACATCAAAACTCCCTAACTCTACTGGTATCAAATCAATCTTAAATGTTTCGCTAACCAGTTTAATTTCTCGATTCCGACATATATTATCTGCTGAAATTAATTTACCATTTGCTAATTCGAGTAAAAATTTACTATCCAAAGGCGTCAATGGACAACTTAATTTAGCACAAAAATCTCTACTCATATAGCTTCTATCCGCACCCGAATCAAATAAAACGTAAGCAGATTTATTGTCAATAAGAAACGTACCCGTAACAAGCTCCGGGTCTTCCTGTGCCTCTACCGCATTAATATTGAAAACTCTTCCACGGCCTTGTCCATTCGTGTTCTCCTGGTTCGGACAATTTCTAATAATGTGGCCTGGTTTTCCACATTTATAACAAACTACATTGGCATAACTTGCTCCGACACTACTTGCTCCGCCATTACTCGTTCCGACACCATTTGTTCCTTTCGTTCTATTAACCCCTGGTCCGTAGACCTCACACTTCGCCGCGCTATGACCATTTCTTTTACACTTGTTGCAAAATTTGGTGCAGAACCCCGAGTGATTCTTTTCACACCTTTGGCATAGCTGCTTCTGATTGTTGTTGTTGTTGTTGCGGTTATTATTGTTGTTGGGATGATTGTTGTAGTTGCTGTTGTTGTTGTTGTTGTTGTTGGGCCGTTTGTTGTAGTTGCGATTGATGTTGCGATTGTTGGGATAATTGTTGCGATTATTGTTGTAATTGCTGTTGTTGCTGTATTGGTGATTCTTATCACCGTTTTCCTCCCACTTTCTTTTGACTTGCTTCACATTGGCCTCTTCAGCAGTCTGTTCTTTAATTCTTTCTTCAATCTGGTTCACTAGTTTGTGAGCCATTCTACATGCCTGTTGTATGGAGGCGGGCTCGTGTGAACTTATATCTTCTTGGATTCTTTCCGGTAATCCTTTCACAAACGCGTCGATCTTCTCTTCCTCATCTTCGAATGCTCCCGGACACAATAGGCACAATTCTGTGAATCGTCTTTCATACGTGGTAATATCAAATCCTTGGGTTCGTAACCCTCTAAGTTCTATCTTGAGCTTATTGACCTCGGTTCTGGGACGGTACTTCTCGTTCATCAAGTGCTTGAATGCTGACCACGGTAGTGCATACACATCATCTTGTCCCACTTGCTCTAGATAGGTATTCCACCATGTTAACGCAGAACCTGTGAAGGTATGCGTAGCGTACTTCACTTTGTCCTCTTCAGTACACTTACTTATGGCAAACACCGATTCAACCTTCTCGGTCCACCGTTTCAATCCGATCGGTCCTTCGGTTCCATCAAATTCCAAAGGTTTGCAGGCAGTGAATTCTTTGTAGGTGCATCCTACACGATTTCCTGTACTGCTAGATCCAAGGTTATTGTTGGTATGTAGCGCAGCCTGTACTGCGGCTATGTTTGAAGCTAGAAAAGTACGGAATTCCTCTTCATTCATATTCACGGTGTGTCGAGTAGTCGGTGCCATTTCCTTCAAAATAGTTAAATGGAACAAGTTAATCATACAGAATATTAAGAGTAGTTAATAGTATTTCGTAGCATAATATGAACTCATTTATAAAAGCTTTTTCTTCATATTAGCGTTTTATAAGTTTAAATTCGGGTAGTACCTACCCGTTAAGTTCATACTTAGTAGCTAATATACAATTCAACTACTACAATTCTATATGAAAAACTGATTATAATAATATTTCGCGTTCAAACTTTTATACAATATTTTACAAACTTACAATACCGCTTATTTTACATAAAGCATGAAATATAGCACATAATAACTTTGATACAAGATAGTTGTGAAGACAATTCTAGCTAGTACACAAGTCGTTCAGCAAAGGCAATAAAGACACGTAATTCATACGTCCAGAAACAAGTCATGCATTCTGGTTTTACTAGGACTACTTCCCATCCTTGGTCTTGTGCAACATAACCGTTATGGCCGTTGATAAGACAGCGTGTTGTAACGTCATCAAAGGGACGAGGGTTACGTAATGTCCAACAGTCCCGTAATAATCTAAAAACCTCATTTCTTACCCCAATTACCGACTCCGTCACTTGTGGAAACGTTTTGTTTAATAGTTGTAGCCCGATGTTCTTGTTCTCACTTTGGTGAGAAGCGAACATTACTAATCCGTAAGCATAACATGCTTCTTTATGTTGCATGTTAGCCGCTTTTTCTAAATCACGAAGTCCAATATTCGGATATATTGAGTCAAAATAATTTCTTAACCCGTTGCGTAAAATAGCATTTGGGTTCCCCGCAATATATGCGTCAAAGTAAACACATCGTAACTTATGGGTTTCCCAATGTGATATCCCCCATCTTTCAAACGAAAGTCTCTTATAAACCAAGACATTCTTGGAACGTTCTTCGAATGTCTTACAAACTGATCTCGCCTTAAATAGTTGTGCCGAAGAATTCTGGCCGACTCTAGACAAGATTTCATCAATCATGTCTCCGGGTAGGTCTCTTAAAATATTGGGTTGTCTATCCATTTTGTGTTTTTAAACTGTAAAATAGACAAGAGTTAGATTCATAAAAAAATACTTATTAATACAAGCAATTTTTACATATATCATAAAGCATAAGCACACTATATTACATATATTACACCACACGAATATAACTATCTTATTCTGACTCGCTCGTTTCTTCTTGTTCGATTTTGGTTCGTTTTGCCAAGTTTCTAGGGATATATGATGTTCCCCTAATACGAGCCGTCGTTGTCCACATTGGTTTAGAAAAACCTGGTGGTTTAGAGGTTCCCGGGTCATTGTTACAACTTAAGGACTTCGGGGGTTGACGATACATATAAAGTTCATCGGGGTTGGAATTAGATTTCTCTATTTTTATGCCCTTTCCCTTATTATTTTCTTTTGCCTTTTTAAATTCAGTTGGGGTAATTTCTATAACATCATCGGAATTCTCGTCGGAATCCGATTCATCGGAGAATTGGTAATCCTCCCAATATTTTGCTTCCTTGGCGGAAACACCATTGACCATAATTAACTTTGGTCGGTTGGTTGAGGATTTTCTTTTACTTAACCGTTTTATTATTTCCCCCACCGGTTCTATTTCTTCATCCGGTTCTGATTCTTCTTCCGGTTCCGATTCTTCTTCCGGTTCCGACTCTTCTTCTGGTTCCTCTTCGGGAACTTGTGAATCAGTCCACAAATCATTCCAATTTACATTTGACTCTTCATTATTATTAGGTGAGTCAATGGGACTTGTTCTAGAGGTAGACATCTATCACATAATATCAAACACGTTAAGAGATTAATATATCACATAATATTCATATGTTAAAAATATATAGTTTCCAACAAAAATGTTAAGCAATCATTTTTAAAGAAAACACGGTCGAAGTCCAGACTCACTAATGCATTCTAACAAACTCGATAAGACACACTAATGCAAATTTTCTGGTTCTCTAAGACCAACGCTCTGATACCAACTGAAATGTCCCGTTCTTATTGATTAAAAACGTTCCATATTAATTGATTTCGTTGCGAGGTTTTGACCTCTATATGAGACGTTTTTCAAAGACTGCATTCATTTTTAAAACCATAACCTTTATTTCATAAATAAAGGTTTAAAAAGCTTTACGTAGATTATCAAATAATGATAATCTAAAATATCCTGTTTACACACGACCATTACATAATGGTTTACAATACAAATATGTTACATCGAAATCAGTTTCTTGAATGCAGTTTTTACACAATATCATACAAACATGGACTCCAAATCTTGTCCTTATTTTAGTATGCAACAGCGGAAGCTCTTAATATTCACCTGAGAATAAACATGCTTTAAACGTCAACAAAAATGTTGGTGAGTTATAGGTTTAACCTATATATATCAAATCGTAACAATAGACCACAAGATTTCATATTTCAATACACATCCCATACATAGAGATAAAAAATCATTCATATGGTGAACACCTGGTAACCGACAATAACAAGATGCATATATAAGAATATCCCCATCATTCCGGGACACCCTTCGGATATGATATAAATTTCGAAGTACTAAAGCATCCGGTACTTTGGATGGGGTTTGTTAGGCCCAATAGATCTATCTTTAGGATTCGCGTCAATTAGGGTGTCTGTTCCCTAATTCTTAGATTACCAGACTTAATAAAAAGGGGCATATTCGATTTCGATAATTCAACCATAGAATGTAGTTTCACGTACTTGTGTCTATTTTGTAAATCATTTATAAAACCTGCATGTATTCTCATCCCAAAAATATTAGATTTTAAAAGTGGGACTATAACTCACTTTCACAGATTTTTACTTCGTCGGGAAGTAAGACTTGGCCACTGGTTGATTCACGAACCTATAACAATATATACATATATATCAAAGTATGTTCAAAATATATTTACAACACTTTTAATATATTTTGATGTTTTAAGTTTATTAAGTCAGCTGTCCTCGTTAGTAACCTACAACTAGTTGTCCACAGTTAGATGTACAGAAATAAATCGATAAATATTATCTTGAATCAATCCACGACCCAGTGTATACGTATCTCAGTATTGATCACAACTCAAACTATATATATTTTGGAATCAACCTCAACCCTGTATAGCTAACTCCAACATTCACATATAGAGTGTCTATGGTTGTTCCGAAATATATATAGATGTGTCGACATGATAGGTCGAAACATTGTATACGTGTCTATGGTATCTCAAGATTACATAATATATAATACAAGTTGATTAAGTTATGGTTGGAATAGATTTGTTACCAATTTTCACGTAGCTAAAATGAGAAAAATTATCCAATCTTGTTTTACCCATAACTTCTTCATTTTAAATCCGTTTTGAGTGAATCAAATTGCTATGGTTTCATATTGAACTCTATTTTATGAATCTAAACAAAAAAAGTATAGGTTTCTAGTCGGAAAAATAAGTTACAAGTCGTTTTTGTAAAGGTAGTCATTTCAGTCGAAAGAACGACGTCTAGATGACCATTTTAGAAAACATACTTCCACTTTGAGTTTAACCATAATTTTTGGATATAGTTTCATGTTCATAATAAAAATCATTTTCTCAGAATAACAACTTTTAAATCAAAGTTTATCATAGTTTTTAATTAACTAACCCAAAACAGCCCGCGGTGTTACTACGACGGCGTAAATCCGGTTTTACGGTGTTTTTCGTGTTTCCAGGTTTTAAATCATTAAGTTAGCATATCATATAGATATAGAACATGTGTTTAGTTGATTTTAAAAGTCAAGTTAGAAGGATTAACTTTTGTTTGCGAACAAGTTTAGAATTAACTAAACTATGTTCTAGTGATTACAAGTTTAAACCTTCGAATAAGATAGCTTTATATGTATGAATCGAATGATGTTATGAACATCATTACTACCTTAAGTTCCTTGGATGAACCTACTGGAAAAGAGAAAAATGGATCTAGCTTCAATGGATCCTTGGATGGCTCAAAGTTCTTGAAGCAAAATCATGACACGAAAACAAGTTCAAGTAAGATCATCACTTGAAATAAGATTGTTATAGTTATAGAAATTGAACCAAAGTTTGAATATGATTATTACCTTGTATTAGAATGATAACCTACTGTAAGAAACAAAGATTTCTTGAGGTTGGATGATCACCTTACAAGATTGGAAGTGAGCTAGCAAACTTGAAAGTATTCTTGATTTTATGAAACTAGAACTTTTGGAATTTATGAAGAACACTTAGAACTTGAAGATAGAACTTGAGAGAGTTCAATTAGATGAAGAAAATTGAAGAATGAAAGTGTTTGTAGGTGTTTTTGGTCGTTGGTGTATGGATTAGATATAAAGGATATGTAATTTTGTTTTCATGTAAATAAGTCATGAATGATTACTCATATTTTTGTAATTTTATGAGATATTTCATGCTAGTTGCCAAATGGTGGTTCCCACATGTGTTAGGTGACTCACATGGGCTGCTAAGAGCTGATCATTGGAGTGTATATACCAATAGTACATACATCTAAAAGCTGTGTATTGTACGAGTACGAATACGGGTGCATACGAGTAGAATTGTTGATGAAACTGAACGAGGATGTAATTGTAAGCATTTTTGTTAAGTAGAAGTATTTTGATAAGTGTATTGAAGTCTTCCAAAAGTGTATAAATACATATTAAAACACTACATGTATATACATTTTAACTGAGTCGTTAAGTCATCGTTAGTCGTTACATGTAAGTGTTGTTTTGAAACCTTTAGGTTAACGATCTTGTTAAATGTTGTTAATCCAATGTTTATAATATCAAATGAGATTTTAAATTATTATATTATCATGATATTATCATGTATGAATATCTCTTAATATGATATATATACATTAAATGTCTTTACAACGATAATCGTTACATATATGTCTCGTTTAAAAAATCATTAAGTTAGTAGTCTTGTTTTTACATATGTAGTTCATTGTTAATATACTTAATGATATGTTTACTTATCATAGTATCATGTTAACTATATATATATATCCATATATATGTCATCATATAGTTTTTACAAGTTTTAACGTTCGTGAATCACCGGTCAACTTGGGTGGTCAATTGTCTATATGAAACATATTTCAATTAATCAAGTCTTAACAAGTTTGATTGCTTAACATGTTGGAAACATTTAATCATGTAAATATCAATCTCAATTAATATATATAAACATGGAAAAGTTCGGGTCACTACAGGAGCTCTAAGAAACAAAGGTTTGTCTCACAATCTTCTACTGAAGCGGAGTACAAGGCAGTTGCATCTACCTCTGCAGAGGTGCTTTGGGTATATAATCTACTTCGTGAGATGGGTATTCGGCCCACACCACAGCCGGCCATTTACTGTGACAACCTAGGTGCTACTTTATTAAGTGCAAATCCGGTTTTTCACTCAAGAATGAAGCATTTAGCTCTTGCATATCACTTCGTTCGAGAACATGTGCAACAAGGCACTCTTCGTGTTTCACGAGTGTCTACTGATGATCAACTAGCTGACGTGTTTACGAAGCCGTTGCCTCATGCCAAACATGATTTTCTGTTATCCAAGATCGGTCTCACATCTCGATCGTCCGTCTTGCGGGGGCATGATAAGGATAATGATAAGATTAGTTAGTTAGCTAATTATGGTCAATATTTGTTGTATATTTCTACTCCTATACAATAGGGATTTAGTTTTAGTCTTGTGCTTATCTCATACGCATGTATGTATGTACCTGTATAAATTGCAAACCAATTACATAATGAAAGTTAAGATTTCAACTCATCTTCTCTATATTCATCTCCTTATGAGATGGCAAACAATACAATAAACAATCTAAAGGATAAAATCATCGGCTGCAACATCCATCCCATGAATGCTTTAATATGTTACTATCATATATGTTATCACCTCACCATTTTGGTGTCTTCATATAACCATATCTTGCAATATAGCTGGTACACGTTAATAAATTATACAACATACCTTTCGACGGTACTAAAAAATTATTTACAGTTAAAAAAACACTCATTTTTTTAGTTTATGAATTCATAAGATGCAATCATAGCGTCGATGTTGCTCCTCGATCAAAACACACATATCAGCTACAATAATTTACCAACCTAACTGAAAGAGCATGTTAAAAGAGAGCAACTGACCTCATGTTAATAGCAGCAACCAAAAGAATAAAACGAACACCCAAATCGCAACACCACACCAGTGTAAACAATAACCATATAAAAACTTAAACGAAAATTTTTGGTTAGCAGGTTGGTGGAAACAAATAAGAATATCAGGTTGGTGAGATAAATTAAGGCGTAAAAGATATTTTCCAGAATAATAAGATACCTAGGTTGGTGGCGACGATGGTGTCGCCGGCGATGCTCGCACAATGGGCGACGGACTACAACTGCTACCTCCAACCGCGCCACACAAAAATCAATCGTAGATAAAAGGCTGAAGTTAAATGTATGTAACCCTAACGGTACCTCCAATCGTAATGCTACCAGAAACACCCCTAATAAATCGTCCGACTATAAAGGGCTAATAGCTAATTTTTCTTGTCAACAAACAACAAAACGAAAAACATATCTAGCGAAATAGGAACATCGCAAGGGCTAAACAGTAGTTGGATCGGTGGAAAATGAACCCTAATTGAAACAAATGATTAAAAGCATTTGGCCATTAATTTATTCAATTGAGATATTTGAAGTTTGATTACTAGTATACATTAACAAAATCGCATGAACCTTTGTTGAATTACACGATTACACAAATTATTGAATTTTAGGGTTCTTGAATTAGGGATTTTGACTTTTGTTAACTAGTAAGTGTTCTAAGTTGCAGTTATACAAATCATTACTTATGGTAAACACATGTGAACCTTAACTTGGTGTTATTTCGATTTGAAAGTAATTATTATATAAGTTAAGGATTATATGCTTAAGCATTTTGATGAAGTTGTTGACTTGAGATGAATTTAATGTTCTAAATGTATGAAAACCATTGATTGCATATTGTTTAACATGCTTTTTGATGAATGCCTATGGTTCCATATGTTATGACATTGCAAGTGTTTGGTGAAATGAAGCATGCTATGTATGATTATACTTGTAAAGTGATTTGAATCAATTGGCATACTAGTTCATGTTTGTTAAGAGTGAAAATAGTTCATACCATGTTAAGATATTGGTTAACATAAACATTGAGATTTAATTGGAACTTAACATATCCACATGGTTTTCGCTAGGTACAATATGAAAGATGTTTTGAAATTCTTTAATGCTAATCAACTTGGTTTGTTATTTTGTTTGTTTGGTTTTGTTGTGTTTTTGTAGACTAGAGCATCATCATCAAACCCAAAATCAAAGAAGCAAAAAGCCCCAGCAATTGTAGATGAGGATACAAGTGAAGAAGAACATGCTGCTGAAGAGGAAGAAATGGATATTGACAACCGGCAGTTAAATGTCCGTGGATTAACCACTCCAGATCCATGGATCAATGCAGTTTTGAGGCATCCGAAATACCATGAACGGATGAAGGCACTTCTACACAAAGACGTATATCCGGGGAAATATATCGATTGGACACCATTAGAAGAAGCCGGCGAATATCAAAATTTTCGCAACCTTTTCCGAGTAACGTATCACGGCCATCGAATATATGCTTGGGAAAACCTGTTCAGAATGCAAGAAAGAGTGTATCCACTTTTAGTCAAAGAATTCGTTGGTTCACTTAGGGTTGATTACACGTCACCAACATCGGGTACATTTATGAGATTTCGTCTTGGAGGGCAAGACAGGACATTAACGCTGTTGCAATTTGTGAAGGCGTTGGATATTTATGAAGGGTTGCCACATCAACTGATGCAAAATTACTTTAATCAATGTATATACTATGTTTCTTCTTTTAATCATTCAGCAGCATGGGTGGACATGAGCAATACCGCATATAGTGCAAGCAAGCAGACTTGTAGCAAGCTACGTACCTACGAGCACCGATGCGTCCAACGATTCATTTCAAGTACCATAAACTATCGAAAAGACAGTAGTGAAAAAGTCAACAACTTGGATATATGGTACATTCACGCGATAATGGATCACTCCCATGTTCATATCCCACGAATGATTCTCACTTTCCTCCTCGAAGAAAGGAAAAAGATTACACCAATCATGGGCGGCCATTTTGTAACCAGGATTGTCGAACATTTTCGAATCAACACAAGTGGGTTAGAGGAGAAACATATGACTGCCTTTGATAGAGTGAGTTATACAAGGGCAAACATTTTGATGAGGGGGTCGAACAGCCTTCTAACTAGGTATGAGGATCCCGTGAACAGGCAACCAGAACAACCCGAATAGCAACCAGATCCACAGCCGAATGTTGGAAGTAGTTCGGGTCCGAGAAATGATTGGGAGGCTTACATGGCGTGCCAGTTTTCAGATATGCGACTCCATAGTGATCGAAACACCCAAAAGTTAATTGATCACTACGATGCAGGTAACAGGGAGATGCAACATTACATTAATGTTGGGAATGATCGAACATGGTATACTCAAGCGGGGCAGCAAAATTAGCTTAATTGGATACATGAACAGACAGTGTCATACGCTGCAGATCTCGCTAACTATACCCCCTCTCCTTGGCCTGCATACGATCCTTGGGTTCGAATGGGTGATCCATATCCTGCGCCTTATCCTCCTCCTCCTAACCCGCATACTGAAGACACTGCGGTCGTCCCTGATCAAGGAACTTATCAGGGGTACAACCCCTCAATATTTCAGGACGACGACACGGGAAATCAAAGCGAAGACGGAGCTGGCCCAAGTAACTCGTTTTGGGGATTTTTTTGAAGATGACGTAATTTTTCCTGATGTGTGACAGGTTTGGTTGATGTTGGTTTGTTTCAAAAACAATTTCTTTTCAAGTTTGGTGTGTAATAACTAGATAATATTTTGGATAATTGTAATTTGAATAATTTAGATAATTGTAAGTGGGGTTTTTAGTACATGGAGTACACCCATATATTTATGTGAATCGTATGGTACCTTTGTTTGAATTGATACAGGTGAGCATTGTGCTATATGCTGCATTTTTACAAAGACTGGCAGTAAGTTCAGCACATACTTGATTGGTGATTGTTTTGTGGTTGCAAGAAGCGGATGATGTTCTTATGCTGGCATTCAGTTCAGCGCCATCATCCCATGAACTTCGGTTTTAAACCTTGAAAGTAATAAACTCTCTTACACTCTTTGACCCTCTTGAATTTAAATTTTTCTGATTTCATGTAACGAGGGCGATACATGAACTCAAGTGTGGGGAGGAAGTTATAAATTCTTTCGGGTTTTTGATTTTGGTTAAAAAGGCTTAAAATGGTGAAAATTTTTATCTTCATAAATTCAAATTTTGTTTAAAATTTGTAGATTTTAAAACTAGGTGTATACACCGAAATTATTATCACAAAACAAATTAAGAAACAACCAAATGATTGAGTTTGTCATATAAAAGATATAATCATCATGCTATACCACATTCTGGATGAAATGAAAGTCATCAAGTAATTTGTTATTCTAACAATCTAATCCAATGCTCATCCATGTAATGATTGTAATGGAAGTCAAGTCTTCCAATATGACACACTTGCTAACTTATGTTAGAAGTCATAGTCCAGAACAGCTGCAGGTTGATGAAAAATCTTGAAAAGTCATCTCTATCATCGGCTGGAAATCCACCTCACCTCAGCATCAAACAGGGTTTTTGGTGGTCAGACTTATCCTAACCATAAGATGGATCTATCTCGTACAATGGGGGGCACAGTGCAAATTAGCTTTTAAGACTAATGAATCTAATCTCTAGATGGATGATCTCTGTAAAGATCAACCGCATCTATGTTGACCTCGGTCAACATATATATGCCATAACAAATTGAGGTGTGCAAACTCATGGTTCACCGATGATATTTTGACATGATATAGTTTCTTCTAAAACTTATGCTATTTTATGAACTATATTGTGTAAAACCATTTTTAGGACATCCGGTTTCAAGTTCTATGATACTTCAATCATGGGGGCAAGTAGCTTGCTAAGCGCCGACTGAGGCTTCGGTTTTCAGTTACCCTCAACTGGACTTTGAGGTTAAAATCGGAAAACTTGATTAGTGTAAAAACTAACATGAATAATTTTCAAAACATAAAAGGTTTTTAGCAAAGGTCCTAATTTCCCTAAGGATCCAAATTTTCAAGAAATGTGGACTTTAAAACCCACCTTTCGACTTTGGCGTGATTTCATTTCGCGTGTGTACTCCAAAGGTGTGTGTATACTCAAAACGCGTGAGTTTGATTCGTGTGTGAAATAAAAGTGTGAGTGTGTATATATTGTGACCCGAGTGTGATTTCCATAGAGCGTGAGTTATTGTGTTACTAAATAACTTGTGTGTCTTGTGTATTATATCGAGTGAGTGTGAGTCTCATTTTTTGTGTTCTCACTTAAATAAGTGTGTTTACTGTAGTAAATTTCGATTTCTTGTAAGTCTTGCTTGAGGACAAGCAAGGTTTAAGTGTGGGGATTTTGATAACGCCAAAATTATACATGTTTATTGTCGTTATTTCGATCCAATGTTGTTCCATTTGTATGTAATTGTTATACGTATGTATTGTAATTCATGTACATTTGTAAAAAGTCCATTGTGAATGAATAAATGAAGACCAACAGCGTAAACAGAGTTAAAACGAAGATCGAATGCGTAAAACAGCCCGAAACCACTGAAACAGGTCCAAATGCGGCGCATCTCTCTTAGATGCGGCGCGTCTTTGCACCAAATAACTCCCGACAGTTTCAGATGCGGAGCATGAAGACTTCTGGGCCAAAATAGCAACAGATGCGGCGCATCTGAGATGGATGCGGCGCATCCAAGCCAGATGCGGCGCATCTGACCCCCTGCCAATAGTCCTGAGTGCAGAATCGAGCTGGAATCTACTAAACGTAAAGAGATGCGGCGCATCCCAAAGAGATGTGGCGCATCTGGTCACTTTCTGGCCAAAATACCTAGCTTTTGAGGCTATTTAATGAAGCAAATGGTTACTTACTTGAGAGACCTTCACTACTACGTTCTCCCCCAGTTTTAAGACAATTTTCAAGGTCCAAGGAAGGCTGCAAGTTAATCTCCACTCTTTCAACATCAATATTAAGCTAGGATCGTTTATCGCAATTGATACTATTGTTCTATATCTTTTTAACATGAATTCAACTTGTATTTACTGTTTCATTAGTTCTACTATGATTATGTTAGGCTAAAAGCCTTGTGTGTTTGCTTCAATGTAAGATTTATGGCTTGGAATTGTTCTATACTTTGATGTTATGCTAGTTATACATATGTTTGATTGATTTAATTATCTAGTTCAACCGTAAGAACCATTGTTATACATGTTTAGATCATTACTTCAATTATATAGATTGCAACCTATTAATGTGAGTTAACTAGGAAAACAATCTATACTTCAATATATCTAGTAATCTAGACGATTAGATACATACACTTAAGTGATTTTGTTATGTGTTTAATTCGGTAATTGAATAAGTTCCAAAGCAACATAGTTATGAAATTACCTCAAGTGATTGTTGTAATTAAGGTTTCACATGAGTTTAACCGGGTTGAATCTAGGTAGTTAATCAATCTAAATCACCATGTTCTTTCAAGAAATCCATTGTTGTAACTATCTTTATATTCTAGTTCAATTATACGAGTTATGACTTGATTTATGTGAATTTATCAAAGGCTACAATTTGTACTTCAACACCTAGTGATCTAGACACCTATATGTGAATATAGGATGGTAATTGGATGATATTTAGGTTTTACAATCATGTAGTTTACTTAGAGTGATCTTAGTAAACTAGGTTTTATGTGAATTTAACCAAGAAAGAATCTTGTTGATTAAACATAATTCTTAAGTTTATAGATAATGTGAAATTGATATAAACTACTCTATTGTAACTATCGCATAATGGTTTTAATTATAAAAGAACAATCCCTGTCATTTATCAAGCAAAGAAGTAAACACCGCATTCTCATTCTTGTTAATTATTATTTTTATTTACTGTTTCGTTAAACAAAAATACAACTTCAAATACAAACCCCCTTTTTAGAATAATTAATCGTGGTAAAATCATTTAAACAAACTTCTCCCTGTGGATCGAACTGGTCAATTTACTTGCTAGTTACTACATGATCGGGTTTTAGTTGCCTGTATTATGTGTTAATTATTAAGCATATTGTCTACATTTTAAAGGTTACGTCTTGACACATCAGTTTCTCTCTGGTACCCTAAGTACAATGTAACCACAACGTCGTCGGAGTCAAACATTACGCTTGCAGGTATGAAAGAGGCACCTGACATTGCGTCACATAGACTCCACTATCAACATACATTAAGACCGAAAAGCTCGACCTCGAGGGTTCCATTCATCCGATGTCACCCATCACAACACTAAAGTGACCTTAAGTCATCAGTACTCGACGAAACTCATGTTTCATCAATTACGACACAAAAGCGACTACGCGCGAACAAAACAACACCAAGGCCCATTCTCATGGCTTGGTAAAATCTTGCGCCCAACACTAAGGAATGCTTGGAAGCACCAAGTCTTACGCCCTTCACCCGTCAATCCAACCATCATCATAGGGTAATTCCATAAGGAATGCTACCCTTCATTACACTACGCACAAACACAAAATGCATCAAACAAAATCATAAGTACATTTCGAAAGAAATATCGAAAAGTACCTGAACATTGTCGTCAGGTTCTCATGCATCACCAACTAATTCCGAACACGCCGACTTTCAGTATCCCTCCTTCCGGCAATTAAAACACGTAACCTTGTTAGACTTCGCATTCGTACATTCGCGCGATAAATGACCCTGTTGTCCGCAATTATAACACGTGGGTATAAAACCACCGATACCACTCTTCTTCACGCTTCCGACACCCTCGGAAAGACTCTTACTCTTTTTGTTCGAAAGCATCGTAGTTTCGGACTTTCGGTTACTAATATCAGAACCACTCTTCTTTAGAACAAGCGTCTCAAAACCTTTCGCCATGTCAAACAACTCATCAAAAGTTTTCACCGAATTCCTACTAATCTTCTCTTGGTAGTTGTCATTCAAAGTTCGGTAAAATTCTTCCTTCAACATGTGATCATTCCCGACATACTCCGGGAAAAATTGGGTCTTCGATAAGAAAACGAATTTAAGAGTGTTTAAATCCATTGACCCTTGCCTCAAAGCACGCAACTTGTCCTTAAGCTTAGAAAGATCGGCTGAAGTTCGGTATTCCTTGAAAAATTCCGCTTTGAACTCGTTCCATGTGAACTCCATACATTGTTCCTCACCATAGAGTTGAATTTTAGCATCCTACCACAACTTGGCTTCACCCCTTAGCATAATACTACCATACCTCGTCTTCTTCTCGAGAGGGCACTCACTAGTACGAAAGGCCCCCTCCATATCGGAGATCCATCGAGCACTCTTGAGTGGGTCTCTTTCGCCCTCAAAAGTGGGAGGTTGAGCGTCCTTGAAGTTTTTATAATAGATGTCTCGCCTTCCCCTATTATCTTCGTGAAGGACAATCTTAACTTGTTCCTTAACTAGATCAACTACTTGCTCGTTAATCGAATCTAGGAACATCTTCCTAACGTCATCTAGAAAGGCCGCACAATGCCTTTGTATAATGGCCTCAACCTTGGCCGTGAACTCGGAGTCCTCGCCTTGATCATCATTACCATGTCCGTTCCTCGTCTTCATTCTAAGAAATGAACTCGGTTAGGAACGCAACACAAGTGAATTACATACACCGCCACTAAATATATTCACAAACATATAAATATGCCACCGTTCGTACATCCCATCTAGTTCAATACTCGTTGTACATCACTTACTTGACTTGGCTTGCAACCGTAATAATGGTCGCGGAGCATTATTACGCTCACACGCCATGCCGAGCTCATGAATACAACAACCATCTCGCTAGATGTTCAACACAAAATAACATGATTAGTAAAAATATAACCAATACATAGCTAGTTCACCTATTCTCTAAGGCACTAACTAAACCCCGAACCGACCCATAATCCTACAAGTCCCGCAGCAAATAAGCACACACAAAAAGTCTAAGTCTAGGCGCCTATCTCAAGTCACCTAAATCCCTTAGACCATGCTCTGATACCACTTCTAATGACCCAACCCGTTATCCAACCGAATACGCGAAATAATTTTTTTTCTTTTTATTCAGTAAGGGTGCGCGGCGCGCAACCCTATCTGTACGCGGCACGTACAAGCCATTTCAGGTTCTGTCTGGATTTTCCATTTTTCATTTAATGATCTCCCACTTCCCGACACTTTTAGACTAAACGCTATTCACAACATATTATAATATGTAAAACTAACACGTTTCAATAATAAAACAAGTTTTACGACACCAGGCCCACATCTGCCATTTTACAAGTTTCGTACAAAATACAAGTTTTCGACTACATGAGTTTAAGTTCCAAACAAAACTACGAGCATGATGTTTGGGGATAAACTACCCAATCCTAAGTCAAAACCAAAAGTAATCCAAGCAAGCATCAAAAAGAGAAATCGTCTAATCCCGAGCATACCCTTGCCACGTCCGCCTCCGAACCTAAAAATGTAAACAACGAGAGGGTAAGCTAATGCTTAGTGAATGCAATACTTATACGCATACATACATAATTCAATCACTTGCATACACCTACACAAACAACGCAATATCATTAGCAAACCGCAATAATCGAAATAATCATACGTACAACGTTAATAACACTTACATAACCCAATATACACAATGTCGACATTCGACTCGATGGTGGCCGATGAAGAGCGGTAGGTCAAATACGTTAACCACTCACCACCCATCGCATCGCGTACGTGTCCGACGAAGAGCGATAGGTCAAAATCATTAACCACTCACCACTACGCACCATGAGGCCGACGAAAAGTGCAACCAAAACGTTAACACTTACCTCAATCACAAGGATGGCCGATGAAAAGCGGAACCGCTTACCATCCTACAATAAGTGGCCAACAAAGAGCGGATCCCCAAACGGATAACGCTCACCACTTACCCCAACACACATATGTGGCTGACGAAGAGCGATAGGTCAAACATTAATCACTCGCCACATAACCAAACATACACATGTGACCGATGAAGAGTGATAGGTCAAGTACTAATCACTCATCACATAACCAAACGCACACATGTAGCCGACGAAGAGTGATAGGACAACCATTAATCACTCGCTACATAACCAAACACACACATGTGACCAACGAAGAGCGATAGGTCAAACGTTAATCACTCGCCACATGCCTCACCTCCAATTGTGGTCGACAAAGAGTTATTCCTTCCGGATATCACTCACCACATATCGCAACCAAATATAGCCAACGAAGAGCTATCCATACGGATATCACTCACTATATTTTCCAACCCAATTGTGGTCTCCGAAAAGTGAATCCTAACGGATGTCACTTACCACGCCGCACACAAGCAACCAAATTATATACATAAACGTATAAATATTCCACTCACCTCGGTTATGAGAAAGGCAACTCCCGCTTGAGCTCCTAATCGTCCAAATGTAAATCACCTAAGTAATTCACAAATAAATAAGCTAAACACTCTAGCTTATACCCAAAACACCAATAAGTGAAATATTGTCCCATTTGTAAGGACCCGTCCTAATCCATCTGGACGAATACATTACATTTGGTTACATCGCGAGGTACTTGACCTCTATATGATACATTTTACAAACATTGCATTCGTTTTTAAAAGACAAACTTTTATTTACATCGAAAGTTGACAGGCATGCATACCATTTCATAATATATCAAACTATCACTGACTTAATAATAATCTTGATGAACTCAATGACTCGAATGCAACGTCTTTTGAAATATGTCATGAATGACTCCAAGTAATATCTCTAAAATGAGCAAATGCACAGCGGAAGATTTCTTTCATACCTGAGAATAAACATGCTTTAAAGTGTCAACCAAAAGGTTGGTGAGTTCATTAGTTTAACATAAATAATCATTTCCATCATTTTAATAGACCACAAGATTTTCATTTCTCATAAATATACGTCTCATGCATAGAGACAAAAATAATCATTCATATGGTGAACACCTGGTAACCGACATTCACAATATGCATATAAGAATATCCCCATCATTCCGAGATCTTCCTTCGGACATGATATAAATTTCGAAGTACTAAAGCATCCGGTACTTTGGATGGGGCTTGTTGGGCCCGATAGATCTATCTTTAGAGTTCGCGTCAATTAGGGTGTCTGTTCCCTAATTCTTAGATTACCAGACTTAATAAAAAGGGGCATATTCGATTTCGATAATTCAACCATATAATGTAGTTTCAATTACTTGTGTATATTTCGTAAAACATTTATAAAAATTGCGCATGTATTCTCAGCCCAAAAATATAAAGGGTAAAAAAGGCAAATGAAACTCACGCATATAATTATTGTAAAACAGTTAATAAAGCATTTGCATGTATTCTCAGTCCCAAAAATATATATTGCAAAAGCATTTAAAAAGGGAGTAATGAAACTCACCTAATGTATTTTGTAGTAAAAATACATATGACGATATTGAATAATGCAGGGCTGGCCTCGGATTCACGAACCTATATCATTTGTATATTTATTAATACACATATTTTTATTCGAATAAGTTTATATATTATTATTAGTGATGTATTTGTTATAGTTAATAATTTGTAAGTTTTATTAATTATTTATATATTTTCATTTTATATATATATATATATATATATATATATATATATATATATATATATATATATATATATATATATATATATATATATAATTATTAATATAGTAAAGTTATGTATTTTAAATATAATTTTATATCTATACTCTTTATTTCAATACTTGTAATCTTAACAATGTCATTTTAAGAAAAACTTTTATTTTCATATTAGCTTAATAATAATGATATAGATAAAAATTGATAATAATAATATTAATAGTTTTAATAATTTTTGTAAAAAAAATTATAATGATAATATTTTTTAACAATAACCATACTATTAATGATAATCATATTAATACTAATAATGATAATATCAATAATATCTTGTTGGTAATAATAATAATAATAATAATAATAATAATACTAATAATTATGAAATGATACTTATGGTAATATTAGTAATAATACTTATAATAAAGTTTCAAAGTTGTGTTATACGTACACATATAATTCGTGAACTTAAATAGATTCCATATTTATTCTTAATATTATCTATGGTCAATACTGATGATTTTATCTCTATTAATATCATATTTATCGTTCTCATAATCCTAATCTCATCAAAATTTCTATTATTACAATTACTAGCATTTACACACATTCACTTTAGTTTTATTCATTATCATTTGTATTCAATAATTTATAATAATAATAATAATAATAGTAATAATATTAATGAATGTTACTTAATACTTATTTTGATATATTAATGATAATTATAATAACTTAATAATAATAAAAATTATAATACTTGTAATAATAGTAATAACTAATAATAACAATACAAAAAAATAAATAATATTAATTAGTGATAGTAATAATAACTTGATAATAATAATAACAAATAATAATAATAATAATAATAATAATAATAATAATAATTGGAAAACTACCTCATAAGCCTTAAAAAAAATAGTTGCTCACGCCCGGGATTGAACCCGAGACCTCTCGAACACACGCACACCACCTGAACCGTTCTTTCGTCTGGTACTTTTCTGATTATATGCTCATACCCAATTTATTTAAACCCGTTAACTTTTCATTCATCTTCTTCAATATGCAATCGACCAGAATCAAACGAATACGAAAATCAATTATCTAGTTGTTTTTAGGACTTCCCACTAAATTATAATCGAACCATAACAGCCCTTGAATTAATTGAAAACAAAGATATCAATTTTAAAACAGCTTCTGCTGTTCGTGACTTCAAGAGAAGAACTCAAAATGGATTTTCAATTTTAAGGTCGTTTTACATTATCTTTATAACATGAAATATCTTGTAAATGATTTCTTGAAACTATCTAAACCATCAATTTAACAGGAAACATAAAACAATTCGTGAATTTTGTGATGAACACATTGTTGACTTTTTAACACAAAAGCTTTGACTTCAAAATTGGAATTCAATTCGATGAATTGACAATTAAAACTTTCCAGATAGTTTTCATAAAAGATTTCTAACAACTCTGTTTTAATAGATTTTAAAATTTGTTAAAAAAAATCGAACTTCTGAATTTGAAAGTAAGAACAGGGCAGTCGGCATTTTTATAAAATTTCAATTGAATTTTCAATGTTTTAATTAGAATTGTGTTATCAGATAGGTATATAGAGGGTAAGCGATATCGTCACAGCTCACTGGACCCAATTACAATTTGTTTGATAGTTTAACTGATCCTATCTAAAATATTCGCTCAGTAAAAGTAATTAAAGAAAAATAAAAGTTGATAGTGATATATAACAGCCTTAGTACGATCGATTGAGATGCTTATCTATTCAGGAGACAAGAACAAAAATTAGATACAGTTTTGAATGAAATTAGAAACTGAATTGGATTCTTTAAATATAAATACGTATATATCTATTTATATATATACCTATATAGTGTATTTAGATAATTATATACTAGTATATGTATTTAATTATATATCTAGCTGTAATTTAAATATATATGTATATGTAATAGATCATATTATGTATTAATACTATTATTAGTTTTATATATAATAATAATAGTAAAATTAATATTAAGGATAATAATATCAATAATTAATAATTACATATCTTAATAATGTTACTAGTAATATCAAAAATGATTTTATTAATAATAATAACAGATAATAATAATAATATTTAGGATAATTATACTATTAGTTATAACAATATTTTTAATGATGTTATTAAATGATCAAATAATAAATTGTATTATTTATAGTAATAATAATAATATATATATATATATCAATGATAATGATTCTTTTTAATAATAATACTAGTAATATCGAGTTACATATTTCAATTATATATATATATATATATATATATATATATTAACAATACAAATAATAATATTAATAACAATAATGAGTGTGGTACTAACTATATTACTATAACAAATCAGTTATATCAAACTTCATATCTAGATGTTATATATTGAAAATAATACTTTTAGAAATACTGATTTTAATATTAATATTAATAATGATAATAATAATAATAACTCATACATATCCAATCTCCTATATTAATATTAATATCGACTTTAGCAAAAATAACGAACATAATACAACATTTATACGTTAACTTATAATTACATATAATATATTAGCTTTACATTTCATTGCTTATGTAATACTTATTTTATTTAATAACATATTTGAATATTTAACATTTATATATTTTATATATATTTCAATATAATAATCATATATATTTATATATATTCATTTCAATAGTAACCTAATTATTTTATTTATCATTTTACATTTTTAATTCTTTTTGATTAAAGTGTATCTCAAAATATTATCTATAACCCTTATACTTATTTTGATACATATATATTTATCTATTTATTTACACACAATTGTTCGTGAATCGTCGGGTAAGGTTCAATGGGTAATTGATTACATGAATATAGATTTCAAAACTTTCGAGACTCCACATTACAGATTTTGCTTATCGTGTCGAAATTATATTAAGATCAAGTTTAAATTTGATCGGAATTTCCCGGGTCATCACACCATTTGCACTTACTTTCATTTTGACTAAGTTAAAATCTCACCCGAAAAATCCCATAATCACAATCGACTAGTGATTATGTTCCAACAACTCATTTTACTCAAGGTTTTATCATCAAAACATATTACTTGTATCAATTTACACAAAACCCATTTTGACCTAATCTCAAGTCAAAACACCCATTTGCAAGCTTACACAATTAATCACTTATAACCTAAGTTAACTAGTGATATTAACACCCAAACATGATTATCAACTAATCAATTTCATCATCTAACCCAAAACCCACCAACAATGGTTATCAACACCATTTACTAGCTCAATCACCCAATTATCAACTAGTGGGTTTACTCAAGAACACCCAAATCAAAACCCCAACTATGAACACTAATCAAACTATGAAAACTCGGAGTTAGAACTTACCAATACTACCACAACATAGCTAGGAGCGAGATGAACAACTTTAACACTCGAGCTTTTGATCGATTCGAGCTCCTTCTTCCCCAAATCTCTAAATCTCTCTCTAGAAATCTCTCTCTAGGAATGAAGTGAGAGTGTTTGTGGATTTGAAAGTGATCCAAAACTAGATCCAATTCTGGTATTAAGGCCACAGATCCGTCCCCAAGTGAAATGACCAAAATGCCCTTCATTTAACTCTAATTAAAAGAAAATAGAAAATTGCCATCAGATAAGGTGCGCTGCGCGCACCACTGCTTGTGCGCGACGCGCACAAGCTCAAACTCAGTCTGTCAGTTTCAGTTTAATTCATTTCAATTATCCAACATTTATGTACACCTGTACACTTGGATTTAGGGTCTTACAAATCCAATCAAAAGGCTTTTAGCACTCTTGTCAATAGATTTTTATCTAATTGAGTGAAGAGTATATGGAAGCCAATGAGAAGGCTCAAATAACTCTTGTGAATAGCATGTATGATAATAGTACCATCAACCGTCAATAGAACAAACACATACTAAGTTTTATACATTTTTAAAGAATCGACTGTAGGATTGGACAACTTATCTTCATTGATAAGGATAATGATAAGATTAGTTAGTTAGCTAATTATGGTCAATATTTGTTGTATATTTCTACTCCTATACAATAGGGATTTAGTTTTAGTCTTGTGCTTATCTCATACGCATGTATGTATGTACCTGTATAAATTGCAAACCAATTACATAATGAAAGTTAACATTTCAACTCATCTTCTCTATATGGTATCAGCAGAAACTATCGATCTTTATACTTTCTGGTGACCAATTTTTTTTTTTTGCCCTGCAACTATGTCTGCACACACAATACCCAACGATCTTGATCCCAAATCCCCGATCATAATCGTCACTCTCAATAACATTATCAAACTCACCTCTACGAATTACAATTCGTGGAAGCTACAGATTCAAGCAACACTAGATGGATATGGGCTATTCAAATACCTTGATGGTTCATTCCTCCACCACCAAAAACAACTTCATCGTCTGAAGTGAATCCGGCGTATCACACTTGGAGCCGCCAGGATTGCCTGCTATTCGATGCCCTCATCGGTACCTTGGATCAGCATGTTGTGCCACTTGTTTCCCTCACCACAACGACGAAGGAGATGTGGGACACACTTGCCACCACGTTTGCGAGTTCATCTCGCGGACACATAAAGCAACTCAAACAACGGTTGAAGGGCATCACCAAAGGCCCTCAATCTATCACGGAATATATGCATTCCATCAAAACTATCACTGATCAATTGGCACTTCTAGGATCTAAGATGGAACAATAGGACATTGCTGACAAAATCTTAGACGGGTTGGACGACTCCTACCAATCGGTCATTGATGGCGTGAACGCAAGGGATAAGGCTATTTCATTCACCGAACTTCATGAAAAACTCATCAACCATGAACTCACCATACAACAACAACCTGCTCTTGGAAGTTTACCTTCAACAGCCAATCCCACCACCATTCGAAACAATAATCGCACTACCCACTCCACCTATTCACAATTCCGAATTCCTACTAACAGAACCTCATCCACTCGATCCAACAACTCCTACACTGGTGCACGACCATTCCTTGGCACATGTCAATGGTGTCACACCAAGGATCACTCTCTCCAACGATGTCCAGTTTTTGCCGAAGCTCATTCTACAATCACTCCACCAAGCTATCGTGCAAATTCGCCATGGGCTAATGCCACCACCATCCAACAGACACCTTCAGGCACAGGTTACTCGATTCTGGAGCATCTCATCATGTCACACAAGATTTAGCCAACCTATCTATCCATAATCCATACACGGGTATCGAAGAAATTGTTGTAGGTGATGGTAAGGGTCTCCCAATAACTCACATTGGGTCAACTACACTTTCTACTTCCTCAAAAAACTCTTTCTTTATCTAATGTCCTATATGTTCCTACTATGCAACGCAATATCCTTTCTATCTTTCACCTTTGTAAAGATAATTATTTACTAATAGCCTTTACCTCTGATTACTATGTTGTGAAGGATCGGCTAACTGGAACCATACTCCTCGTGGGACAACCTAAAGATGGCATCTATCAGATTTCGTCTTCCATATCTTCCATTGTTGCCTACTCCACCGTTCGAGCATCTACCAAGGAATGGCACCACTAATTAGGCCATCCTTCTTTATCTATTTTCATAACCTTAGTTGCATCATTAAATTTAAATGTCTCTAGTGATTTTTCTTCTTGTAATGCTTGTCAATGCAATAAAATTCATAAGCTTCCATTTAGCAACAACACATTGACTTCTCATGCACCTCTTGATCTACTGTATACAGATGTGTGGACATCTCCAGTCTACTCATTCGATGGATACAAGCATTACGTTATCTTCGTTGATCATTTTACTAGATACATGTAGTTTTATCCTCTTAAAAATAAACCTGATACAATAAATGTCTTCATTAGGTTTAAAGCCTTGGTAGAAAAGTATTTTGACAAACCAATCAAAACTTTATATTCAGACAATGGTGGGGAATACATTGCCCTAGACGAATTTCTTTCTCATCATGGTTTTTCTCACCTAACAACTCCGCCACATACACCCGAACACAATGGACTTGCCGAACGTAAACATAGACATATTGTTGAAATAGGTCTCTCTCTTTTATCCCATGCTCGATTACCAATTGAATTTTGCTCTCTTGCACTCACCACCACCTCCTATCTTATTAATAGGCTACCAACACCGATTCTCTCAAATCAATCCCCTTATCAAGAACTCTTCGGTACACCTCCTAACTACCTCAAACTCCGAAGTTTTGGATGCCTTTGCTATCCTTGGCTTCGTCCTTACACGAGCCATAAGCTGGACACACGCTCTCAACCTTGTATATTCGTTGGCTATTCCTCCACTCAAAGTGCATACTTCTGCCTAGATCCTGTCACTCATCGAATCTATACATCAAGACATGTGAAATTTATTGAAAATGAATTTCCATATCCCACTCTATCTACCTCATTATCACCTTCTACTTATCCAACACCTGACACATGGTGCCAAGTAGATGTCACCATTATACCACCTTCATCGACATCTGCACCCACTGACCCACTACCCACACCTGACTCACCATCACCAAGTAATCCACAAGCACTATCAACCACACAAACTAACTCTACCAACACCATAACTACCTCTACCGCCCCTCTAAACACTCCTGCACCGCCTACTACCACCATTACCACTCGATCATAAAATCGTATTTTCAAACCAAACCCCAAATATGCCAATCTCACCTCCATGCACACTAGACATGTTGAACCCACCACGGTTACACAAGCTCTCTCTGACCCACGATGGAAGGCTGCCATGCTTCATGAGTTACAAGCACTTCATAACCTTGAAACATGGGAACTTGTCTCTCCCGAATCTGCGCAAAACCTTGTTAAGTGCAAATGGATTTTTTGCATTAAATATAATCCCGATGGCACCATTGACCGCTATTGTGCTCGACTTGTTGCTAAGGGATTTCAACAACGTGTTGGTATAGATTACACTGAGACGTTTAGCCCCGTGGTTAAGCTAGCTACCATACGCACCCTTCTATGTCTAGCCGTCACCCAAAATTGGTCCCTCAGGCAACTGGATATCAATAATGCATTTCTTAATGGCAGATTGCAGGAACGGGTGTACATGACTCAACCACCGGGCTTTCCTGATGCTACTTATCCCACGCACGTATGCAAGCTTCGTAAGGCAATCTATGGCCTCAAGCAGGCACCACAGGCATGGTAAATGGAACTTACCAATTTTCTTCAAGGTTGTGGCTTCAAACGATTCATCTCAGATGCCTCGTTATTTATTAATAACACGCAATCAGCCCCGATGTATCTTATTGTCTATGTTGATGACATCGTCTTGACAAGTCCAAATCCACGAGTGCTCGATGACTTCGTCACTACGCTATCTCACAAGTTTGCTCTCAAGGATCTTGGTTCTCTATCGTATTTTTTGGGCGTTAAAGTTATACCATCGACTAGTGGTTTGTTTCTTAACTAGCGCAAATATATCCTTGAGAAAGCTGATATGATGTATGCAAAACCAGCTACAACACCAATGGCCACCAATTGTACTTTACTGCTTAACTCGGGTACTCTCATTAATAATCCGACCGAGTATCGTACCCTTGTTGGTAGTCTTCAATATCTCACACTAACGAGACCGGATGTGGAATTCACTGTTAATCGGTTGTCCCAGTTTATGCATGCTCCACGTACTAGCCATTGGGCTGCATTGAAACACCTTTTGGGTTATCTCCTTGGTACTATCGATTACGGGGTTTCATTGTGTTGTGCATCACCTATGACACTTCATGCATTTTCGGACTCAGACTGTGCAGGAGACAAGGATAACTAAATTTCCACCATGGGTCATGTTGTTTTCCTTGGTAAAAATCCTATTGCGTGGAGCTCTAAGAAACAAAGGTTTGTCTCACAATCTTCTACTGAAGCGGAGTACAAGGCAGTTGCATCTACCTCTGCAGAGGTGCTTTGGGTATATAATCTACTTCGTGAGATGGGTATTCGGCCCACACCACAGCCGGCCATTTACTGTGACAACCTAGGTGCTACTTTATTAAGTGCAAATCCGGTTTTTCACTCAAGAATGAAGCATTTAGCTCTTGCATATCACTTCGTTCGAGAACATGTGCAACAAGGCACTCTTCGTGTTTCACGAGTGTCTACTGATGATCAACTAGCTGACGTGTTTACGAAGCCGTTGCCTCATGCCAAACATGATTTTCTGTTATCCAAGATCGGTCTCACATCTCGATCGTCCGTCTTGCGGGGGCATGATAAGGATAATGATAAGATTAGTTAGTTAGCTAATTATGGTCAATATTTGTTGTATATTTCTACTCCTATACAATAGGGATTTAGTTTTAGTCTTGTGCTTATCTCATACGCATGTATGTATGTACCTGTATAAATTGCAAACCAATTACATAATGAAAGTTAAGATTTCAACTCATCTTCTCTATATTCATCTCCTTATGAGATGGCAAACAATACAATAAACAATCTAAAGGATAAAATCATCGGCTGCAACATCCATCCCATGAATGCTTTAATATGTTACTATCATATATGTTATCACCTCACCATTTTGGTGTCTTCATATAACCATATCTTGCAATATAGCTGGTACACGTTAATAAATTATACAACATACCTTTCGACGGTACTAAAAAATTATTTACAGTTAAAAAAACACTCATTTTTTTAGTTTATGAATTCATAAGATGCAATCATAGCGTCGATGTTGCTCCTCGATCAAAACACACATATCAGCTACAATAATTTACCAACCTAACTGAAAGAGCATGTTAAAAGAGAGCAACTGACCTCATGTTAATAGCAGCAACCAAAAGAATAAAACGAACACCCAAATCGCAACACCACACCAGTGTAAACAATAACCATATAAAAACTTAAACGAAAATTTTCGGTTAGCAGGTTGGTGGAAACAAATAAGAATATCAGGTTGGTGAGATAAATTAAGGCGTAAAAGATATTTTCCAGAATAATAAGATACCTAGGTTGGTGGCGACGATGGTGTCGCCGGCGATGCTCGCACAATGGGCGACGGACTACAACTGCTACCTCCAACCGCGCCACACAAAAATCAATCGTAGATAAAAGGCTGAAGTTAAATGTATGTAACCCTAACGGTACCTCCAATCGTAATGCTACCAGAAACACCCCTAATAAATCGTCCGACTATAAAGGGCTAATAGCTAATTTTTCTTGTCAACAAACAACAAAACGAAAAACATATCTAGCGAAATAGGAACATCGCAAGGGCTAAACAGTAGTTGGATCGGTGGAAAATGAACCCTAATTGAAACAAATGATTAAAAGCATTAGGAAATTCGTGGGAACTCTCACAAAATACGCATAAGAACCCAAAGGTTTGAGAAATGCCTAACAAGTGTTTTATTTTGGATAAGAAAGAATGTCCCATAACCTTAAAACACTCACGATGACACGTTTTACCCTTTTTTATAAGAAAAAAATTGAGTGAACAGTAACCGAGATCCAATCAAAAGGCTTGATTCACTCATGTTAATAGCTTTTTATGTAATTGTTTACAAAAACGATGAACGAAAGGTAGCGTATTTCATGTTGATCTAATAATAAGATCAATCTTATAGTATAACGGGTAAACTAGTTTATAACCCGCGACTTCGAGAAAGCATATGTATTTATTTTTTTGTAAAAATGGTGTAAAAACTGCACCAAATATTTAATTAATCACGATTTGAAACATATTATATAAGATCCTAAATCATGTAATGTATTATATAAAAAATAGTTTTGTTTATATATATATATATATATATATATATATATATATATATATATATATATATATATATATATATATATATCAGATAATGTTTGCATAAAAGTATACGAATTTTCATAAGTGTAGAATAAAATTGAAAGTAAGTGAACATAACAAGTCAAGATATGAAACCTATAGTTAGAATTTTTTTTTTTTTTTTTTTTTTTAACAGCGATTAGGATCACCCGAGGGGGACTTTAACCACCCGTTGCGATCATCTCCCGTTTCGGCTATGCCGATGCAGCGATAAACCCCGCCCTCATCGCTGCCCAGGAGGAAACCTTGAAACCAATCCAAGGGCACGGCCAAGTAAAACCCCCTCCCCTTTACCCCCAAACGATATGGGAAAGATGCCATGGGTGGATACTTCATGACAGAGATGCAATTGTGTTTTTAATATATAGCCAACGGGGGTCTAACTCCTGACCTCCCCTAAAGGAGGCAGGCCACCAACCGCTGAACCACATCACAATTTCATCATTAATAGGAATATGAAACCTATAGCTAGAAATCTATCCCTCTTCTTATTAAATTAAAAGCTTAAATAAGTAATATTCTTTTCAAACAAAAAATCTTAGCCATCCATTAAAACTAATTAAATGATTACAACCATTGGATCTAAAGTTGAAATGATTATTACTTAATACAAATTTCAATTTAATTTAATATTACATCACTACCCCTATTCATAACAAAAATTCAAAAAAATACGACAAATAAGGAAAATTGCCATTTAAATTTGAGAAACACGTTTTTTAAAAAAAAAATCTATTAAATACGGATACAATCAACACGGCATTTAAATAAGGATACATTTATTTAGGGATACAACTATCTCGGCCTTTAAATTAGGGATACACGTTTTCTTAAAAGATTTAAATCCATCAAATAGTTTTTAATAATTACCATAAGGGATTATAAAATAATTAAATAGTATAATCAGAAACATGGATTGTGTGTGTGGAAACAAAAAATTAACTGAACGAAATAAGGGTATCATTTTTCAAATTATCACAATGAATTAGGTATGAGTGATGATATGTACACAACTCATTTTTATTATATACACAATCATTATATTTTACAGAGTATAACATTGTAAAGCATTATGGTTGTGCACATAACAAAAACAGGTTGTGTACATATCACTCCCCATTAGATATACTGCCATCAACTGAACGAAACAAAAAATTCGGAAATTATTAAAATTATAAATTATATTATACGGAGTATTATATTAAATTATAAATAATTTATATTTATGTTACGGAGTATAATTTGATTTAATTGCATTTATTTTATTAACATGACTTATTTTGGCAAATCGTATTCAAACTATCAAAGTCAAACATCCCCCAAATCACCCCAATTTCTTTTTCAATCACACACCTTCATCATCGGCTCATCGCTCATATAATCTAATCCCACAATAAGAGACATTTGATTATATCAAATCTGTTAAATCTTATTCATATATACTCCAACGTGTTCAATAATTTTGGAGCAAATCGTATCCGTCCAATATTAGCGGAAGTAATGGTAATATACATATACAATATACAATATCAATATCAATTACAATCGATCGTTTCATATGACTTGAACTTCCAGCCTTTTTCCCACCTCTCTGTTGATTTTTAGAATTTGCAATATTTCAACTTTGTACAATAAAAAGAGACCCAGCCACTTTGGATTCAAACAAATAAATTAATACCGATATTTTATCAAACGAATATTACTTGCTGATCGAATCAACCGAACACTGAAAACCTTGGATTAAATCAGGTAAAGTTACACAAAATGTCGTAATAATTTGTTTTTAATGTTCTTTTTTTGTTTTCTCATATGTTCTAATATTTAGATTTATCGTTAAGAATTTGTTTTTTGTTTTTTTTCCTTCAAATTCTTTAATTCTATTAAGGTTGGTTAATAATGTAATTTCCAGTTTATTGATCCAATTTTTAGATTTGTTTGGTTATGTATTGTTTGTTGTAGCATGTTATGGTCAATGTATTATATTTCTCTGCAACAAAAGTCAGCTAAGCGAGCTCTTTTCCATGAAGAAGGTAATCTGTCTAACTCTTTACAATAGTGGTAGTAGTAGTAGTAGTAGTAGTAATAATTAATAATAATAATAAGTTATGCATGTCAATAAGTTGTGTTAGTATTATTCTTTCATCTTGCACGTGTTTTTTCTTGGTGGTCACGGCGTTGATGTCATTTCAGCCAACGGGTCAAGTGAAGATATATTATCTCGGTTACTCAATTATGTTTATTACGTGTAGTTTCTGCATTTTTGTTGTTCATTTATTATGCAATTGTTTGCTGTCAAGTGAGCAGCTCTCTGTTCTTCTGCAGCAGTTGATCATAGATTCTATGTTGAAGAACACGCAGGTTTGTTCCTAATATTAAATTCGTGTTTAATTATTCATTTATTTTTACTTTTTAACATACATAGGTTGGGTGTAGTATGCATTTTGTGGTTTAGTAGCTTCTTTCTAAATGCTTTGTGCTTTGTTGAATAAGTCATAATCTTTGAGCAATTGCATGATGTCGTTGACAATTCTATAATGATGAGCAGAAATAAGTGAACAAAATGTGATGGGATGGTAGTTGCTTTTCTTTATGTTGCTAAGTTTAGTTACAATACTATTTTGCTTTTGAACTTTTGTAACTGGTACTCTTCAGCCAAGAGTGAGTACAAATAAGTGAATAAAACGTGTGGGTATGTGAGTATTATGTTGCTTTGTATACACAGGTGGGAGATTCAAGTCTGAGATTCTGACTTTGGGTTATATGATTTGGAAATTTGGCAGGATTGGGTAAAGGGCAGATAGGCTTGGGTCAAAACAGTATCATTAATGTGTAGGTCAAGATGAGTCGGTTCATATCGGGTTAGGTAACAGTTATATATATATAAATATGGGTCAAATAGTTGACTTTCATATGATGTTGTTTTACAGTTTAGGAAGTCGGCGGCTTTTCACCCGTCTAACCGATTTTATTTTTTGTCGTGTTAACTTTTGTCCATTTAGGTTTGGTTAAATGACATACCACATATATATGTTATTATGTTTATTTGTTTAGTATTTTGTGTTGCTTTATTTTTCTGCTTTGTTCATCCAAAAAAATTCCTGACCGTTACTTCATTGTGTTTGTTCAGGCGTTACGAGTTACTATTCAGACTAAGGTGACTGAACCTACATGTGTAGTCATTGTAATGCGTTATTGTGTAATCATTGTAATCGATCGTGTGATTATTGGACCTCATTTGGTACATACTCTAAGGTGAATGAAAGGACATAAATTTTGCTGGCTACTTGATGGATATCATTAATATGTTACCATGGATAACAAGTTTGTTAATTTAGTATTAAAGAGGCAAGCATCAATGTTGAAGCCATCTTTGGAAAGGTTAGTCATGTGATTTTGTAACTTCAAGTGAACCCCGTGCTTATACTTTTTCTGTATAATGCCAAAGGTGCCTAACAGATTTATTTTAGTTAGAGTGTGACCGTAGGGTATATAATTCGTCCATTCCTCTTTACTATTTCATATTTTAGTTGTTAAAGCAATAACAAGAATGTTTATATAGTTCAATTAAATACCTATAAAAGTTAGAATGTGCTTGTGTAGAGATGGTGGATTTGAATTATGCTAATATTTGATGTCTTGCTATTAAAATATTGTTCACTTAGCACTATTTGATGGGTTGTTATAATAGTTGCAATATTGAATTTCATCTATTTTATTTTTTGGAATTTCTAATATAGGTCGCGCTGAATCTTAAACACAAAGTAAGAAAGGAGGCAAATACGGGCTGCCATATGAGTCAACTCTACAAGTGGGTTATATTTATATTAGTACATTATGACATATTAGTCGCCATTTGATTTAGTATAACAAATTTGACTATTATTTCATTTTATTTCTACTTTATCATAACAAAATTTTTAAAAAAATCCCGCGAATTCGCGGGTCTTTAACTAGTTAATATGAATATGAAGGTTAAATTTATTTTTTTTACGGCAAAATTTGGATTTTATAGAAAACACGCTCTCTAGCAAGGAGCTAAGAGAGAATTACAACAGAATAGAAAGTCACAAGTTCCAATTTGAAACTAAATGACTTCTATTTTTAATCCAACGAAAAGAAAATAATCTAACAAAATCAAAAAGACTATTTCTATTACAAAAAGGATTACTAAAAACAATGCCGTTCCGATATCGCCAAATCGCCCATAAGAGAGTGACTATGATAGCAATGATCCGCTCCTTGTTGGAAGTAGATAATCGAAATCCTTCTATCCAACTGTAGAAAGTATCCCAAGAAGAAAAAAACCGGCATCCCGCAACTCAACCACATTCTCACCCGATGCCAAAGATCCGTAGCTAACGAGCAACCGAAAAAGACATGGTCACTTGTCTCAATACCATTGTTACAAATAGGACATACATTAGAATTGATATCAATACCTTTTGCGGAAAGATTCCAACGAAGAGGTAACAAATCCCGCCTCAAAAGCCACAAAAAAATATTAACTTTCCTCGGGATCATCTTGAACCATTCCGTTTTAATTGAAGAGACAGGTAACATGACTCGATCCATATGTTCTCTGGCCACTTTCACTGTGAATAACCCATCCGATTTGAGAGAGCAGGACCATCGGTCCATTCTGTCCGAGAGATGGCAAGTACTGATATAATCACAAAGATCATTTAACAGCTGATTATTTCGACTACCAATGTTGACTCTAGACCAAGTCCAATTCCAACTTCCGTCGACCCACTTATCTGAAATAGTGTCATTTTTGTTTAAATCTAGATGAAAAAGCCTATTAAAACGAGACGAAAGGCATGACGTCCCGCACCATAAGTCATGCCAAAACTGATATTTCTCCCGTTGCCTATCTCCATGTGAAAAACATTAGAAGGAATCGTAGAATCTGACACAATTTTAGAGCATGAAGACACAATGTTCGACCATGTGGTTGTAGGACCTCCTAATGTTATCTCAAATACATTCCCATGAATCGATTTAATTATAGAAACCCAATAGTCTTCAGAATTAACTAAGTACCTCCATCTCCACTTTAAGATCAAAGCAAGATTAAATGCTTTTAAACTTAACGTTTAAGCCACCATTATCAAAAGAAGCTAAGACCGAGTCCCAATTAACCCAATGCATCTTTTTGACCGACTCGTTCCCGCCCCAAACAAATCTTGCTCTAATCGACTCCAACACTTTTAGAATAGATTCGAGGCATTTAAATAGAGACAAAAAGTAAATACCGAGACTGCCCATAACGGACTTAATAAGAGTCAATCTTCCGCCCGAGGATAGCAAATTAGCCTTCCAAGATGAAAGCTTTGAACGAAATTTGTCAACTAACGGTTCCCAATTCGAGGTCAACTTCATATTGGCACCGATTGGAATGCCAAGATAAGTAGTTGGAAATGACCCAACCCTACATCCTGCTTCATTCTCCAAAAGAATTAACCTCGTGATTGTCAACACCAATGCCGAACATATGCGATTTGGCTACATTTATCTTTAAATTTATTATATACCAATTGTATATATAGTTCACTGTATATATTTATATCATTAAAAAATTTAATATTAATTCTTTTCTGCATAAAATTAATATTTTCATTTGGTAATGGGCAATGGACATATTACATACTCGTCTCATCTTATTAAAAAAGGGTTTGGAGATCAATGGGATTGAATGCTTGTTTTGTATCTATGGTATTGAGTCTTATTACAATGTTGTGCTCGAGTGCCTGATTGCTGCAGATGTTTAGAGAAATATTAGAGTTTGAATTTATATGTCGTTACCTATGTTCATTGTTTGATCATAGTAGATTTCTTAGTTTTGATCATTTGCGCACTAAAATGGAGTCGAAGGCTAAATTGCACGCGGTTGCTTTAACAGTTAAACATATTTGGAGATGCAGGAATAATGTGCTTTTTCTGTTAAACCGATGAAGAAATGTTTGTTATTTGATTTTATTTGTAGTTCTCCGTTTTCTTGAATTACTGGTAGACGAAAAATTAACGTATCTTGAGACTTTTGGCTTTTGAGGCCTTTTTCGAACGGTGAGTTGTACTTTTAATTGGTTAATATTTCAAAAAGTATGGAGACACAAGTTATTTATGAATGTTTACATTTGTTAAAAATAACCTTTAAAGCTATCTTTAGATTAGATCCTACTAGTTATCGATCATACTTGTAGTTATCTATAATATCATATAAATCTCTAAATTGATGATGTCATAAATAAGAATTTTCTAAGTTTAAAAAAAAAATTCAAAAATAAAGAATAAATTTCTAAGTCCCTCATGATGATGTTATTAAAATAATTAATTATATTTAATAAAAATATTAACATGTTCATTGTATAATATATGAAGTAATATGTACAACCTTATAATAAAACACCCCATGACCATATGTACAATTTTTGAAGCATTATGTATAACCTTAAGGTAAAATATCTCCATGACCATATATACAATATTTGAAGTATTATGTACAACTTTATGATAAAATATCTCCATGATCATATATATACAAACTTTAAAACAAATTGTACAATCTTTTTCAAAACACCTCATGAACACATGTACAAGATTTGAAGCATATTCTACAACCTTTATATAATAATTGTATTTTAAATTAAAAAAAAAATTAAAGATGCATTTGTTATTATTAATAATTATTATTATATATATAAATACTCAATTTTAGAACAAATTTTATTATTATAATGTTATTATTATTATTTAAATATGAGTTCTCTTTACAAGATTAATTACGTTACATATGTATCCGAAATACATGTCTCAATAAAATGTTGTAATGTAGACTTTTATGAGAAGGAATATAGTAATTGTGATGAAAAATAAAAGATTGTCGAGGGAGAATAAATATAATTCATTTATTCTGACCAAGTTAAGTATATAAATATGTTTGTAAAAGCAACGACAAGTTTTTTAGTCGGACTATGTGGTTTCACTGGTCATTAAACTAAATAACTTTATCATTTACGTTCACTTAATACCTAAAACATATCATTAAACTATTTTGTTTAAACAAACTCGTGGTTTCATGGATCATTTCACCAGTTATTATTATATTTATACTAGCCTGAGACCCGCGAATTCGCAGGGTTATTTGACTTATTATTATCTAGTAATGCTTCAAATCAATATATTACAGAAATATAGTAGTGTTTGTAGTGACCCGAACTTTTCCATGTTTATATATATTAAATGAAATTGGTATATTTACATGATTAAATGTTTTCAACATGTTAAGCAATCAAACTTGTTAAGACTTGATTATTTGAAATGAGTTTCATGTAGACAATTGACCACCCAAGTTGACCGGCGATTCACGAACGTTAAAACTTGTAAAAATTATATGATGTTATATATATATATATATATATATATATATATATATATATATATATATAGTTAACATGATATTATGATAAGAAAGTATCTCACTAGGTATATTAACAATGAGTTATATACATAAAATGAGACTACTAAATTAAGAAACTCGAAACGATATATATAACAATTATCGTTATGACAAATCTAGACTAAATATATCCTAACTAATTTATATTGTATTATACATATTATATAATCTTGGGATACCATAGACACGTATACAATGTTTTGACAAATCATATCGACCCATCTATATATATATTTCGGAACAACCATAGACACTCTATATGCAGTAATGCTTGAGTTAGCTATAGAGGGTTGAGGTTGATTCCAAAATAATATATATACTTTGAGTTGTGATCTAGCCTGAGACTTGTATACACTGGGTCGTGGATTAATTCGAGATAATATATATTGATTTAATTCTGTACATCTAACTGTGGACAACTAGTTGTAGATTACTAACGTTGGACTGCTAACTTAACAAACTTAAATCGTTAAAATGTAATAAAAAAATGTTGTGAATATATTTCGATCATACTTTGATATATATGTATACATTTGTTATAGGTTCGTGAATCAACCCGTGGCCAAGTCTTACTTCCCGAAGAGTAAAAATATGTGAAAGTGAGTTATAGTCCCACTTTTAAAATCTATTATTTTTGGGATGAGAATACATGCAGTTTTATAAATATTTTATAAAATAGACACAAGTGATCAAAATTACATTCTATGTTGAATTATCGAACCGAATATGCCCCTTTTTAGCTTGGTAGCCTAAGAATTGGTGTTTATGATAATTGCCACCAATTGACGCGAATCCTAAAGATAGATCTATTTGGCCCAACAAGCCTCATCCGAGTTACGGATGCTTTATGATAATGCTAAAAACGAACATTTATTTCATAGCATTATCCCTCAAGAAAGACAAGCTTTTAGTTGCAATTGTTCTATTTACAAGTGATATTCGTTTAAATAATAAAAGGTGAAGACAAAAGACAGATTCGACGAATTGAAGACGCAAACGACCAAAAAGCTCAAAAGTACAAAGTACAATTAAAGTGGTTCAAATTATTGATAAGAAACGTCTCAAAATTACAAGAGTACAAGTCGCAAAATGCAAAATACAAGATATTAAATTGTACGCAAGGACATTCGAAAATCCGGAACTGGGATCAGAGTCAACTCTCAACGCTCGACGCAACGGACTAAAAATTACAAGTTAACTATGCACACAAATATAATATAATATTTAAATAATTCTATAAATTATTTATATATTATATATTATATTAAAAACCGTCGGCAAGAAAGAAAACAAGCTCATGTGAGCTGGAAAAAGAGGCCATGCGATCGCATGGCCTGGAGGTGCATTTTTCATGCGATCGCATGGCAGTAGGTATCAGGCCACACTCCTATAAATTCGCAGTTTTAGTTGATCAAATATATATCTTTTCCATCTATCTCTCTATCTCACTCGTATAATATATATATATATATATATATATATATATATATATATATATATATATATATATATATATATATATATATATATATATATATATATATATTAATTTTAATTTTAATTTCTAATAATAAGGGTATGTTAGCGAATGTTGTAAGGGTGTAAGTCGAAATTCTGTCCGTGTAACGCTACGCTAATTTTAATCATTGTAAGTTATGTTCAACCTTTTTAAATTAATGTCTAGTAGCTAAGTTATTATTATGCTTATTTAAGCCGAAGTAATCATGATGTTGGGCTAAAATATTAAGACGGGGTAATTGGGCTTTGTACCATAACTGGGGTTTGGACAAAAGAACAACACTTGTGAAAATTACACTATGGGCTATTAATGGGCTTTATATTTGTTTAATTAAATAATAGTTTGTTAATTTAATATAAAGATTTACAATTGGACGTACCTATAAATAACCATATACACTCGATCGGACACGATGGGCGGGATATTTATAAGTACTAATAATCGTTCATTTAACCGGACACGGGAATGAATTAATAGTTAATAGACTTATTAAAACAGGGGTGAATTATATACAAGGACACTTGGTGTAATTATAGTTTAAGTCCCCAATTAGTTGGAATATTTGACTTCGGATATAAGGATAATTTGACGAGGACACTCGCACTTTATATTTATGACTGATGGACTGTTATGGACAAAAACCAGACGGATATATTGAATAATCCAGGACAAGGTACAATTAACCCATGGTAATAAACTAAAATCAACACGTCAAACATCATGATTATGGAAGTTTAAATAAACATAATTTATATATTTCATATTTAATTGCACTTTTAATTATCGCAATTTTATTTATTGTCATTTTATTTATCGCATTTTAATTATTATCATTTACTTTACGCTTTAAATTAAGTCTTTTATATTTTTAAAATTTTACATTAGGTTTTAACTGCGACTAAAGTTTTAAAATCGACAAACCGGTCATTAAACGGTAAAAACCCCCTTTTATAATAATAATACTACTTATATATATTTTTGTATTTTTACAATCATAAGTTAAAAATATAGCGTTAAACTTGGCTAAGATCCCTGTGGAACGAACCGGACTTACTAAAAAACTACACTACTGTACGATTAGGTACACTGCCTATAAGTGTTGTAGCAAGGTTTAGGTATATCCATTCTATAAATAAATAAATATCTTGTGTAAAATTGTATCATATTTAATAGTATTTTCTTGTAAAAATATAACTATTTTGTATACACCTCTGCGCACATCACTTTAGTACTTCGATTTATCATGTCCGATGTGAGTCCCGAAATGATGGGGATATTCTATATGCATCCTGTTAAGGTCGGTTACCAGGTATTTATCATATGAATGATTTTTATGCAGATTACATGTTGTTGAGAAATGGAAATGAAAATCTTGTGGTCTATTATTACGATTTGATAAATATATAGGCTAAACCTATAACTCACCAACATTTTTGTTGATGTTTAAAGCATGTTTATTCTCAGGTGATTATTAAGAGCTTCCGTTGTTGCATGTTAATTTATGGACAAGAGTTGGAGTCAGCATGCTTGTATAATATTGTTTAAAAACTGCATTCGAAGACATATATTGTTGTGTAATATTATTGTAAACCATTGTGTAATGGTCGTATGAAAACGCTATATTTCAGATTATCATTTTTGATAATCGTCATAATATTTTAAAGGTTATGGTTTATTTTAAAATCGAATGCAGTCTTTGAAAAACGTCTCATATAGAGGTCAAAACCTCGCAATGAAATCAATTAATTTGGAACGTTTATAATCAATATGAACGGGACATTTCAGTTGGTATCAGAGCCAGGTTCTTAGAGAACCAGAAATTTGTATTAGTGTGTCTTATCGAATTTGTTAGGATGCATTAGTAAGTGTGGACTTCGACCGTGTTTTCTTAAAAAAAACGATTGCTTAACACTTTTTGTTAGAAACTATATATTATTAACATGTAAATATTATGTGACATATTAATCTTTTAACGTGTTTGATATTGTGTGATAGATGTCTACCTCTAGTACAAATCTCATCGACTCACCTAATAATAATGAAGAGTCGAATATATTTTGGGAAGATTCACAAATTCCCGAGGAAGAACCGGAAGAGGAGGAACCGGAAGAGGAAGAACCGGAAGAGGAGGAACCAGAAGAAGAGGAACCAGAAGAAGAAGATGTTTCGGAGGATGAAATATTAATAAATAAAGAAAAACAGTTAAATAAAAGAAAATCCTCAACCAATGGACCAAAGTTAAAAATGGTCAATGGTGTTTCCGCCAAGGAAGCAAAATATTGGGAAAATTACCAGTTTTCTGATGAATCGGACCCCAATGAGGATTCCGATGATGTTATAGAAATTACCTCGACCCAATTTGAAAAATCAAAAGAAAATAATAAGGGAAAAGGTATCAAAATAGAGAAACCTGATTACAACCCCGATGAACTTTATATGTATCGTAAACACCCGTACTTCTTAAATTTTAACAATAACCTGAGAACCTCTAAGCCACCAGGTTTTTCTAGACCATTTGAGAAAACAACGGCTCGTATTAGGGGAGCACCATATATCCCTAGAAAATTAGCGAAACGAACAAAGTTCGAAGAAGAAGAAACGAGTGAGTCGGAATAAAGAGTTGTAATCATGTTGTGTAATATATGTATTATAGTGTGCTTGTATTTTTATGTTGTATATAAAAATTGCTTGTATTGTTTGTTAATTATCTTTTACGAATCTATCTAATCCTTGTTTATTTTACAGTATAAAAACAAAAATGGACGTTAAGGATAGACAACCAAAACTTTTAGAAGACCTACCAGGGGATATGATTGATGAAATCTTGTCTAGAGTCGGGCAGAATTCATCAGCACAATTATTTACGACGAAATTAGTTTGTCGAATGTTTTAAAGACATTCCAGGCATGCCTTAGTTTATAAAAGGCTTTCCTTTGAAAGATGGGGTATATCACATTGAGGAGACTTTAAGTTACGCCAAGTTTTCTTTAAGGCATTTAGTGCGGAAAACCCAGATGTAATTTTACGCTACGGGTTAAGAACCTATTTTGACTCAACATATCCCAACATATGACTCCGTTCTTTAGAAAGAGCTTCTAACATGCAACATAAAGAAGCATGTTATGCTTACGGGTTAATAATGTTCGCTTCTCACTAAATTGAGAAAAAGAACATTGGGTTGCAACTTTTAAATAAAACATTCCCACAAGTGACGGACTCGGTAGTTGAGGTGAGCAACAAGACTTTTAGATTGTTACGGGGCTGTTGGGCATTACGTAACCCTCGTCCTTTTAACGACATTACAACATGCTGCCTAGCCAATGGTCACAATGGTTATCTTCCACAAGACCAAGGATGGGAAATAATACTAGTAAAACCAGAATGCATGACTTGTTTCTGGACTTATGAATTACGTGTCTTTATTTTTTTTGCTGAACAACTTGCGTATTAACTAGAATTGCCTTTATAGCTGCCGTGTAGCAAAGTTATTATGTGATATATTTCATCCTATATGTATAATAGTGGTATTGTATGTTTGTAAAATATTGCATAAAAGTTTGAACGCGAAATATTATTGTAATAAGTTTTTCATATAGAATCGTAGTAGTTAAATTGTATAGTAGCTACTAAGTATGAACTTAACGGGTAGGTACTACCCGAATTAAAACTATAAAATGCTAATATGAAGAAAAAACTTTTATAAATAAGTTCATATTATGCTACGAAATACTATTTACTACTCTTAAATTCTATATGATTAACTCAATTCTTTTGGCTATTTTTGAAGGAAATGGCACCGACGACTCGTCAGAACTTGAACATGAGTGAGGAAGACTTCCGTGTTTTCCTTGCTGTGAACATAGCCGCAGTGCAGGCCGCAATGCAAAATAACAAAAATAACTCTAGTTCTAGCAGTGGAACTAATTCCACAAGAAATCGTGTAGGATGCTCCTACAAAGAATTCACTGCCTGCAAACCTTTGGAATTTTATGGAACCGAGGGTCCAATCGGATTGAAACGGTGGACCGATAAGGTTGAATCGGTGTTTGCCGTAAGTAAATGTACTGAAGAAGACAAAGTAAAGTACGCTACGCATACCTTCATAGGTACTGCGTTAAAATGATGGAATACCTATCTCGAGCAGGTAGGACAAGATGCTGCTTACGCACTATGTGGTCAGCATTCAAGCACTTGATGAATGAGCAGTATCGTCCCAGAAACGAGGTCAATAAGCTCTAGGTAGAGCTTAGAGGATTACGAACGCAAGGTTTCGATATCACCACGTATGAACGACGATTCACAGAATTGTGCCTATTGTATCCCAGAACGTTCGAAGACGAAGAAGAGAAGATCGACGCATTTGTAAAAGGGTTACCGGGAAGGATTCAAGAAGATGTGAGTTCACACGAGCCCGCCTCCATACAAAAGGCAAGTCGAATGGCTCACAAACTAGTGAACCAGATCGAAGGAAGGATTAAAGAACAGGCGGCCGAAGAGGCTAACATGAAACAAGTCAAGAGAAAGTGGGAAGAAACTAGTGACAAGAGTCACCAATACAACAACAACAATCACAACCACAATCGCAATAACTATCCCAACAACCGCAACATCAATCGCAACAACAACAATCGAAATCCCAACAACTTCAACAAACATCCCAACAACAACTACAATAACCGTCCCAATAACAATAACAACAACAACAATCCCAACAACAATCTCAATAACAACAATGGCGACAACAATCAGAAAACTCCATGCTATAGGTGTGATGGATATCATCCGGATAAATACTGTAAGGTTGTATGTACCAAATGTAAAAGACCGGGTCATGGTGCGACAAAGTGTGAAACTTTCGGACCAACGATTAGAGGAGCAAATACCACCCACATTGTTTGTTTCGGATGTGGGAAGAAGGGCCACTTCAGAACTACGTGCCCAAACCAGGGAAATAATAATGGGCAAAGTCGTGGGAGAGTTTTTAACATTAATGCGGAAGAAGCGCAGGAAGACCCGGAGCTTGTTACGGGTACGTTTCTTGTCGATGAAAAACCTGCTTATGTTTTATTTGATTCGGGTGCGGATAGAAGCTATATGAGTAGAGATTTTTGTGCTAAATTAAGTGGTCCATTGACACCTATGAATAATAAATTTTTACTCGAATTAGAAAACGGTAAATTAATCTCAGCAGATAAAATATGTCGGAATCGAGAAATTAAACTGGTTAGCGAAACATTTAAGATTGATTTGATACCTGTAGAGTTAGGGAGTTTTGATGTGATAATCGGTATGGACTGGTTGAAAGAAGTGAAAGCAGAGATCGTTTGTTACAAAAATGCAATTCGCATTATACGAGAAAAAGAAAAACTCTTAATGGTGTACGGAGAAAAGAGCAACGCGAAGTTAAGTCTTATTAGTAATTTGAAGGCACAAAAGCTAATAAGAAAAGGTTGCTACGCTGTTCTAGCACACGTCGAGAAAGTACAAACCGAAGAAAAGAACATCAATGATGTTCCCGTCGCAAAAAAATTTCACGATGTATTTCCGAAAGAATTACCGGGATAACCTCCACACCGATCCGTTGAATTTCAAATAGATCTTGTACCAGGAGCTGCACCAATAGCTCGTGCTTCATACAGACTTGCACCCAGCGAAATGAAGGAACTTCAGAGCCAATTACAAGAACTTTTAGAGCGTGGTTTCATTCGACCAAGCACATCACCGTGGGGAGCTCCTGTTTTGTTTGTCAAAAAGAAAGATGGTACATTTAGATTATGTATCGACTATAGAGAGTTGAACAAACTTACCATCAAGAACCGTTATCCACAACCGAGAATCGACAATTTATTTGATCAGCTGCAAGGTTCGTCAGTTTACTCGTAGATTGATTTACATTCTGGATATCATCAAATGCGGGTGAAGGAGGATGATATTCCAAAAACTGCTTTTATGACACGTTACGGTCATTATGAGTTTATGGTTATGCCGTTTGGGTTGACTAACGCACCAGCTGTGTTCATGGACCTTATGAACCAAGTGTGTGGACCATACCTTGACAAGTTTGTCATTGTTTTCATCGATGACATACTTATTTACTCAAAGAATGATCAAGAGCACGAAGAACATTTGAGTAAAGTGCTAGATTTGTTGAGGAAAGAAAAACTGTACGCTAAGTTTTCAAAGTGTGCATTTTGGTTGGAAGAAGTTCAATTCCTCGGACACGTAGTGAACAAAGAAGGTATTCAGGTGCATCCAGCAAAGATTGAAATCGTTGAAAAGTGGAAAACCCTGAAAACTCTGAAGCATATACGCCAATTTTTAGGACTGGCTGGTTACTACAGAAGGTTCATCCAAGATTTTTCCAAAATAGCAAAACCCTTGACTGCATTAACGCATAAAGGGAAGAAATTTGAATGGAAGGATGAGCAGGAGAAAGCGTTTCAATTGTTGAAGAAGAAATTAACTACGGCACCTATATTGTCATTACCTGAAGAGAATGATGAATTTGTGATATATTGTGATGCCTCAAAGCAAGGCCTCGGCTGTGTATTAATGCAACGAACGAAGGCAATTGCTTATGCGTCCAGACAATTGAAGATTCACGAGCAAAATTATACGACTCACGATTTGTAATTGGGCACTGTTGTTTTTGCATTAAAGACTTGGAGGCACTACTTATATGGGGTCAAAAGTATTATATATACCGACCACAAAAGTCTCCAACATATATTTAATCAGAAACAACTGAACATGAGACAGCGTAGGTGGATTGAACTGTTGAATGATTATGACTTTGAGATTCGTTACCACCCGGGAAAGGCAAATGTGGTAGCCGACGCCTTGAGCAGAAAGGATAGAGAACCTATACGAGTAAAAGCTATGAATATAATTATTCATACTAACCTTACTACTCAAATAAAGGAGGCGCAACAGGGAGTTTTAAAAGAGAGAAATTTGAATAATGAAATACCCAAAGGATCGGAGAGACATCTTAATATTCGGGAAGACGGAACCCGGTATAGGGCTGAAAGAATTTGGGTACCAAAGTTTGGAGATGTGAGAGAAATGGTACTTAGGAAAGCACATAAAACCAGATACTCAATACATCCCGGAACGGGAAAGATGTACAAAGACCTCAAAAAGCACTTTTGGTGGCCGGGTATGAAAGCCGATATTGCTAGATATGTGGGAGAATGTTTGACGTGTTCTAAGGTCAAAGCTGAACATCAAAAACCATCAGGTCTACTTCAACAACCTGAAATCCTGGAATGGAAATGGGAAAACATTACCATGGATTTCATTACTAAATTGCCAAGGACTGCAAGTGGTTATGATACTATTTGGGTAATAGTCAATCGTCTCACCAAGTCAGCACACTTTCTACCAATGAGAGAAGATGATAAAATGGAGAAGTTGGCGAGATTATACTTGAAGGAAGTTGTCTCTAGACATGGAATACCAATCTCTATTATCTCTGATAGAGATGGCAGATTTGTTTCAAGGTTTTGGCAGACATTACAGCAAGCATTGGGAACTCGTCTAGACATGAGTACTGCCTATCATCCACAAACCGATGGGCAGAGCGAAAGGACGATACAGACTCTTGAAGACATGCTACGAGCATGTGTTATTGATTTTGGAAACAGTTGGGATCGACATCTACCATTAGCAGAATTTTCCTACAACAACAGTTACCACTCGAGTATCGAAATGGCACCGTTCGAAGCACTTTATGGTAGAAATTGCAGATCTTCAATTTGTTGGAATGAATTGGGGGATTGACAGATTACGGGTCCGGAGATAATCCAAGAAACTACCGAGAAAATCATCCAAATTCAACAACGGTTGAAAACCGCTCAGAGTCGACAAAAGAGCTACGCGGACCTTAAAAGGAAAGATATAGAATTTGAAATTAGAGAGATGATCATACTTAAGGTTTTGCCTTGGAAAGGCGTTGTTCGATTTGGTAAATAGGGGAAACTAAATCCAAGATACATTAGACCAATCAAGATTTTAGATCGTGTCGGACCAGTAGCCTACCGACTTGAATTACCTCAACAACTCACCAATGTACATAATACCTTTCACGTCTCGAATCTGAAGAAGTGCTTAGCTAAAGAAGATCTCACTATTCCTTTAGACGAAATTAAAATCAACGAAAAAATACAATTCGTTGAAGAACCTGTCGAGATAATGGATCGTGAGGTTAAAAGGCTCAAGCAAAATAAGATACCGATCGTCAAGGTTCGATGAAATGCTCGTAGGGGACCCGAGTTCACTTGGGAGCGTGAAGATCAAATGAAGCTGAAATACCCGTACCTATTTCCAGAAGATTCGTCAACACCTTCAACAGCTTAAAATTTCGGGACGAAATTTATTTAACGGGTAGGTACTGTAGTGACCCGAACTTTTCCATGTTTATATATATTAAATGAAATTGGTATATTTACATGATTAAATGTTTTTAACATGTTAAGCAATCAAACTTGTTAGGACTTGATTATTTGAAATGAGTTTCATGTAGACAATTGACCACCCAAGTTGACTGGCGATTCACGAACGTTAATACTTGTAAAAATTATATATATATATATATATATATATATATATATAGTTAACATGATATTATATATATTATATAGTTAACATGATATTATGATAAGAAAGTATCTCACTAGGTATATTAACAATGAGTTATATACATAAAATGAGACTACTGAATTAAGAAACTCGAAACGATATATATAACGATTATCGTTATGACAACGTCTATGTTAACAATGAACGACATATGTAAAACAAGACTACTAACTTAAATTTTTTCGAAATGAGTCATATATGTAACGTTTATCGTTGTAACGATATTTTAATGTATATATATCATATTAAGATATATTCATACATCATAATATCATGATAATGTAATAATTTAACATCTCATAAGTTATAATAAATAATGGGTTAACAACAAAAATGAGATCGTTAACTTAAAGGTTTCAAAACAACACTTACATGTAACGACTAACGATGACTTAACGACTCAGTTAAAATGTATATATATGTATTGTATTAATATGTATTGATACACTTTTGAAAGCCTTAAAGACACATATCAAAGTACTTCTATTTAACAAAAATTCTTACAATTACATCCTCATTCATTTTCATCAACAATTCTACTCGTATACACCCGTATTCGTACTCGTACAATACCCAGCTTCTAAATGTATTTACTATTGGTATATACACTCCAATGATCAGCTCTTAGCAGCCCTTGTGAGTCACCAACACATGTGGGAACCATCATTTAACATCTAGCATGAAATATCTCACAAAATTACAAATTAATGGAGCCTATATGAAGACTACAAGTTCACGTGAAGTATGGTACTCACAAACACATTCACTTTGCAATTTTCTTGAATCAAATTAATCTCTCTCAAGTGTTCTTCCATTGTTCTAAGTGTTCTTCATCATCTTCATCAAAATCTAGCTCAATCTAGCTCAAAAATCCAAACATAAAACAACTTACAAATCAACAACTCAAGAACACATCAAGAACACTTTCAAGGTTACTAGCTTACTTCCAATCTTGCAATTCCATTTCAAGTGATCATCCAATCTCAAGAAATATTTTTTATTTACAGTAGGTTATCTTTCTAAATAAAGGTAATACTCATATTCAAACTTTGATTCAATTTCTATAACTATAACAATCTTAATTCGAGTGATAATCTTAATTGAACTTGTTTTCGTGTCATGATTCTACTTCAAAAACTTTCAAGCCATCCAAGATCTTTTGAAGCTAGATCAATTTTTGTCAATTCCAGTAGGTTTACCAACTAAACTTGAGGTAGTAATGATGTTCATAAAATCATTCGATTCATACATATAAAACTATCATATTCGAAGATTTAAACTTGTAATCACTAGAACATAGTTTAGTTAATTCTAAACTTGTTCGCAAATAAAGTTAATTCTTATAACTTGACTTATAAAATCAACTAAACACATGTTCTATATCTATATAATATGCTAATTTAATGATTTAAAACCTGAAAACACGAAAAACACCGTAAAACTGGACATACACCGTTGTAGTAACACCGCGGGCTGTTTTGGGTTTGATAATTAAAAACTATGATAAACTTTGATTTAAAAGTTGTTCTTATGGGAAAATGATTTTTCTTATGAACATGAAACTATATCCAAAAATTATGGTTAAACTCAAAGTGGAAGTATGTTTTTCAAAATGGTCATCAAGATGACGTTCTTTCAATGGAAATGACTACTCTTTAAAAAATGACTTGTAATCTATATTTATGACTATAAACTTATACTTTTTCTGTTTAGTTTCATAAATTTCAGTTCATTATGAAACCATAGCAACTTGAATCACTCAAAACGGATTTGAAACGAAGAAATGACGGGTAAAACAAAATTGGATAAATTGCTAGTTTTAAAATTTGGTAACAAATCTAGACTAAACATATCCTAACTAATTTATATTGTATTATACATATTATGTAATCTTGGGATACTATAGACACGTATACAATGTTTTGACATATCATATCGACCCATCTATATATATATCGGAATAACCATAGACACTCTATATGCAGTAATGCTTGAGTTAACTATACAGGGTTGAGGTTGATTCCAAAATAATATATATACTTTGAGTTGTGATCTAGCCTGAGACATGTATACACTGGGTCGTGGATTGATTCGAGATAATATATATTGATTTAATTATGTACATCTAACTGTGGACAACTAGTTGTAGATTACTAACGTTGGACTGCTAACTTAACAAACTTAAATCGTTAAAATGTAATAAAAAATGTTGTGAATATATTTCGATCATACTTTGATATATATGTATACATTTGTTATAGGTTCGTGAATCAACCCGTGGCCAAGTCTTACTTCCCGACGAAGTAAAAATCTGTGAAAGTGAGTTATTGTCCCACTTTTAAAATCTATTATTTTTGGGATGAGAATACATGCAATTTTATAAATATTTTACAAAATAGACACAAGTGATCAAAATTACATTCTATGTTGAATTATCGAACCGAATATACCCCTTTTTAGCTTGGTAGCCTAATAATTGGAGTTTATGATAATTGCCACCAATTGATGCGAATCCTAAAGATAGATCTATTTGGCCCAACAAGCCTCATCTGAGTTACGGATGCTTTAGTACTTCGATTTATCATGTCCGATATGAGTCCCGGAATGATGGAGATATTCTATATGCATCCTGTTAAGGTCAGTTACCAGTTGTTCATCATATGAATGATTTTTATGCAGATTGCATGTTGTTGAGAAATGGAAATGAAAATCTTGTGGTTTGTTATTACGATTTGATAAATATATAGGCTAAACCTACAACTCACCAACATTTTTGTTGACGTTTAAAGCATGTTTATTCTCAGGTGATTATTAAGAGCTTCCGCTGTTGCATGCTAATTTATGGACAAGAGTTGGAGTCAGCATGCTTGTATAATATTGTTTAAAAACTGCATTCGAAGACATATATTGTTGTGTAATATTATTGTAAACCATTATGTAATGGTCGTATGAAAACGCTATATTTTAGATTATCATTTTTGATAATCGTCGTAATATTTTACAGGTTATGGTTTATTTTAAAATCGAATGCAGTCTTTGAAAAACGTCTCATATAGAGGTCAAAACCTCGCAATGAAATCAATTAATTTGGAACGTTTATAATCAATATGAACGGAACATTTCAGTGTTGGGTTTCACAAAACAACTAAAAATGTTTATATAGACTTATAGAGTATTACTATAAACAAAACATGGTGGACATATAAATAAAACTTTAATCACACATTTGGTCTAGTTTACCACAAATTATTTCAAGATTGTAGACGCTTCACATGTTTGTGAATTGCATAAAAAGCGTGGACCGTTGTCTTAATGTGAGTATAGTCTGAATTTGCTTATATGTAATTGCCCGTAAATTATCTGCCCTCATGAAATGTTTGTTGAATGAAAAAAGTTAATAAGTATTTAAATAAATAATGTGATTGAACTATATATCACGTATGTATTAAAGTCACATGAGTTAAGTATATTTCCGTAGCCGATAATCTATCAAGTTGTTCAAAGATATTGTTTTTGAAATTAGACATAGCGGCATGATCTCCTTTATCGATTGAATCAAGATTTAAAATGAAATCCAACCATCCATTTAATACACTAAATTCAATTTACTAATAATGAAGTAAAACCCTAACTTGAAAGCTCACACTTTATGATTATATGTCATAAGAAAATATGAAAGCTCACATTTTATGATTATATGTCATAAGAAAAGATGAGGTAAGAAAAGATGAAGTAAGACCCTAACTTAATGAAGATGATACCCACGAAAACTTTCACATATCAAACTCGTAAACCTAAAACTTAAAAGGTAAAAAAGGATCATACCTATACTAAAATAGTTGTAGAAGACTCCTTGGTAGCAAGATACTTCCTTAGGCAATTGTCCTTCATTTTCTAAATCATGCAAACAAACCATCAAGATTCAAGTTATCTAGCTGTTACTAAAAAAGGTTTCGAAATATACAAATTACAGTCAATATAGAACAATAAAATATTAGTAAAGAAAACGTAATCAAAACAAATTCCAGTAATTAGACTATCATAACCAAATCTATGAATCGATAGTAAAATAATGACCGATTCCAGTAATTCGTCTATCATAACCGAATCTATGAATCGATAGTAATTCAACTGAGTAAACCGACCCTTATACACATTACGCACCCTATGAGTTTTGAATCATCATTTTTCACATAATAGTTGAAGACCCGTGAATTCGCGGGGTCTTTTAGGGATGAATCTCCATTGAATTGTTAGAATCATTATATGTTATATTGTATTTTTTAGGTTTATAATAACTCGGTTCAATTGTGTCAATTTAAACTATGGCTATTATGTACTCTGTAGTTGCATATAACAATGTTAATTCTTCAACCAAAAACACTCGAAGTCTCAATTTATATCCATGTTGATGCTACGTATAACTATACCAAATATCCATACTTATATCCATATTGATTAATGTAAAAACTACTGAAATATAATTAACAATACAAAGCACTAAACATGTATTCATAATGACGTCCCTTCCCTTAGAACCATTCATGAGATGTGAACGTGCTGGACAGTGATCTGGGTGGGTTGGCTTTCCTGCTGAAATAAATACCATTGACTAACTTATTGGCTTTATGCAACCTACAAATAGTTAATCTGAGAATGCAACACCATATTTATAAGTTTCAGTATGATATACAGTATCACATTAAAACATCAAAACAACAACAATGAACTTAGAAAATGAGTCAACAATGTCACACATCAAGATTGCATCACATAACTAAGACACACTATATCACAAATCATATTTATATTTAGGGCAAATCATAAGATACTTACTTGATGTCGTAAACCAACAAGTGACAGTTTAAACATATAATCAAACATTTCATAAAACATCTTTTCAACAAAAAAAAAAAAAAAACATACAAACATATATACGGAACTCGGTTGCAAAATAAAAAGAAAAAAGAGAGCATAACAGACGATGCTTATTACCAGATAAGGGGAATGATCTGTCAGTTACATAGTCAATACCGGTTCCAGCCCGTACATAACAACAAACAAACAATATATAAAGACCAATCAAAACACTAACATCATAATCCAATCAAAATGCACTACTATTAATCTACCCTATTTCATACATATGGTGCAAATGAAGATAATCATTACTAAAATAACTGATGATTCTAACATTATAACAAAACAACCAAACTGACTCACCTGAAGAGAAACTCTCATAATATGTCCTGCAAAAGAAGGATCACTTCTAAGAACAAATCAAGTATTCTTTAAGTATAAGATCTATTACAACTGCAACATTATACTCCTTATTTGAATATTTGAATATAAATATTTCTATAAAGGTTTTATTCACACAACTTATAATCACAAATTGATACAAAATGAAGAACTTTACTTACCTTGACGAAATAACCAATGACCTATTTTTTTATTTACAGCAAATTCATGGGTACTCAGAGTAATTAATTTGCTTCAAACCTTCTTTAATTAACCACATAAGTAAAAATTAAAACCCCTAGTAGCAATATACTCTGTATGAAACATGAGTAAACAAACCCTAAGGTTTTGTCATCGATTTGAGGGGAAAAGCTTAGTACGAATGAAACCCTAATTTTGATTTCTCCAATTGAGTCTCCAGCGTCGATGCACATATGTAAATGAAATGTGATTGAAAAGAACCCTCATTTGCCTTAATCTTCCCGTGACATTTTGTATAATGAGGGGTATTAAGGAGATTTTATCTCCTAATCCTCTACTAATCACGTGATTAGAAAGATGATTTAAAATGGATGGATGAGATGATAAGATTAAATCATAATGGATGGTTAGGATTTAATTTTAAGTTGACTTATCACTCATTTATGATTTTCTTTTTAGTGTAGTAGAGATTATCAAATATAGAAGTAGTGTTTAAGTATATCACAGTACCGACATTGCAAACCAAATTTGTGATGTTCAACCGGACCTGAATTTGAATCATTCCTCTGAATAAGCTGTAGCTGTAGCTGATGCTCCTTCCGCAAGCCAGAGCTGAGTTTTGTTCACATTTTGGTATGAAACCTCTTAAGTCTTAAGAGTACCAACACAACAATCGCATGTCATAGCAACCTTAAGAGTGACCATCTACATTCAACTAAATTTAACTTAACAACTGTTTGGAAAACAAATCCACAGTTTGAGAAGCGATTAAACAATTATAACGATTTATAACCATAACAACAGTCACAACAATTCACATTTTCTTAACTAATATCAATATCATCTATTTTGAATACAAATAACTATGCTACTTATGTTATCCTCATCCTATTTATAATACGACAATCTATACAAATAATAATTTATCCTCACTATGCTTATTGAAAAATATGTGCTTTTTTGTTTTTATGCATCATAATTAATACTAATTGATTACTTAGAATCACTGTTGCAAAACACCCCGTCTCGAGCCGTCTCGACGCCCGTTGCGACGTTTTGGTGACTAGCCCGTCCCGTCTCGAATAAAACCGTCTAATATGACAGTCAACGGTCAAAATTCGGGTCAAAGTTGAAAAAAATCATGTCAAAGTCTCTCAAAATTCAGAAAAGCCAGAAAGTTGGTAAAATCGGTCAAATTTGTCGTATTTTAGTTTGAATTTTCATTATTATATTAACGGTGATAGCAATTATGAGTACAAATTAGTTAATTAAAGTTTTTGGCTTTAAAATATGTACACATATATACATTTATATACTTATATATTTAAAAGTCAACTTTGGTCAACGTCCGTCTAGACTCCCGTCTCGACCCCGTCTCGAACGTCTCGACCTTTTTAGGACCCGACCGTCTCGACCCCGTCTCACGTCTTTTGCAACCTTGCTTAGAATATTACCTTTTTTGTCCACAGATACCAATATCAGAAGGTCCAGGCTTCATCAATAAAAACACCATCCAAATTTCCTAATGTTGCAATTGTATATTTGTAAGCATTAAAAACTCCAGTATGAACAATGATCACATAAAATACAGTAAGAAAGTTAAGTGCAATATTCACACAACTTGCCATATGCCCATTAAGGATAGTCAAAATTAAGCTGATGCCATAACAGATCCTCAATCCAATTATAATCCGATTCTGTATATTATAATCACAAACAAATAAGATTTGCCCTAATAATTGTATACAAAAGTGATCATTTAACATGAGAATAGTAACCGTAATTTATTCCAGTTCACATAATCGCATATTTGATTTCATGATTCGTTAGACTAAACTAATAATCAAAATCCTAAAAAGTGATTAATTGATTACCTGATTCAATAGACACTAAGGTTCATTTCTATTGCATAATCCTCGACGAACTCCAAAGGTAGGTGAACTGTTGATGTGTTCAAGCAGATAAATAATCAACTAAAATACCCATGTATATCTTTGCAAGGCTTATCTATTAAAATTGAATACATCATATCGAATCTGCAAAATAATCATAACGGTAAGTATGTTCAGGTTTCATACAGTAAATCAGATAATTCAGGTATGATCCTGACCCGTTTGACCGGGTTCGAGATGACCCATTACCAATCCAACCTAATTTCCCATCTATAGCCCAAATGATCTATTAACTTTTAAACCACATCAAATCTAAGATTATCAGCTGCTGCAACTACCTGGTACCAAAAAGCCAACTTCATCTGAGCAATTTGTTACCAATCCAACCTATACAATGTGATAGTGTACGAGCTCGAGCATTGCACGGTAGTAGATAATTGAACTAAAAACTAGGTGTACTAGGAAATAGTATTATTTTCTATAACGAAATACTATTAAATATGATACAATTTTACACAAGATATTTATTTATTTATAGAATGGATATACCTAAACCTTGCTACAACACTTATAGGCAGTGTACCTAATCGTACAGTAGTGTAGTTTTTAGTAAGTCTGGTTCGTTCCACATGGATACACTTAAACAAGCTTAACGCTATATTAGTTTAACTTATAAAAATACAAATATATATATAAGTAATATTATTATTATAAAATGGGGTTTTTACCGTTTAATGACCGGTTTGTTGATTTTTAAAACTTTAGTCGCAGTTAAAACCTAATGTAAAATATTAAATAAATAAAAGACTTAATTTAAAGCGTAAAGTAAATAATGATAATGAAATTGCGATAAATAAATGTACGATAATTAATAGTGCAATTAAATACAATGACAATAAATAAAAGTGCGATAATTAGAAGTGCAATTAAATATGAAAATAAAAGAATTATGCTTATTTAAACTTCCGTAATCATGATGTTTGACGTGTTGATTTTAGTTTATTCCCATGGGTTAATTGTCCTTTTTCCTGGATTATTTAATATGCCCGTCTGGTTTTTGTCCATAACAGTCCATCAGTCATAAATATAAAGTGCGAGTGTCCTCGTCAAATTATCCTTATACCCGAAGTCAAATATTCCAACTAATTGGGGACTTAAACTGTAACAAGGTTTTAATACTTTGTTTAATAATTACACCAGGTTATCGACTGCGTGTAACCCAAGGTTTTAATACTTTGTTATCAATTATGCCAAGTGTCCTTGTACATAATTTCACCCCTGTTTTAATAATTCCATAGACTATTAATCCATTCCCGTGTCTGGTTAAATGAACGATTATTCGTACATATAAATATCCCGCCCATCGTGTCCGATCGAGTGTATGTGGTTATTTATAGGTACGTCCAACTGTAAATCTTCATATTAAATTAACAAACTATCATTTAATTAAATAAATATAAAGCCCATTAATAGCCCATAGTCTAATTTCCACAAGTGTCGTTCTTTTGTCCAAACCCCAATTATGGTACAAAGCCCAATTACCCAATTTTAATATTATTAGCCCAACATCATGATTACTTCGGTATTAAATAAGCATAATAATAACTTAGCTACGAGACATTAAATTAAAAAGGTTGAACATAACTTACAATGATTAAAAATAGCGTAGCGTTACACGGACAGAATTTCGACTTACACCCTTACAACATTTGCTAACATACCCTTATTATTAGAAATTAAAATTAAAATTAAAATTAAAATATAATATATATATATATATATATATATATATATATATATATATATATATATATATATATATATATATATATATATATATATATATATATATATATATATATATATATAGAGAAAGAAAAAGATGTGTAATTTTGTCCAAAACTCGCGAACTTTATAGGACCATAGCTGAAAAAGGAAGCCATGTAATCGCATGGCTTTTGTGCCTCCAAGCCATGCGATCGCATGGGGGTAGGTACCAGCTCACATATTTTTGTTTCTTTGTTTGTCGACGTTTAATATATAATATAATATATATATTAATTTTAAGAATTAATTATATATTATATTATATTCATGTGCATAGTTGACTTGTAATTTTTAGTCCGTTGCGTCGAGCGTTGAGAGTTGACTTTGGTCCCGGTTCCGGATTTTCGAACGTCCTTACGTACAATTTAATATCTTGTATTTTGCGTTTCACTTCTTGTACTCTTGTAATTTTGAGATGCTTCTAATCAATAATTGGAACCTCTTTGATTGTATTTTGTACTTTTGAGCTTTTTGGTCATTTGCGTCTTCAATTCGTCGAATCTGTCTTTTATCTTCACCTTTTATTATTTAAACGAATATCACTTGTAAATAGAACAATTGCAACTAAAAGCTTGTCTTTCTTGAGGGATAATGCTATGAAATATATGTTCGTTTTCAGTATTATCAAATATTCCCACACTTGAGCGTTGCTTGTCCTCAAGCAATATAGTCTTGAAATAAAAATACTAGAATCACTTCTTTATTCTTCACACTTTGTACATCAGTGATTTCTATACGGCGGTATAAACAATGGTAGTAACGTTGTGGCTTACAGTCCCACATGACTATGAAAATTTAGATCTTTTAAGGAAATTGGATCTTTATGAAAATATTTGATCTTTTGAAAATTGAATATAGCTTTTACCCTAGATAGGTTTTTCGGAATAACCCTTCACCGGTGTTTGCAAATTGTTTTTGTGGGTTTGGTGGGTTTCAGATTTGAAAATTTTAGCTCAAAACTTGTGGTTTTGTGTCACCCACTTGCTAACCTTGTATTGGGAAAGCAACACGTCCAGTATACTTGCTCCGTATATTACCTTTCGGTAAACTACCGTCCGGTTGTAAAGGAAAGCATTGAACAAGCGACTGTTAAGGCAATGTCCCCTGACATGCTTTTAATTATGGTCTATAACGTGTCGGATGCAATTACTATCCTTGGTAGGAGCAATAGTAAAACTCACCCTTATAATTTTCCGGTCTGGCACAAGGTCCTGTCTTTGACCATGCTATGCAACCACCGTTCTTACGGTTGACACCCGATTTGGTTCGGGTGACCTAATGAATTCCAGGTGTATTCCTAGGATTTTACGTTCAATGGTAATGAACGCATTGAAAATGGGTTTTCAGAAAACAAAGCGGTTTGTAATTTTGATCAAAATATTTTCTCGTTCAAGCTTGAGTTTAGATATCATTGAATTCTATGAGTTTGTAATTCTCAATCTTTAAGGTCAATCTCTAGGATTGAGTAATATCAGTCTTAAAAGCTGATTTTTGATTTTTTTAAGGAGATTATCCTTTCTGGGGATCTGATTCATTAGTCTTATCCAGCTAATTTGCACGGCGTCCTCCCCATTTTACAAGACAGATCCTCTCATGGTTAGGATAAATCTGACCACTTGGCGATCCTGTTTGATGCTGAGATCCGTGGATTTCCTGCTAATTTTAGAGATGACTTTTCTAGATTTTTCATCAACCTACAGCTGGTCTGGACGACAACTTCATGACCTAAATCAAGAAGCGCGTTTCTTTTTCGGAAGACTTTACTTCCTTTTAATGATGGAATTGATTCATCGTGTAGATCCATCTTTTCTTTCAAATATATTACAGTAAATTGGGTAAAACTGTTTAGATTAGTCCAAAGCAAAAGTATCTTCAGTTATTTGTACAAAAAATATGTGATATATGTTTTAAATAACTTGGTAAATTTTCTCACACTTGGCTTTTATTTTCCTTTTTATTGTCCTCTATTCCATTTTAAATGAATTCTATCATTTTGGGTTGTTTCTCAATTTATGTCCTTTTCGAGGTAACAATAATTTCGGTGTTAACACCTAGTTTTATCGTTCATAAATATGTATAAACATGATTTTGAATTCATTTAATTGAAAATTTTGAAAATTTTTACTAGAATTGGGTAGTCAGTATATAAGACTAGGGCTGTTCTTTATTATCAGAGAGCACTAGATTCTAATACAACTACTGCGTTACTAGTATTTTTAATAGTGACCAAGTGTTTAAATCAAAAATTTTAAAATTTTGAAAGAATTTAACCCCTTCCCACACTTAAGATCTTGCAATGCCCTCATTTGCAAGAAATTAGTAACAATTTAAATTATTGAGGGTGATTAGCGTAGAAAAATGATTAAATTTTACCAAAGTTTCCAAACATATTGGCGTTTGTTTGTTGAATGATAAATGGTGCACATCATTTGTTCATTCAGTCTTGTTGTTACATCACATTTGTTTTTCGTTTTGTAGTCAAAAGTACTAGCTTTTCCTGAACTTAATGCCAGTCTTTGAAAATGCGCTGTTTTACCCTGTTTTGTACAATTGACAATATACATACATACAAATATAAATATGCATGGTAATTTGAAATGGGACTTAAAATCTCACTTTCAAAACAAATATGAAACATTAGTACAACATAATAAAAATATTAAACATTACAATAAAAGTATCATAATATAATGTGTTTAAACATAAATAAACAGAAATAATAAAAATTAAAACTCATATAAATTACCAACCGGAACTAAATCAATCATGGATAGGGGTTCCAGTTCATGTCATCGTCCGGGTTCCATGGTTGGTGATAGGTGTACTGGTATGCCTGGTTAGGGTCGTAGAGTGTATAAGGTGGTCTCATCTCGGGCTGGTGTTGAGGATAGTAAGCGGGTCGGGTCAGAACGTAGTGATCCTGAGGTGACAGCCGGCTCATAATCTAACGCTGATGATAGTCCCATCTATCATGATGTCATTGCCTGGAATGCTCGTAATCATTCCGGGCTTGCCACTGTTCCATCCGACGAAATCTCTCCGCGTTTGTCATGTCTCCCTCATCTACACGCTGGTAGACATCATTCATAGCCTCCCGAATGACATCCCTAATGTCATCCGCTTCCTCCATCTCCTCATCTGAGCCTCTCTCTACCTGAGGATGACTACCTACATAGGGTATTGCCTGGTTGCGTCTACTCTTCAATACCTTAGCACCCGCATAAACCCTCAATCCTAAAAGCTCAACCTATTCCCTACATTCCATAAGTGGACCCCCTTGGTCCTTATCTACACGTAAATACTCTCCAATGAGAGTAACAAAAATACCTCCTCCTATAATCCCCCCTTCATGTATTCCTTCAACCATCTTAGATAAATAAAAACCAACACAGTAAGGGATATTAACAAAGCCTCTTGGGTCTCGAATACACTTTAGGTAAAATAAATCATGTAAGGTAAATTTTTCCTTGTTGTGACCTCTCTGTGTAATCGAGTTAGCCAAAAATCTATGAATTATACGAAGCTCGGCTCTGTTAATATGTAAGTAGGTATGTGTTCCTCCCCACCCAAAAACATTATAATCAGACATACGCCTCCAGATGGCATTCGCATCAAAATTCCTATCTACCCTTTCACCACGATAAATCAAATTCATACAATCGGGTAGTAGCAATTCAGCGTGCGTATATATCTGTAAAGCCCTGGCCATGTCCAGCATGGACATCCTGTATATCCTACCTCCTAGTATAAACCTAAGAAAAATTCTATCATCTAATCTATCTACATCTACATTTAACGCTATAGTACTCATCAGCTCAACACACCATTCCTTATATACAGGTCTACAAATGGTGAATAGACATTCCCAATCAGTAAAAGAAGAACTGTCATACCTTTGTATCAAATGCTCCCTAACACGGTCAGCAAGTTGGACCCTTTCCAAAGGATCCCAATCAATTACCCTAGGCACCTCTACCTCTTTTGTTACTAATTTGAATTTATTACTTTGATATGCCGGGTAATCTCTCCATCGTCTATCGAATCTCAGATTAGGATGCAACGTGTGTTCAGGAATCGTTGGGTATTCTACAGGTGGATGCATCAGAAATACTATGAATTCATTAACAAACTGTAGCGGATCATAATAAGGTACATGTTGACCAGGCTGATGTTGTTGTTCCTGTTGTTGTTCTGGTTCGGGTTCATATTGCATCTCTGGTTCAGGTTCTGGAGCTGGTCGTCTAGATGATGACGATGATGAACCTCCAGTATCGGCTCTCTGCAAAACACATTAAACACAAAATTTGTGCATCCAAATATGCATTAGTGTTAGCAAAATAACAACTTAAATTAACCACAATAACATGTTAAATCAAAATTAAACTTATACACATTTTCACATTTCTTTACAATTCTACACTTTTTCAAATAAGCACATATGAAAATGTAGACAAAGTTCATAAGCATTTAACTCAAATAACATGTCAAAATAGTCATTACTAACAATTAAACAAGTCTCAAATGGTAATTATATCAAATTAATCAAGTTCATGAATTTTGCAAATAAAAAGTCCACTTTAATCTTCAAAAATCATGTTTAAGATCAATGTTTGGATCATTTAACTACCTAACCTTGTTACACTACTCAATTTAGCAATAATTCATGATAAAAATCGGCCATAACCTGTTTATATCAAAAAGCCCCAAATTCCTCAAGAACACAAACCCTAGATTTCTAAAAATTTTGAAGTTTTTTGGCTTCAAATTATGTTAAATAGCATCAATCTAAGTTATACATGCATAAAATACTAACAATTTAACACTAATTACACTAGAAATTAATAAAATTGCATTAGGTAAAATATTGGTAATTATCACAAAAACTAGAAAATTTATGAGTTTAGGGGTGTAATTTTTACCTTCTTTGAAAAGCTTCTGAACAATTTCATGATTAGAGCGAAAAATTTTACGAATTACGGTGGAAAAATGATGAAATTTGAGAGGATTTTGAGTGTTTTTCGTGTATGTGTGTGTGTATTGTGGAGAAAGACAGACCAGTCGACTGCTTAAGTTCCTGACCTGATTTCCAGGGCCATGCGATCGCATGGCTGCAAAGGCCAAACTCCATGCGATCGCATGGAGGTCCGGGTACAGTGATATTTTTTTTTTTATAAAACTTTATAACTTATAAAATATATAATTAATAAAATTTTAAAAATTTGTTTCTTTTTAGGATGAGGGCGTTTCGGATTGATGTCCTAGTCCGTCCCTCGACAAAATTTTAAAATTTGTCAATTTTTAAGCGCGATTTTAAAAGTAAAGATTTTTGGGTTTTTTAAATGTTTTTGGCATACTTTAGTTCAATAAGATTAAAAATAATGATAATAAAAGTTCTCGTCCCTCCCTTGGGTAGAGCAATTTCGGTTCAACGACCTAGTCTTCAACTCACGACGAATTTTAAAAATCATATTTTTAACTTAACGAAATAAAGTAAATTTTTGTTTTTAAATTCACACCAAACTTAAATTTAAAATGCATAAAATTAAAAATTCATATTATGAAAATTCAAAAGTCACACCAAACTTTTATTATATTTTTGTTTTTATACATACAAACTTATATTAAAAATATTAATTTTTCAAATATTTACAATTTTAAATATATTGATTTTAAAAGGTTTACAATATTAATTTAATATTAATTTTAAAAACAAAGTAAAATTAAAATTAAAAATCTTTTTGGTATTTTATCCCACTTTAATCAATCAAATATTATCAAAAATATACGCCCCTCTTTTCGGTAAAGTAATTTCGGCTATATTACCTAGTTTTACTCCTGACGAATTTTTGAAATATTTTGGGTTGATTGATTAAAGATATTTATACCTTAATAATAAACGGTAAATTTCGCAGTGATGTAATAAATTTTTGTATGATATCAATAATTTCGGTCACGCATACCTAATTTTATCGAATACCAATTTAATACTTTATAGCGAACAAATTAGCGTTTATTATAAAAAGGTTAAAAATAAAAATAAAAATAAAAACTGTACATACTTACCTGTGAGATAGTATTCTTAGTGATATGCTTTAGCCCACTCATAAGATAGTTGGACTAATTGGTTTTCCATAGCTACATAGGCGTAACCTCGAGCATTCAACGTTTTTTCTTCTAAACATATGAACGGTCCATCTCTGCATAAAGTAACAAATTCGGTGTTTGAATAGGTTTGATTATTTGAACATTTACCTTCGTGTGACCATTTTCCGCATTTGTGACATCTTTCAAAGTGTCGAGCTCTCCTTTTCACTGCGGATTTTGATTTTCCTTTACCAAATTGTAACTTATTATTTTTGTTTCTCGATTCTTTTCTTACTCCGTCCAATTTACCTCTGATTAATGATACCAATTCACTTGGAAGGGTGTCATTAGTACGTTTAATGATCAAAGCGTGTAGCATTAGACCATGGTTTAGTTCACAGGAAGTCTTCATTTCGTAAAAACCTAAAAAAAAAAAAATTCAGAATGGGGGGAGAAGACTAGTTCTTCAGGGTCTGCTAGGAAAAGACCATTCGGATTCCATTTTCGAGAACTACACGAAAACAGAACATCTAACTCTAACAGAAATACATATTATCCTTTAAAGATTTGATTCTCCCCACACTTAGTTAGCTGTGGTGTCGAAATTGTGATTAACTTCGTTGTCAACTTCCATCAGACTATCTATGTAATGTTTAACTCTGTGACCATTAACCTTAAATTCAATCCCATTTGAATTTATTAATTCTACTGTTCCGTATGGGAAAACTCTTTTAACTATGAATGGTCCAGACCATCTTGATTTCAATTTTCCAGGAAATAGCTTGAATCGTGAATTGAAAAGAAGAACTCTGTCTCCTTCTGTAAATTCTTTTGAACTTCTGATTTTTTTACCATGCCATTTCTTCATTCTTTCTTTATAGATTAACGAATTTTTGTATGCTTCATCTCTTAATTCTTCTAATTCGTTTAATTGACTTAACCGTAGACGTTCGGCTTCATGTAAATTAAGATTACATGTCTTCAAAGCCCAAAATGCTTTGTGTTCAATTTCTACTGGAAGATAACTTGCTTTTCCGTAAACGAGTTTAAAAGGTGTGGTTCCAATTGGAGTTTTGTAGGCTGTTCTAAAAGCCCAGAGTGCATCCTCCAATTTAATGGACCATTCCTTCGGATTTGATCCTACGGTTTTCTCTAGAATACGTTTTAAAGCTCGGTTGGTATTTTCAACTTGTCCACTTGTTTGTGAATGATAAGCGGTGGAGATTTTATGAGTTACTCCATATCTTTTGAGAACTTTCTCAAGTTGATTATTACAAAAATGAGTACCCCGATCACTTATTAAAGCTTTCGGTGTTCCAAACCTTGCAAAAAGACGTTTTAAAAAATTGACTACAACTCGTGCATCGTTAGTTGGGAGAGCTTGTGCTTCCGCCCATTTAGATACATAATCAATGGCAACGAGAATGTATAGATTATTATGAGATTTTGGAAATGGACCCATAAAGTCAATACCCCAAATGTCAAATAGTTCACATACTTGAATGAGATTTTGTGGCATTTCATCACGTTGACTTATTTTTCCGGCCCTTTGACAAGCATCACAGGATTTGCAAAGAAGGTGTGCGTCTTTGTAAATTGTAGGCCAATAGAATCCAGCATCGTAAACTTTTCTTGCTGTGAGTTGAGGCCCATAATACCCTCCTGTTGGTCCTGTGTGACAATGGTTTAAGATTTGACTAGCTTCATCTCCGAATACACATCGGCGTATTATTCCATCGGGACAACTTTTAAACAAATGTGGATCTTTTCAGAAATAGTGTTTTATATCACTAAAGAATTTCTTTCGTTTTTGGTACGATAATCCTTTTTCAAGGAATCCACATACTAAGTAGTTTGCATATTCTGCAAACCATGGAATTTCACTATAATCTATCTTCAATAGATATTCATCAGGAAAGTTGTCTTGTATGGCCGATTCATTTAGAACTTCTAATTCGGGATTTTCAAGACGAGAAAGATGATCAGCGGCGAGATTTTCTGCTCCCTTTTTGTCTCGGATTTCAATATCGAACTCTTGTAAAAGTAAGATCCAACAGATTAATCTTGGTTTGGCATCTTATTTCGAAAATAGGTATCTAAGAGCAGAATGGTCGGTATAGACCACCGTTTTGGCTAGAACGAGATATGAACGAAATTTGTCAAAAGCAAAGACAATAGCAAGGAGTTCTTTTTCAGTAGTTGTGTAATTTTTTTGTGCTCCTTGTAACGTTTTACTAGCATAATATATAGGTTGAAATCGTTTTTCAATCCTTTGTCCTAAAACGGCTCCCATTGCAAAATCACTTGCATCGCACATTAGTTCAAACGGTAGATTCCAATTTAGAGTTATCATGATCGGCGCATTTGTGAGTTTCTCTTTAAGAATATTAAAAGATTTGATACATTCATCTGAAAAGATAAATGGAGCATCCTTTTCTAGGAGTTTATTCATAGGAGTGGCAATTTTAGAAAAATATTTTATGAAACGTCAGTAAAAACCGGCATGCCCTAGAAAACTCCTAACTCCTCTAACATTGGTGGGATGTGGAAGTTTAGCAATTACATTTACTTTAGCTCTATCCACTTCAATTTCTTCCTTTGAAATTTTATGACTAAGAACGATGCCTTCTTTAACCATGAAATGGCATTTCTCTCAATTTAGTACTAGATTTGATTGTTCGCATCTAATAAGCATTCGTTCAAGATTAACTAGACATGATTCAAAAGTATCACCGAAGACTGAAAAGTCATCCATGAAAACTTCCATGCATTCTTCTATCATGTCGTGAAAGATCGCCATCATACACCTTTGAAAGGTTGCAGGGGCGTTGCAAAGTCCAAATGGCATGCGTTTGTAAGCAAAAGTACCATAAGGGCACGTGAACGTGGTTTTCTCTTGGTCCTCGGGTGCTATTGCAATTTGAAAATATCCGAAAAAACCATCAAGAAAACAATAGTAACTATTTCCGGCTAATCTTTCCAACATTTGATCAATGAAAGGTAAGGGAAAGTGATCTTTTCTGGTGGCGTCATTTAATTTTTTATAATCAATACAAACACGCCATCCTGTTACAGTCCTAGTAGGAATAAGCTCATTTTTCTCATTCGTGATGACAATCATGCCACCCTTCTTAGGTACGCATTGAACTGGGCTTACCCATGGACTATCAGAAATTGGATAAATTAAACCTGCATCAAGCAGTTTAATAATTTCTTTCTTAACAACATCTTGCATATTTGGATTTAGTCTTCATTGGCGTTGCACACACGTTTTATGACCTTCTTCCATAAGGATTTTATGTGTGCAATACGAAGGACTTATTCCTTTAATATCATGAATTTTTCATGCAATAGCTGGTTTATGAGCTTTTAGCACAGAAATGAGTTTAGATTTTTCATTTTCAGTAAGAGAAGACGATATTATTACAGGTAATTCAGACACACCATGTAAATAAGCATATTCCAAATGGTTTGGAAGTGGCTTTAACTCTAATGTTGGTGGTTCTTCTATCGATGATTTATATCGATATCTGTCTTCCTCTTTTAGCATTTGAATTTCTTCTATTGTTGGTTCATATCCATTAGCCATAAGTGTAGCTAACATTTCAGTTTCATCAATTGGTTCAGTTCCTTCTCCTAAAGAACATTCTCCTGTTCCTTGTAATTCTGGAAATTCTTCTAACAATTCTGCATGTGATTCTATAGTTTGAATATAATAACATGTATCATCTGCAGATTGCGGTTGTTGCATGGCTCTATCAACTGAAAAGGTAACACTCTCGTCCTCTATACTTACGGTCAGTTTCTTACCAAACACGTCTATTATTGCTTTAGCCGTGTTTAAGAATGGTCTTCCTAATATGAGAGGTACTCGAGAATCTTCTTCCATGTCCAGAATAACAAAATCTATTGGAAATACTAAAGTACCAACTTTAACTAGCATGTTCTCCATTATACCTCTAGGATATTTTACTAATCGATCGGCTAGTTGTATGCTTATTCGTGTTGGTTTCAATTCTCCAAGGTCTAGTTTAGTGTATAGTGAATACGGCATTAAATTTATACTAGCACCTAAGTCTGCCAATGCTTCTATTGAACTAAGACTACCCAGAAAATATGGAATTGTGAAACTTCCTGGATCTGATAATTTTTCTGGTATCTTATTCAACAATACTGCAGAACAATTTGCATTCATAGTAACAGCCGAGAGTTCTTCCATTTTCTTTCTATTTGTGATTAGATCTTTCAGAAATTTAGCATATCTAGGCATTCCTGAAATCACATCAATGAAAGAAAGATTTACATTTATCTGTTTAAACATATCCAAGAATTTAGATTGCTCGGCTTCAAGTCTCTCTTTTCTCATTTTACTCGGTAAGGAAGTGGTGGTTGGTATGGTTTAACATAAGGTTTAGCCTTAACTGTGTTATCTTCATTAACCTTTTCAACTACCGGTTCTGTTTCCTTATCTTGTTCAGGTTGTGGTTCTTGTGGAGTAGGAATAGCTTCATCAGAGATTACAGGTATTTCAGGTGGTTTAAGTGTAATACCACTTCTTGTGGTAATGGCTTTAGCTGTTTCATTCCGGGGGTTAGCATTTGTATCACTAGGTAGACTTCTCGATTTTCTTTCACCTATCAACCTTGCTAGGTTGCTCACTTCTTGTTCCAGATTTTGAATAGAAGCTTGTTGATTTCTAAATGCTTGAGCATTTTGTTCATTGGTTTGTTTCTGAGATGTGAAAAATTGAGTTTGAGATTCAACTACCTTCGTCATCATATCTTCTAAATTCGGATTTTTATCATCGGTTTGTGGTGGTTTGTTTTGAAAATTAGGTCTTTGCTGATTGTAAGTATTATTGGATACTTGTTGATTACTAGGACCTTGTTGGTTGTTGTATGGAACATTTCGGTTATAGTTCTGATTTTGATTGTAGATCGGTCTTGGCGGTTGATAATTATTCTGATAATTATTTCCAAGCCTTTGGTTTATGTATGAAATATTCTCTCTTTGTTCCATTGTTAGTTCAATACTGAGACAATATTTTGTCAAATGTGGTCCTCCACACTGCTCACAACTAATTCGTATTGAGTGAATATCCTTAGTCATCTTTTCCATTCGTCTCTCGACAGCATCTATCTTTGCAGAAATGGAATCTAAGTCATGGCTAGAATCGGCTCTAGCTGCTTTAGATGATCTAACGATATCTTTTTCTTGGTGCCACTCATGTGAGTGGGAAGCAGTGTTATCAATAATTTTATAAGCGTCAGTTGCGGTTTTCTTCATAATGGAACCACCGGCTGCTATATCGATGTCTTTTCGTGTAGTGATGTCGCATCCTTGGTAGAATATTTTTACTATTTGACAGGTGTCTAAACCATGTTGCGGACATCCTCTTAATAACTTTCCAAATCTTGTCCATGCCTCATATAGAGTTTCATTTGGCTTTTGTGTGAACGTAACAATTTCTCCTTGAAGTCTCACGGCTTTAGATGTCGGAAAGAATTGTTTAAGAAATTTTTCAACTAAAACATCCCATGTATCAATCGCCCCTTCAGGTAACGATTCCAACCAATCTTTGGCTTCTCCCTTTAAAGTCCAGGAAAATAACATGAGATATATCTGTTCATCCTCCACTTCTCTTATTTTAAATAGTGTGCAGATCCTATTAAAGGTACGAAGATGTTCATTTGGATCTTCCTTCGGCGCACCACTAAATTGGCATTGATTTGTTACCATGTGTAGGATTTGTCCTTTGATTTCATAATCTGGCGCATTAATGTCTGGTTGAGTAATTGCGTGACCTTGGCCAGTGCGTTTAGCTCTCATTCGGTCTTCCATACTTAGAGGTTCCAGATTTTCCATGATTGAATTTGTTGAATCTGAATCACTAGAGGATTCTGATTTAATGGTTCGTTCCTCAACAATCTATGTTTGAATGATTGGTGGTTCCGGAGGAAAGATTAGTGGTTCAGGATCTATGAATTGTACCTGAATATTCTCCGGATTCTCAATTGTGATGTCGGGTTCAAAAAATGGATTATCGAAAATTTGAATTGGAGTACTTGGTCGACTAGATGACGATTTTAAAGAAAAATCAACGGCGACAATATTTGCTAGATGTCTTGATCTGGTTACAGGTGGTGAACGTACAAAAGGTGGTGAACGTTTTGCTCGGTGCATTCACTGAATATCCTATTAGTTATAAAAATAAGAAAAATTATATAAGTTATCTAATTAATAGACTTTTCTGATTTTGCCCACGTTTCGAATAGCCAAAAGATGTAGCAGAGGGGCAGGATTCGTTTGGTTTCAATATAATTGAGTACTGTTTGGCTCCAATAACCCGGTCCACGTACAAATCCAACTATTACTACGAAGCAGAAAATTTTGATGTCTATCAATTTAACCACTTAAAATAATTTTTCGTTTAAATTTAAAGAAATTTTAGATAAGTAATAGAAAAAATCTAAGTCCTAAAAACTAGAGCGTCGAGAAATAAGAAAGAAAAAGAGCGCGTCGAAAAACGTCGAAAAATAAAAGGTCGAAAAATAATAGGCGTCGAAAAATAAAAATAAGAAAGTAGCGCGTCGAAACTTAAAAACGAACTAAAAACTAAGAATTAAAAGTTGCGTCTAAAAATATTAAAGCTTAAAAGGAAAACTATATCCAAAATGGCAAAAACTTAAAAATGTACTAAAATTTAAAAAGACGTCGCAAAATTCTAAAGCACCTAAATCTTAGTCTAAAGAAAAAGCACTTAAGGGATTTTACGGCAAAGCCTAAATAATCTAGAAATAAAAATAACTATGGCAAAAACTATGACTTAAAACTAAAAACGAGCGAAAAATACAAATATTACCCTAAAAGGAATAAAAAGAAACAAAATATAAAAAGATAAACTTAAAGTTGTAAAAAGTACAATTTTATAAAAATATTATTTTTATATTATTTATTTTATAAAACTATTAATTTTATAATTTATAAAAACTAAATAAACTTAAAATACAAATTAATTCTAAAAACTAATTAATTAAAAACTAAAACCTAATTAGGGTTTCTAATTATTAATTAAATAATACTCCGTAATTAATGTAGAATTATGGTTGACTGTTGGCGTGTCAGACAGGGCTATGCGATCGCATGGTCTTCGCTTTAAAATTCCATGCGATCGCATGGATTTAGATTTCGGGCCAGGGTTGGGCTGTAACAGTAATCGGGCCGAATGTTTATTATTATTATTATTATTTTTTACTTCTTTCTGATTTATATATTTATATAATATATTTATATAGATTAAATAAAACTTATATTTTTATAAAATAAAGATAAAGAAACTTTATAGTTTTATATATATATTTAACAAACTATTAAAAATATATAATTTTTCTTTTTCTTTTTATATTTTTGAATATATTAAAACGTATTTTTACAAAAATGAATTTTTATAAAAGTAAACTTAAAAATTAAAAAATCTTTTTTTATATAGCATTGCTCTTCCGGCGTTTAAGCAGAATTGTCCCCGGCAGCGGCGCCAAAAATACTTGATGTGTGCGAGGTGTACTAGGAAATAGTATTATTTTCTATAACGAAATACTATTAAATATGATACAATTTTACACAAGATATTTATTTATTTATAGAATGGATATACCTAAACCTTGCTACAACACTTATAGGCAGTGTACCTAATCGTACAGTAGTGTAGTTTTTAGTAAGTCCGGTTCGTTCCACAGGGATACACTTAAACAAGCTTAACGCTATATTAGTTTAACTTATAAAAATAAAAATATATATATAAGTAATATTATTATTATTATAAAAGGGGTTTTTACCGTTTAATGACCGGTTTGTCGATTTTTAAAACTTTAGTCGCAGTTAAAACCTAATGTAAAATATTAAATAAATAAAAGACTTAATTTAAATAAATAATGATAATGAAATTGCGATAAATAAAAGTACGATAATTAATAGTGCAATTAAATACAATGACAATAAATAAAAGTGCGATAATTAGAAGTGCAATTAAATATGAAAATAAAAGAATTATGCTTATTTAAACTTTCGTAATCATGATGTTTGACGTGTTGATTTTAGTTTATTCCCATGGGTTAATTGTCCTTTGCCCTGGATTATTTAATATGCCCGTCTGGTTTTTGTCCATAACAGTCCATCAGTCATAAATATAAAGTGCGAGTGTCCTCGTCAAATTATCCTTATACCCGAAGTCAAATATTCCAACTAATTGGGGACTTAAACTGTAACAAGGTTTTAATACTTTGTTTAATAATTACACCAGGTTATCGACTGCGTGTAACCCAAGGTTTTAATACTTTGTTATCAATTATGCCAAGTGTCCTTGTACATAATTTCACCCTTGTTTTAATAATTCCATAGACTATTAATCCATTCCCGTGTCCGGTTAAATGAACGATTATTCGTACATATAAATATCCCGCCCATCGTGTCCGATCGAGTGTATGTGGTTATTTATAAGTACGTCCAATTGTAAATCTTCATATTAAATTAACAAACTATCATTTAATTAAATAAATATAAAGCCCATTAATAGCCCATAGTCTAATTTCCACAAGTGTCATTCTTTTGTCCAAACCCCAATTATGGTACAAAGCCCAATTACCCAATTTTAATATTTTTAGCCCAACATCATGATTACTTCGGTATTAAATAAGCAAAATAATAACTTAGCTACGAGACATTAATTTAAAAAGGTTGAACATAACTTACAATGATTAAAAATAGCGTAGCGTTACACGGACAGAATTTCGACTTACACCCTTACAACATTTGCTAACATACCCTTATTATTAGAAATTAAAATTAAAATTAAAATTAAAATTAAAATTAAAATTAAAATATAATATATATATATATATCGTATGATAGAGAGAAAGAAAAAGATGTGTAATTTCGTCCAAAACTCGCGAACTTTATAGGACCAGAGCTGAAAAAGGAAGCCATGCGATCGCATGGCTTTTGTGCCTCCAGGCCATGCGATCGCATGGGGGTAGGTACCAGCTCACATATTTTTGTTTCTTTGTTTGTCGACGTTTAATATATAATATAATATATATATATATATATATATATATATATATATATATATATATATATATATATATATATATATATATATATATATATATATATATATATATATATATATATATATTAATTTTAAGAATTAATTATATATTATATTATATTCATGTGCATAGTTGACTTGTAATTTTTAGTCCGTTGTGTCGAGCGTTGAGAGTTGACTTTGGTCCCGGTTCCGGATTTTCGAACGTCCTTGCGTACAATTTAATATCTTGTATTTTGCGTTTCGCTTCTTGTACTCTTGTAATTTTGAGACGCTTCTAATCAATAATTGGAACCTCTTTGATTGTATTTTGTACTTTTGAGCTTTTTGGTCGTTTGCGTCTTCGATTCGTCGAATCTGTCTTTTGTCTTCACCTTTTATTATTTAAACGAATATCACTTGTAAATCGAACAATTGCAACTAAAAGCTTGTCTTTCTTGAGGGATAATGCTATGAAATATATGTTCGTTTTCAGCATTATCAAGTGTAAACATAACTTACAAAGTTAGATCATTGCATTTTAGCTAACTTTTAATTTAATGTCATTAAACATAAGCTAAATCTACCCATTTATAAGTAAAATGAGTCGCAACTACCACCATACCTTCAACCCTCATAAAAAAATCACAAAAAAGATGCAAAAAGCCCGCCTAAAATTTTCTTAATGATGTGAGATCTACTGTCCCCAGCTTCATCAGTTAACTTATTTAACAACAACTAAAGCTTCATCAGTTATTAACATTACCAATCATCACTTTTAGTTATCAATCTAATAGGCCTCTATTAACAGAAAAAAGCCAAAGACAAAATTTTCCAAAATGAAATTACTTGGTATCTTGATATCTTGATTGAATTAAAAAATTTGAGTGGCTGCATAAAATCCAAATCATGATAGCAACAGATAAAGATAGATGAAACCCGAACTCAAACTCACCGATTACGAAGATGATGATTATGGCGTAATTTTTTGAAAACAGCAAATTCTGAAGTGTCGTTCAAGCAGAAAAACATAAGTCTTAGACAACATCAGCTTGCAAAGCATGTCACCATCCAGAGTCTGATCATGTGAGCCGGAAATTTAGTGTGAAATAATAGCCAAATTTACAAATCATTCAAAACATGATATAAAAACAAAGAAAAAATAGACGGTTGCAGAAGAAAGAGATCATGTATTACTTGAAGCATGTGAACTAACCATATGAACACCCTGAGGCTGAGCGTCAAGTGGAATGACCCTGATGTTAAATAAATGTTGAAAATTATGAATAATCTAAAGGAGTACCAAATATGAAATATGCTGAAACTTGTAACCTTTATACTCCGTACATATGTATGAGAAATACTGAATCTTGGAACAATTACTTGACATCTACATGAAAAACACTGAATCTTGTAACCTTTATGCATATGTAAAGAGAAACCAGTTTCTTTCAGATAACTTTTTTTTTTTAACTTTTATCAGTGACCCAAGCATGCCATAAACCATATCTAATCCCCTGACTCATTATTTACACCCAAGAACAACAGATATACCCTAAAGACAGCTTAAAACCTAGTTTCTCACACTCATCAAAATCTTGATAACACATACACAACTTCTTTAAATTTAACACCAATCTTCCTATTTCTAATTCTAATATTGAAACAACCATAATTTCAACAAAAAAAAAAAAATCACCTTTGTATATCAAACATAACACAAGAAGAAACCCCAAAACAAAAATCAGAATACATAAAATAAATAATTAGATAAATAATTAGATTTAATCCTTTTCTGATAGACCTTGAGATAACATACGATTAATACCTTCACGGAGAAATTGATTGGATCGTTTACAATCTCCTTATAACTCTGTAACATCTTCTGATACGCCGTTCCGATTAGATTCGATTTCATTGCCGGATGGTTTATATTATTGCCGATACCGAAACCAGATTACAATAACAACAACTGATCTAAAAATGTGAACGAAGCTTTAGAAACAGCCCTAATTTTGACTAATTTTGAGCGAGAATTTGAGAATGGATTGATATGCTTGAACCTGTAATCACCCTCTTTTCTTCTGTGTTACATTCGTTAGAGACGATAGATGTGATGAACTGATCAAATTGTGAATTGAAATACCATAGACGATCTTGAATGTTTGCGAAGTTAGTGAACCGATGGAAACCATGAATCAGAGAGAGTGTATGATCGAAAATACCTGGAGAGCGTATTCTGATTGAACCCTAAATTTCGAATTGAGTTGCGTGTGATTTTTCTGGTATAAGGGTACTATGGAGAATTTAACTGATGGAATTAGACTTATCACGTGATTGTCTAGATTAGTTGGCATGGAGGGTCATGATTAAATGATCATTTTGGATGGATGGTTAGCATTGAAAGTTTTTTGGAGATATCACCTAATTGTGTGTTCTTATTAGTGTAAGAGATATTGTAGTTTAGACGGTTCATCTACGTACAGGCTCGCTCTGAGCGCCATTTTTATGACATGGCAAGCTAAAAACACTCACGATATCCACTACATTCCTAAGAAAAGGAATATAATGACAACTCTCAGGGTTACCTTTAAGAAATAAATTATGCAAGCAATTGGTATTTTTTTGTTGGTTAATTTTAAGGGATTGATGCTTATTTGAATTGTACAAGAAAATTTCTTAATAATAATTTTTAAGGTTGTCACTAGAAATTATTTTTAATTAAATATATTATCATCACTACAAAAAAAAAAGTTTAAACATTTAAGTTTTCATAATTTTTGAATCTTTAATAAATAAATTTTGCTAGCATTTTTGGTATTTTTTGTTGATTAATTTCAAGGGATTGATGCTTGTTTGAATTCTACAAAAAAATAATTTTTAACTGAATATATTATCATCACTACATTTTAATTACTTACGCTTTCATAATTTTTAACATTTTAAAGCATTTAAATTTTTAATGACAACCTTTAGGGTTATCATTAGAGATTATTTTTAATTGAGTATATTATCATCACTGCATTAAAAAAGTTAATTACTTACGCTTTCATAATTTTTAACGTTTTAAAGCATGAATAACTTGACGGGTATTTAACACTATAAGTGTCAAAGTTTTTGACAATTAAAAGCGTCAAAAAGGAAAACTCAATAACACTTACAAGTGTCGAAAAGTTAATATTTAAAATTTTTGACATCCTATGTTTTCGTGTTTCAAAGTTTTTAACACCATATTTTCCACGTTATAAACTTATATTCACAGTTTTAAACTTATAAACATGAAAAACTCATTAAAAGTGTTAAAACTACAAAACTAGTTGTAGTGTATTTTATCAAATTTTCACTTAACTACCAATTAAATTTTAACTACCAAATTATATGATTCATACTAATCTCCTCACAAGAGTACCATATGAACATCTTTATCACAACACAAACAAGTCAACACTAGGCATGCCCTAATAAATGTAGCACATTCAAGTTTGTTTGGAGGGAAAATTAAAATATGAAAAGTACTCGAAACGAAAAGGTTTGACGGATCATTTTTACTGGTCCCAAGACTACGAATATGATCAAAAAAATGAAAATTAAAAATAACCGCGTTTGATTACTACGACGACGACGTTACCGTTGCAACGTTCTCATGCAGTCAAACAGACTAACCACCATGCAACCGTCAACCGTCACATCGTTTCCCAACAGACACCACACTCGATCTTATATATATACACGTGGCATATATTGTATTTGTATACAAACACAGAGATACATACATCTTCGTGTGGGCATAACTAAACTTAATTTATTCGTCCCACATTTCATTTAATTTTCAAGACAAGAAGATAACGATGGAAGATATCGATTACGGTTGGGGCATCGGGTCGATAATCACCATGCTAATTGTGGTTGCTTGTATGGTGTTTATACCGGTCGTTATGGGACCAGTGGGGCCGCCATCTTTTCCGGTGATTGTCTTAATTCCGGTGTTGTTGGTGGCTATTATCATCTTTATGTCCATTGCTTCAAACCCTAATCATGGAAGTCACAAGTTTAATTGATTATCTTTTTGGTCTTATGATAATTGATGGATGTATCTCAAAATATTAATTAAAATTATCATCGTTTCGTATTAATGTTGTTGGTGTTCCTTATTTTGTTTATTTTACGTTCATATGCTCAATTATATTGTTTTATAAGGGTTGATACATGAAATTATATACGTCAAACACATTAGCATGCTAAAAATAATATACGTACTCCGTAATAATAATTATTAATTATTAATATTAGTATTAGGCATATATAAAACCAAAATGTTACGTTCTCGTCTCTTAAATCATAGTAATAATCAGCAATCAAGTAATATTAACAATATCTTAATGCATGTGCACGTAAGTGTATGATATTTGAATCGTGCTTTGTGTTGGTTGCTATGATGGGTGGATTTGAAAATGATAAGATAATGAAGAAAGTGAATTAATATATATTTGAAGTTGTAGCAGAATTTTTTAAAAGATTCAAGAACTTTTGTAAGTTAATAAGAAAGAAAATTGATAGGTTATTACTTAATTCCTTCCATTTATGTGATTATGTCACATCTGAAAATGTATAATCCTGGAAGCTCCAGATTATAATCATATCCAGTAGAAATATTAACATAAATATGAAACATTCTATAATAAAAAAAAATTAAACATTATGAAAACGTTATATATACCACATCGCGTTAGAGATAAAGTGAAGGGGTTTTACCGTTCATGCCTCGTATGGGATTGGTGCGGGTTTCTTTCTGGGCACGCAGTTGGGGGCGGGTATAACTGTATAGGAGATGAACACGTGAGTGGTTAAGTCCTCCTTAGTTAATAGACTGTAATATCTTGATGTCTTTCATTAAAATCCCACGAGTATATATACATACATATGAATGATCTAGAATGTTTACCCTAACAGCCCATTCGCCTATTTTGAGATATGGGTTGACAAAATCTATTCTAAATATATCTTAATAATACAATGAATATAGATAATGTAAATATGTATAAGATATGATCGGCTATTACTCCCCCGTAGTCGAAGCCTGAGGTGAACGAATGCCGAGACTGGACCGAAATTCTTCAAACAGTATCCTTGGTAACCCTTTAGTAAAAATGTCGGCAATCTGATAGCGAGTGGGAACATGAAGAATGCGTGCTTCACCTTTGGTGACCTTTTCACGAACAAAATGAATGTCTAGTTCAATATGTTTCGTGCGTTGGTGTTGAACGGGATTTCCGGCTAGATAAATGGCACTAATGTTATCACAAAAAACCAAGGTAGCTTTAGCAATCGGAAAATGTAACTCGAGCAAAAGATTTCGTAACCAACAGGATTCAGCCACAACATTAGCTACACCTCTGTATTCAGCTTCAGCACTTGAGCGGGACAAAGTTGGCTGGCGTTTCGAGGACCATGAGATAAGATTATCCCCATAATAAACACAATATCCAGAAGTCGAACGACGAGTGTCCGGGCACCCGGCCCAATCAGCATCGGTAAAAGCCACAAGTGAGGGAGCGTGTGACTTATGGATATGCAATCCAAGAGTGGGAGTACCTTGTAAGTATCGAATAATACGTTTGAGAGCGAGCATGTGAATCTCTTTAGGTGCGTGCATATGCAAACATACTTGTTGAACGTCATAAGAAATATCAGGTCGGGTGAAAGTCAAATACTGTAACGCCCCAGCCAAGCTTCGATATTTAGTTGGATTCGAATAAGGTGTGCCTTCATTGGAACTTGCTTTACCAAACGTATCAACAGGGGTGGCGGCTGCATTGCATTGAGCAAGGCCAGCGCGTGCAATAATTTCTTTAGTGTACGCATGTTGCTCGAGAAACAAACCATCGGCTGATCTTGTGACTGAGATTCCTAGGAAGGAATGTAGAGGTCCTAAATCCTTCATTGCAAACTCATTAGAGAACAATGTCATAAGATGTTGTCGCAACATATCATTGGAGGTAACCAGAACAATGTCGTCAACGTAGAGAAGAAGATAAGCAATATTCAACCCCTGATGTTGTGACGACCCGGAAATTTCCGACCAAATTTAAACTTTATTCTTATATGATTTCGATATGATAAGCAGAGTCTATGTAATTGAATCTCAAAACTTTGAACTGTGTTCATATATGCATTTACCCTTAGACTGCTCTCGACGATTCATGAACAACTAATTGTAAATAGATATGTGTGTATGTATATGTAAATAATTATTTGAAAAATAATTTGAAGTATTACATGTTGTTGTTATTAAAAATTAATGAAATAAAAATAGGATATTATAATAATTATTATTTAAAATATATCTCTATATATAAATAAAGTATATTAGAAATAAATATTAAATAATTGTAATACTCGTTTGATGTTTCGATTGATATTAAACAAGTTAAATTCAAACTTATGTAATTTTAAAATAAACGGTGATACGAAAATAAGTTATATAAGTTATAGGCTTATTAAAAGTATATTTAGGATCTAATTATTTAATTTCAACACTTTTTATATTTTACCCATAAATGAGAGGGACAGTTGATGTAATATTTTTTTATTAAATTAATGACAGAATTTTATACCATAATGACAAAAAAAAAATTATAATAATAAATATAGTTAATTTAAAAATATGGAAATTTTTTTCGAAGATTTTTACCGTCTCTGATTAACAACGGTGTACGAAATCTAGTCCGTGAGAGAAATAGTAAACGAATAATACACGGCTGCTAACTGCTTATGATATTTAATTTTATGATATTTAATTTGAGATTACTGTTTTTCATGTGAGTGTACGTTTTTTTTTTTCTTTTGATTTATTCAACATTCTTTTGACTTATTCCTTTATCCTACATGTACTACTCTTTATAATTGTTTTTGAATTTGGAGACTTGTGATTTACCACTAGTATCTGCCTTCTACTACTACTCATTATTTTAATAAATATAGGTAAACTAGATTAAGATCATCACCAACGAGCTGCATTCTTTTATTCTCCTTTTACTTCCATAACTAATTAAACACACAAAAACTAGCATCGTTCATGAAGTTCATCTTCTAGTCAACCACCGTAATAATATGTCTATCCACCGTAGTTCTCTTATTCTTCAAGATCTTCTTCATCAACAAACCACCATAACCGATCTCTCTCTCTCTCTACACTCTCTTTATATATATATTTTTTTTGTGAAACCATTAACAACCACCTTCATAACTCTAAACCGCCACTAAACCCACCATCCATCTATCAATCTATTACCCACTTTCGTTTCCTTTTTTAATCCAACCAAGAACAAACCCACTCATTATCACTGATTATCTCTTGTTGTTTCCGTTTACTATGTCGATCAAACACCACAATTATACTTTTTCTTTCTTGTTTCCTTATATTCTGATTCAAGCTTGATCAAACCGTCACCTTAACACCATCACAAACCATGGTCATAACTAGCCACCTTCTACTGTTAAACTATGCCATTTTTGTTCGACAAATGTCACCACAAGCAACCATAAGCCGCCACCCAGCTTGCTGTTTTGTTTATCTGCTTTTAACGAGGCAACTCGAGTGGTTATGTAAAAAGATACATCTTTTTAGTTTGATATTTTTCCTGTCCCAATTTACGGTTACGATCAACCATGTAAACCTGTTGCTGCAGTAGGTTCTAATGGCTTAAAACAGTTGCCAAATATCAGTTTTGCAGCTATATTTCTTGAGTAGTCAAAACCTGTTGCACCTGCGATTCTTTTTCCTCTATTTCCTTCTTTCTTTCTCCCCACTGATACACAATCGTTTGAATCATTATGAGTTGTAAAATTTAACAACTTGGGGCACTAATTTAGTTATGATGGCCGACAACATGGCCATATAAAATGATGTGGGGACATACATGATAAGTGGTACACTATCAATTTGTTATCTAGCTATTATCTATTCCTTCGGTTGAGAAACAGACATGATTATTTATTTGGCCGAATGAGTTAGTGTGGACTGATTAATTATGTTTTTAGTTGGGCTACAAGTTTCCTTGGGCCAGGTCGTGATTTGGACTAGATCATAGGTATTTCGTTTGGGCTTAAGAGGGAATATTAGGCCACGAATTGTAATCATCTTTTCTAGTTCCTGGGTTCTACTCGGCAACAACACAAAAATGTCTCATTTAAATGTTAGATGATGATGTTAATGATCACATGATGATAATAAATAAATAATGATAATGGCTTGATGTTATGATGATGAGGAAATGATAACATGAATGAGGTTGATTATGATGATGGTTATAGCAAAAGGATAATGAGTTTGATAAAACGGACTCATATGTTAAAGAAATATTCGTGTAGTTTAAAACAGAAAAACAATAGTAGAGCAATGGTTTGGGCAGGAGTTAGGGGGACGAGAAGTCATGGGTTCGAGCCTGGGCCGTGGCGTTTTTTTTTAAGCTATTTCATTGAGGTAGTAACTTTATTCCTAATTATTATTATTATTATTATTATTATTATTATTATTATTATTATTATTATTATTATTATTATTATTATTATTATTATTATTGTTACTATTATTTATTTATGTTACATGATCAATATTATCATCATTAAGAAGTATATCATTAATAAGTGTTAGTATTAGGTATTATAAGTATTATTATCATTAATATCATTATTATCATTAAAATAAGTATTATTAGTATTAATGTCATTATTATTATCATTATTAGAAAACTTATTATTTTTATAGTCATAGTTATGATAGTTATTATTATTATTATTATTATTATTATTATTATTATTATTATTATTATTATTATTATTATTATTATTATTATTATTATCATTTTTAACAAAATCTATACTATTATTAAAGTTATCATTAGATTATTAGTAGTATCAATATTATTATTATTATCATAAAAAGATACAAATTGTTTTTTATCATTACTGATATTATTTTACCAAATAAATAACTATATAAGAATATATCTGTGATGACCCGTCCTAATCCATCCGGACGAAGTCCATATCGATTATAAACGATTCACAACAGTTGATTACATCGCGAGGTACTTGACCTCTATATGATACATTTTACAAACATTGCATTCATTTTTAAAAGACACTTTCGTTACATCGACAGTTGACAGACATGTATAGAATTTCATAATATATCCAAATATAATTGACTTAATAATAATAATCTTGATGAACTCAACGACTCGAATGCAACGTCTTTTGAAATATGTCATGAATGACTCCAAGTAATATCCCTAAAATGAGAAAAATGCACAGCGGAAGATTTATTTCGTACCTGAGAATAAACATGCTTTAAAGTGTCAACCAAAAGGTTGGTGAGTTCATTAGTTTAACATAAATAACCATTATCATCATTTTAATAGACCACAAGATTTCCATATTCAGTTCTCAATAATATACGTCCCATGCATAGAGACAAAATATCATTCATATGGATTGAACACCTGGTAATCGACATTCACAATACACATATAAGAATATCCCCATCATTCCGGGATCCTCCTTCGGACATGATATAAATTTTGAAGTACTACAGCATCCTGTACTTTGGATGGGGCTTGTTGGGCTCGATAGATCTATCTTTAGAGTTCGCGTCAATTAGGGTGTCTGTTCCCTAATTCTTAGATTACCAGACTTAATAAAAAGGGGCATATTCGATTCGATAGTTCAACCATAGAATGTAGTTTCGATTACTTGTGTCTATTTCGTAAAACACTTATAAAATTTACGCATGTATTCTCAGCCCAAAAATGTAAAAGGTAAAAAGGCAAATGAAACTCACGCATATAATTATTGTAAAACAGTTAATAAAACATTTGCATGTATTCTCAGCCCAAAATGTATATAAAAAGGGAATAATGAAACTCACCTAATGTATTTTGTAGTAAAAATATATATGACGACATTAAACAAGTATAGGGTTGGTCTCGGATTCACGAACCTATATCAATTATATATATATGTATATATTAACATTTATCACATTTAATCAACTGAGTTTATTTATATTATATAATGTATTAGAATTAATATATTTATATATATATGGTTGTATATAAAAAAAATGTTTTTATATAACTAATACTTTATTTGATAAAATAATATTGATAATAGAAAGTTGTAATATTTTTATAGTAATAATAATAGTAATAATATATAATAGTATTAATAGTAAAAATAATGATTATAATATATAAAAGTCTCGTTAAGAATAATATGAATAATAAAAATAAGTTATTTTTGTATAATAAAAACAATAATATTGATAGTAATACCTAATACTAATAATGATTAATAATAATACTAATTATGATAACAATAATAATAATAATGATAAAATAATAATTTTACTAAAAATGTTAATTTTAAATGAAATGATAATTTTAATTAATAATGATAATAATAATAATAATTATTTTCCTAATAATAATAATAATAATAATAAATAAATAAATAAATAAATAAATAAATAAAGTAAAATTTGCTACCTCAAGAAGTAGCTTTTTAACAAAAACGTCATCGCCCGGGCTCAAACCCGTGACCTCTCAATTATCATACACACCTCCAAACCAGTCCGCTACCATTTCATTTACGCTTTTACCCGGATTAAATTTTATATAACCTTAATGGATTTGGAAGTCCATATCACTAAAGCCCAAGATTGCAAGTCCATTATTATTTAAAAAGGAATCTAATTACAATTGGATCAACACAGTAGCCCAAGTATCAACAAAAGGGTTTCGATCATCTTCTTCATCATTCATCGTGTATCATCATCATTATTAATATACACCGTATATCATAACCTTTGCATCATTACCTATTAACCCTCACCTAACGTATGTGTTTGTGTTGGTATCGGGCAAATACCAGGAGACATAAGTCGATGGTTTGCAAGTGTTGGCCCAAATTAACTCAGTCTATTAACAGCTCAATCAGTTTCAATGGCTCAACTTGTTTACGCTAGATTTGGATTCCAGAAAAAAATATATCGTTGTGTCATATTCTCTTTACACCTCATCACATATCAAATTCACATCATATTCATCTCCGTATACCTCATCATCTACCATTACCCCTCAAGCCCCACAGGAAGAATAAATTTCGCGGTCAAAAGAAAAAAGGAAGTGTGTCCATGATTTAAAAGAAGTATGGTGGCCCAACCAAACCACCTTGCACTACGAATTCATGTTATTATATTAATCAAGTGGGGTTAGTCTTTTAATATGTGTCGACTTATTATGGAAAAGAAAAGAGACGTGCTGTTGTAGTTTGATTAAAGAAAACAAAAGTGTCTCTGGTTGCTATTTGCATATGGAACAAAAGTTTGGAGTGGTTGTTTGAAAGGGGGTTCGGTTATTCGAAAGTAAGCAGCATAATCGAACAACCTTCAAATGGCTGACTCGTTTAGCAATTTATCAATTCCTTAGTTTGTTTATCTCTCGACCCAAGATAAAGTATTTCGGTGCCCACCATTTACTCCACTAACCAATAGATTCCAAAATAGTTGTTATTGTATTAGTTTATTTGCATAAAGATAATGTATCATTTGTAATTGTCGGCTAACTAATCCTATTTGCATCATCTTTATTGTATCATCATTATTTATTTATGAATCTCACATACCTTTGTTCGACAGAGATAAAAACAGATAGGGCGTAATAGCAGGAACTTTTTGTATCGTAACAGGAACATAATGGTTGTATCAGTTAACAAGGTTGTAGGTGAGTTATGGTTTTCATTAGGGTTTCTGTGATTTTATGTATTGCAACCGAAAGCAACAAGTATGTTTGATAATGGTTAATGGAGTGATCGATGTTGATGGTTATGAGCAAGGTTAACAAGGTGGTGGAGGTGATTGGTGATCAATGATGTTTGCAGGTGTTGGGTTATTTCGAGCAGTCCAACGAAAAGGGTAGTAGTGGGGTGCCAAATGGTTTTCGACTTTCGATGGTGTTGATGGTGGTTGATTGAGTGGTGGTCATGGGTGGCATGGTGGTGGCGCTCTCGGTGGTAGCAGGCAGTTGATAGTATGATCATTCTTTGTAATAGATATAGATATGGTTATGATAATGTATATGTATATAAATGTATATTTATATAAGAGATATTAACTAAGAAATAAAAGCACAATAATCTTCATTTTCTATCACTTATAATTGGTAATTGTTAGTGTAACTTGATTGATATGCATAATAACAGAAATTGATGTGTAGTTATATGGAACTAAGGATGTCGACAATGAATCCCAGCTAAGCAGATAAATCAGAAAAAATAAAAGGTAAATTGATGTGTAACCGATTTTGTCCTAATTCTGTATTTGGTTTTGATTTGCTAGCAAAATAAGAGACAAAGAATCAATCTAATACAGTTAAACAGTGAAATCAACAAATTCGTACGATTACTTCAAGTTTATATTATTTATATAATCAATAACTAATATTGATAATTAATAATTATATATGATAATAATAATATTAATAATATTAATAATAAGAATGATTAATAAGGTTACTAATAATCATAAAAAAAAATATTAATTATATTATTAATATTAATATCATTATTATGAATATTATTACTTAATATTTATATCCTAAAGATAGATCTATGGACCTTGATAATTCTCATTTGGGGTACGAATGCTTTAGTACTTCGAGATTATTATTATACAGATGATCTATGGACCTTGATAAGTCCCATTTGGGGTACGAATGCTTTAGTACTTCGAGATTATTATTATACAGACGAGAGGTTCTGTTTTGGGGATATTCTATGCATTAAGTTAACGTCGGTTACCATGTGTTCAATCCATATGAATGATTTTTGTCTCTATGCATGGGACGTATATTTATGAGAAATGAAAATCTTGTAGTCTATTTAAATGATGAAAATGATTATTTATGTTAAACTAATGAACTCACCAACCTTTTGGTTGACACTTGAAAGCATGTTTATTCTCAGGTATGAAAGAAATCTTCCGCTGTGCATTTGCTCATTTTAGAAATATTAATTGGAGTCATTCATGGCATATTTCAAAATGCGTTGCATTCGAGTCGTTGAGTTCATCAAGATTATTATTAAGTCAATTATAGTCAGATATATTATGAAATGGTATGCATGACGTCAATTTACGATGTAATGAAAGATTGTCTTTTTCAAAAACGAATGCAATGTTTGTAAAATGTATCATATAGAGGTCAAGTACCTCGCAATGTAATCAACTGTTGTGAATCGTTTATAATCGATATGGACTTCGTCCGGATGGATTAGGACGGGTCTCTACAGTTGGTATCAGATCGGTGGTCTTAGTAAACCAGGTCTTGCATTAGTGTGTCTAACTGATAGTCGTTAGGATGCATTAGTGAGTCTGGACTTCGACCGTGTCTGCATGTCAAAAGTTTTGCTTATCATTTTTGTCGGAAATCATCTGATTATCATCCTTAGGAAATTACCTGCTCATTATTCTTAGTCTAGACACGTTTTACTGCTTTGACTGCATGACTAGTGTATATACAAAATTCATATCTTAGCGTATCTGTTACTGTAGACCTTGCCTGATCTCTCTAGTAAATTTCTCATTAATTTAAGGGATCCTGGTACTATATATATCTATGCAAATTATGCATTGAGAATACCATCCAACTATCAATTGCTGTTACTAAACTCTTCATACCAACAATCTTTCCTGAGATCGCGTAAGATGACCTCTACGAATCGACCCCGTTCCTCTGACTCCAAAGACAGCGTGACAGGAGCACACCAACCAATCAACTATCGTGATTATTGGAGAAAATGGGGGTGGGTTCGTGACATACTCACCCTATGGAGAAGGGAAGAAGGTACTCCATATCATGAATCGAATCTACCACCTAACTTTAGAGTACTTGACCCGGTCACCGGCGAACCCGTTCGCAACACTGTTTATACCTTTTTTGCAAGAATCTTTCGTCTTGAAGCTACCATTAACGGAATAGAGAAGATATCCAATCTCTACCTCACACTGATAATCAACCAGGGTTAGTAGAAGAAGTTAGAGAACTCCGAGCTCGAGTATTAACTTTAGAGAGCACGGTATACAATTTGCAAGCACCAGCAGTATCACCAACACCAGTAACATCACCAGCCTCATGTAGTGACCTGAAGTTTTCCATGTTTATATATATTAATTGAGATTGATATTTACATGATTAAATGTTTCCAACATGTTAAGCAATCAAACTTGTTAAGACTTGATTAATTGAAATATGTTTCATATAGACAATTGACCACCCAAGTTGACCGATGATTCACGAACGTTAAAACTTGTAAAAAATATATGATGACATATATATGGATATATATATATAGTTAACATGATACTATGATAAGTAAACATATCATTAAGTATATTAACAATGAACTACATATGTAAAAACAAGACTACTAACTTAATGATTTTTTAAACGAGACATATATGTAACGATTATCGTTGTAAAGACATTTAATGTATATATATCATATTAAGAGATATTCATACATGATAATATCATGATAATATAATAATTTAAAATCTCATTTGATATTATAAACATTGGGTAAACAACATTTAACAAGATCGTTAACCTAAAGGTTTCAAAACAACACTTACATGTAACGACTAACGATGATTTAACGACTCAGTTAAAATGTATATACATGTAGTGTTTTAATATGTATTTATACACTTTTGAAAGACTTCAATACACTTATCAAAATACTTCTACTTAACAAAAATGCTTACAATTACATCCTCGTTCAGTTTCATCAACAATTCTACTCGTATGCACCCGTATTCGTACTCGTACAATACACAGCTTTTAGATGTATGTACTATTGGTATATACACTCCAATGATCAGCTCTTAGCAGCCCATGTGAGTTACCTAACGCATGTGGGGACCATCATTTGGCAACTAGCATGAAATATCTCATAAAATTACAAAAATATGAGTAATCATTCATGACTTATTTACATGAAAACAAAATTACATATCCTTTATATCTAATCCATACACCAACGACCAAAAACACCTACAAACACTTTCATTCTTCAATTTTCTTCATCTAATTGATCTCTCTCAAGTTCTATCTTCAAGTTCTAAGTGTTCTTCATAAATTCTACAAGTTCTAGTTACATAAAATCAAGAATACTTTCAAGTTTGCTAGCTCACTTCCAATCTTGTAAGGTGATCATCCAACCTCAAGAAATCTTTGTTTCTTACAGTAGGTTATCATTCTAATACAAGGTAATAATCATATTCAAACTTTGGTTCAATTTCTATAACTATAACAATCTTATTTCAAGTGATGATCTTACTTGAACTTGTTTTCGTGTCATGATTCTGCTTCAAGAACTTCGAGCCATCCAAGGATCCGTTGAAGCTAGATCCATTTTTCTCTTTTCCAGTAGGTTTATCCAAGGAACTTAAGGTAGTAATGATGTTCATAACATCATTCGATTCATACATATAAAGCTATCTTATTCGAAGGTTTAAACTTGTAATCACTAGAACATAGTTTAGTTAATTCTAAACTTGTTCGCAAACAAAAGTTAATCCTTATAACTTGACTTTTAAAATCAACTAAAGATATGTTCTATATCTATATGATATGCTAACTTAATGATTTAAAACCTGGAAACACGAAAAACACCGTAAAACCGGATTTACGCCGTCGTAGTAACACCGCGGGCTGTTTTGGGTTAGTTAATTAAAAACTATGATAAACTTTGATTTAAAAGTTGTTATTCTGAGAAAATGATTTTTATTATGAACATGAAACTATATCCAAAAATTATGGTTAAACTCAAAGTGGAAGTATGTTTTCTAAAATGGTCATCTAGAAGTCGTTCTTTCGACTGAAATGACTACCTTTACAAAAACGACTTGTAACTTATTTTTCCGACTATAAATCTATACTTTTCTGTTTAGATTCATAAAATAGAGTTCAATATGAAATCATAGCAATTTGATTCACTCAAAACGGATTTAAAATGAAGAAGTTATGGGTAAAATAAAATTGGATAATTTTTCTCATTTTAGCTACGTGAAAATTGGTAACAAATCTATTCCAACCATAACTTAATCAACTTGTATTGTATATTATGTAATCTTGAGATACCATAGACACGTATACAATATTTCGACCTATCATGTCGACACATCTATATATATTTCGGAACAACCATAGACACTCTATATGTGAATGTTGAAGTTAGCTATACAGGGTTGAGGTTGATTCCAAAATATATATAGTTTGAGTTGTGATCAATACTGAGATACGTATACACTGGGTCGTGGATTGATTCAAGATAATATTTATCGATTTATTTCTGTACATCTAACTGTGGACAACTAGTTGTAGGTTACTAACGAGGACAGCTCACTTAATAAATTTAAAACATCAAAATATATTAAAAGTGTTGTAAATATATTTTAAACATACTTTGATATATATGTATATATTGTTATAGGTTCGTGAATCAACCAGTGGCCAAGTCTTACTTCCCGACGAAGTAAAAATCTGTGAAAGTGAGTTATAGTCCCACTTTTAAAATCTAATATTTTTGGGATGAGAATACATGCAGGTTTTATAAATGATTTACAAAATAGACACAAGTACGTGAAACTACATTCTATGGTTGAATTATCGAAATCGAATATGCCCCTTTTTATTAAGTCTGGTAATCTAAGAATTAGGGAACAGACACCCTAATTGACGCGAATCCTAAAGATAGATCTATTGGGCTTAACAAACCCCATCCAAAGTACCGGATGCTTTAGTACTTCGAAATTTATATCATATCCGAAGGGTGTCCCGGAATGATGGGGATATTCTTATATATGCATCTTGTTAATGTCGGTTACCAGGTGTTCACCATATGAATGATTTTTATCTCTATGTATGGGATGTGTATTGAAATATGAAATCTTGTGGTCTATTGTTACTATTTGATATATATAGGTTAAACCTATAACTCACCAACATTTTTGTTGACGTTTAAAGCATGTTTATTCTCAGGTGAATACTAAGAGCTTCCGCTGTTGCATACTAAAATAAGGACAAGATTTGGAGTCCATGTTTGTATGATATTGTGTAAAAACTGCATTCAAGAAACTGATTTCGATGTAACATATTTGTATTGTAAACCATTATGTAATGGTCGTGTGTAAACAGGATATTTTAGATTATCATTATTTGATAATCTACGTAAAGTTTTTTTTTAACCTTTGTTTATGAAATAAAGGTTATGATTTGTTTTAAAAATGAATGCAGTCTTTGAAAAACGTCTCATATAGAGGTCAAAACCTCGCAACGAAATCAATTAATATGGAACGTTTTTAATCAATAAGAACGGGACATTTCAGTTGGTATCCGAGCGTTGGTCTTAGAGAACCATAAAATTTGCATTAGTGTGTCTTATCGAGTTTGTTAGGATGCATTAGTGAGTCTGGACTTCGACCGTGTTTTCTTTAAAAATGATTGCTTAACATTTTTGTTGGAAACTATATATTTTTAACATATGAATATTATGTGATATATTAATCTCTTAACGTGTTTGATATTATGTGATAGATGTCTACCTCTAGAACAAGTCCCATTAACTCACCTAATAATAATGAAGAGTCAAATGTAAATTGGAATGATTCGTGGACTGATTCACAAGTTCCCGAAGAGGAACCGGAAGAAGAGTCGGAACCGGAAGAAGAATCGGAACCGGAAGAAGAATCGGAACCGGATGAAGAAATAGAACCGGTGGGGGAAATAATAAAACGGTTAAGTAAAAGAGAATCCTCAACCAACCGACCAAGGTTAATTATGGTCAATGGTGTTTCCGCCAAGGAAGCAAAATATTGGGAGGATTACCAATTCTCCGATGAATCGGATTCCGACGAGAATTCCGATGATGTTATAGAAATTACCCCAACTGAATTTAAAAAGGCAAAAGAAAATAATAAGGGAAAGGGCATAAAAATAGAGAAATCTAATTCCAACCCCGATGAACTTTATATGTATCGTCAACCCCCGAAGTCCTTAAGTTGTAACAATGACCCGGGAACCTCTAAACCACCAGGTTTTTCTAAACCAATGTGGACAACGACAGCTCGTATTAGGGGAACATCATATATCCCTAGAAACTTGGCAAAACGAACCAAAACCGAACAAGAAGAAACGAGCGAGTCGGAATAAGATAGTTGTATTCGTGTGGTGTAATATATGTAATATAGTGTGCTTATGCTTTATGATATATGTAAAAAAAAAAATTGCTTGTATTAATAAGTATTTTTTTTATGAATCTAACTCTTGTCTATTTTACAGTATAAAAACACAAAATGGATAGACAACCCAATATTTTAAGAGACCTACCCGGAGACATGATTGATGAAATCTTGTCTAGAGTTGGTCAGAATTCTTCGGCACAACTATTTAAGGCGAGATCATTTTGTAAGACATTCGAAGAACGTTCCAAGAATGCCTTGGTTTATAAAAGGCTTTCGTTCGAAAGATGGGGGATATCACATTGGGAAATCCATAAGTTACGATGTGTTTACTTTGACGCATATATTGCGGGGAACCCAAATGCTATATTACGCAATGGGTTAAGAAATTATTTTGACTATTGGACTTCGTGATTTAGAAAAAGCGGCTAACATGCAACATAAAGAAGCATGTTATGCTTACGGATTAGTAATGTTCGCTTCTCACCAAAGTGAGAACAAGAACATCGGCCTACAACTATTAAACAAAACGTTCCCACAAGTGACGGAGTCGGTAATTGGGGTAAGAAATGAGGTTTTTAGATTGTTACGGGACTGTTGGACATTACGTAACCCTCGTCCCTTTGACGACGTTACAACACGCTGTCTTATCAACGGCCATAACGGTTATGTTCCACAAGACCAAGGATGGGAAGTAGTCCTAGTAAAACCAGAATGCATGACTTGTTTCTGGACGTATGAATTACGTGTCTTTATTGCCTTTGCTGAACGACTTGTGTACTAGCTAGAATTATCTTCACAACTATCTTGTATCAAAGTTATTGTGTGCTATATTTCATGCTTTATGTAAAATAAGCGGTATTGTAAGTTTGTAAAATATTGTATAAAAGTTTGAACGCGAAATATTATTATAATCAGTTTTTCATATAGAATTGTAGTAGTTGAATTGTATATTAGCTACTAAGTATGAACTTAACGGGTAGGTACTACCCGAATTTAAACTTATAAAACGCTAATATGAAGAAAAAGCTTTTATAAATGAGTTCATATTATGCTACGAAATACTATTAACTACTCTTAATATTCTGTATGATTAACTTGTTCCATTTGACTATTTTGAAGGAAATGGCACCGACTACTCGACACACCGTGAATATGAATGAAGAGGAATTCCGTAATTTTCTAGCTTCAAACATAGCCGCAGTACAGGCTGCGCTACATACCAACAATAACCTTGGATCTAGCAGTACAGGAAATCGTGTAGGATGCACCTACAAAGAATTCACTGCCTGCAAACCTTTGGAATTTGATGGAACCGAAGGACCGATCGGATTGAAACGGTGGACCGAGAAGGTCGAATCGGTGTTTGCCATAAGTAAGTGTACTGAAGAGGACAAAGTGAAGTACGCTACGCATACCTTCACAGGTTCTGCGTTAACATGGTGGAATACCTATCTAGAGCAAGTGGGACAAGACGATGCGTACGCACTACCGTGGTCAGCATTCAAGCACTTGATGAACGAGAAGTACCGTCCCAGAACCGAGGTCAATAAGCTCAAGACAGAACTTAGAGGGTTACGAACCCAAGGATTTGATATTACCACGTATGAAAGACGATTCACAGAATTGTGCCTATTGTGTCCGGGAGCGTTCGAAGATGAGGAAGAGAAGATCGACGCGTTTGTGAAAGGATTACCGGAAAGAATCCAAGAAGATATAAGTTCACACGAGCCCGCCTCCATACAACAGGCATGTAGAATGGCTCACAAACTAGTGAACCAGATTGAGGAAAGGATTAAAGAACAGACGGCTGAAGAGGCCAATGTGAAGCAAGTCAAAAGAAAGTGGGAGGAAAATGGTGATAAGAATCACCAATACAACAACAGCAATTACAACAATAATCGCAACAACTATCCCAACAACCGCAACATCAATCGCAACTACAACAAACGGCCCAACAACAACAACAACAACAATAACAACAACAACAGCAACTAAAACAATCATCCCAATAACAATAACAACCGCAACAACAACAATAATCAGAAGCAGCTATGCCAAAGGTGTGAAAAGTATCACTCGGGGTTCTGCACCAAATTTTGCAACAAGTGTAAAAGAAATGGTCATAGTGCGGCGAAGTGTGAGGTCTACGGACCAGGGGTTAACAGAACGAAAGGAACAAATGGTGTCGGAACGAGTAATGGTGGAGCAAGTAGTGTCGGAGTAAGTTATGCCAATGTAGTTTGTTATAAATGTGGAAAACCAGGCCACATTATTAGAAATTGCCCGAACCAGGAGAACACGAATGGACAAGGCCGCGGAAGAGTTTTCAATATTAATGCGGCAGAGGCACAGGAAGACCCAGAGCTTATTACGGGTACGTTTCTTATTGACAATAAATCTGCTTACGTTTTATTTGATTCGGGTGCGGATAGAAGCTATATGAGTAGAGATTTTTGTGCTAAATTAAATTGTCCATTGACGCCTTTGGATAGTAAATTTTTACTAGAATTAGCAAATGGTAAATTAATTTCAGCAGATAATATATGTCGGAATCGAGAAATTAAACTGGTTAGCGAAACATTTAAGATTGATTTGATACCAGTAGAGTTAGGGAGTTTTGATGTGATAATCGGTATGGACTGGTTGAAAGAAGTGAAAGCGGAAATCGTTTGTTACAAAAATGCAATTCGCATTATACGAGAAAAAGGAAAACCCTTAATGGTGTACGGAGAAAAGGGCAACACGAAGCTACATCTTATTAGTAATTTAAAGGCACAAAAACTAATAAGAAAAGGTTGCTATGCTGTTCTAGCACACGTCGAGAAAGTACAAACTGAAGAAAAGAGCATCAATGATGTTCCCGTTGCAAAAGAATTTCCCGATGTATTTCCGAAAGAATTACCGGGATTACCCCCACATCGATCCGTAGAATTTCAAATAGATCTTGTACCAGGAGCTGCACCAATAGCTCGTGCTCCTTACAGACTCGCACCCAGCGAGATGAAAGAACTGCAAAGCCAATTACAAGAACTTTTAGAGCGTGATTTCATTCGACCAAGCACATCACCGTGGGGAGCTCCTGTTTTGTTTGTCAAGAAGAAAGATGGTACATTCAGGTTGTGTATCGACTATCGAGAGTTGAACAAACTTACCATCAAGAACCGCTACCCACTACCGAGAATCGACGACTTATTTGATCAACTACTGTGACGACCCGGAAATTTCCGACTAAATTTAAACTTTATCTTTATATTATTCTGACACGATAAGCAATGTTTGTTAAGTTAAATCTCAAGGATTTTAAACTATGTTTATACATTCATTTAAACCTCGACCAAATTCCAATGATTCACGAACCATTAAATGAACATATATGATTATGTATGTATATGTGTATATGTTATAAATTGAAAATGTCAACAAAGTATTTAAAAGTATAATGCTTTATATGAACGTATTTGTTTCAATATGATTATCGATGAAATTAAAACAAATATATATATATTAAATGATTGAATTATCAGAAACATTGAATTATGATTACAAGTCTCTGTTGAGAGGTCCACTATGATTTGAGAAATCTATTCCTCTTAACGATATTCATAATAATTTGTAAAGCTATTTATAAATAAAAATAAAAAGTGTCATTTACGAAAGTTAGACAAAAGCTAGTGGAGAATTGGTTTGCATAATATTCTATTAATCTATTTTCAAGCGTACAAAAACGTTTTCAGTTTAAAAAGAATTTATTATTAAAACGTATATAACTTTTATAAATATCTAGAATCACTTTTAACAACTCATTACTTAACCAGTATAATAAATATAACGATATTTATATTTTATTTCATTAAATATATATAATAATTTAAATTAATATTATATATATTTATACGCGTATTATACATACATAGTTTTTATACTTTTACTATACTTTAACTTTACCTTTACTTTACTTTTACTTTACTTTAACTTTAATAATTCATACTTTAATAATTCACTTTAATAATTCATACTTTAATAATTCACTTTAATAATTCATACTTTAATAATTCACTTTAATAATTCATACTTTAATAATTCACTTTAATAATTCATACTTTAATAATTCACTTTAATAATTCATACTTTAATAATTCATACTTTAATAATTCACTTTAATAATTCAAAAATCTATTATAAATAGAATTCAATAGGTTTCATTATTTCATAGAAACTTGAAAATATATTTCTCTAAACTCTCTCAATCGATTTACATATATATATATATATATATATATATATATATATATATATATATATATATATATATATATATATATATATATATATTGCTCTGTATTATTTCAAGATATTATTAGTATACATAAAATATTACGACGGAGTGATGTCCGAGTGATTTCAAAATAGTTTTTTGAATGAGTCGAAGCTAAGGAAATTATGGGTTATAGCTATGGAGGTGATGGGTATGGTTCATGGGTATGCTCGTGAGGTCAATCTAGTGTTTATCATCTCCGTTGCATCTACGTACTTTCCTGCAATATTGAATCTCAATATTGATACGTGAGCACTCATAACTTAACTTTTATATATCAATAGTGTATCCCTGACTAGTGCTCGAGTATATAAAATTATGCATGCTTGTACATTCGATATTGTCCTTAGATAGGTTTGTTGAATCCTGAATTAGATACATATGCTACTGAGATAGGGTATATGATATGCATGTCATTGGAAAGCTAGCGAAAAATTAAAAACTTTTCATTTAGATATCGAATGGTTTCGATGAACAGATTTGAAGTTATAGTCAACTGAATTTTAGTATTATTGTTAAAATGATTATTATTACTATCGTCGTTATTATTTTAATAGAAATATCATTGTTATTATAAAATATCATTATTACTATTATGTTAGTATTATCATTTTATCATAATAACATTTTTAGTAAATATAAATATTGTTATTTTTTTATAGAATAATAATTATTATTATTACAAAATAATACAACTTTTACTTATTATTATTATGATCAATATTATTTTATCAAATAAATAGGGGATACAAAGATATTTTTCACCACGCGTAATATAATTACATTAATAATACTTACCACTATAGTTTTAAGATATTAAGTGAACTTTATAAATTTTACTACTTAAGATATATAAAAGTATATTTTATCATATATAAACGTTAATATAAATTTTTATTAATAAATGACTTTTATTATTATAAAATCTAATAAATATATTTAAATATATAAAACGACTATAGTTAAGTTATATAATAAACACGTATAAATTTTAGAAGTCATTTTGGGTCAAGTTGACTTTTGTTGACTTTTGCATATTAGTCTCGAGCATTAGGATTGTGGTACACTATGACTTGACCAAAAATTGTTAGACAAATATTGACCAACATATAAATATATATAATTAATATAGGTTCGTGAATCCGAGGCCAACCTTGCACTTGTTAAATGACGTTATATGTATTTTTACTACGAAATACAGTATGGTGAGTTTCATTTGCTCCCTTTTATATATATTTTTGGGACTGAGAATACATGCGCTGTTTTTATAAATGTTTTACGAAATAGACACAAGTACTAAAACTAATTCTACGTGGGTTTAAACCAGAAATATACCCTTAGCTTGGTAACATTAAACTACTTGTCTATGTACGGTAGGCGCGAATCCTAAAGATAGATCTATTGGGCCTGACAAACCCCATCCTGACTATGGGATGCTTTAGTGCTTCGAGGTTATTTTAAACACACCTGATCTGGTGTACTTCAGAGGGTAAAACATGAACGTTAAGGCTTGTTACCGGGTGCCTACAACTTATAGAATACTTTTATACACTTGCGAGTGTACATATATTTATAAACGGAAATCTTGTGGTCTATTAATATATTGAAATGATTGATATGATAAACCTATGAACTCACCAACCTTTTGGTTGACACTTTAAAGCATGTTTATTCTCAGGTATTAAAGAAATCTTCCGCTGTGCATTAGCTCATTTTAAGGATAATACTTGGAGTCATTCATGGCATATTTTGAAAGACGTTGCATTCGAGTCATTGAGTTCATCAAGATTATTATTAAGCCAATTATAGTTGGATGTATTATGAAATGGTGTGCATGCCGTCAACTTTCGTTGTAAAGAAAGTTTGTCTTTTAAAAACGAATGCAATGTTTGTAAAATGTATCATATAGAGGTCAAATACCTCGCGATGTAATCAACTATTGTGAATCGTTTATAATGTATATGAACGGGTCCTTTCAGTTGGTATCAGAGCGGTGGTCTTAGCGAACCAGGTCTTGCATTAGTGTGTCTAACTGATAGTCGTTAGGATGCATTAGTGAGTCTGGACTTCGACCGTGTCTGCATTTCAAAAGTTTTGCTCATCATTCTTGTCGGAAATTACCTGCTTATCATTCTTAGTATAGACACATCTTATTGCATTGATTGCATGAATAGTGTATAGACAAAATTCATATCTTAGCGTATCTGCTAATTCATATCTTAGCGTATCTGTTACTGTAAACTTTGCCTTACATATTCCGTAAATTCCTCCGTAATCTACGAAACCTTTTGCTCTATATAATTAGAATACCACCCGATAGCCGGAAAATCATTTCATATCCAAAAATTCTTTATTCAATCGTACGAAATGGAATTCGTCATTAGTTCAAGTCTCTCGGATTCCGAAATGGAATCCCACTCAAGTTCCGAAAGCAGTGTGACCGGAATGGATCAACCAATTAGTCATCATCTATTCTGGATGAATTGGGGATGGGTTCGTAGCCTCCTTAATCATTGGAGACAAGAAGAAGGTGATCCCTTCCATCCACCACATTGCCCTCTTGGCGAAGAACCTGAAGCACTTACCGGCGAACCTATCCGAAACACCATTTTCTCTCTTATTTCTAGAGTATCTCGTCACGATTACATACTACACCAAATTCTAGATTTTATTTATCCGCTCGTCCGAACCGACAATCACCCCGGTGTAATAGAAGAAGTCAACGAGCTTCGCGCTCGGGTAGTGGCTTTGGAGAATATGGTGCAAAGGCTACAAACACCAGTAGCAGCACCAGCAGCATAAACAGTACCACCATCAGCAACACCAACAGTACCATTACCACCACCAACAACAACCGCATCGCAAACCTCAACTTCACAATCTGTCCCATGAGCATCGACGTCATACGCCCTGTAGATACTAAGGAATACCACAACGATGAAGTATTGATTCATAACTTCATTGGGAAAACATTCTACGACGATTATGTAATTTCTAAAGTTTAGAAATTATCTATCCTAGCCTTAACCATAAATCAAGTGAGTTTAATTTAATATTAACTCATTAAATCTATATTACATCTATATTACATCTGAAGAAATATACACATATATTTCCATAAAGACTGTAATAAAATTCTTTTGTACAAAATATTAATTGTGACATTTTTTTTAACGGGTAGGTAATACCCGAGAGATATATAAATTCACAATTAATATGTTACATTCTTCGAATCTGATTCAGCAAATCATCCATTATACTCCCTACTTTCACAACAATATACATTCTTTTATAGAAATTAAAACAACCATACTCATTCAAAAATCTAATTACATATTCTGATTTTGAAATCGCCGAATTCAATTCAAGTTATAAACGATATCATCACTCTTAGATTCTTACATCTTTCAAAGCTATACTTTAACTTCAAAACTGTGTTAGAACATCGTATGTATATTAACGATTATAATCTGTGTTCAAGCCCTTCGAAATACCTGAAGACACTTCAAATAATGAACAATCGAGATGATGATCCAACCATATGTTATCCACAGTTACGTACCTGAAAAACTCTTGAAACCAAAGTCATAATTTAACATGTATCCATGTCAGACCTTTTGGCATTTACTAGCTAAAATAACTTTTCAATCCCTTCTAAAAATAGACGATTTTGTCACAGCTCCAGCAAACCAACTTTAATTGTTCATTCGAATAAGCCTTATTATAATGATTACCCCTTCATCATTATTACCGGGGAACCTTTCATATCTCGCCACATTAGCAGTAAACTTATTAACAACTTCATTGATCTTTGACTTTCCGAAAAATCTTTATATTTATCAAAATCCCATCATTTACTCATCTGCATCTTGTAACGAGAATTGCCATATGAATCATCAGAAATTAGCAATCAGTATTTTGAAATCTCGCAGCATGTCTACGCCAACAATTATATGTGTCTATCTTCTCGACTTATATACTTTGAATGTGAAGTTTCTGAAAAACACCCTAAACAGCGAACTAGTTCTCGAAATACTGATGAAGCATCAAAAACTGTAAACGATCTTAACAGTAAAAAGTTTGATGACAAAGAATAGTAAGGTGGAAAAGCTGAGAAAAAGAGAAGGTTTGGAACTGGAAAACGGATTGAACAGACTATGAAGGAGGCTGTGGACAAATCACAAAGACTAAATCTGCCTTCAAAGAATCCAAATGATTCAGTGCCTGCTAAAGTCATTAACGAATACCTTACTCTTTATTCTAAACCTTTACAGACAAATCTTCATCATCATCCATCAATATTAGAAATTCTAAGATATTATCATATCTTTCATTATAAATATCCGCGATATTTCTGAAGATATTTTCACAACTAATCTTATCTGAAGTCATTTATCTCTTTGCGCTATCAGTGTTACATCATATAAGAAACTATTAGTTTCTATATTCTATAAACTTTCGAGTTTAAATTATGAATGTTTTGAAGTAGTGTTGGGAACTGAAGCATGAGTTAGTATAATATAATGACACTTGATCAACGTGATTATATTACAGTAAGTCATGCTGAGTTTCTAATGGGACATGACAATTCACAGACCATGCCGTCATCATGTTCCATGTTACACGACTCTTGTATTCTATTTAATCTCTAAAAATATCAAGAATATATTTTCTTGATGATTCGGTCTTTTGAGGGTATTCTGGTAAATTAACAAATCAAGATCGTGCCATTACCATTTCCTTCTTAGAACATTAACTATGTTCATTCTGAAATTCATATCTGCGAATACTGGACCATTACAAACGTTGCTTAATCGCAAGAAGAAGAAACGAAAGGACAAAACTCCAAAATAGAAATTGGAGTATAAATCGCAGCAAATAGAAGAGAGCATTAACTGTGGATGTCAATGATTATAGAAGACAAAAACAGGGGCTTTAAAATATAAGGGAAGATATAAAACCCAACAACCACCCAAAAATTATAAACCGTATATATCGATGCATATAGCAATATAAAGACACGGAAGAACTAAAAACACTATAAAACCGAGAGTATAGTAGAAGTAAATAGATTCTTCTGGAGGCAGATGAAAAAGAAGAACGACAGATATGAAAGTGAGGAGTATATCGAGAATCAGTACTGGATGAAGCATATTGACAAATACTTTAAAATATGAGTTGAGGGAGAAAGAATAGAAGGTGTGAGTTGTAAGGAAACGAAGGAGGTGGATTTATAGTGAAATACCCGACAGAGAAATCAAGATGGATTATCGTATTAATTCGAAGAGAATCATAATCTCCTTAATTACCGAAGCATTAAATCCAACATAGATTACAAAGATTTTCTTTAAATTCGGAGATCAATTGTGATGACATCAAAAGATATGACGAATCACTATAATCTTATTTCCTTCATTTACGATAACTTCCCTCATACGCTTTGAGTAATCGAATTATTTTATCCATACTTCTTAGACATGATAAAACTTCATAATCGTCATAATAACATTCTCATTGTTAGCCATAACGACCTCTATCAAATTTCGGGGACGAAATTTCTTTAACGGGTAGGTACTGTGACGACCCGGAAATTTCCGACTAAATTTAAACTTTATCTTTATATTATTCTGACACGATAAGCAATGTTTGTTAAGTTAAATCTCAAGGATTTTAAACTATGTTTATACATTCATTTAAACCTCGACCAAATTCCAATGATTCACGAACCATTAAATGAACATATTTGATTATGTATGTATATGTGTATATGTTATAAATTGAAAATGTCAACAAAGTATTTAAAAGTATAATGCTTTATATGAACGTATTTGTTTCAATATGATTATCGATGAAATTAAAAAAATATATATATATATTAAATGATTGAATTATCAGAAACATTGAATTATGATTACAAGTCTCTGTTGAGAGGTCCACTATGATTTGAGAAATCTATTCCTCTTAACGATATTCATAATAATTTGTAAAGCTATTTATAAATAAAAATAAAAAGTGTCATTTACGAAAGTTAGACAAAAGCTAGTGGAGAATTGGTTTCCATAATATTCTATTAATCTATTTTCAAGCGTACAAAAACGTTTTCAGTTTAAAAAGAACTTTATTATTAAAACGTATATAACTTTTATAAATATCTAGAATCACTTTTGACAACTCATTACTTAACCAGTATAATAAATATAACGATATTTATATTTTATTTCATTAAATATATATAACAATTTAAATTAATATTATATATATTTATACGCGTATTATACATACATAGTTTTTATACTTTTACTTTACTTTAACTTTACCTTTACTTTACTTTTACTTTACTTTAACTTTAATAATTCATACTTTAATAATTCACTTTAATAATTCATACTTTAATAATTCACTTTAATAATTCATACTTTAATAATTCACTTTAATAATTCATACTTTAATAATTTACTTTAATAATTCATACTTTAATAATTCACTTTAATAATTCATACTTTAATAATTCACTTTAATAATTCAAAAATCTATTATAAATAGAATTCAATAGGTTTCATTATTTCATAGAAACTTGAAAATATATTTCTCTAAACTCTCTCAATCGATTTACATATATATATATATATATTTGCTCTGTATTATTTCAAGATATTATTAGTATACATAAAATATTACGACGGAGTGATGTCCGAGTGATTTCAAAATAGTTTTTTGAATGAGTCAAAGCTAAGGAAATTATGGGTTATAGCTATGGAGGTGATGGGTATGGTTCATGGGTATGCTCGTGAGGTCAATCTAGTGTTTATCATCTCCGTTGCGTCTACGTACTTTCATGCAATATTGAATCTCAATATTGATACGTGAGCACTCATAACTTAACTTTTATATATCAATAGTGTATCCCTGACTAGTGCTCGAGTATATAAAATTATGCATGCTTGTACATTCGATATTATCCTTAGATAGGTTTGTTGAATCTTGAATTAGATACATATGCTACTGAGATAGGGTATATGATATGCATGTCATTGGAAAGCTAGCGAAAAATTAAAAACTTTTCATTCAGATATCGAATGGTTTCGATGAACAGATTTGAAGTTATAGTCAACTGAATTTTAGTATTATTGTTAAAATGATTATTATTACTATCGTCGTTATTATTTTAATAGAAATATCATTGTTATTATAAAATATCATTATTACTATTATGTTAGTATTATCATTTTATCATAATAACATTTTTAGTAAATATAAATATTGTTATTTTTTTATAGAATAATAATAATTATTATTACAAAATAATACAACTTTTACTTATTATTATTATGATCAATATTATTTTATCAAATAAATAGGGGATACAAAGATATTTTTCACCACGCGTAATATAATTACATTAATAATACTTACCACTATAGTTTTAAGATATTAAGTGAACTTTATAAATTTTACTACTTAAGATATATAAAAGTATATTTTATCATATATAAACGTTAATATAAATTTTTATTAATAAATGACTTTTATTATTATAAAATCTAATAAATATATTTAAATATATAAAACGACTATAGTTAAGTTATATAATAAACACGTATAAATTTTAGAAGTCATTTTGGGTCAAGTTGACTTTTGTTGACTTTTGCATATTAGTCTCGAGCATTAGGATTGTGGTACACTATGACTTGACCAAAAATTGTTAGACAAATATTGACCAACATATAAATATATATAATTAATATAGGTTCGTGAATCTGAGGCCAACCTTGCACTTGTTAAATGACGTTATATGTATTTTTACTACGAAATACAGTATGGTGAGTTTCATTTGCTCCCTTTTATATATTTTTGGGACTGAGAATACATGCGCTGTTTTTATAAATGTTTTACGAAATAGACACAAGTACTAAAACTAATTCTACGTGGGTTTAAACCAGAAATATACCCTTAGCTTGGTAACATTAAACTACTTGTCTATGTACGGTAGGCGCGAATCCTAAAGATAGATCTATTGGGCCTGACAAACCCCATCCTGACTATGGGATGCTTTAGTGCTTCGAGGTTATTTTAAACACACCTGATCTGGTGTACTTCAGAGGGTAAAACATGAACGTTAAGGCTTGTTACCGGGTGCCTACAACTTATAGAATACTTTTATACACTTGCGAGTGTACATATATTTATAAACGGAAATCTTGTGGTCTATTAATATATTGAAATGATTGATATGATAAACCTATGAACTCACCAACCTTTTGGTTGACACTTTAAAGCATGTTTATTCTCAGGTATTAAAGAAATCTTCCGCTGTGCATTAGCTCATTTTAAGGATAATACTTGGAGTCATTCATGGCATATTTTGAAAGACGTTGCATTCGAGTCATTGAGTTCATCAAGATTATTATTAAGCCAATTATAGTTGGATGTATTATGAAATGGTGTGCATGCCGTCAACTTTCGTTGTAAAGAAAGTTTGTCTTTTAAAAACGAATGCAATGTTTGTAAAATGTATCATATAGAGGTCAAATACCTCACGATGTAATCAACTATTGTGAATCGTTTATAATGTATATGAACGGGTCCTTTCAACTACAAGGCTCGTCTGTTTATTCAAAGATTGACTTACGTTCCGGGTATCATCAAATGCGGGTGAAAGAAGATGATATTCCAAAGACTGCTTTCAGAACACGTTACGGTCATTACGAGTTTATGGTCATGCCGTTTGGTTTAACTAATGCACCAGCTGTGTTCATGGACCTTATGAACCGAGTGTGTGGACCATACCTTGACAAGTTTGTCATTGTTTTCATTGATGACATACTTATTTACTCAAAGAATGAACAAGAACATGGTGAACATTTGAGAAAGGTGTTAGAAGTATTGAGGAAGGAAGAATTGTACGCTAAGTTTTCAAAGTGTGCATTTTGGTTGGAAGAAGTTCAATTCCTCGGTCACATAGTGAACAAAGAAGGTATTAAGGTGGATCCGGCAAAGATAGAAACTGTTGAAAAGTGGGAAACCCCGAAAACTCCGAAACACATACGCCAGTTTTTAGGATTAGCTGGTTACTACAGAAGGTTCATCCAAGACTTTTCCAGAATAGCAAAACCCTTGACTGCATTAACGCATAAAGGGAAGAAATTTGAATGGAAGGATGAACAAGAGAAAGCGTTTCAGTTATTGAAGAAAAAGCTAACTACGGCACCTATATTGTCATTGCCTGAAGGGAATGATGATTTTGTGATTTATTGTGACGCATCAAAGCAAGGTCTCGGTTGTGTATTAATGCAACGAACGAAGGTGATTGCTTATGCGTCTAGACAATTGAAGATTCACGAGCAAAATTATACGACGCATGATTTGGAATTAGGCGCGGTTGTTTTTGCATTAAAGACTTGGAGGCACTACTTATATGGGGTCAAAAGTATTATATATACCGACCACAAAAGTCTTCAACACATATTTAATCAGAAACAACTGAATATGAGGCAGCGTAGGTGGATTGAATTGTTGAATGATTACGACTTTGAGATTCATTACCACCCGGGGAAGGCACATGTGGTAGCCGATGCCTTGAGCAGGAAGGACAGAGAACCCATTCGAGTAAAATCTATGAATAAAATGATTCATAATTACCTTACTACTCAAATAAAACAAGGAGTTTTAAAAGAAGGAAATTTAAAGGATGAAATACCCAAAGGATCGGAGCAGCATCTTAATATTCGGGAAGACGGAACCCGGTATAGGGCTGAAAGGATTTGGGTACCAAAATTTGGAGATATGAGAGAAATGGTACTTAGAGAAGCTCATAAAACCAGATACTCAATACATCCTGGAACGGAGAAGATGTACAAGGATCTCAAGAAACATTTTTGGTGGCCGGGTATGAAAGCCGATGTTGCTAAATACGTAGGAGAATGTTTGACGTGTTCTAAGGTCAAAGCTGAGCATCAGAAACCATCAGGTCTACTTCAACAACCCGAAATCCCAGAATGGAAATGGGAAAACATTACCATGGATTTCATCACTAAATTGCCAAGGACTGCAAGTGGTTTTGATACTATTTGGGTAATAGTTGATCGTCTCACCAAATCAGCACACTTCCTGCCAATAAGAGAAGATGACAAGATGGAGAAGTTAGCACGACTGTATTTGAAGGAAGTCGTCTCCAGACATGGAATACCAATCTCTGTTATCTCTGATAGGGATGGCAGATTTATTTCAAGATTCTGGCAGACGTTACAGCAAGCATTAGGAACTCGTCTAGACATGAGTACTGCCTATCATCCACAAACTGATGGGCAGAGCGAAAGGATGATACAAACGCTTGAAGACATGCTATGAGCATGTGTTATTGATTTCGGAAACAGTTGGGATCGACATCTACCATTAGCAGAATTTTCCTACAACAACAGCCACCATTCAAGCATTGAGATGGCGCCGTTTGAAGCACTTTATGGTAGAAAGTGCAGGTCTCCGATTTGTTGGAGTGAAGTGGGGGATAGACAGATTACGGGTCCGGAGATTATACAAGAAACTACCGAGAAGATCATCCAAATTCAACAACGGTTGAAAACCGCCCAAAGTCGACAAAAGAGCTACGCTGACATTAAAAGAAAAGATATAGAATTTGAAATTGGAGAGATGGTCATGCTTAAAGTTGCACCTTGGAAAGGCATTGTTCGATATGGTAAACGAGGGAAATTAAATCCAAGGTATATTGGACCATTCAAGATTATTGATCGTGTCGGACCAGTAGCTTACCGACTTGAGTTACCTCAACAACTCGCGGCTGTACATAACACTTTCCACGTCTCGAATTTGAAGAAATGTTTTGCTAAAGAAGATCTCACTATTCCATTAGATAAAATCCAAATCAACGAAAAACTCCAATTCATCGAAGAACCCGTCGAAATAATGGATCGTGAGGTTAAAAGACTTAAGCAAAACAAGATACCAATTGTTAAGGTTCGATGGAATGCTCGTAGAGGACCCGAGTTCACCTGGGAGCGTGAAGATCAGATGAAGAAGAAATACCTGCATCTATTTCCAGAAGATTCGTCAACACCTTCAAAAGCTTAAAATTTCGGGACGAAATTTATTTAACGGGTAGGTACTGTAGTGACCCGAACTTTTCCATGTTTATATATATTAATTGAGATTGATATTTACATGATTAAATGTTTCCAACATGTTAAGCAATCAAACTTGTTAAGACTTGATTAATTGAAATATGTTTCATATAGACTATTGACCACCCAAGTTGACCGGTGATTCACGAACGTTAAAACTTGTAAAAAATATATGATGACATATATATGGATATATATATATATATATATATATATATATATATATATATATATATATATATATATATATATATATATATATATATATATAGTTAACATGATACTATGATAAGTAAACATATCATTAAGTATATTAACAATGAACTACATATGTAAAAACAAGACTACTAACTTAATGATTTTTTAAACGAGACATATATGTAACGATTATCGTTGTAAAGACATTTAATATATATATATATATATATATATATATATATATATATATATATATATATATATATATATATATATATATCATATTAAGAGATATTCATACATGATAATATCATGATAATATAATAATTTAAAATCTCATTTGATATTATAAACATTGGGTTAACAACATTTAACAAGATCGTTAACCTAAAGGTTTCAAAACAACACTTACATGTAACGACTAACGATGACTTAACGACTCAGTTAAAATGTATATACATGTAGTGTTTTAATATGTATTTATACACTTTTGAAAGACTTCAATACACTTATCAAAATACTTCTACTTAACAAAAATGCTTACAATTACATCCTCGTTCAGTTTCATCAACAATTCTACTCGTATGCACCCGTATTCGTACTCGTACAATACACAGCTTTTAGATGTATGTACTATTGGTATATACACTCCAATGATCAGCTCTTAGCAGCCCATGTGAGTCACCTAACATATGTGGGGACCATCATTTGGCAACTAGCATGAAATATCTCATAAAATTACAAAAATATGAGTAATCATTCATGACTTATTTACATGAAAACAAAATTACATATCCTTTATATCTAATCCATACACCAACGACCAAAAACACCTACAAACACTTTCATTCTTCAATTTTATTCATCTAATTGATCTCTCTCAAGTTCTATCTTAAAGTTCTAAGTGTTCTTCATAAATTCTACAAGTTCTAGTTACATAAAATCAAGAATACTTTCAAGTTTGCTAGCTCACTTCCAATCTTGTAAGGTGATCATCCAACCTCAAGAAATCTTTGTTTCTTACAGTAGGTTATCATTCTAATACAAGGTAATAATCATATTCAAACTTTGGTTCAATTTCTATAACTATAACAATATTATTTCAAGTGATGATCTTACTTGAACTTGTTTTCGTGTCATGATTCTGCTTCAAGAACTTCGAGCCATCCAAGGATCCGTTGAAGCTAGATCCATTTTTCTCTTTTCCAGTAGGTTTATCCAAGGAACTTAAGGTAGTAATGATGTTCATAACATCATTCGATTCATACATATAAAGCTATCTTATTCGAAGGTTTAAACTTGTAGTCACTAGAACATAGTTTAGTTAATTCTAAACTTGTTCGCAAACAAAAGTTAATCCTTCTAACTTGACTTTTAAAATCAACTAAACATATGTTCTATATCTATATGATATGCTAACTTAATGATTTAAAACCTGGAAACACGAAAAACACCGTAAAACCGGATTTACGCCGTCGTAGTAACACCGCGGGCTGTTTTGGGTTAGTTAATTAAAAACTATGATAAACTTTGATTTAAAAGTTGTTATTCTGAGAAAATGATTTTTATTATGAACATGAAACTATATCCAAAAATTATGGTTAAACTCAAAGTGGAAGTATGTTTTCTAAAATGGTCATCTAGACGTCGTTCTTTCGACTGAAATGACTACCTTTACAAAAACGACTTGTAACTTATTTTTCTGACTATAAACCTATACTTTTCTGTTTAGATTCATAAAATAGAGTTCAATATGAAATCATAGAAATTTGATTCACTCAAAACGGATTTAAAATGAAGAAGTTATGGGTAAAACAAGATTGGATAATTTTTCTCATTTTAGCTACGTGAAAATTGGTAACAAATCTATTCCAACCATAACTTAATCAACTTGTATTGTATATTATGTAATCTTGAGATACCATAGACACGTATACAATGTTTCGACCTATCATGTCGACACATCTATATATATTTCGGAACAACCATAGACACTCTATATGTGAATGTTGGAGTTAGCTATACAGGGTTGAGGTTGATTCCAAAATATATATAGTTTGAGTTGTGATCAATACTGAGATACGTATACACTGGGTCGTGGATTGATTCAAGATAATATTTATCGATTTATTTCTGTACATCTAACTGTGGACAACTAGTTGTATGTTACTAACGAGGACAGCTGACTTAATAAATTTAAAACATCAAAATATATTAAAAGTGTTGTAAATATATTTTAAACATACTTTGATATATATGTATATATTGTTATAGGTTCGTGAATCAACTAGTGGCCAAGTCTTACTTCCCGACGAAGTAAAAATCTGTGAAAGTGAGTTATAGTCCCACTTTTAAAATCTAATATTTTTGGGATGAGAATACATGCAGGTTTTATAAATGATTTACAAAATAGACACAAGTACGTGAAACTACATTCTATGGTTGAATTATCGAAATCGAATATGCCCCTTTTTATTAAGTCTGGTAATCTAAGAATTAGGGAACAGACACCCTAATTGACGCGAATCCTAAAGATAGATCTATTGGGCTTAACAAACCCCATCCAAAGTACCGGATGCTTTAGTACTTCAAAATTTATATCATATCCGAAGGGTGTCCTGGAATGATGGGGATATTCTTATATATGCATCTTGTTAATGTCGGTTACCAGGTGTTCACCATATAAATGATTTTTATCTCTATGTATGGGATGTGTATTGAAATATGAAATCTTGTGGTCTATTGTTACTATTTGATATATATAGGTTAAACCTATAACTCACCAACATTTTTGTTGACGTTTAAAGCATGTTTATTCTCAGGTGAATACTAAGAGCTTCCGCTATTGCATACTAAAATAAGGACAAGATTTGGAGTCCATATTTGTATGATATTGTGTAAAAACTACATTCAAGAAACTGATTTCGATGTAACATATTTGTATTGTAAACCATTATGTAATGGTCGTGTGTAAACAGGATATTTTAGATTATCATTATTTGATAATCTACGTAAAGTTTTTTTTTAACCTTTGTTTATGAAATAAAGGTTATGATTTGTTTTAAAAATGAATGCAGTCTTTGAAAAACGTCTCATATAGAGGTCAAAACCTCGCAACGAAATCAATTAATATGGAACGTTTTTAATCAATAAGAACGGGACATTTCACCTCAGCACCAATGGCACCAGTACCACCAACAACCCAAGTTTCAACAATCCATGCCTCAACATCTCATTCTGTACCTCGAGTATAATCATCGTTCTACGAATCGTTCTACATGAACTATCTTCGTCCTTCATGGCGATTATGTAATCTCTAATGTTTTAGAGATTATGTACTCTAGTTCTAGCCATAAATCTGATGAGTTTAATATCACATTGACTCATTAAATCCATGATTACGTCTGAAGAAAATATATATGTATATATGTTTTCATAAAGATTGTAATTAAAAGTTTTATTGTACAAACTGTTAATGGTGAAAATATTTTAACGGGTAGGTAATACCCGAGGGATATTTAGATTTCACTTTAATAAATTATACTATACATTCTTCGAATCTAATTCAACAATCATTTACTATCCTATTTACATCCACCGATATAAAAATTCGTTCACCACAGAATAACTATTTTCATCCAATTTCATATTTGGATTTTGATTTATCAGAATCCAACAAGTGGCATAATGAAGAAAATATTTGACAAAATAAAATTTGTTAGAAACAAACAAATTAACTATGAGAAATTTTGTTAAGAATCCACGCTAACTGTTCCTAGCTAACTGATTACATTTTATTTATCGCAATTTAATTATCGCAATTTTATTTATCGTCATTTAATTTCAGTTATTTACTTTGCGCACTTTATTTATCGTCATTTAATTTCTGTTATTTATTTTTACGCACTTTAAATATCGGGACACGTATACAAGGTTTTGACATAACATATCAACGCATATATATATATATATATATATATATATATATATATATATATATATATATATATATATATATATATATATATATATATATATATATATATATATATATATATTATTTGGAATAACCATAGACACTCTATATGATGTAATGATCGAGTTCGTTAAACAGGGTTGAGGTTGATTCTATAATAATATATATACTTTGAGTTGTGATCGAGTCTGAGACATGTACACGGGTTACGATACGTATTAATTAATTCGAATATTATAAATTAAACTATATATGAATTATTGGACTGTTAACTGTGGACTATCGACTGTGGACTATCAAGATTGGTCAATTAAAAATGAAATAAAATATTGATTATAACATATGAAACTAAACAAATTCTTCAAGTTTGCCACTTGATTTCATCTTAAACCTCATTTATATCTTGACGATTACAATCTGCGTTCAAATCTTTCATGATTATTGAAAATACCTCAATCGAGAGAATGAACCAACCACACTTCCTCTACGGAAGAAAAGATTGATGCATACAGTTATTGATAATGCTAAAAACGAACATATATTTCATAGCATTATTCCTCAAGAAAGACAAGCTTTTAGTTGCAATTGTTCTATTTACAAGTGATATTCGTTTAAATAATAAAAGGTGAAGACAAAAGACAGATTCGACGAATTGAAGACGTAAACGACCAAAAAGCTCAAAAGTACAAAATACAATCAAAGAGGTTCCAATTATTGATAAGAAACGTCTCAGAATTACAAGAGTACAAGATTCAAAACTCAAAGTACAAGATATTAAATTATACGCAAGGACGTTCGAAAATCCAAAACCGGGACCAGAGTCAACTCTCAACGCTCGACGCAACGGACTAAAAATTACAAGTTAACTATGTATATAAATATAATATAATATATAATTAATTATATAAAATATATATATATATTATATTTATATATTAAAACCGTCGGCAAGAAAGGTTCCAAAATGAGATGAGCTGTAGAAACAAACTCCGCGAGTTGCGGAGTTTGAAGGCCAAAAAGGCCGCGACTCGCGGAGTCTCCCTGGACAAAAATGCCTATAAAAGCCAGCGCAATTCGACGTTTTAAATATCCATATATCCATCCTCTCTATCTATATACGTAATATATATATATATATATATATATATATATATATATATATATATATATATATATATATATATATATATATATATATATAATTTATATTTTAATTTTAATTTTAATTTTAATTTCTAATAATAAGAGTATGTTAGCGAATGTTGTAAGGGTATAAGTAGAAATTATGTCCATGTAACGCTACGCTATTTTTAATCATTGTAAGTTATGTTCAACCTTTTTACATTAATGTCTCGTAGCTAAGTTATTATTATGCTTATTTAAAACGAAGTAATCATGATATTGGGCTAATTACTAAAATTAGGTAATTGGGCTTTGTACCATAATTGGGGTTTGGACAAAAGAACGACACTTGTGGAAATTAGACTATGGGCTATTAATGCGCTTTATATTTGTTTAACTAAATGATAGTTTGTTAATTTTAATATAAAGATTTACAATTGGACGTCCCTATAAATAACCATATACACTCAATCGGACACGATGGGCTGGGTATTTATATGTACGAATAATCGTTCATTTAACCGGACACGGGAATGAATTAATAGTCTATGGAATTATTAAAACAGGGGTGAAATTATGTACAAGGACACTTGGCGTAATTGTTAACAAAGTATTAAACCTTGGATTACACGCAGTCGATATCCTGGTGTAATTATTAAACAAAGTATTAAAACCTTGTTACAGTTTAAGTCCCCAATTAGTTGGAATATTTGACTTCGGGTATAAGGATAATTTGACGAGGATACTCGCATTTTATATTTATGACTGATGGACTGTTATGGACAAAAACCAGATAGACATATTGAATAATCCAGGACAAAGGACAATTAACCCATGGGCATAAAACTAAAATCAACACGTCAAACATCATGATTACGGAAGTTTAAATAAGCATAATTATTTTATTTCATATTTAATTTCCTTTATTTTACATTTAATTGCACTTCTAATTATCGCACTTTTATTTATTGTCATTGTATTTAATTGCACTTTTAATTATCGTACTTTTTAATTATCGCAATTTTATTTTATGGTACTTTTATTTATCGCAATTTCATTATCGTTATTTACTTTACGCTTTAAATTAAGTTATATTTATTTTTAATATTTTACATTAGGTTTTAACTGCGACTAAAGTTTTAAAATCGACAAACCGGTCATTAAACGGTAAAAACCCCCCTTTATAATAATAATATTACTTATTTATATATTTGTATTTTTATAAATTAAAAATAATATAGCGTTAAGCTTTGTTTAAAGATTTTTCCCTGTGGAACGAACCGGACTTACTAAAAACTACACTACTGTACGATTAGGTACACTGCCTATAAGTGTTGTAGCAAGGTTTAAGTATATCCATTCTATAAATAAATAAATATCTTGTGTAAAATTGTATCGTATTTAATAGTTTTTCCTAGTAAAATTTAATAGTATTTTATACCCCTTAGCTTTAACTATCAGTTATGCACCTGAAAACCTCTCGGAAACTGAGTAAACGTTTAACACATATCTATGCTAGCTCCTTTGGCGTTGTTATTACCGAAAATAACTTTGCAATTCCTTTTCAAATTAACCAATTTTGTCACAGCTCCAGCAAGTCAACTTCGACTTTTTGTTCGAAACAACCTTATTATAACCTTGATATATATATATATATATATATATATATATATATGCATGCTCTTTTATTGTTACCGGGGAACCTTTTATATTCCACCATATTACCAGCAGATGTACCAACTACCTCGTCGCTCCTTGGTTTAAATCCCTTCGACAAATCACTATATTTAACTATTGAAATCTAATCATGTACTCATCCGCATCTTGTAACAAGAATTGCCATACCAATTACCGGGAATCAGCAAACCTGTATTGTGAGTCTCGCAACGTTTCCACATCAACAGTTATATGTATCCATATAACATTTATCTCTTAGAACTATGATCTTCCATTCTGAAATTTTGAAAAGCACCCAGTCTGTGAATTAATACTCTGAATTTTGAAAAGTTGAATGAAGCAACAAAAACTGTAAACGACCTCAACAGCCAAAGTTGATGATAAAGAATTGTATATTGGCAAAGCTCAGAAAAAGTTTGAAACTGAAAAACTGATTGAGCAAACTACGAAGGTGTCTCTGAACAAATCACAAGGACTAAACTTGTACATTAAGAATCCTGATGATTCTGTTTCTGATGAAATCTTTAGCGAATACTTTGCTTTTGACTCTAAACTCTTGCGGACAAATTTTCTTCACCATCCTTCGATATTCGAAATTCCAAGATATCATCGTATTTTTCATTATAAATATCCTCCATATATCTGAAGATATTTTCATAACTATTCTTATCTGAAATCATTAATCTCTTAGTGCTATCAGTGTTACATCATATAGAAACTGTTAGTTTCTATATTCTGTAAACTTTCGAGTTTAAAATATGAATGTTATTGAAGTAATGTTGGGAACTGATGCATGAGTTAGTATAATATAATGACACTTGATCAACGTGATTATATTACAGTAAGTCATGCTTTCTAATGGGACGTGATGATTCACATATCATAACGTCATCATGTGCCATGTTACATGACTCTTTCATTCTGCTTAACTTCTGAACATATCAAGAAAGTATATTCTTGATAGTTCTATTCTCAATGATTCTAATAATTTGACAAATCAAATCATACGATTTTGTTCTTTCTTGGTTAGAACATTAAGTTCATTCGAAACTCCGTACTTATGAATTCTGGACCTTTACTCGCTTTACTAGAGGTCGAGAGGATAATAAAAAGGCAAAGAGATCCAAAATATAAGAGAAAATATAAAATCCAACAACAACGCGGAAATTACAAACCATAGATATTAATACGAATAGCAATATAAAGATACGGTAGAATTAAGAATAGTATCACTCCAAGGTAATAGTAGAAGTAAACAGATTTTTCTGGTGAAAGATTCAAAAGAAGGATGACAGAAATGATAATTAAGAAAATATCAAAGATTAGAACAGGATTAAGCATTTTCACAATCTTTTGGATGTATGAAATAAGAAAGAAAGTATGGGAATGTTGAGAATAATGAAACGAAAAAGTTTAATTTATAATGGAAATATCAGACGGAGTAATCGAGGCATATCACCGTATTTAATTATAGAGATCATAATTTCCTTAAATCCCGAAGAATCAAATCTTTTGAATTTCGAAGATTTTTTTTAAATCCCTTAAATTCCGGAATTCAACCCTGGCTACGTCAAAAGCTAAGACGCACTTTATTTTCAAAAATCCACCGTGACTACGTCAGAAGTTAAGTCTTTATCTCAATCTTTTGCGATAGTTTCACTCATACGCTTCAAGTAACCGAATCATTTAATCTATATTACTCGGTGATGATAAAACTCTATTTATCACTCATATTCGTCAGGAAAACATTTATATTGTTAGCCATGACGATCTCACTCAAATTTCGGGACGAAATTTCCTTAATGGGTAGGTACTATGACGACCCGGAAATTTTTGACCAAATTTAAACTTTATTCTTATATGATTTCGATATGATAAGCAGAGTCTATGTAATTGAATCTCAAAACTTTGAACTGTGTTCATATATGCATTTACCCTTAGACTGCTCTCGACGATTCATGAACAACAAATTGTAAATAGATATTTGTGTATGTATATGTAAATAATTAAAAGCCGGAAGCGCAACGCTAAATATAAAATAAAATAAAAAGATTTTTATTTTTAGTTTACTTTTATAAAAATACGTTTTTGTAAAAATACGTTTTAAATATTCGAAAACATAAAAAGAAAAATATAAATATAAATATTTTTAAGAGTTTGTTAAATATTTAAGTTTTATAAAGTTTCTTTATTTTTATTTTATAAAAATATAAGTTTTATTTAAATATTTTGTGTTTATTTAAAACATAAAAAAACCGAAAAAAAATATATATATATAAATCTATTTTTAAGTTTTTTATAAAATTATAAAGTATTTCTATTTTTATTTTAGTTTTTAAAACATAAGTTTTTATTTAATTTATATAAATATTTTATTTAATTATTAAAACAGATAAATATATAAAATATAATTTAAAAAAAAACTACAGAACCTGTCAAACGAAACCACCTTATCTGAAATTTCAAACCCCGCGACTCGCGGAGTTTGTTGCCAGGTGTACCGCGACTCGCGGAGCCACCCTGACACGCACCTGACAGAACCCTAATCTGCATTAAATACGGAGTATTATTAATTATTATTAATTAATTTGTATTTAGGGTTAAATATTTAATTAATTTAATATTTAATTTAAGTTTTAATTAATTTATGTATTTAGTTTAATTAGTTTTATTAAATTATAAAATTAATAGTTTTATTAAATAAATAATATAAAAATAATATTTTTATAAAAATTGTACTTTTTACAACTTTTAGTATATTTTTATATTTTGTCCCTTTTTAATTATTTTAGCGTAATTTGTTGTATTTTTTGCTCGTATTTAGTTTTAAATATAGTTTTTGCCATAGTTATTTTTACTTCTAGATTTTTAGGCTTTGCCGTAAAATCCCTTAAGTGCTTTTTCTTTAGACTAAGATTTAAGTGCTTTAGAATTTTGCGACATCTTTTTAAGTTTTAGTTCCTTTTTAAGTTATTGCCATTTGGGATATAGTTTTACTTGTAAGCTTTAATATTTTTATACGCAACTTTTAATTTTTAGTTTTTAGTTCCTTTTTAAGTTTCGACGCACTACTTTCTTATTTTTATTTTTCGACGCCTTTTACCTATGTATCAATTATCACTCCAATTAGTAATCTCAATTTGCAATTTTAATTTTAAGTTAGTGATAGTAATAAGGTTGGGTTAGTCGAGTGTTTTAAAGTTTTATAAGTCACTCTTTTTCTTTCTTATTTTTCGACGCCTTTTATTTTTCAACCCTTTTCTTTTTCGACCTTTTTCGACGCGCTCTTTTTCTTTCTTATTTCTCGCCATCCTAGTTTTTAGGACATAGATTTTTATTCTACTTCTTATCTAAATTTCTTAAAATTACGAAAATTTATTTTAAGTGGTTAAATTGATAGACATCAAAATTTTCTGGTTCGTAGTAATAGTTAGATTTGTACGTGGACCGGGTTATTGGAGCCAAACAGTACTCAATTATATTGAGACCAAACGAATCCTGCCCCTCTGCTGCATCTTTTGGCTATTCGAAACGTGGGCAAAATCAGAAAAGTCTATTAATTGGATAACTTATATAATTTTTCTTTCCTTTTAAAAACTAATAGGATATTCAGTGAATGCACCGAGCAAAACGTTCAACACCTTTTGTACGTTCACCACCTGTAACCAGATCAAGACATCTAGCAAATATTGTCGCCGTTTATTTTTCTTTAGAATCGTCATCCAGTCGACCAAGTACTCCAATTCAAATTTCCGATAATCCATTTTTTGAACCCGACCTCACAATTGAGAATTCGGAGAATATTTAGGGACGATTCATAGATCCTGAACTATTAATTTTTCCTCCGAAACCACCAATCATTCAAATAGAGATTGTTGAGGAATGAACCATTAAATTAGAATCCTCTAGTGATTCAGATTCAACAAATTCAATCATGGAGAATCTGGAACCTTTAAGTATGGAAGACCGAATGCGAGCTAAACGCACTGGCCAAGGTCACGCAATTACTCATCCAGACATTAATGCGCCAGATTATGAAATCAAAGGACAAATTCTACACATGGTGACTAATCAATGCCAATTTAGTGGTGCGCCGAAGGAAGATCCAAATGAACATCTTCATACTTTTAATAGGATCTGCACACTATTTAAAATAAGAGAAGTTGAAGATGAACAGATATATCTCATGTTATTTCCCTGGACTTTAAAGGGAGAAGCCAAAGATTGGTTGAAATCGTTACCTGAAGGGGCAATTGATACATGGGACGTTTTAGTTGAAAATTTTCTTAAACAATTCTTTCCTGCATCTAAAGCCGTAAGACTTAAAGGAGAAATTGTTACGTTCACACAGAAACCAAACGAAACTCTATATGAGGCGTGGACTAGATTTGGAAAGTTATTAAGAGGATGTCCGCAACATGGTTTAGACACTTGTCAAATAGTACAAATATTCTAACATGGATGTGACATCACTACAAGGAAAGACATCTATATAGCAGCTGGTGGTTCTATTATGAAGAAAATCGAAACTGATGCTTATAAAATTATTGATAACACTGCTTCCCACTCACATGAGTGGCACCAAGAAAAAGATATCGTTAGATCATCTAAAGCAGCTAGAGCCGATTCTAGCCATGACTTAGATTCCATTTCCGCAAAGATAGACGCTGTCGAGAGACGAATGGAAAAGATAACTAAGGATATTCACTCAATACGAATTAGTTGTGAACAGTGTGGAGGACCACATTTGACAAAAGATTGTCTCAGTATTGAACTAAAAATGGAACAAAGAGAGAATATTTCATATCTAAACCAAAGGCCTGGAAATAATTATCAGAATAATTATCAACCGCCAAGACCAATTTACAATCAAAACCAGAATTATAACCGAAATATTCCATACAACAACCAACAAGGTCCTAGTAATCAACAAGTATCCAACAATACTTACAACCAGCAAAGACCTAATTTTCAAAACAAACCACCACAAACCGATGATAAAAAGCCAAATTTAGAAGATATGATGACAAAGCTAGTTGAAACTCAAACGCAGTTTTTCACATCTCAGAAACAAACCAATGAACAAAATGCTCAAGCATTTAGAAATCAACAAGCTTCTATTCAAAATCTGGAACAAGAAGTAAGTAACCTAGCAAGGTTAATAGGTGAAAGAAAACCTGGAAGTCTACCTAGTGATACAAATGCTAACCCCCGGAATGAAACAGCTAAAGCCATTACCACAAGAAGTGGTATTACACTTAAACAACCTGAAATACCTGTAATTTCTGATGAAGCTATTCCTACTCCACAAGAACCACAACCTGAACAAGATAAGAAAAAAGAAACGGTAGTTGAAAAGGTTAATGAAGATAACACAGTTAAGGCAAAACCTTATGTTAAACCATACCAACCACCACTTCCTTACCTGAGTAAAATGAAAAAAGAGAAACTTGAAGCCGAGCAATCTAAATTCTTGGATATGTTTAAACAAATAAATGTCAATCTTCCTTTCATTAATGTAATTTCAAGAATGCCTAGATATGCTAAATTTCTGAAAGATCTAATATCGAATAGAAAGAAAATGGAAGAACTCTCGGCCGTTACTATGAATGCTAATTGTTCAGCAGTGCTGTTGAATAAGATACCAGAAAAACTATCAGATCCAGGAAGTTTCACAATTCCATGTTTTCTGGGTAGTCTTAGTTCAATAGAAGCGTTGGCAGACTTAGGTGCTAGTATAAATTTAATGCCGTATTCACTATACACTAAACTAGACCTTGGAGAATTGAAACCAACAAGAATAAGTATACAACTAGCCGATAGATCAATAAAATATCCTAGCGGGATAATGGAGAACATGCTAGTTAAAGTTGGTACTTTAGTATTTCCAGTAGATTTTGTTATTCTGGACATGGAAGAAGATTCTCAAGTTCCTCTCATATTAGGAAGACCATTCTTAAACACGGCTAAAGCAATGATAGACGTGTTCGGTAAGAAACTGACCCTAAGTATAGAGGATGAGAGTGTTACCTTTTCAGTTGATAAAGCAATGCAACAACCGCAATCTGCAGATGATACATGTTATTATATTCAAACTATAGATTCACATGCAGAATTGTTAGAAGAATTTCCAGAATTACAAGGAACAGGAGAATGTTCTTTAGGAGAAGGAACTGAACCAATTGATGAAACTGAAATGTTAGCTACACTAATAGCTAATGGATATGAACCAACAACAGAAGAAATTCAAATGCTAAAAGAAGAAGACAGATATCGATATAAATCATCGATAGAAGAACCTCCGACATTAGAGTTAATGCCACTTCCAAACCATTTGGAATACGCTTATTTACATGGTGAATCTGAATTACCTGTAATAATATCGTCTTCTCTTACTGAAAATGAGAAATCACAATTCATTTCTGTGTTAAAAGCTCATAAACCAGCTATTGCATGGAAGATTCATGATATTAAAGGAATAAGTCCTTCGTATTGCACACATAAAATCCTTATGGAAGAAGGTCATAAAACGTATGTGCAACGCCAACGACGACTAAATCCTAATATGCAAGATGTTGTTAAAAAAGAAATTATTAAACTGCTAGATGCAGGTTTAATTTATCCGATTTCTGATAGTCCATGGGTAAGCCCAGTTCAATGCGTACCTAAGAAGGGTGGCATGACTGTCATTACAAATGAGAAAAATGAGCTTATTCCTACTAGGACTGTAACAGGATGGCGTGTGTGTATTGATTATAGAAAATTAAATGACCCCACCAGAAAAGATCACTTTCCCTTACCTTTCATTGATCAAATGTTGGAAAGGTTAGCCGGAAATAGTTACTATTGTTTTCTTGATGGTTTTTCCGGATATTTTCAAATTCCAATAGCACCCGAAGATCAAGAGAAAACCACGTTCACGTGCCCTTATGGTACTTTTGCTTATAAACGCATGCCATTTGGACTTTGCAACGCCCCTGCAACCTTTCAAAGGTGCATGATGGCGATTTTTCACGGCATGATAGAAGAATGCATGGAAGTTTTCATGGATGACTTTTCAGTCTTCGGTGATACTTTTGAATCATGTTTAGTTAATCTTGAACGAATGCTTATTAGATGTGAACAATCAAATCTAGTACTTAATTGGGAGAAATGCCATTTCATGGTTAAAGAAGGCATCGTTCTTGGACATAAAATTTCAAAGGAAGGAATTGAAGTAGATAGTGCTAAAGTAGATGTAATTGCTAAACTTCCACATCCCACCAATGTTAGAGGAGTTAGGAGTTTTCTAGGGCATGTCAATTTTTACCGACGTTTCATAAAAGATTTTTCTAAAATTGCCACTCCTATGAATAAACTCCTAGAAAAGGATGCTCCATTCATCTTTTCAGATGAATGTATCAAATCTTTTAATATTCTTAAAGAGAAACTCACTAATGCGCCGATCATGATAACACCAAATTGGAATCTACCGTTTGAACTAATGTGCAATGCAAGTGATTTTGCAATGGGAGCCGTTTTAGGACAAAGGATTGAAAAACAATTTCAACCTATATATTATGCTAGTAAGACGTTACAAGGAGCACAAACAAATTACACAACTACTGAAAAAGAACTCCTTGCTATTGTCTTTGCTTTTGACAAATTTCGTTCATATCTCGTTCTAGCAAAAACGGTGGTCTATACCGACCATTCTGCTCTTAGATACCTATTTTCGAAACAAGATGATAAACCAAGATTAATCTGTTGGATCTTACTCTTACAAGAATTCGATATTAAAATCCGAGATAAAAAAAGGAGCAGAAAATCTCGCCGCTGATCATCTTTCTCGTCTTGAAAATCCCGAATTAGAAGTTCTAAATGAATCGGCCATACAAGACAACTTTGCAGATGAATATCTATTGAAGATAGATTATAATGAAATTCCATGGTTTGCAGACTATGCAAACTACTTAGTATGTGAATTCCTTGAAAAAGGATTATCGTACCAAAAACGAAAGAAATTCTTCAGTGATATAAAACACTATTTCTGGGAAGATCCACATTTGTTTAAAAGTTGTCCAGATGGAATAATACGCCGATGTGTATTCGGAGATGAAGCTAGTAAAATTTTAAACCATTGTCACACAGGATCAACAGGAGGGCATTATGGGCCTCAACTAACAGCAAGAAAAGTTTATGATGCTGGATTCTATTAGCCTACAATTTACAAAGACGCACACCTTCTTTGAAAATCCTGTGATGCATGTCAAAGGGCCGGAAAAATAAGTCAACGTGATGAAATGCCACAAAATGTCATTCAAGTATGTGAAGTATTCGACATTTAGGGTATTGACTTTATGGGTCCATTTCCAAAATCTCATAATAAACTCTACATTCTCGTAGCCATTGATTATGTATCTAAATGGGCAGAAGCACAAGCTCTCCCAACTAACAATGCACGAGTTGTAGTCAACTTTTTAAAACGTCTTTTTGCAAGGTTTGGAACACCGAAAGATTTAATAAGTGATCGGGGAACTCATTTTTGTAATAATCAACTTGAGAAAGTTCTCAAAAGATATGGAGTAATTCATAAAATCTCCACTGCATATCATCCACAAACAAGTGGACAAGTTGAAAATACCAACCGAGCTTTAAAACGTATTCTAGAGAAAACCGTAGGAACAAATCAGAAAGAATGGTCCATTAAATTCGAGGATGCACTCTGGGCTTTTAGAACAGCCTACAAAACTCCAATTGGAACCACACCTTTTAAACTCGTTTACGGAAAAGCATGTCATCTTCCAGTAGAAATTGAACACAAAGCATTTTGGGCTTTGAAGACATGTAATCTTGATTTACATGAAGCTGGACGTCTACGGTTAAGTCAATTAAACGAATTAGAATAATTAAGACATGAAGCATACGAAAATTCGTTAATCTATAAGGAAATAATGAAGAAATGGCATGATAAAAGAATTAGAAGTTCAAAAGAATTTAAAGAAGGAGACAGAGTTCTTCTTTTCAAATCACGATTCAAGCTATTTCCTGGAAAATTGAAATCAAGATGGTCTGGACCATTCATAGTCAAAAGAGTTTTCCCATACGGAACAGTAGAATTAATAAATTCAAATGGGATTGAATTTAAAGTTAATGGTCACAGAGTTAAACATTACATAGATAGTCCAATGGAAGTTGACAACGAAGTTAATCACAATTTCAACACCACGGCTAACTAAGTGTAGGGAGAATCAAGTCTTTAAAGAATAATATGTATTTCTGTTAGAGTTAGATTTTCTGTTTTCGTGTAGTTCTCGAAAATGGAACCCGAATGGTCTTTCCCTAGCAGACCCTAAAGAACTAGTCTTCTCCCCCCATTATGAATTTTTATTTTTTTTAGGTTTTTACGAAATGAAGACTTCCTGTGAACTGAACCATGGTCTAATGCTACACGCTTTGATCACTAAACGAAATAATGACACACTTCCAAGTGAAATAGTATCATTAATCAGAGGTAAATTGGACGGAGTAAGAAAAGAATCCAGATGCGAAGATAATAAGTTACAATTTCCTAAAGGAAAATCAAAATCCGCAGCGAAAAGAAGAGCACGAAACCTTGAAAAATGTCACAAATGCTGAAAATGGTCACACTAAGGTAAATGTTCAAATAATCAAACCTATTCAAACACCGAATTTGTTACTTTATGCAGAGATGGACCGTTCATATGTTTAGAAGAAAAAACATTAAATGCTCAAGGTTACGCCTATGTAGCCATGAAAAACCAATTAGTCCGACTATCTTATGAGTGGGCTAGAGCATATCATTAAGAAATCTATTTCACAGGTAAGTTTGTACAGTTTTTATTTTTATTTTTAACCTTTTGATAATAAACGCTAATTTGTTCGTTATAATGTATTAAATTGGTATTCAATAAAATTAGGTCTTGCGACCGAAATTATTGATATCATACAAAAATTTATTACATCACTGCAAAATTTACCGTTTATTCTTAAGGTATAAATATCTTTAATCAATCAAACCCAAAATATTTCAAAAATTCGTCATGAGTTAAATTAGGTCATGGAACCGAAATTACTTTACCGAAAAGAGGGGCGCATATTTTTGATAATATTTGATTGATTAAAGTGGGATAAAAGCCAAAAAGATTTTTAACTTTATTTTTACCATGTTTTTAAAATTAATATATAAATCTTAAACTGATATTGTAAACTTTTTAAATCAATATATTTAAAATTGTAAATGTTTGGAAAATTAATATTTTTAATATAAGTTTGTATGTATAAAAACAAAAATATAATTTAAGTTTGGTGTGAATTTTTAAAATATGAATTTTTAATTTTATGCATTTTAAATTTAAGTTTGGTGTGAATTTATAAACAAAAATTTACTTTATTTCGCTAAGTTAAAATATGATTTTTAAAATTCGTCGTGAGTTGAAGACTAGGTCGTTGAACCGAAATTGCTTTACCCGAGGGAGGGACGAGAACTTTTATTATCATTATTTTTAATCTTATTGAATTAAAGTATGCCAAAAACATTAAAAAAAACCCAAAAATCTTTGCTTTTAAAACCGCGCTTTAAATAGACAAATTTTAAAATTTTGTCGAGGGACGGACTAGGACATCGTTCCGAAACGACCTCGTCCTAAATAACAAGGGAAACAAAATTTTAAAATTAATTAATTAATTATTTTATAAGTTAAGGTTTTTATAAAAAAAATAAAAAATAAAAAATAAAAAAAAATGCAAACACTGCGACTCGCGGAGTTTGTAATGTTTAAACACCGCGACTCGCGGAGGACCAAAATTCCAGAAAAAAATATAACTGGATCGATCAGACAGTCCCCAACACACAAACATCCCAAAATACTGCGAAAATACACACAAAACCACTCCCAAATTCGCAAATTTTGACCATTTTTCATCAAATCTTTCACAAAATCATGTTGAGAAGAATGCTATCAAGGAATTACTCAAGGAAAACGACTGAAAGGGGTGAATATTCATCCCAAGCTCGCATTGCTCCTCCTGAGAATGCGGAACAACAGGATGTTGATAACTATTACAAACAAGATATACCTCATCCAGTTATGACATTTTCAGATATGCACGTGGAAGATTTGCACCCAAACTTGAGATTAGACAGACGTTGGATAGATTATCCAAAATACCAAAGGAGCTTGCACACTCTTCATTCTAAAGTTGTTGAAGTACCTAGGGTAATAGAATGGGAACTGATAATGCTAAAAACGAACATATATTTCATAGCATTATTTCCCAAGAAAGACAAGCTTTTAGTTGCAATTGTTCTATTTACAAGTGATATTCGTTTAAATATTAATAGGTGAAGACAAAAGACAGATTTGACGAATTGAAGACGCAAACGACCAAAAAGCTCAAAAGTACAAAATACAATCAAAGAGGTTCCAATTATTGATAAGAAACGTCTCGAAATTACAAGAGTACAAGATTCAAAACGCAAAGTACAAGATATTAAATTGTACGCAAAGACGTTCGAAAATTCGGAACCGGGACCAGAGTCAACTCTCAACGCTCGACGCAACGGACTAAAAATTACAAGTCAACTATGCACATAAATATAATATAATATTTAAATTATTCTTATAATTATTTATATATTATATAAATAATAAAAATCCGTCGACAAGAAAGACTCCAAAGTTGGTGAGCTGGAATTTCAAACTCCGCGACTCGCGGAGTTTGAAGGCAGAAAAGGCCGCGAGTCGCGGAGACCCCCTGAACTCAATTCCCTATAAAAGCAAACGAATTCTGATCATTTTCATATCAATAATCTATCTCTCTCTCAATATATACGTAAATATATATATATAATTTATATTTTAATTTTAATTTTAACTTTAAATCCTAATAATAAGGGTATGTTAGCGAATGTTGTAAGGGTGTAAGTCGAAATTCTGTCCGTGTAACACTACGCTATTTTTAATCATTGTAAGTTATGTTCAACCTTTTTACATTAATGTCTCGTAGCTAAGTTATTATTATGCTTATTTAATCCGAAGTAATCATGATGTTGGGCTAATTACTAAAATTGGGTAATTGGGCTTTGTACCATAATTGGGGTTTGGACAAAAGAACGACACATGTGGAAATTAGACTATGGGCTATTAATGGGCTTTATATTTGTTTAACTAAATGATAGTTTGTTAATGTTAATATAAAGATTTATAATTGGACGTACCCATAAATTACCATATACACTCGATCGAACACGATGGGCGGGGTATTTATATGTACGAATAATCGTTCATTTAACCGGACACGGGAATGGATTAATAGCCACTAGAATAATTAAAACAGGGGTGAAATTATGTACAAGGACATTTGGTATAATTGATAACAAAGTATTAAAACCTTGGGTTACACTCAGTCGACATCCTGGTGTAATTATTAAACAAAGTATTAAAATCTTTTTACAGTTTAAGTCCCCAATTAGTTGGAATATTTAACTTCGGGTATAAGAATAATTTGACGAGGACACTCGCATTTTATATTTATGACTGATGGACTGTTATGGACAAAAACCAGACGGACATATTAAATAATCCAGGACAAAGGACAATTAACCCATGGGCATAAAACTAAAATCAACACGTCAAACATCATGATTACGGAAGTTTAAATAAGCATAATTATTTTATTTCATATTTAATTTCCTTTATTTTATATTTAATTGCACTTCTAATTATCGCATTTTATTTTATTGTTATTGTATTTAATTGCACTTTTAATTATCGTACTTTTAATTATCGCAAGTTTATTTTATCGCACTTTTATTTATCGCAATTTCATTATCGTTATTTACTTTACGCTTTAAATTAAGTCTTGTATTTATTTTTTTTACATTTGGTTTTAACTGCGACTAAAGTTTTAAAATCGACAAACCGGTCATTAAACGGTAAAAACCCCCTTTATAATAATAATATTACTTATATATATATATATATTTGTATTTTTATAAAAGTAAACTAATATAGCGTTAAGCTTTGTTTAAAGATTTTCCTTGTGGAACGAACCGGACTTATTAAAAACTACACTACTGTACGATTAGGTACACTGCCTATAAGTGTTGTAGCAAGGTTTAAGTATATCCATTCTATAAATAAATAAATATATTGTGTAAAATTGTATAATATTTAATAGTATTTCCTTGTAAAATATAAGCTATTTTATATACACCTCTGCTTTGACATCAAGTTATTTTTGGCGCCGCTGCCGGGGACAATCTAGCTTAAAAGCCGAAAGCGTAACGCTAAATTTTAAAAAAAGAAAAAATTATTTTTAGTTTACTTTTATTAAAATACGCTTTTGTAAAAATACGTTTTTTTAATTATTCGAAAATATAAAAAGAAAAACAAAAATATAAATATTTTTAAGATTTTGTTAAATATTTAAGTTTTATAAAGTTTCTTTATTTTTATTTTATAAAAATATAAGTTTTATTTAAATATTTTGTGTTTATTTAAAATATAAAATCAAAAACCAAAAAAAAAATTATATATATATATATATATATATATATATATATATATATATATATATATATATATATATATATATATATAATCTAGTTTTAAGATTTTTATTTATAAAATTATAAAGTAGTTCTATTTTTATTTTAGTTTTTAAATATAAGTTTTTATTATATAAATATTTTTATTTAAAATAAAAAATATAAAGCATAATACAGAAAATATAAAAAAAAGAAAAAAAATAAAAACGCGTCGAATTAAATCCTGTACCTGAGTTGAATTTTAGAACCCCGCGACTCGTGGAGTTTTCCTGCTTCGAGCACCGCAACTCGCGGAGCAGCCCTGACACACGTGACAGAAACCCTAATCAGCATTAATTACGGGTTTTATACTTATTAATTAACTTTTAACCCTAATTAGGTTTAATTTTAATATATTAATTAGTTTTACTTTTTATTTAATTTATATATTTAGTTAAATTAGTTTAATTAATGTAAAATTAATAGTTTTAATAAATAAATATTATAAAAATAATATTTTTATAAAAATTGTACTTTTTACAACTTTTTGTATATTTTTATATTTTATCCCTTTTTAATTGTTTTAGCGTAATATTTGTGTTTTTCGCTAGTTTTTAGTGTTAAACTTAGTTTTTGCCATAATTATATTTTTATTTCTAGATTTTTAGGCTTTGCCGTAAAATTCCTTAAGTGCTTTTTCTTTAGACTAAGATTTAGGTGCTTTAGAATTTTGCGACGCCTTTTTAAGTTTTAGTTTTTTTTTAAGTTATTGCCATTTGGGATATAGTTTTACTTGTAAGCTTTAATATTTTTAGACGCCTTTTACCTATGTATCAATTGTCATTCCAATTAGTAATCTCAATTTGCAATTATAATTTTAAGTTAGTGATAGTAATAAGGTTGGGTTAGTCGAGTGTTTTTAAGTTCTATAATTCACTCTTTTTCTTTCTTATTTTTATTTTTTCGATCTTTTTTCGACACGCTCTTTTTCTTTCTTATTTCTCGCTATTCTAGTTTTAGGACATAGATTTTTATTCTACTTCTTATCTAAATTTCTTAAAATTACGAAAATTTATTTTAAGTGGTTAAATTGATAGACATCAAAATTTTCTGGTTCGTAGTAATAGTTGGATTTGTACGTGGACCGGGTTATTGGAGCCAAACAGTCCTCAATTATATTGAGACCAAACGAATCCTGCCCCTCTGCTGCATCTTTTGGCTATTCGAAACGTGGGCAAAATCAGAAAAGTCTATTACTTGGATAACTTATATAATTTTTCTTTTCTTTTAAAAACTAATAGGATATTCAGTGAATGCACCGAGCAAGACGTTCACCACCTTTTGTACGTTCACCACCTGTAACTAGATCAAGACATCTAGCTAATATTGTCGCCGTCGATAATCCATTTTTTGAACCCGACCTCACAATTGAGAATCCGGAGAATATTCAAGGACGATTCATAAATCCTGAACCACTAAATTTTCCTCCAGAACCACCAATCATTCAAACAGAGATTGTTGAGGAACGAACTATTAAATCAGAATCCTCTAGTGATTCCTATTCTACAAATTCAATTATGGAAGTAACAGAACCTTTAAGTATGGAAGACCGAATGAGAGCTAAACGCACTGGCCAAGGTCACGCAATTACTCATCTAGACATTAATGCGCCAGATTATGAAATCAAAGGACAAATTCTACACATGGTGACTAATCAATGCCAATTTAGTGGTGCGCCGAAGGAAGATCCAAATGAACATCTTCGTACCTTTAATAGGATCTGCACACTATTTAAAATAAGAGAAGTGGAGGATGAACAGATATATCTCATGTTATTTCCCTTGACTTTAAAGGGAGAAGCCAAAGATTGGTTGGAATCGTTACCTGAAGGGGCGATCGATACATGGGACGTTTTAGTTGAAAAATTTCTTAAACAATTCTTTCCTGCATCTAAAGCCGTAAGACTTCAAGCAGAAATTGTTACGTTTACACAGAAACCGAATGAAACTCTATATGAGGCATGGACCAGATTTGGAAAATTATTAAGAGGATGTCCGCAACATGGTTTAGACACCTGTCAAATAGTACAAATATTCTACCAAGGATGCGACATCACTACAAGGAAGGACATAGATATAGCAGCTGGTGGTTCTATTATGAAGAAAACAGAAACTGATGCTTACAAAATTATTGATAACACTGCTTCCCACTCACATGAGTGGCACCAAGAAAAAGATATCGTTAGATCATCTAAAGCAGCTAGAGCCGATTCTAGCCATGACTTAGATTCCATTTCAGCAAAGATAGATGCTGTCGAGAGATGAATGGAAAAGATGACTAAAGATATACACTCAATACGAATTAGTTGTGAGCAGTGTGGAGGACCACATTTGACAAAAGATTGTCTCAGTATTGAATTAACAATGGAACAAAGAGAGAATGTTTCATACATAAACCAAAGGCCTGGAAATAATTATCAGAATAATTATCAACCGCCAAGACCGATTTACAATCAAAACCAGAACTATAACCGAAATATTCCATACAACAACCAACAAGGTCCTAGCAATCAACAAGTATCCAACAATACTTACAATCAGCAAAGACCTAATTTTCAAAACAAACCACCACAACCCGATGATAAAAAGCCGAATTTAGAAGATATGATGACGAAGCTAGTTGAAACTCAAACGCAGTTTTTCACATCTCAAAAACAAACTAATGAACAAAATGCTCAAGCATTTAGAAATCAACAAGCTTCTATTCAAAACTTGGAACAAGAAGTAAGTAACCTAGCAAGGTTAATAGGTGAAAGAAAATCGAGAAGTTTACCTAGTGATACAAATGCTAACCCCCGGAATGAAACAGCTAAAGCCATTACCACAAGAAGTGGTACAACACTTAAACCACCTGAAATACCTGTAACTTCTGATGAAACTATTCCTACTCCACAAGTACCACAACCTGAACAAGATAAGGAAAAAGAACCGGTAGTTGAGAAGGTTATTGAAGATAACAGAGTTAAGACTAAACCTTATGTTAAACCATACCAACCACCACTTCCTTACCCGAGTAAAATGAAAAAAGAGAAACTTGAAGCCGAGCAATCCAAATTCTTGGATACGTTTAAACAGATAAATGTAAATCTTCCTTTCATTGATGTGATTTCAGGAATGCCTAGATATGCTAAATTTCTGAAAGATCTAATCTCGAATAGAAAGAAAATGGAAGAACTGTCGGCCGTTACTATGAATGCTAATTGTTCAGCAGTGCTGTTGAATAAGATACCAGAAAAATTATCTGATCCAGGAAGTTTCACAATTCCATGTTTTCTGGGTAGTCTTAGTTCAATAGAAGCATTGGCAGACTTAGGTGCTAGTATAAATTTAATGCCGTATTCACTATACGCTAAACTAGACCTTGGAGAATTGAAACCAACAAGAATAAGCATACAACTAGCCGATAGATAAATAAAATATCCTAGAGGAATAATGGAGAATATGCTAGTTAAAGTTGGTACATTAGTATTTCCAGTAGATTTTGTTGTTCTGGATATGGAAGAAGATTCTCAAGTTCCTCTCATATTAGGAAGACCATTCTTAAACACGGCTAAAGCAATGATAGACGTGTTTGGTAAGAAACTGACCCTAAGTATAGAGGATGAGAGTGTTACCTTTTCAGTTGATAGAGCAATGCAACAACCGCAATCTGCAGATGATACATGTTATTATATTCAAACTATAGACTCACATGCAGAATTGTTAGAAAAATTCCAGAATTACAAGGAACAAGATAATGTTCTTTAGGAGAAGGTAATGAACCAATTGATGAAGCTGAAATGTTAGCTACACTTATAGCTAATGGATATGAACCAACAACAGAAGAAATTCAAATGCTAAAAGAAGAAGACAGATATCGATATAAATCATCTATAGAAGAACCTCCGAAATTAGAGTTAAAGCCACTTCCAAACCATTTGGAATACGCTTATTTACATGGTGAATCTGAATTACCTGTAATAATATCGTCTTCTCTTACTGAAAATGAGAAATCACAACTCATTTCTGTGTTGAAAGCTCATAAACCAGCCATTGCATGGAAGATTCATGATATTAAAGGAATAAGTCCTTCGTATCGCACACATAAAATCCTTATGGAAGAATGTCATAAAACGTATGTGCAACGCCAACAAAGACTAAATACTAATATGCAAGATGTAGTTAAGAAAGAAATTATTAAACTGCTAGATGCAGGTTTAATATATCCAATTTCTGATAGTCCATGGGTAAGCCCAGTTCAATGCGTGCCTAAGAAGGGTGGCATGACTGTCATTACAAATGAGAAAAATGAGCTTATTCCTACTAGGACTGTAACAGGATGGCGTATGTGTATTGATTATAGAAAATTAAATGACGCCACCAGAAAATATCACTTTCCCTTACCTTTCATTGATCAAATGTTGGAAAGATTAGCCGGAAATAGTTACTATTGTTTTCTAGATGGATTTTCCGGATATTTTCAAATTCCAATAGCACCCGAGGACCAAGAGAAAACCACGTTCATGTGCCCTTATGGTACTTTTGCTTACAAACGCATTCCATTTGGACTTTGCAACGCCCCTGCAACCTTTCAAAGGTGTATGATGGCGATTTTTCATGACATGATAGAAGAATGCATGGAAGTTTTCATGGATGACTTTTCAGTCTTCGGTGATACATTTGAATCATGTCTAGTTAATCTGGAATGAATGCTTATTAGATGCGAACAATCAAATTTAGTACTTAATTGGGAGAAATGCCATTTCATGGTTAAAGAATGCATCGTTCTTGGTCATAAAATTTCAAAGGAAGGAATTGAAGTGGATAGAGCTAAAGTAGATGTAATTGCTAAACTTCCACATCCCACCAATGTTAGAGGAGTTAGGAGTTTTCTAGGGCATGCCGGTTTTTACCGACGTTTCATAAAAGATTTTTCTAAAATTGCCACTCCTATGAATAAACTCCTAGAAAAGGATGCTCCATTCATCTTTTCAGATGAATATATCAAATCTTTTAATATTCTTAAAGAAAAACTCACTAATGTGCCGATCATGATAACACCAAATTGGAATCTACCGTTTGAACTAATGTGCGATGCAAGTGATTTTGTAATGGGAGCCGTTTTAGGACAAAGGATTGAAAAACGATTTCAACCTATATATTATGCTAGTAAGACGTTACAAGGAGCACAAACAAATTATACAACTACTGAAAAAGAACTCCTTGCTATTGTCTTTGCTTTTGATAAATTTCGATCATATCTCGTTCTAGCTAAAACGGTGGTCTATACCGACCATTCTGCTCTTAGATACCTATTTTCGAAACAAGATGCTAAACCAAGATTAATCCGTTGGATCTTACTCTTACAAGAGTTCGATATTGAAATCCGAGATAAAAGAGGAGCAGAAAATCTCGCCGCTGATCATCTTTCTCGTCTTGAAAATCCCGAATTAGAAGTTCTAAATGAATCGGCCATTCAAGACAACTTTCCGGATGAATATCTATTGAAGATAGATTATAATGAAATCCCATGGTTTGCAGACTATGCAAACTACTTAGTTTGTGGATACCTTGAAAAAGGATTATCATACCAAAAACAAAAGAAATTCTTCAGTGATATAAAGCACTATTTCTGGGAAGATCCACATTTGTTTAAAAGTTGTCCCGATAGAATAATACGCTGATGTGTATTTGGAAATGAAGCTAGTAAAATCTTAAACCATTGTCACACAGGACCAACATGAGAGCATTATGGGCCTCAATTAACAGCAAGAAAATTTTATGAAGCTGGATTCTATTGTCCTACAATTTACAAAGACGCACACCTTCTTTGCAAATCCTGTGATGCTTGTCAAAGGGCCGGAAAAACAAGTCAACGTGATGAAATGCCACAAAATGTCATTCAAGTATGTGAAGTATTTGACATTTGGGGTATTGACTTTATGGGTCCATTTCCAAAGTCTCATAATAATCTATATATTCTCGTAGCCATTGATTATGTATCTAAATGGGCGGAAGCACAAGCTCCAACAACTAACGATGCACGAGTTGTAGTCAACTTTTTAAAACGTCTTTTTGCAAGGTTTGGAACACCGAAAGCTTTAATAAGTGATCGGGGTACTCATTTCTGTAATAATCAACTTGAGAAAGTTCTTAAAAGATATGGAGTAACTCATAAAATCTCCACTGCTTATCATCCACAAACAAGTGGACAAGTTGAAAATACCAACCGAGCTTTAAAACGTATTCTAGAGAAAACCGTAGGATCAAATCCGAAGGAATGGTCCATTAAATTGGAGGATGCACTCTGGGCTTTTAGAACAGCCTACAAAACTCCAATTGGAACCACACCTTTTAGACTCGTTTACGGAAAAGCATGTTATCTTCCAGTAGAAATTGAACACAAAGCATTTTGGGCTTTGAAGACATGTAATCTTGATTTACATGAAGCCGGACGTCTACGATTAAGTCAACTAAACGAATTAGGAGAATTAAGACATGAAGCATATGAAAATTCGTTAATCTATAAGGAAAGAACAAAGAAATGTCATGATAAAAGAATCAGAAGTTCAAAAGAATTTAAAGAAGGAGACAGAGTTCTTCTTTTCAATTCACGATTCAAGCTATTTCCTGGAAAATTGAAATCAAGATGGTCTGGATCATTCATAGTCAAAAGAGTTTTCCCATACGGAACGATAGAATTAATAAATTCAAATGGGATTGAATTTAAAGTTAATGGTCACAGAGTTAAACATTACATAGATAGTCCGATGGAAGTCAACAACGAAGTTAATCACAATTTCGATACCACAGCTAACTAAGTGTGGGGAGAATCAAGTCTTTTAAGGATTTTATGTATTTCTGTTAGAGTTAGATTTTCTGTTTTCGTGTAGTTCTCGAAAATGGAACCCGAATGGTCTTTCCCTAGCAGACCCTAAAGAACTAGTCTTCTCCCCCCATTCTGAATTTTTATTTTTTTTAGGTTTTTACGAAATGAAGACTGCCTGTGAACTATACCATGGTCTAATGCTACATGCTTTGATCACTAAATGTAATAATGACACACTTCCGAGTGAAATAGTATCAGTAATCAGAGAAAGATTGGACGGAGTAAGAAAAGAATCCAGATGCGAAGATAATAAGTTACAATTTGGTAAAGGAAAATCAAAATCCGCAGCGAAAAGAAGAGCACGACACCTAGAAAGATGTCACAAATGCGAAAAATGGTCACATGGAGGTAAATGTTCAAATAATCAAACCTATTCAAACACCGAATTTGTACTTTATGCAGAGACGGACCGTTCATATGTTTAGAAGAAAAAACACTGAATACTTGAGGTTACGCCTATGTAGCCATGGAAAACCAATTAAACCGACTATCTTATGAATAGGATAGATCATATAACTAAGAATACTATCTCACAGGTAAGTCTGTACAGTTTTTATTTTTTTATTTTTAACCTTTTAATAATAAACGCTAATTTGTTCGCTATAAAGTATTAAATTGGTATTGAATAAAATTAGGTTTGGCGACCGAAATTATTGATACCATTCAAAAATTTATTACATCACTGCGAAATTTAACGTTTATTCTTAAGGTATAAATATCTTTAATCAATCAACTTAAAATATTTCAAAAATTCGTCATGAGTTAAATTAGGTCATGGAACCGAAATTACTTTACCGAAAAGAGGGGCGCATATTTTTGATAATATTTGATTGATTAAAGTGGGATAAAAGCCAAAAAGATTTTTTTTTTACCATGTTTTTAAAATTAATATATAAATCTTAAATTAATATTGTGAACTTTGTAAGATCAATATATTTAAGTTTGTCAATATTTGAAAAAATTTAATCTTTTTAATATAAGTTTGTATGTTTAAAAACAAAAATATAATATAAGTTTGGTGTGAATTTTTAATTTTTATTATATGAATTTTTAATTTTATGCATTTTAAATTTAAGTTTGGTGTGAATTTAAAAACAAAAATTTACTTTATTTCGCTAAGTTAAAAATATGATTTTTAAAATTCGTCGTGAGTTGAAGACTTGGTCTTTGAACCGAAATTGCTTTACCCGAGGGAGGGACGAGAACTTTTATTATCATTATTTTTAATCTTATTGAATTAAAGTATGCCAAAAAAAAAAAAAAAAAAAAAACCCAAATATCTAAGCTTTAAAACAATCGCTTGAAAAAGACAAATTTTAAAATTTTGTCGAAGGACGGACTAGGACATCGTTCCGAAACGACCTCGTCCTAATATTTTAAATTTATTTTATATTTGTTTTATAAGTTAAGGTTTATATAAAAAAAAAATATCAAACCCCGCGACTCGCGGAGTTTGAAGGGTCAAACACCGCGACTCGCGGAGGGACCAAAACCCAGAAAAAAATAAAAACGTAAACTGATCAGTCCTCAACCACACACACACATATACTGCGAAAATAAAACCCGAAAAAGACCTCCCAAATTCACAATTTTTCACCGTTAATCATCAAATCTTTTACTAAAATCATGTTAAGAAGGATGCTATCAAGGAATTACTCAAGGAAAACGGTAAATTTCTACACCTAAACACCATTTAATCCGAAAATTGGTGTTCTTGAGTAATTTTTTCCCTAATTTAATTTTGATGTTTTCTAGTGTAATTATGCTTAAATTGCTTATGTATTATGCTTGTATAACCTAGATTGATGCTATTTAACATGATTAGAAGCCTTAAACTTCAAATTTTGAGTAATCTAGGGTTTGTGTTCTTGAGCAATTTGGGGCTTTTTGATATAAACAGGTTATGGCCGATTTTTGTCATGAATTGTTGCTAAATTAAGTAGTGTAACATGTTTAGGTAGTTAAATGATCCAAACTTTGAGCCTAAACATAATTTTGAGAATTAAAGTGGACTTTTTCAAGTCTAAAATTCATGAACTTGATTTTTGAAAGATAATGCCATTTGAAACTTGTTTAATTGCTAATAATGATTATTTTGACATGTTATTTGAGTTGAATGCTTATGAACTTGGCGAACATTTTCGTATATGCTTATTTGAAAAAGTGTAGATTTGATAAAAATATGAAAATGAGCATAAGTTTGATATAAATTGGACATGTTATTGTAATTATTTTGATTGATGATTTTGCTGACACTAATGCATATTTGGATGCACAAAAATTGTGTTTGATGTGTTTTGCAGACTGAAAGGGGTGAATCTTCATCCCAAGCTCGCAATGCTCCTCCTGAGAATACGGACCAACAGGAGGTGGATAACTACAACAAGCAAGATATACCTCATCCAGTAATGACATTTTCTGATATGCACTTAGAAGATTTGCACCCGAACTTGAGATTTGACAGACGTTGGATAGATTATCCAAAATACCAAAGAAGATTGCATACTCTTCATTCTAAAGCTGTTGAAGTACCTAGGGTCATAGAATGGGGACCATTAGAAGCTGTAGAATTGGCCGGGTCAATTAGGGAATTACTTGCACAGAGGTATGGTAATTCTACTTTTAACGATTGGGTACGGTTATTCAACATGTGTAGACCTGTATATAAAGTATGGTGTGAAGAATTGTTGTGTAGTATAGAATTAAATGATCGGGTAGCTAGTTTAACCGATCGATCTTTTATTAGATTTTTGTTAGGAGGTTCGATGCGCCACATGTCTTTACTAGACATGGCTCAGGCTTTACGTATATATATGCCTGAGGAGTTAGCATCTGCCGATTGTAGAGGGTTGATATTGAACGGTAGGAAGATAGATGAGAATTTTGATACACATGGTGTATGGAGTCAAATGACTAGCCATCACCGATTCAAAGGGGGAAATTACTCTTATTTGGATATAGATAGAGCAGAGTTAAGAGTAATTCATAGATTTTTAGCTAATTCGATTACACAAAGAGGTAAGAATAAGGAAATGGTAAATGAACAGGATTTGTTTTACCACATGTGTATTCGAGACCCACAAAGCGCTGTAAGTATACCATATTGTGTGGGTTATTATTTATCGGCTATGGTTAGGGGGATGAGACCGCATAGCATAATAGGAGGTGGTATATTTATTACTTTGATTGCTGAATATCTCAATGTGGATATAAGTCGGGGGGGATTATTAATCGAAGAACCAGAACCCCAAGATACAATAGGTTTAAATCTATACCATGGTGCTAAAGTTTTGAAGAGGCGAAATAACGCCGCAGTACGATATAATGGTAGACATCCATAGGTTGAGAGAAACCAACAGCAAGGTAATGTAGGAGGGGGAAATGAAATGGCAGAAATGCAAAGGTTTATAGCTTCACAAGAGTATGAAAATGCTAGACATAGAGCATTTGAAGATTGACAAGTTCATCAAAACCAAATCATAGCTTATTGCCAACATATAGGTAGAAACTATATTCCTACCCCAACGCCCATATTCCCTCCCTGGTCTATAGAGATGCAACCACCGTATCCTACGTATAACCCAGGAGAAGCATTTTATAGCACATATGGTTAGCATGGAACCCCTTCTGGTATCAGTATCATCCCTAGTCTACTTAGTTTTTTTTATTTTATTATTTGTAATGTTGATACATTTAATACTTATGTTGGATTTGTATTAGTTTTTATGATTTTCTAAATTTTATTATTAGATTTTAATAATTTTTGAATGTGGGGTAATATACCAAACTTCAAAAATATGTATATATGTTTGCAGTTTATCTTATGTACACAACAGTGTAAAACAACACATTTTCAAAGACTGACATTAAGTTCAGCAAAAGCAACTAATTTTGACGACAAGATGCAAAATATATGTGAAATAACAACAATACGGAATGAACAAATGATATGCACCATTTATCATTCAGCAAGCAAATACAAATATGTTTGGAAACTTTGGTAAAATTTAATCATTTCTATGCTAATCACCCTCAATAATTTAAATTGTTACTGATTTCTTGCAAATGAGGGCATTGCAAGATCTTAAGTGTGGGAAGGGGTTAAATTCTTTCAGATTTTTAATATTTTTTACTTCATACACTTGGTTACCATTAAAAATACTAGTAAAGCAGTAGTTGTATTAGAATCTAGTGCTCTCTGATAATAAAGAACAGCCCTAGTCTTATATACTGACTACCCACTTCTAGTAAAATTTTTCAAAATTTTCAACTAAATGAACTCAAAATCATGTTTATACATATTTATGAATGATAAAACTAGGTGTTAACACCGAAATTATTGTTACCTCGGAAAGGACATAAATTGAGAAACAAACCAAAATGTTAAAATTCATTTAAAATGGAATAAAGGACAATAAAAAGGAAAATAAAAGCCAAGTGTGGGAAATTTTCACCGAATTATTCAAAATACATATCACATATTTTTGTACAAATAATTGAAAATACTTTTGTTTTGGACGAAAATTAACTGTTTTACCCGATAAAAGAAAAGAAGAGATGGATCTACACGATGAATCAATTCCATCGTTAAAAGGAAGTAAAGTCTTTCAAAAAAGAAACGCGCTTCTTGATTTAGGTCATGAAGTTGTCGTCCAGACCAGCTGTAGGTTGACGAAAAATCTAGAAAAGTCATCTCTAAAACAGCAAAAAATCCACGGACCTCAGCATAAAACAGGGTCGCCAAGTGGTCAGATTTATCCTAACCATGAGAAGGATTTATCTCGTACAATAGAGGGGCACCGTGCAAATTAGCTGGATAAGACTAATGAATCAGATCCCCAGAAAGGATAATCTCCTTAAAGATTAAAAATCAGCTTTTAAGACTGATATTACTCAATCCTAGAGATTGACCTTAAAGATTGAGAATTACAAACTCATGAAATTCAATGATATCTAAACTCGAGCTTGAACGAGAAAATATTTTGATCAAAATTGCAAACCGATTTGTTTTCTGAAAACCCATTTTCAATGCGTTCATTACCATTGAACGTAAAATCCTAGGAATTCACCTGGAATTCATTAGGTCGCCTGAACCAAATCGGGTGTCAACCGTAAAAACGGTGGTTGCATAGCATGGTCGAAGACAGGACCTTGTGCCAGACCGGAAAAATTATAAGGGTGAGCTTTACTATTGCTCCTACAAAGGGTAGTAATTGCGTCCGACACGTTAAAAGACCATAATTAAAAGCATGTCAGAGGACATTGCCTTAACAGTTGCTTGTTCAACGCTTTCCTTTACAGCCGGACGGTAGTTTATCGAAAGGTAATATACGGAGCAAGTAAACTGGACGTGTTGCTTTCCTAATACAAGGTTAGCAAGGGGGTGACACAAAACCGCAAGTTTTGAGCTAAAATTTTCAAATCTGAAACCCACCAAACCCACAAAAAGAACTTGCAAACACCGGTGAAGGGTTATTCCAGAAAACTTATCTAGGGTAAAAGCTAGATTTAATTTTCAAAAGATCAAATGTTTTCATAAAGATCCAATTTCCTTAAAGGATCTAAATTTTTATAGTCATATGGGACTGTAAACCACAACGTTACTACCATTGTTTATACCGCCGTAAAGAAATCACTGATGTACAAAGTGTGAAGAATAAAGAAGTGATTCTAGTATTTCAAGACTATATTGCTTGAGGACAAGCAACGCTCAAATGTGGGAATATTTGATAATGCTAAAAACGAACATATATTTCATAGCATTATTCCCCAAGAAAGACAAGCTTTTAGTTGCAATTGTTCTATTTACAAGTGATATTCGTTTAAATATTAAAAGGTGAAGACAAAAGACAGATTCGACGAATTGAAGACGCAAACGACCAAAAAGCTCAAAAGTACAAAATACAATCAAAGAGGTTCCAATTATTGATAAGAAACGTCTCGAAATTACAAGAGTACAACATTCAAAACGCAAAGTACAAGATATTAAATTGTACGCAAGGACGTTCGAAAATCCGGAACTGGGACCAGAGTCAACTCTCAACGCTCGACGCAATGGACTAAAAATTACAAGTCAACTATGCACATAAATATAATATAATATTCAAATAATTCTTATAATTATTTATATATTATATAAATAATAAAAATCCGTCGGCAAGAAAGACTCCAAAGTTGGTGAGCTGGAATTTCAAACTCCGCGACTCGCGGAGTTTGAAGGCAGAAAAGGCCGCGAGTCGCGGAGACCCCCTGAACTCAATTCCCTATAAAAGCAAACGAATTCTGATCATTTTCATATCAATAATCTATCTCTCTCTCAATATATACGTAAATATATATATATAATTTATATTTTAATTTTAATTTTAACTTTAAATCCTAATAATAAGGGTATGTTAGCGAATGTTGTAAGGGTGTAAGTCGAAATTCTGTCCGTGTAACACTACGCTATTTTTAATCATTGTAAGTTATGTTCAACCTTTTTACATTAATGTCTCGTAGCTAAGTTATTATTATGCTTATTTAATCCGAAATAATCATGATGTTGGGCTAATTACTAAAATTGGGTAATTGGGCTTTGTACCATAATTGGGGTTTGGACAAAAGAACGACACTTGTGGAAATTAGACTATGGGCTATTAATGGGCTTTATATTTGTTTAAATAAATGATAGTTTGTTAATGTTAATATAAAGATTTATAATTGGACGTACCCATAAATTACCATATACACTCGATCGGACACGATGGGCGGGGTATTTATATGTACGAATAATCGTTCATTTAACCGGACACGGGAATGGATTAATAGCCACTAGAATAATTAAAACAGGGGTGAAATTATGTACAAGGACACTTGGTATAATTGATAACAAAGTATTAAAACCTTGGGTTACACTCAGTCGACATCCTGGTGTAATTATTAAACAAAGTATTAAAATCTTGTTACAGTTTAAGTCCCCAATTAGTTGGAATATTTAACTTCGGGTATAAGAATAATTTGACGAGGACACTCGCACTTTATATTTATGACTGATGGACTGTTATGGACAAAAACCAGACGGACATATTAAATAATCCAGGACAAAGGACAATTAACCCATGGGCATAAAACTAAAATCAACACGTCAAACATCATGATTACGGAAGTTTAAATAAGCATAATTATTTTATTTCATATTTAATTTCCTTTATTTTATATTTAATTGCACTTCTAATTATCGCATTTTATTTTATTGTTATTGTATTTAATTGCACTTTTAAGTATCGTACTTTTAATTATCGCAAGTTTATTTTATCGCACTTTTATTTATCGCAATTTCATTATCATTATTTACTTTACGCTTTAAATTAAGTCTTGTATTTATTTTTTTTACATTTGGTTTTAACTGCGACTAAAGTTTTAAAATCGACAAACCGGTCATTAAACGGTAAAAACCCCCCTTTATAATAATAATATTACTTATATATATATTTGTATTTTTATAAAAGTAAACTAATATAGCGTTAAGCTTTGTTTAAAGATTTTCCCTGTGGAACGAACCGGACTTATTAAAAACTACACTACTGTACGATTAGGTACACTGCCTATAAGTGTTGTAGCAAGGTTTAAGTATATCCATTCTATAAATAAATAAATATATTGTGTAAAATTGTATAATATTTAATAGTATTTCCTTGTAAAATATAAGCTATTTTATATACACCTCTGCTTTGACATCAGGAACCGTTAGAAGCCGTAGGATTGGGCGAACGGATTAGAGAATTACTTACACAGAGGTATGGTAATTCTACTTTTAATGATTGGGTACAATTATTCAACATGCGTAGACCTGTATATAAAGTATGGTGTGAAGAATTATTGTGTAGTATAGAAATAAATGATCGGGTATCTAGTTTAACCGATCGAACTTTTATTAGATTTTTGTTAGGAGGTTCGATGCGCCACATGTCTCTACTAGACATGGCTCGGGCCTTACGTATATATACGCCTGAGGAGCTAGCATCTGCCGATTGTCGAGGGTTGATATTAAATGGTAGGAAGATTGATGAAAATTTTGATACGCATGGTGTATGGAGTCAAATGACTAGCCATCACCGATTTAAAGGGAAAATTACTCTTATTTGGATATAGATAGAGCTGAATTAAGAGTAATTCACAGGTTTCTAGCGAACTCGATTACACAGCGAGGTAAAAATAAGGAAAAGGTAAATGAGCAAGATTTATTTTACCACATGTGTATTCGAGACCCACAAAGCGCTGTAAGTATACCTTATTGTGTGGGTTATTATTTATCAGCTATGGTTAGGGGGATGAGACCGCACAATATAATAGGAGGTGGTATATTTATTACATTAATTGCTGAGTATCTCGATGTGGATATAAGTCGGGGGGGGATTATTAATCGAAGAACCAGAACCCCACGATACAATTAGTTTAAATGTATATCATGGTGCTAAGGTTTTGAAGAGGCGAAATAACGCCGCAGTACAATATAATGGAAGATATCCACATGTTGAAAAAAATCAACAGCCAGGTAATGTGGGAGGGGGAAATGAAATGACAGAAATGCAAAGGTTTATAGCTTCACAAAAATATGAAAATGCTAGACATCGAGCATTTGAAGATTGGCAAGTTCATCAAAACCACATCATAGCTCATTGCCAACATATAGGTAGAAACTATATTCCTACTCCAAAGCCCGTATTTCATCCCTGGTCTATAGAGATCCAACCACCGTATCCTACTTATAACCCAGCTGAAGCATTCTATAACACATATGGTTATGCATGGAACCCCTACTGGTATCAGTATCAACCCTAGTTTATTTAGTTTTATTTATTTTATTTTTGTAATGTTACTACATTTAGCACTTATGTTGATATTGTAATAGTTTTTATAATTTTCTAACTTTTATTATTAGATTTTAATAATTTTTGAATGTGGGGTAATATACCAAACTTCAAAAATATGTATATATGTTTGCAGTTTATCTTACGTACACAACAGGGTAAAACAACGCATTTTCAAAGACTGACATTAAGTTCAACAAAAACAACTAATTTTGACGACAAGATGCAAAATATATGTGATGTAACAACAAGACGGAATGAACAAATGATATGCACCATTTATCATTCAGAAAACAAACAACAATATGTTTGGAAACTTTGGTAAAATTTAATCATTTTTCTACGCTAATCACCCTCAATAATTTAAATTGTTACTGATTTCTTGCAAATGAGGGCATTGCAAGATCTTAAGTGTGGGAAGGGGTTAAATTCTTTCGGATTTTAAAAATTTTTACTTTAAACACCTGGTTACCATTAAAAATACTAGTAACGCAGTAGTTGTATTAGAATCTAGTGTTCTCTGATAATAAAGAACAGCCCTATGACTACCCAATTCTAGTAAAATTTTTCAAAATTTTCAATTAAATGAACTCAAAATCATGTTTATACATATTTATGAACGATAAAACTAGGTGTTAACACCGAAATTATTGTTACCTCGGAAAGGACATAAATTGAGAAACAAACTAAAATGTTAGAATTCATTTAAAATGGAACAGAGGACAATAAAAAGGAAAATAAAAGTCAAGTGTGGGAAAATTACCAAGTTATTTTAAACATATGTCACATATTTTTGTACAAATAATTGAAAATACTTTTGTTTTGGACGATAATTAACTGTTTTACCCAATGAAAGAAAAGAAAAGATGGATCTACACGATGAATCAATTCCATCATTAAAAGGAAGTAAAGTCTTCCGAAAAAGAAACGCGCTTCTTGATTTAGGTCATGAAGTTGTCGTCCAGACCAGCTGTAGGTTGACGAAAAACCTAGAAAAGTCATCTCTAAAATCAGCAGGAAATCCACGGACCTCAGCATAAAACAGGGTCGCCAAGTGGTCAGATTTATCCTAACCACGAGAAGGATTTATCTCATACAATGGGGGGCACCGTACAAATTAGCTTGATAAGACTAATGAATCAGATCCCCAGAAAGGATAATCTCCTTAAAAGATCAAAAATCAGCTTTTAAGACTGATATTACTCAATCCTTGAGATTGACCTTAAAGATTGAGAATTCAAACTCATGGAATTCAATGATATCTAAACTCGAGCTTGAACGAGAAAATATTTTGATCAAATTAAAATCGATTTATTTTCTAAAAATCCATTTTCAATGCGTTCATTACCATTGAACGTAAAATCCTAGGAATTCACCTGGAATTCATTAGGTCACCTGAACCAATTCGGGTGTTAACCGTAAGAACGGTGGTTGCATAGCATGGTCAAAGACAGGACCTTGTGCCAGACCAGAAAAATTATAAGGGTGAGCTTTACTATTGCTCCTATAAAGGATAGTAATTGCGTCCGACACGTTATAGACCATAATTAAAAGTATGTCAGGGGACATTGCCTTAACAGTTGCTTTTTCAACGCTTTCCTTTACAACCGGCCGGTAGTTTATCGAAAGGTAATATACGGAGCAAGTAAACTGGACGTGTTGCTTTTCCAATACAAGGTTAGCAAGTGGGTGACACAAAACCGCAAGTTTTGAGCTAAAATTTTCAAATCTGAAACCCACCAAACCCACAAAAAGAATTTGCAAACACTGGTGAAGGGTTATTCCGGAAAACTTATCTAGGGTAAAAACTAGATTGAATTTTCAAAAAGATCAAATGTTTTCATAAAGATCCAATTTCCTTAATGGATCTAAATTTTATAGTCATGTGGGACTGTAAACCACATCGTTACTACCATTGTTTATACCGCCGTATAGAAATCACTGATGTACAAAGTGTGAAGAATAAAGAAGTGATTCTAGTATATTTCAAGACTGTATTGCTTGAGGACAAGCAACGCTCAAGTGTGGGAATATTTGATAATGCTAAAAACGAACATATATTTCATAGCATTATTCCTCAAGAAAGACAAGCTTTTAGTTGCAATTGTTCTATTTACAAGTGATATTCGTTTAAATAATAAAAGGTGAAGACAAAAGACAGATTCGACGAATTGAAGACGCAAACGACCAAAAAGCTCAAAAGTACAAAATACAATCAAAGAGGTTCCAATTATTGATAAGAAACGTCTCAGAATTACAAGAGTACAAGATTCAAAACGCAAAGTGCAAGATATTAAATTGTACGCAAGGACGTTCGAAAATCCGGAACCGGGACCAGAGTCAACTCTCAACGCTCGACGCAACGGACTAAAAATTACAAGTTAACTATGTATATAAATATAATATAATATATAATTAATTATATAAATTATATATATATATTATATTTATATATTAAAACTGTCGGCAAGAAAGGTTCCAAAATGAGATGAGCTGTAGAAACAAACTCCGCGAGTTGCGGAGTTTGAAGGCCAAAAAGGCCGCGACTCGCGGAGTCTCCCTGGACAAAAATGCCTATAAAAGCCAGCGCAATTCGACGTTTTAAATATCCATATATCCATCCTCTCTATCTATATACATAAATATATATATATAATTTATATTTCAATTTTAATTTTAATTTTAATTTCTAATAATAAGGGTATGTTAGCGAATGTTGTAAGGGTGTAAGTCGAAATTCTGTCTGTGTAACGCTACGCTATTTTTAATCATTGTAAGTTATGTTCAACCTTTTTACATTAATGTCTCGTAGCTAAGTTATTATTATGCTTATTTAAAACGAAGTAATCATGATGTTGGGCTAATTACTAAAATTGGGTAATTGGGCTTTGTACCATAATTGGGGTTTGGACAAAAGAACGACACTTGTGGAAATTAGACTATGGGCTATTAATGGGCTTTATATTTGTTTAACTAAATGATAGTTTGTTAATTTTAATATAAATATTTACAATTGAACGTCCCTATAAATAACCATATACACTCGATCGGACACGATGGGCGGGGTTTTTATATGTACGAATAATCGTTCATTTAACCGGACACGGGAATGAATTAATAGTCTATGGAATTATTAAAACTGGGGTGAAATTATGTACAAGGACACTTGGCATAATTGTTAACAAAGTATTAAACCTTGGATTACACGCAGTCGTTATCCTGGTGTAATTATTAAACAAAGTATTAAAACTTTGTTACAGTTTAAGTCCCCAATTAGTTGGAATATTTGACTTCGGGTATAAGGATAATTTGACGAGGATACTCGCATTTTATATTTATGACTGATGGACTGTTATGGACAAAAACCTGACGGACATATTGAATAATCCAGGACAAAGGACAATTAACCCATGGGCATAAAACTAAAATCAACACGTCAAACATCATGATTACGGAAGTTTAAATAAGCATAATTATTTTATTTCATATTTAATTTCCTTTATTTTACATTTAATTGCACTTCTAATTATCGCACTTTTATTTATTGTCATTGTATTTAATTGCACTTTTAATTATCGTACTTTTTAATTATCGCAATTTTATTTTATCGCACTTTTATTTATCGCAATTTCATTATCGTTATTTACTTTACGCTTTAAATTAAGTTATATTTATTTTTAATATTTTACATTAGGTTTTAACTGCGACTAAAGTTTTAAAATCGACAAACCGGTCATTAAACGGTAAAAACCCCCCTTTATAATAATAATATTACTTATTTATATATTTGTATTTTTATAAATTAAAACTAATATAGCGTTAAGCTTTGTTTAAAGATTTTTCCCTGTGGAACGAACCGGACTTACTAAAAACTACACTACTATACGATTAGGTACACTGCCTATAAGTGTTGTAGCAAGGTTTAAGTATATCCATTCTATAAATAAATAAATATCTTGTGTAAAATTGTATCGTATTTAATAGTTTTCCCTAGTAAAATTTAATAGTATTTTATACCCCTTAGCTTTAACTATCAGTTATGCACCTGAAAACCTCTCGGAAACTGAGTAAACGTTTAACACATATCTGTGCTAGCTCCTTTGGCGTTGTTATTACCGAAAATAACTTTGCAATTCCTTTTCAAATTAACCAATTTTGTCACAGCTCCAGCAAGTCAACTTCGACTTTTCGTTCGAAACAACCTTATTATAACCTTGATATATATATATATATATATATATATATATATATATATATATATATATATATATATATATATATATATATATATATATATATATATATATATATATATATATATATATATATATATATATATATATATATGCATGCTCTTTTATTGTTACCGGGGAACCTTTTATATTCCACCATATTACCAGCAGATGTACCAACTACCTCGTCGCTCCTTGGTTTAAATCCCTTTGACAAATCACTATATTTAACTATTGAAATCTCATCATGTACTCATCCGCATCTTGTAACAAGAATTGCCATACCAATTACCGGGAATCAGCAAACCTGTATTGTGAGTCTCGCAACGTTTCCACATCAACAGTTATATGTATCCATATAACATTTATCTCTTAGAACTATGATCTTCCATTCTGAAATTTTGAAAAGCACCCAGTCTGTGAATTAATACTCTGAATTTTGAAAAGTTGAATGAAGCAACAAAAACTGTAAACGACCTCAACAGCCAAAGTTGATGATAAAGAATTGTATATTGGCAAAGCTCAGAAAAAGTTTGAAACTGAAAAACTGATTGAGCAAACTACGAAGGTGTCTCTGAACAAATCACAAGGACTAAACTTGTACATTAAGAATCCCGTTGATTCTGTTTCTGATGAAATCTTTAGCGAATACTTTGCTTTTGACTCTAAACTCTTGCGGACAAATTTTCTTCACCATCCTTCGATATTCGAAATTCCAAGATGTCATCGTATTTTTCATTATAAATATCCTCCATATATCTGAAGATATTTTCATAACTATTCTTATCTGAAATCATTAATCTCTTAGTGCTATCAGTGTTACATCATATAGAAACTGTTAGTTTCTATATTCTGTAAACTTTCGAGTTTAAAATATGAATGTTATTGAAGTAATGTTGGGAACTGATGCATGAGTTAGTATAATATAATGACACTTGATCAACGTGATTATATTACAGTAAGTCATGCTTTCTAATGGGACGTGATGATTCACATATCATAACGTCATCATGTGTCATGTTACATGACTCTTTCATTTTGCTTAACTTCTGAACATATCAAGAAAGTATATTCTTGATAGTTCTATTCTCAATGATTCTAATAATAGTAGAAGTAAACAGATTTTTCTGGTGGAAGATTCAAAAGAAGGATGACAGAAATGATAATTAAGAAAATATCAAAGATTAGAACAGGATTAAGCATTTTCACAATCTTTTGGATGTATGAAATAAGAAAGAAAGTATGGGAATGTTGAGAATAATGGAACGAAAAAGTTTAATTTATAATGGAAATATCAGACGGAGTAATCGAGGCATATCACCGTATTTAATTATAGAGATCATAATTTCCTTAAATCCCGAAGAATCAAATCTTTTGAATTTCGAAGATTTTTTTTAAATCCCTTAAATTCCGGAATTCAACTCTGGCTACGTCAAAAGCTAAGACGCACTTTATTTTCAAAAATCCACCGTGACTACGTCAGAAGTTAAGTCTTTATCTCAATCTTTTGCGATAGTTTCACTCATACGCTTCAAGTAACCGAATCATTTAATCTATATTACTCGGTGATGATAAAACTCTATTTATCACTCATATTCGTCAGGAAAACATTTCTATTGTTAGCCATGACGATCTCACTCAAATTTCGGAACGAAATTTCCTTAATGGATAGGTACTATGACGACCCGAAAATTTTTGACCAAATTTAAACTTTATTCTTATATGATTTCGATATGATAAGCAGAGTCTATGTAATTGAATCTCAAAACTTTGAACTGTGTTCATATATGCATTTACCCTTAGACTGCTCTCGACGATTCATGAACAACTAATTGTAAATAGATATTTGTGTATGTATATGTAAATAATTATTCAAAAAATAATTTGAAGTATTACATGTTGTTGTTATTAAAAATTAATGAAATAAAAATAGGATATTATAATAATTATTATTTAAAATATATCTCTATATATAAATAAAGTATATTAGAAATAAATATTAAATAATTGTAATACTCGTTTGATGTTTCGAGTGATATTAAACAAGTTAAATTCAAACTTATGTAATTTTAAAATAAACGGTGATACGAAAATAAGTTATATAAGTTATAGGCTTATTGAAAGTATATTTAGGATCTAATTATTTAATTTCAACACTTTTTATATTTTACCCATAAATGAGAGGGACAGTTGATGTAATATTTTTTTATTAAATTAATGACTGAATTTTATACCATAATGACAAAAAAAAAATAAAAAATAATAATAATAAATATAGTTAATTTAAAAATATGGAAATTTTTTCCGAAGACTTTTACCGTCTCTGATTAACAACGATGTACGAAATCTTGTCCGTGAGAGAAATAGTAAACGAATAATACCTGTCGGTTGATACATATAAACAGTTTCATTTAGGTTACCATGTAAAAAAGCATTCTTTACATCGAGTTGACGGATTTGCCAAGATTTAGAAACAGCAATGCTAAGCACCATTCTGATCGTAGCAGGTTTAACAACAGGACTAAAAGTCTCAAAACAATCGACGCCGGGTTGTTGTGAACGTCCATCACCTACTAAACGAGCCTTGTAACGTTCAAAGGAACCATCGGATCTAACTTTATGTCGAAAAATCCACATTGAATGAATAACCTGCATGTTAGGTAAATGAGGCACAAGTACCCATGTATTATTATCAACTAAGGCCTTATATTCGTCGGCCATGGCTCGGGTCCAATTAGGATCGGCAAGAGCTTCTTTGGGATTGGTCGGGAGAGGAGAAAGTGTAGTAGTGGCGGAGAGATTAAAAGGTATTTTTGGTTTGAAAATGCCGGACATACCACGTGTTTGTATAGTGCGTACATGAATGGGAGGAGGAGAACATGATGGTGTCGAGTTGTTCTCAGAAGTGGGAGACGAAGATGGAGTTGAGTGGGCTTCAGAAGTAGGAGAATTTATTGTGTCTATTGGGCTGATTTGTGGAGCTGAAACGGGCCCAGGAGAGAGTGTATTGGGCTCGGATGGAACAGGTGAAGGTGGGCTTGATGGCGATGGGCCAGTGACTGGATGTTGTATATTTGAATCTGGGCGTGGGAAGCTTAGCCATGTGATTGATCTGGGATGCAATCGTGTCATAGGATTCTCCCAAACCAGAAATTAGCTGCAACACAAGACGATCATCTTCAACTTTGGGACCTACGTTTGATAATTGATCGGCAATATTCTTTAGCTCTTGACAATAAGCGGACATATTTGGAAAATTTTCTTGACGGAGGTTTGTGAACTCATGAGTGAGATGGACAGCACGTGTATGTTTGTTATCATTGGATATGCCTTTAAGACGCTCCCAAGCTTCTTGTGCAGTGGATCCAGGTACAAGAATAGTACCTAGAAGTTCGGCAGAGATCGTTCCGTATATCCATTGGAGTACAATGGCATCGAGACGATTCCATAGGCCAGGATCAGGTGCTACCGACTGCGTTGGTGAATTGGTGGGGTTTGATTGAACAGTAGAATCGGAGGACGAAGCCTCGGTAGGGGCAGGAAGGATGATATGATCGATGACCATAAAAGCACGACAATGGATCTGAAAAAGCTCAGCCCATGATTCATACTTACCGTTCTTTAGTTCAAGAATAATTGGGATTGAGTTGCGTATGTTATTTACCGTGACTGCAGGGTGCAAACGGTTGTTATCTGCCATTGTAAAGAAGAAGAAGAATTAGAAGGAGACAGAAAAGAAAGTTGGATCGTATGTGGTGGGTGAAGGGATAGGGTTTTAGAAAAAATACGCCTGGTAGTCTGATACCATAATAGACTGTAATGTCTTGATGTCTTTCATTAAAATCCCACGAGTATATATACATACATATGAATGATCTAGAATGTTTACCCTAACCGCCCATTCGCCTATTTTGAGATATGGGTTGACAAAATCTATTCTAAATATATCTTAATAATACAATGAATATAGATAATGTAAATATGTATAAGATATGATCGGCTATTATTAGTGATCCTAATAGCTGTTAAAAAACGTTATTTATACCAATACATATATAAAAACTAGGTTAAGACCCGCGAATTCGCGAGATTTTTGTAAAGTATAAATTAAATATCAAATTATTGTGTTGTATAGATCATCAAACCTCAAACATATATTAATATGAAAAAATATGACAACTAAATCAAGAAAATGAACATTTCCTGTTATTTCAGCAGCATGAGAACACTTTCAAAGTAAACATGTATGTTATACTCTCATCTTATTTCAGCAGTCTGAGACCAATACTGCGGAAGTCCAATCTTCATTAATCACATACCATTTACAAATTAGTCAAATAATTCACATACAATCTAACCTATCACACATTGTTGATTTCAAATACCATATTACACATAAATAGATTTAAAAATAAATACACAAATTTGAACTTGCCTCAGGTTCTCTCTTCCAAGCTTGATAACTCATATTGCATTCAAAGCAAGACCTCCATCTTTCTCCTCAACAAGTTTGTAAATACGCTCTAAATCACCCTCCCCACAAAATTCTTCATTTTTTCATCCAATTAAGAAAAACTACAAACATAAAAACCAAATTTAGCCACAAACTCTCAAACTTTAATCAGATGTATAAAAATAAATTTCAAAAATGAATTTTTTCTAAGAAAAATTACCTGAAGGTGGAGAGGTCATATGAACCAACTTCCGGAGACCTAATACCGGAAAAAGTATCTGGGTAATTTTGACTTTAACAAATTCAACATTGGAATTGATGATGCAAACTCCTTAAGAGTATAATTCTTTGTTGGTATTGTCATATTATCGATAGCAGAATTAGCCCAAGTGGATCTTCAAACCCACCCACCTAAAACCCAAAAAAACAGCAATCCACAAAGGGGCAATAAACACTATACCAAATCTTCCTCAATCTGTTCCATATAAAAAGTTAGCATATTATTACACTATTGATTAGTGATAAATATTCACATTATTGGAGCCCATGCGTGCACGGCTGCTTTATAAAACCCGTTGAGAATTAGTTTCCTTTCATAGATAGTTAGTGTTCTTAGATATCAATTATCAGTACTAAAACACACTCCATTTGCATTACTTTCGTTTGTGGATCAACTATAATTTTAAAAGCAAACAAACCAATATATGTAAAAATATGGCTCTTAGATTTAGACTTAATATGTTACCTTCATATGTTTTGACTACCGTACCTAGTAATATCACACGATACCTTCATCAGTTTCGACTTAATATGTTTTGGCTCTTAGATTTAGACTTAATATGTTACCTTCATAGCAATCTGGAGTGGCGATTGAACCAACGCTGATACAGCCCGCTGCAAGATGATACTATTCACAATTAGCCGATAATTAAGCCTCAAATTAATAAAATGATTTCAACTTAAAGATCATGGGTCTGTATAAGATTTTCTAGAATTTTGGTGGTGCAGCCCTTGAGAGTTCTTCAAATAGCATACTTCAATTAGGGCATCACCTTTCAAGAGTTCTTCAACTAATTCTTGCCTTCTTGCCTACACATCATTATAAAGTCACATGTTTGAAAAAATAGCTCACATTAATTAAATTCATGAAAAGGAAAATGAGAATACAAATTTTATTTGACACGAACCATGAACTCATCAAACTCATATCTGTATGACGTTACCCACCTGCCGATTTGAAACACATACATGAATCTTCAACATTTTTAATTCGTCTAAAGATTTAAAATAAAACAAATGCATTTTTACAAAAAAATAAAAAATAAAAAATAAATGGATATACTTTAATTATGAGAAGGAAAAAAAGGAGAAGAAAATAAACTTGTACTAACAATTCAATGATTCAGATTCCCAAACCATTGTCAATTCTTCTTTGAACATATTTGGATGATATTCAATAATTTTGTACATCTTCTTTAGTAATTATACTATTCTTCTTTCGAACCATCTTGCAAAAAGTAGTGTACGCAATTAGATCTAAAAACACAATTCTAGAAATTTCATACCAATACATACGTTATCCAAGACACAAATCAAATAGGCATCTATATACAAATGTATATGTATCATTGTATCATGAAACACTGAATCATGATATAGATTGCAAGTCAAATACAACTAATAAGATGTATTCATACTTTACAATTCAATAAAATTATGTAATCAAATGAAACCCTAGCAATCTCAACTACGTTCTTACATATAAAGATTCAAATTATCGTCAGCCAATAAAAATCTAATTAATACATATCTCCAACAACAATGATCGTGTTGTTGATGAACTTTATGGAAGATCGCCAGAGTTAGATCGTCATATGGTTTTTGGATGTATAATTTGTGTAAAGCCGCTAGATCGGCATAGATAACTTGAAAATTGTTTTGCTTTTTTATTCAATAGTAGCTGTTGTGGATTTTAATTTAATAAGAGGGTATTTTAGTCTTTTTAATGGATGATTAGCTAATCTAGTTTTTTTGTTAGCTAATAGGTAAAATGGATGGTTGTGATCAAAAATTAGTAATAATCCTATGATCATAAAGGTATTAGCTAATTTAATTAAGAGAGATAATGCTCCTCTTATAATGTTTAAAAGAGATTATTCTAGTATGCTAGATTTGTCACAACCATATTAGTTTTGCAAGCTGTCAAAAGATTTAAGAGTATGTTTATATTACTAATTACTCTATCATATGTGTAATTTTTTCACACGCAACTTTTAAGAGTATATATATATTATTTTTAAATTTGACATCCATCCATCCATTCTACGTATGAAAATTAGGAATTTAAGGTACTTTCTTCAGTTTCTTATCGTTTAATTAGGTATTTCAGTTTTTTTTTTTTTTTTAAATAGTTGAAATATTATTAATAATCTGCCCCATCTAGCGAGCAATGAGGAGAAGGCGAGAAACAACCAACATACAAAGGCTAAAAGGCCCACCAATATAAATAGATTACAAAGGCTTCAGAAGCCACTTGTTTCAACAACCGTTAACTTTACAGTGATTACAATACCAATTAAATGCAAAGTTCCGAATTGAATCAAAAACTAGTTCTTTCTTCGTTCTAGGAGAAACGAAAATTATACCGTTCATGCAGTGGCGATTTTAGGGTTAAAATTCATCAGGGTCATATACAATCTGAGTGGGATTTCACAATTTTTTTTTTTCTATATAGTGCCTAATTACTTCCATAAAAAAATCACCAATTTTAAAATTATATAAGGTCCTGTTTATAAATTTAATGGTGTCCTACACAATTTTTACAAGAAGTTTATTACATAATAAAATATTTAATGGGGCCAAAAGAAAGACCCCATTTGATTGCAAGTAAACTCGCCTTTGCATTCATGTACCTCCAAACATGCCATAAGGATGAAGCGATAATCGCGTAGAGCTTAATCTTCTTCTCGGGAGTAGAATGTCAACTATCAAATCACGCTGTCCATTCGGATTAAGCGACAATATGTGACCATTGAATTCACTCAAACTTTGACTCTTCTCCAAATACTCCTACAATTTCTCTTCATTGATTTATAATTGATTACATCCTACATCTATGATCATCTCCATTGAGCAAAACAAAATATGTCGTGAGTTATGACATTCACATCCATCTACTAACCATAATCTAAATACTCCTCCTTTCAGTAACGGCGACAAGACTTGAGTCGCAAATCCAAACCATAGTTGTGTTACAATGTTACACATTAGACCTTGTGTTTGAATTGAACCTATTTCTGTCGCAAATCCAAACCATAGTTGTGTTACACATTAGACCTTGTGTTTGAACCTACTTCGATGCATATTTCCATTTTTTATAGATACGTGTTTCTTTCTTATTTAAAATAATTTCTTCCTAAGAACCTACAGTTAAGTATCATCATATACTCGTAATATATAATGTGAATCAGTGAATGTGATCATGGTTAAAATTCCCGAGGTTAATCATTTTAGAAGCATGCCGATTAATTTTTTCATAATTCGTCAACTTGGGAAGCTAATACGTTGTTCTTAAAAAGTCGAGTTACTTTAATTTGATCAAATTAGATTTGGGCACTTTTTTTTTTTTTTTTTTTCTGGCAAAAAAACTGGAATTAAATTAATTCAATCTTTCACAAAATAGTGAAAAATTGGAAATTACATAGAGTATCAAACTGGGTTTACATCCAACTACCCCAATTGATAGACTTACTATTTTACATTATTTAAAGCACCTCAAAATGTAATTAATCGGTTGGAATCATTAAGAGTTACTTTCTGTTGGAGTGATACCTCTAACCTCAAATCTTTAATTTTTTAGCTCTTAGATATGAATACAGATGGTGTTACGTGCATAATACCAACTCGTTATGGGTGTGAGAGCTCTTTCATCGATTCATGGTTTTTTTTTTTCCTTCATCGATTCATGGTACCAAGAAGACGACCTTAGAAGACCTTAACCCGTTGGTTAAACCGGCTAATAGTGGGTTTGGACTTCTATTAATAGAAAGATCAAAAGATTGCATAGTGTTCATATTATTTCGCCTTCTTCCATGTCCATCAAGATCGGAAACAGTTGATTAGGCAAATTAAGGACCGATCCTTCGATAAATCATGTAGTATCTCATCCAGGTTTTCGAATGGATACGGGAGATGGCATTGGAGATGACTACCAAGGCCTAGATTCGAAGCATTTCAACGTTCTCTCATAAATGATTAATCTTGGTCCAATATCTTTATCAGAGGCTAACGAAAGAGGGGCTTGCTCCCTTAGCCCGTCTAATGATCGACTTCTCAGTTTCGACTAATCGTCTAAGAATTGACTTTATCTCTCTACATGTTGGTATTAATCACATCCTAGATGGTGTAAGTATGTCCCTTTGGCATGTGATATTGTGCATAACCTTCTATATGTTTGGCATGTGATATTGGTAATGAAGACATTCATCATGTATTCATTTCGTGCAATGTTGCCCATCATTTTGGAACAAAATTTCCTTGTCTTTCGACTCAAACGAATTCCGTCTCGGATATATGGGAATGGTTTGATTCAATTCAGATGGCTACCCCCTTGCGCACTTTAGAAGTAATTGTGTTATCTATGTTCGGGTCATCATGGATTGCATCGTTTCTACTGCGTACGACTAGATGTCTAATAGATTGATAAGTGTAGAATCATTGGAATGTTTGGATTTTAAACACTTTTTTTATTGAAAGTTGTAGTTTCTTGCTAGTTTTTGATACGGAGTACTAATTTTCCATCATTTAAAATGAACAAACTATGAATGATTTAGATAATCACTCACATACAACCACAATTATTATACTGGAACAGATCAAAATCACAATTACAGACTGAATATTTGAGAGAAAATTGAATACAGAAACTGTTTGATAGAATGAATGAATAAAGAAATCCTAAAACACCAACTATATACACACACTAAAAATAAGAAACATACAGTCAGACCCTTGCACTTGTAAAATTTCTGCAGAATAACAAAAAAGGTCCCTGCACTTGGTGTTTATCAAAAATAACATGAAAACCTAACCTCAACTATGTCCCATCCGTGTACTTACTAACCTGAACCCCTCACCAGGTGAATTATTCATGGTTAACAAGTACATGGTGCACAAAGAGGTTAGGCCTTCAAACCAGTCCAGTGATAGAGCATCAATTATCTGCATCTTGTGTTTGCATGATGAACAAGCTTGACAACAGCAACTGCAGCAGAAATCTATTGAGCTGCTCCATCAACCTGTTACTTGAAAGGACCGGTTCTAATCCTCCGGACGAAGTCTTCAACAGTTGATCTCATTGCGATGATCGACTCCAAGTATTGTCCTTAATATAAGCTAGTGCACAGCGGAAGACTTAATTTGTACTTGAGAATAACATGCTTTAAAACGTCAACATAAAGTTGGTGAGATATATAGGTTTGATGCTAGCAGCGTAATAACTATGGACCACAAGATTTCATGTTTATATATAATACACTCCTCGTGTATGAAAAGTCGTTGAGCACTTGGTAACCATACTTAACATTTAAATCACAGCAGCATATTCTTAAATAAACCCTACACCGTACCAAGTGTAGTAACGAAACGAAGTACTGTACAACCGTTTAAAACTGGTCGTCCAGCCCGGTTGGGGTTGTCAGGCCCGATAGATCTATCAACAGGATTCGCGTTTACGCTCCTCACGTAAATATTAGCTACCAAGTATAAAGAAATATGCCATGGTACAACTCAACGTAGATTTTATTTTTGATCACTTGTGTCCATATCGTAAATCATTTATAAAAACAGCGCATGTATTCTCAGCCCAAAAATATTTAGAGTTTAAAAGGGACTATATACTCACCATACTGTATTTTGTAGTAAAAATACATATAACACCATTAATCAATTATAAGGTTGGCCTCGGATTCACGAACCTATATCCAATTATGTATATTAATACATGTAATGAAAATCGAACAAATTTATATATTATTATTAGTGGTGTAATTTTTATATTAATAATTTATATATGTTATTTTGTATATAATAATATTAATATAATTAAGTTTTGTATTATATATCTTTTATATAAACAATAGTTTGTTTATAGATTAATAGTTATAATAATACTTAGAATAAGTATAATGATAAAAATAATAATTTTAATATTACCAATAATAATAATGATAGTATTAATAATAGTTTTTATGAAAACTATGATAAATTAAAATAATGATACTTTGTTTTAATAATAAAATGATAGTAATAATAATAACAGTGGTAATAATAGTAATCTCAACCATTATATTACTAATAATAATATTAACACCAATAATAATAATAATAATAATAACAATAATAATAATAATAATAATAATAATAATAGTAAGGTTTTAAATAATAGCTACCTCTCAAGAAAAGTTCCAAAAATATATGCCTAAGCCTGGATTCGACCTCAAGACCCCTTGTTTAAACACAAACACTCAACATCACTTGACTGATTCGATTTTTCTGATTAATCTCGGCCCGATATTAACTTAACCCGTCGTATTCTCTAAACAAGAGAAGTGGGCTTCGGTCCAACTAAAAGCATATCTATCTCGGCCCAACTTTCCATAACAAGGCTCGGCCCAATCATAAACTAATAAAGGATCCGATCTATTTTTGTTAGATAAACTAATCGAGCAGTTTAAAAAAATATAAAATAAATCGATGGTGCACTGGAAGACCACGCGTTTTCTTTGGATACCCTAACTGCTCCTTGTACCCGACAACTGGTTAGCTTTACAGCTATTAATCTTTAACGTCTAGCATAAATAAAATTGTCATCTTCATTGATTCGTCTTCATCCATCATCATCATTATCAATCTAGGGTTTATAGCAGGAACGATTCATTGATTATTCTCTTAATTGTTTCATCCCTCCTCTTCAGTCAAACAACAACGAATAGCAGGTCACTTTGATGATGTTTGTCGACAGGATGGGCGTAGTAGAAAGATCGATTAGTGCATCAACAAAATCACTCGATCTAGCAGATGTTGTTAATTGAAACAGAAGAATAGGCGTAGCAGGTAATCGGTTCTTTTATCATCATAACAATATTAATAAATTTTAGGTTTCGTATCGTATTGTTATGTCGATTGTTGAATAGAAGTATATGCGGCAATCGATGATGAAAAGTGGTATTTTAAATGGTTAGTTGTTAATGGTGGTCTATGGTTTTCCTCAGGAACAAAGATGTATGTGGTGTTTGATGGTGGGTTCTTGTTTGAAACAGAAATATATACAACAGCAATTGAAACTAAAATAGTGATTGAGGTTTGGTGGTGATTAAAGGTTATGGGGTTCATGTTGAATCAAAAGTATAAACTGTCGAGCAGCATCAAGTATTAACAATAATAGTAGCAGCAGAGATATCACTCGATAATAGCAGTAGTCGTGAACCAGAAACAGGAGATAACAGTTATCAATAGTGAGCAATTCATGGTGATGGTTCTTTGAGTGGGTGTTAAATGGTGATTAAGATGGTGGTGATTTGGTGCCAAAACAGGAAACGAATACCCTACTTGGTGGTGTGTTCATGGTGACTCAAGGTGGCGTATAGAAACAGAAGAATAATAGAGCTCGTTGGTGAGGTAACTATTAGAGGTGGCGTGGACAGAAGCAGGTTAATATGTTCACGAGGGTGACCGGTTTTAGGTTGCTTTCAGCATAGGCACAAGGTGGTTTACAATAGTTCTTGGTTACAAGGATTTGGAGAGAGAGAAAAGATAGATGAGAAAAATACTTGGAAACTTTTGATGATCATGATAAGGGTGGTTCAAGATGGTGGATTCACGATATTGGTAGAGTAGAGAAGTGGTGGTTGCCGAAAGTGTTGAAAGTGGTTCTAGGTGATAAGTTTACAGGAATAAGAAAAAGAGATAGAAGTAGTACATAAGTAAGAGTTTAAATTAGTAGTTGTGGAGATGATGGATGGGTTTCATTAAGTATTATGTATATATATATATATATATATATATATATATATATATATATATATATATATATATATATATATATATATATATATATATATAATATTATAGTTACAATCAGACACAGATTAGAGAAAACGTGTAAATAAAAAGGATAAATTAAACACAGTAATTTATTCGATTAAGCACAGTATCCAATTCCCTAGATTCCAATTTCAGTTATACATTCAATCAACTTTTAATATAATAATAGTATAATAATTGCACACAACCATATCAATGTGAAATGAAACGGAGAACAGTTAAACAGCCTGGTATATTGGCTCCATTCTACCGACATCTTTACACAGTGTTTAATACTGACCCGTTGTTATTTAGTGGCGAATAAAAGTCTTTAGAAAAGTTCCAAATTTTTAGATTGACTATATTTATTTATAACTAGTTGTTCGTTAATCGTCAGGCATGGTCAAGGGTAACTGTTTATCCGAATATAGATTTAAGACTTTCTAGACTCAACATTATAGATTTTGCTTATCGTGTCGGAAGCATATAAAGGTTAAGGTTTAAATTTGGTCGGAAATTTCCGGGTCGTTACAGTACCCACCCGTTAAAGAAATTTCGTCCTCGAAATTTGATAGAGATCATTATAAATAGTAATGAGGATGTTTTCAGGATGAATATGAGGTCATAATAGAGTTTTATCATTATTGATAGATATAGATAAAACGTCTCGATCATGTGAAGCGTACGAGTGAAACTATCACAAAAGAGTGAAATGAGTAATATGGAATTGTTTGAACCGATGATGTGGTTAGGATTGATTTTAGGATTTTAAGGGATTTAAAGAAAATCTTATGTAATAAGATTTGGTTTTTTGGCGATCAGGATCTTCTTTGATTAAATGAAATAATCTGTTTCGATTTCTCTGTCGGATATTTCACTATAAATCTACCCCCTTTGTTTCCTTATTTCCATATCCCACATCTTCTACTCTTTCTCCTTAATTTCCACTTTAAGACATTCGCCAATATGCTCCATCACATTCTAATCCTTGATATACTCTTAATTTTCACATCTATCATTCTCCTCTTTCATCTACCACCAGAGGATTTTATTTACTTCTACTATTATCTTGGGGTTATAGTGTTATTAATCTTCCCGTGCCTTTACGTGGCAATACGTATTGATATGCACGGTTTGTAGTTTTGGGGTTGTTATTGGATTTTATATCTTCCCTTATATTTTGATGTTCCTTCTTCTGTCTTCCCTGATCATTGTCATCCACAGCTAATGCTTTCTTCTGTTTGCTGCAATTTATACCCTAATTTCTATTTCAGAGTTTTTGTCCTTTCGTTTCTTCTTCCAGTCCTCGAGTCAAGCGAGTACTGGTCCGGAATTCGTAGGTATGAAATTCGGAATGAACATAGCAAATGCTATCAGAAAGAAATAGTGATGGCAAAATTTTGATTTGTCAAATTACCAGATTATCCTGGAACAGACCGAATCATCAAGAAATATTTTCTTGATATTTTTAGAAATTGAATAGAATGTAAGAGTCGTGTAACATGGCGCATGATGATGGTACTTTGAATCATCACATTCCATTAGAAACTCAACATGTATTACTGTAATATAATGGAGTTGATCAAGTTTCATTATATTATACTAATTCATGCATCAGCTCCCAACACTATTTCAGAACATTTCTATTTTAAACTCGAAGGTTTCGGAATTTAGAAACTAACACAGTTTCTTTTATATTGTAACGCAGATATTACGGAGAGATACATGATTTCGGATAAGAATAGTTATAAAAATATCTTCAGAATATTAAGGATATTTATAATGAAAGATATGATAATATCTTGGAATTTCTAATGTCGAAGGATGATGATGAAGAATATCATCGGGAAAGGTTTAGAATAAGAAGTAAGGTGTTTGCTAACGATTTCAGCAGACACGAAATCATTTGGATCCTTTGAAGGCAGGTTCAGTCCTTGTGATTTGTCCACAGCTTCCTTCATGATTGAGAAGTCGAAGTTAACTTGCTGGAGCTGTGACAAAATTGTCTACTTTGACGAGGAATTTCAAATTTATTTTCGATTAATAACCATGCCAAAGGGGCTTGCGCATATACGGATTAAACATTTACTTAATTTTCGAGAGCTTTTCAGGTGCATAAATATATGCAAAGATCTTTTCTTCCATAGATGAGGTGTGGTTGGTTCAACCTCTTCGATTGAGATATTTTCAAGAATCATGATAGGTTTGAACGCGAATTGTAATTGTCGAGGTATAAAGGAGGTTTAAGATGAAATCAAGTGGCAAACTTGAAAAATTGTTTAGTTTCATATGTTATAATCAACATTTTAATTCATTTTAATTGTCCAAAGTTAGCAGTACAATAGTCCGATTGTCCAATGGTCCATTAACCTCATATATAAATTAAATATATAATATTCGAATTAATTAATACGTATCATGACCCGTGTACCGGTCTCAGTGTCGATCACAACTCAAACCATATATATATTTTGGAATCAACTCCAACCCTGTATAGCCAACTCCCACATTCACATATAGAGTGTCTACGGTTGTTCCGAAATATATATATATAGATGGGTCGATATGATAAGTCGAAACCTTGCATACGTGTCCCGTTATTTAAAATGCGTAATATATATATATATATATATATATATATATATATATATATATATATATATATATATATATATATATATATATATATATATATATATATATATATATCATGACCCATTATACAACGTGTTGTCTCAGAATTAATCCGACGTATTGTTGTACATGTGTCCCGACGGTATGTAAACAGAAATTAAATAACATTAAATAAAAATGCGAGAATGTAAATTGCGATAAATTAAATGTTAGTCAGGAACAGTTAGCTAGGAACAGTTAGCGTGGAATCTTAACAAAATTTCAATTAGTTAATTCGTGTGTTTCTAACAAATTTTATTTTGTCCAATGTTTTCTTCATTATGCCACTTGTTGAATTCTGATAGGTCAAAATTCAAATATGAAATTGAATGAAAATGGTTATTTTCTGGTGAACGGATACGTATATCGGTAGTTGTAAGTAGGATAGTAAATGACCGTTGAATCAGATTCAAAAAATGTACAGTGTAACTTATTAATGTGAAATCCAAATATTCCTCGGGTACTACCCACCCGTTAAAATATTTTCATCATTAATAGTTTGTACGAAAGAATTTTTAAATTACACTCTTTATGAAAATATACTTGCATGTATATTTTCTTCGGATGTAATTATGAATTTAATGAGTCAATAGAATATTAACTCATTTGATTTATCGTTAATACTTGATTACATGATCTCTAAAGCATTAGAGATTACATAATCGTCATGTCGAACGAAGACAAATGAGGTAAAATGATACGTAAAGCGAAGATAATCGATGTAGAACGATATGTAGAACGAAGATCATACTCGAAATATAGATGGTGATATTGAGGCGTGTGATATTGACATCCGAGGTACAGATTATGATGGTGAATAGGGTACTGTCGGCGTTAATGATAGTGGTACGGATTATGCTGCTGCTGCTGCTGGTGTTCGTAACCTTCGCACCAGATTCTCCAAAGCCATTACTCGAACATGTTGTTCGTTAACTTCTTATATTATGTCGGGATGATTGACGATTGAAACGAGCGGGTGAGTAAGATTCGAAATATAGGATATTATATAATCATGACGGGAGATTCTAAAAATGAGAGGGTAAATGGTTTCTCGAACAGGTTCGCCGGTAAGTGCTTTCAGATTCATCGCCAAGAGGGCAATTTGGTGAATGAGAAGCATCTTCGATGTGAAATGATTTTCGAATATAGGATGATATTCTATCTACATAGAATATCTATATATATATAACACTAAAGATTTTGTAGACTACAGAAGAATCTACGGCATTTGTCAGGCAGATCTACAGATGCGCTAAGATATGAATTATCAGATACGCTAAAATATGAATTTCGTCTATACACTATCGATGCACTGAATGCAGTAGAACGTGTCTAGACTTGAGAATGATAGGCAAGAAATTTCCTAAGGATGATAAGCAGATGGTTTCCGACTAGAAATGATAAGCAAAACTTTTTGGCAGGTAGACACGGTCAAAGTCCAGACTCACTAATGTATCCTAACAACTACCAGTTAGATACACTAATGCAAGGCCTTGTTCGCTAAGACCAACGCTCTGATACCAACTGAAAGGACCGGTTCTAATCCTCCGGACGAAGTCTTCAACAGTTGGTCCCATTGCGATGATCGACTCCAAGTATTGTCCTTAATATAAGCTAGTGCACAGCGGAAGACTTAATTTGTACCTGAGAATAACATGCTTTAAAACGTCAACATAAAGTTGGTGAGATATATAGGTTTGATGCTAGCAGCGTAATAACTATGGACCACAAGATTTCATGTTTATATATAATACACTCCTCGTGTATGAAAAGTCGTTGAGCACTTGGTAACCATACTTAACATTTAAATCACAGCAGCATATTCTTAAATAAACCCTACACCGTACAGTACTGTGCAACCGTTTAAAACTGGTCGTCCAGCCCGGTTGGGGTTGTCAGGCCCGATAGATCTATCAACAGGATTCGCGTTTACGCTCCTCACGTAAATATTAGCTACCAAGTATAAAGAAATATGCCATGGTACAACTCAACGTAGATTTTATTTTTGATCACTTGTGTCCATATCGTAAATCATTTATAAAAACAGCGCATGTATTCTCAGCCCAAAAATATTTAGAGTTTAAAAGGGACTATATACTCACCATACTGTATTTTGTAGTAAAAATACATATAACACCATTAATCAATTATAAGGTTGGCCTCGGATTCACGAACCTATATCCAATTATGTATATTAATACATGTAATGAAAATCGAACAAATTTATATATTATTATTAGTGGTGTAATTTTTATATTAATAATTTATATATGTTATTTTGTATATAATAATATTAATATAATTAAGTTTTGTATTATATATCTTTTATATAAACAATAGTTTGTTTACAGATTAATAGTTATAATAATACTTAGAATAAGTATAATGATAAAAATAATAATTTTAATATTACCAATAATAATAATGATAGTATTAATAATAGTTTTTATGAAAACTATGATAAATTAAAATAATGATACTTTGTTTTAATAATAAAATGATAGTAATAATAATAACAGTGGTAATAATAGTAATCTCAACCATTATATTACTAATAATAATATTAACACCAATAATAATAATAATAATAACAATAATAATAATAATAATAATAATAATAATAATAGTAGTAGTAGTAAGGTTTTAAATAATAGCTACCTCTCAAGAAAAGTTCCAAAAATATATGCCTAAGCCTGGATTCGACCTCAAGACCCCTTGTTTAAACACAAACACTCAACACCACTTGACTGATTCGATTTTTCTGATTAATCTCGGCCCGATATTAACTTAACCCGTCGTATTCTCTAAACAAGAGAAGTGGGCTTCGGTCCAACTAAAAGCATATCTATCTCGGCCCAACTTTCCATAACAAGGCTCGGCCCAATCATAAACTAATAAAGGATCCGATCTATTTTTGTTAGATAAACTAATCGAGCAGTTTAAAAAAATATAAAATAAATCGATGGTGCACTGGAAGACCACGCGTTTTCTTTGGATACCCTAACTGCTCCTTGTACCCGACAACTGGTTAGCTTTACAGCTATTAACCTTTAACGTCTAGCATAAATAAAATTGTCATCTTCATTGATTCGTCTTCATCCATCATCATCATTATCAATCTAGGGTTTATAGCAGGAACGATTCATTGATTATTCTCTTAATTGTTTCATCCCTCCTCTTCAGTCAAACAACAACGAATAGCAGGTCACTTTGATGATGTTTGTCGACAGGATGGGCGTAGTAGAAAGATCGATTAGTGCATCAACAAAATCACTCGATCTAGCAGATGTTGTTAATTGAAACAGAAGAATAGGCGTAGCAGGTAATCGGTTCTTTTATCATCATAACAATATTAATAAATTTTAGGTTTTGTATCGTATTGTTATGTCGATTGTTGAATAGAAGTATATGCGGCAATCGATGATGAAAAGTGGTATTTTAAATGGTTAGTTGTTAATGGTGGTCTATGGTTTTCCTCAGGAACAAAGATGTATGTGGTGTTTGATGGTGGGTTCTTGTTTGAAACAGAAATATATACAACAGCAATTGAAACTAAAATAGTGATTGAGGTTTGGTGGTGATTAAAGGTTATGGGGTTCATGTTGAATCGAAAGTAGAAACTGTCGAGCAGCATCAAGTATTAACAATAATAGTAGCAGCAGAGATATCACTCGATAATAGCAGTAGTCGTGAACCAGAAACAGGAGATAACAGTTATCAATAGTGAGCAATTCATGGTGATGGTTCTTTGAGTGGGTGTTAAATGGTGATTAAGATGGTGGTGATTTGGTGCCAAAACAGGAAACGAATACCCTACTTGGTGGTGTGTTCATGGTGACTCAAGGTGGCGTATAGAAACAGAAGAATAATAGAGCTCGTTGGTGAGGTGACTATTAGAGGTGGCGTGGACAGAAGCAGGTTAATATGTTCACGAGGGTGACCGGTTTTAGGTTGCTTTCAGCATAGACACAAGTGGTTTACAATAGTTCTTGGTTACAAGGATTTGGAGAGAGAGAAAAGATAGATGAGAAAAATACTTGGAAACTTTTGATGATCATGATAAGGGTGGTTCAAGATGGTGGATTCACGATATTGGTAGAGTAGAGAAGTGGTGGTTGCCGAAAGTGTTGAAAGTGGTTCTAGGTGATAAGTTTACAGGAATAAGAAAAAGAGATAGAAGTAGTACATAAGTAAGAGTTTAAATTAGTAGTTGTGGAGATGATGGATGGGTTTCATTAAGTATTATGTATATATATATATATATATATATATATATATATATATATATATATATATATATATATAATATTATAGTTACAATCAGACACAGATTAGAGAAAACGTGTAAATAAAAAGGATAAATTAAACACAGTAATTTATTCAATTAAACACAGTATCCAATTCCCTAGATTCCAATTTCAGTTATACATTCAATCAACTTTTAATATAATAATAGTATAATAATTACACACAACCATATCAATGTGAAATGAAACGGAGAACAGTTAAACAGCCTGGTATATTGGCTCCATTCTACCGACATCTTTACACAGTGTTTAATACTGACCCGTTGTTATTTAGTGGCGAATAAAAGTCTTTAGAAAAGTTCCAAATTTTTAGATTGACTATATTTATTTATAACTAGTTGTTCGTTAATCGTCAGGCATGGTCAAGGGTAACTGTTTATCCGAATATAGATTTAAGACTTTCTAGACTCAACATTATAGATTTTGCTTATCGTGTCGGAAGCATATAAAGGTTAAGGTTTAAATTTGGTCGGAAATTTCCGGGTCGTTACATTATTCAACCAAACAATCATAAATAAACTATAACAAATGAGGAGATTGTTCATTTAACACCCCCCCCCCCCCCCCCCAATCTCATTATTTGAACAAATTTAATAAACCCATTTAATATCGGCTAGTTATTGAGTCGATAGCAAGCGTCGATTTATTGACGACTTGACTGACTCTTAGAGCCTAAAGTAAATTCTGGGCAGGATTTAAAACCCATGAAAATTTGATTTTACCATTTTCATGGCGTCTCAATTTTATTTTTAATTTACTTTTATTTTTGAAATTTTTTTCTACTTATTGGCCGGAGGTCCACTCGGAAGCAATCTCTCTATCCGTCGAATAAAGAGAGGGATGATTTTCTCTACTTTTGAGAGAGTTTTCACTCAGGGTGGAGAAATGACTTGTCTTTATTCTCGGATAGGGGAAGAATTGTCTACATCTCACATCCCCATACACCACTTATGTGGTATTAGGTTTTGTTGTTGTTGTTGTTGGTCACACAACTTCCCATGTTGTGCACCACTTATACCTTTAGTAAACATGTCTGCAATATTATCTGCAGACTGAATCTTTTTAACATCAATAACATTTTTAGACACTTTTTCTCTTACAAAGTGTGTAACGACCCGACTTCGTTATTCCAAAAACACGCTTAAAAAAATTTCTGAACCAATACATCTGGACGGCGTCCAGTTATCTAGACGGCGTCCAGCAGAGAAGACCAGGATGGCGTCCAGAGGATCTGGACGGCGTCCAGAGGATCTGGACGGCGTCCAAATGCACTGCCAGATTCTGACCTCAGTTCCAACTTGCACGAGCGGAAAACCCGCTTCCCGATATTTTTAAACGAGACGACTTTCACAACAATTCATATTAAGTAAAACTAAGGAGTTTCCACAATAAAACCGGGATATACAACATCGGGCCCACATCAGTCGTTTTACGAATTTCGTTCAAAATACAAGTTTCGACCATAAGAGTTTAAATTCCAAACGACACCTAGAGCATGGTGTTTGGGGTTAAACTACCCACATCTTGGCCGAACTTCCTAAAAGCTAAACCCCCGAGAGCCTCTACTAGTCCAAACAAATACATTTGTCCTTGTCCATGCCGGAGCCTAAAAAGGTAAACAACGAGAGGGTAAGCTAAAGCTTAGTGAGTGCAACAATTATACATATACATATATAACCTACTTACTTGCAATCACTTTCACAATACCGCATACAAGCTAGCAATTCGACAACTACGCAAACATTATGCATAAACTAATATCCGCAATTCGCAATAAGCTAGCAACATCAAAAGCATATGGATCACAATTTAAATATGCTAATACAAAATTCACACAACCATGGTTAACCAATCGTACAAGGGAACGGTACTCGCGAAAGACCGTTGGAGTTCATAACATCCATTAGTGTACATACGCCGCGTAATCATTAGTGCCCGTGCATAAGTGCATAGTGGCACAAGTCTTCTCCGTCTCTCGCCATGAATAATTAACTCTCCCCCACTTGGGGTCTTCACACGAATAGATTTTTCATGGCATGCAATATCGGCCTTATAACGATCGAGCCAATCCATACCAACGACAATATCAAATTCACCCAAGGTCATCGGGATAAGATCAATTTTAAACATTTCGGAACCAAACACAATATCACAATTGTTACAAATATCAACCCCTAGCACCGTCTTACCATCCGCTATTTCAACTTCTACCGGATGACTTAACTTAGCTAATGGTTTATCAAGCTTAGACACAAAACGCGGAGACACAAACGATAAATTAGCACCGCTATCAAATAGTATCCTTGCCGGATTAGAGTTAACCATGAAAGTACCTGAGACAACTTCGTTTAATTGCTTGGCCTCATCATGGGTCATTAAGTAATTTCGTCCCCTCGCCGTCCCCGGCGCCTTTTCTAGCTTCTTAACTTGATCATCCCGCAACTCGGGGCACTCCGTCCTTCGGTGCCCTTCTTTACCACAATTATAGCAAGTGAGTTTGGTTGTAGTAGATGGTTTGGTACAATCACGGGCCATATGCCCCCTTCGCCCACAATTATGACAAGAATAAGAAAAAACTCCGGAAGCACCTTTCTTCACACTACTGACAATATCGGTTGCACCTTTACTCTTCATGCTCGAATGACTAGTAGCTTCGAACTTCCTCTTGCCAAAAGTAAAGCCACTCTTTCTCAAAGCGAGCGACTCAAAACCTTTGGCCATATCGAACAACTCATCAAAACTTTTCACCACGTTTACACTAATCTTATCTTGATAGTTGTCATTCAAGATTCGATAGAAGTCTTCCTTCAACATTTTATCATTCCCGACATACTCCGGGCAAAATTGGGTCTTCGACAAGAAAACGGATTTGAGAGTGTTCAAATCCATCGACCCTTTCCTCAAGGCACGTAACTCGTCCTTAAGTCTAGTAAGATCGGCCGAAGTTCGGTACTCGTTGAAAAACTCCGCCTTGAACTCGTCCCAAGTGAAATCCATACATTGTTCTTCACCGTAAAGTTGGATTTTCGCGTCCCACCACAACTTGGAATCACCCCTTAACATGCTACAACCATACCTCATCTTCTTTTCGAGAGGGCATTCACAAGTACGAAAAGCCCCCTCCATATCGGAGATCCAACGATTGCTTTTTAGTGGATCCCTTTCGCCATCAAAAATGGGAGGTTGAGCGTCTTTGAAATTCTTGTAGAAAAAGTCCCGCCTTCCAACATTATCTTCGTGAAGAACGGCCTTAATTTGTTCTTTAACAAGATTAACTACTTGCTCGTCAATGGAATCTAAGAATATCTTCCTAACGTCCTCAAGAAAGGCCGTGTGATGCCTTTTTAAAATGGCCTCAACCTTGGCCGTAAACTCGAAGTCCTCGCTTGTACCCCCTTCATTTGTATCATGTCTGTTTCTCATCTTCATTCTATAAAACAGAAATAGGTTAAGCAATGAAACAAAAGGACAAGACATCACATTCATATACAATTCATCGCCCCATCTTGCTCAACAATCGTTGTACATCGCTTGTTTGACACGATTTGAACCCGTAACAATGGTAGCTAATCATTGTTACGCGAGCACGTCGCATTAACTCGCTAGTGCAACGTCTATCTCGCTTGATGATTGTAAAACACAACATAAAACAATTAGCGCATAGTTAGCTCACCTAAACCTAGGCACTAACAAAACCCCGGTCTGACCCGTCTCCTACAAGTCCCGCATAAAGGGCATACACAATAAAGTCTAAGTCTAGGCACCTGTCTCAAGTCGCCTAAATCCCTTAGACCATGCTCTGATACCACTTGTAACGACCCGACTTCGTTATTCCAAAAACACGCTTAAAAAAATTTCTGAACCAATACATCTGGACGGCGTCCAGTTATCTGGACGGCGTCCAACAGAGAAAACCAGGATGGCGTCCAGAGGATCTGGACGGCGTCCAAATGCACTGCCAGATTCTGACCTCGGTTCCAACTTACACAGGCGGAAAACCCGCTTCCCGACATTTTTAAACGAGACGACTTTCACAACAATTCATATTAAGTAAAACTAAGGAGTTTCCACAATAAAACCGGGTTATACAACATCGGGCCCACATCGGTCGTTTTACGAATTTCGTTCAAAATACAAGTTTCGATCATAAGAGTTTAAATTCTAAACGACACCTAGAGCATGGTGTTTGGGGTTAAACTACCCACATCTTGGCCGAACTTCCAAAAAGCTAAAACCCCGAGAGCCTATACTAGTCCAAACAAATACCTTTGCCCTTGTCCACGCCGGAGCCTAAAACGGTAAACAACGAGAGGGTACGCTAAAGCTTAGTGAGCGCAACAATTATACATATACATATATAACCTACTTACTTGCAATCACTTTCACAATACCGCATACAAGCTAGCAATTCGACAACTACGCAAACATTATGCATAAACTAATATCTGCAATTCGCAATAAGCTAGCAACATCACAAGCATATGGATCACAATTTAAATATGCTAATACAAAATTCACACAACCATGGTTAACCAATCGTACAAGGGAACTGTACTCGCGAAAGACCGTCGGAGTTCATAACATCCATTAGTGTACATACGCCACGTAATCACTAATCCTCCGGGTGTTGTCTTGAACACCGCGACTCACTCACCCCCATGACAATGTGGTGTCTTGAACACCGCGACAATTCCACATGTCAATCAAACCAATGAGTGGTGTCTTGAACACCGCGACAATTCCAATCCCATGACAATGTGGTGTCTTGAACACCGCGACAATTCCACTCGTTACATAGAATGTGGTGTCTTGAACACCGCGACAATTCCACATTCCACGCTACACAAATAAATACATTATATACGTACACGCATAATTATTCCACTCACCTTAACACGTCGGTGATGATTAAACACTTCCGTACGCTTTAAAGCAAAGTACCTAATACATTAAGTACACATTCAATACACAAACTTGTGGAGCCAACCACCAACACTTAACTCTTGAGCATTTAATGACCCAAATGCATTAAATGACCAATTTACACAAAACTGCCCATCTAAGGCCAAGACTCATCATTAATCGCTATAAGCTAGTGATTAGAGTCTACTAACCCCAATTAACTCAACTTAGGGTATTTCATACCCATCTCACCCAATTAAGTCAACCATTACCCATTTGACTCATTTTAACACTTAGACCCACAAATTTGGTCAAACTTGAACCCATTAACAAACTTACACTAATTCACAAGTGTACTAGTATTTTAACAACAAAATTAACACCTTCAAACACCAAATTCAAGACCAAACCCTAGATTGCAAGCCTTGGGTTTTCATGCACCAATTTAACCCAAACTCACCCATTTAACCCCCCAAATGGGTCTTACAAGTCTCAAAAGTACAAACCCTAGCCATAAATCAATTAAAACTCAAAACATGGAGTTAGGACTTACCAATGCTATCACAGCGTAGCTAGAGACGTAGGGAACAACTTTAGAACTCGTGCTTAAACCCGAAACTAGCTTCTTCCTCTTTGGATTGAGCTTTCTCACACTAAAACCTCATCTCTCTCTCTCTCTAGAATTGAAGTGAAAAGGATATGGTAGATGAAAAAGGAGTTAAGTCACCCACCAAACTGATCTTGGGGCCTTAAAGTCGTCCACCATGTGAAAATATCAAAATACCCTTTTAAATATCTAAAAACAAAACAACTGGCCCGCCAGTTCATCTGGACGGCGTCCAGAATACTGGACGGCGTCCAGCCCTTCAAAACAGGAGGGCGTCCCACATTTTGGACGGCATCCCAACCATCTAAGAAAACAGGATCTTACAAAGTGTAAATCAATCTCAAAGTGTTTTGTTTTTTCATGAAACACAGGATTTGAAGCAATTTTAATTGCGGCTTTATTATCAACAAAAACATCTATAGGCAAAACAACATCACACTTAAACTCATCCAACAACTTCAGAATCCAAACAACTTCACAAACAACATCTGTAAGAGCTCTATTGTGACACCGCTGATTTTTTTTTTTATACGTGGCGGAAGCATTAACGTTAATTAAACCATTACAATAATATAAACATATTTTGTTACATAACTAGTGTCACGTGACATTTCAACAAAAGTTTAGTTTTATAGGAAAAGACACATCAGAGTTGGCTCCTGTCAAACATAACATCAGCATGCCCCGTCTTCTCCCCAAAAGCATCATCTCTACAAAAGCTAATAACCTGCAGGGAGGAGATGGAGGGGAATTAGCACGAAGCTAAGTGAGTACGACTAACTACAGGCCATAGCATACATAAATGTTATACTAATCATGTCACATAGTCTAACACACAAACATCACCCAAGTGCCGTCTACAGAGACTCTGGCGGCTCGGCCAAACCATTAACCACCAGCTGATCGGACTGGGGCTTACCAGAAGTTCCTCCACCACCATATGTATATACATAATCCACACGCGACGGACGCGTCATTCACATATATATACACCACGGCTGTCTAGGCTACCACAGAGGAACCCAACCCGCAGGTTGATCTCTCCTACCGAGGCTACCACACAATAGGGACGCACTGGGCTCCAGCAGATAAGCATCAACTAACATGCAGTCATCACAAGAACTAACTAACCACAACAATAAGTATATCTAACAAGTATGGCAATCATAATATAACATGCTACAATATACTATATTCTCCAGTTAGTCCCACTCACCGATTACCAGCAAACGAGAAGGTGTTCAGCTATCTAATCACTGAACCTTCTCTTTCTCCTTTTCTCCTGAGAAATACATGTACACGAGTTAGTTTATGTCCATAAACACCAAATAACACAAATATAGAAATTTTGTCAGAAAATCTGTCCGCTAAAATTTTTCTCCTTAACGCTTATGCACTTTTGAAATTTACATCAAAATCTCAAAATACAAACGGACAGCATAACGGCTAGAAATCAACACTTAGTAAAAATTTCACTGTCTAAGACCATCGGTCGATCGTCAGAGACTATCGGCCGATCGTCACTACTCCATCGGCCGGTGGACTACACCATCGGTCGATCGTTAAATTTTCAACCGTTCGTCGAAGGACTTCCACCATCGGTCGATCGTCTAGTCCGTCGACCGATCGTCTCACTCCATCGGTCGATGGTCAGAGACCATCGGCCGAGGGTAGTTCATCTGCAGTAGCAGCTACCAAAGTGACGGGTTTCAACCAAATTCATCCAATTCTTGCTCTAGAGCTCGATTTTTACCTCAAAACTGACCAAATCTAAGACACTATACATCAAGAAACATAAACCCACAAGATTTGGACTCAAACAACGTCAAATTCAACTCTTTTGACCCAAATTACCCACTTTGTAAAAACTATCACAAAAACCCAATTTTCTTGAAGATTAAAGCATGAAAAGCTATGAATCTTACCTTGTTAGAATCAGTAAATCACAAGGAACACGAAAATGTAAACGATTCGAGCTCTAGATCAAAGATTAGAATTAGGGTTTGATTGTAGGTGAAAGGGAGGGTACGGGAGTGTTTGGGATTTTTCTAGAAATGGGAAGAAGAACACAACCCACTAGTCACTTAATTGGGTTTAATTCCCACACTGTGTGACACACGGGTATTTATCAGTTATCTGATATCTTTCGTACATCATTTGGCAGCCCAAATGAAGTCCAAATTAGATAAACAAACCTGTTCTGTGACCCTTGTCACAAACTGGTCCTAACCACATCATTATTTAATAATAAATATTAAATAAAAATAAAAGCACATAGTAACTCAATACTAACTTAAGGGTACTTTAGTAATCTTACATCTAGGCCCAATTGAGGATGTTACAAATCTACCCCCCTTAAGAAGATTCCGTCCTACGAATCTGGTCTATCAAAACAAATAAAGTCACAGGTTCTAATCACATCCACTGTTCTCTAATCTAAGTGCTAGTCAAACGTACGATACACAAGTACTCCAACACACATAGTCGGTTAAATCACCACCAGGGTCTTTCTCATCAACAAAATCAACAAATTTACTTACCAAAATCAATAACCAAATCAAAACTCTTATCATTTAAAACCAACCACCGTTTCTAACAAGATGTAAAGGATAACTAACTTTCATGACAAACACCGTCAATAATAATTATGGTTACCACAAAGTTCGTAGTTCTAACAATCAGCATTCTCAATTTCCACGGTCCTTTCATGGATCAAGGTCCATATCAAATCACTATGTCAACTGTTATCAACAAATTACTCATTTTGTCATAGCATCTATCTCTTTTATGCAGTTATCTTTCTTAAAAATTTCTAAGTACATGCAACAGATATTCCTCTAATTCACTAAATTCCAATCATACAGCACAATAGTCAGACAATTTACTACACAATTGACCATAGTATCACACTCTTCTCTTGCGCACATAAGTAAGTACCATCGGTCAATCATATTTCAAAAACTGCCCAAGTCATTTTCTATCCGAGTTCTAAGATAAAAGGATAACAACTCATCAGTTCAATACCATCTACCGTTAAACTCCTTTTAAACAGGAAACAACACATAGACAATACATCGATCCGTCATCGATTCTAATAAATTTTCACACTTTTTCCCCAGTCATAGGTAATTGTTCACCATTTAACCCATCAATTATCACTAACATTTTGGTTTCCGTCAATTCTCCATAAAAAGTTCTACATTAGAACGACAATTGCACATCACACATCATAAAGACGAATGGAAATCCACTTTTAATTCATCATATGTAAACCATATCATCAGGTTACGAGATTACCCATTAGATAACTCCATCGAATTTTCCAATTCAATTCATCTAAACCATAAATTTGTCGTCATCACATTACTTGAAAACACTTGTTCAATCAATTCCCGCAATTTCTGAACCACAATGTCAACACTGGTTCACTAAACTTACCCAAATTTGTAGTTACATACCCATTACTAACCCGGTATTTAAGAATTTAACCACAATTCTCGCAAGAATATTATTATATATACTCAATAATCCGTCAACTAGAATATATCTCTGATCATCTCTTCAACAATAAGAATTATTACAAACACGATTCTCAAACCACTTTCAATCATACCAGCAATGATTTATACTAACGGATATCCACGTATACTGTTATGACACGGTTATTAACAAGTTATATCCATCAAAAAATCTCAGCATACAAATCGGACACCACACACTACCTCAGTAAGGTTATCACTTGGTTAAAACTCCATTAAGATTCGCAATTTAACAATGTTTAACCAATAATAAACCAATATCTAATTCCAGTCCAACGATCAATACCAAATCTGAAAGTCAACTTCTGATCAAAATCCTCTGAAAAATCGCAATAAACTGACATTAAAGGAAATTCCGCTAATAAATATCAATCATTATCCATCAAGTTTCTTTCTTTAAGAAGATTTCATATATACATAATCAAACTATAGTTTACAATCCATCGAAACCATATATATACCAAACATCAATTATCATCTTATTCGTCACTTGCTACGTCTGCTCCGACTCCCGAAACTACTGCATGATTTACCATGATGTATTTTTGTTGGCCAGACGTAATACATCATCCTAAATCATATTTTCATTTCGAGTATTTCGGAGCAAGTCCCTAATCAAGTCTGTCAATCTATCACAGTATGTTCCTCTGGTCACTGATAGTTACAATCCACTAATACAAATTTATTCTAACGTAAAGTTTCTAACTGGATCACCTGATTGCAACTATCTCGGTATACTAACGCACCTGTCACAATCACACTGTTCGAATTTACCCAACTGATCCACTTTTGCAACACACTGGTAAATCCTGACATTTCTACCCAAATCCTCTACAGTTACAACTGTTAAATGAAGAAGTTATAGTTCCCTCAGAACATGATATCATCAACTAATAACTAACCCCATCATTACCATTTATATCCTTGGAGATTATAATCGTCAAGTACAACTGTCACACAACTCTCAAAGTATAGGAATATATTAAATCATACCATGCAATTCCAACGATGTTCCAATCACAATTCTAAGTCAAAAGTCACATATTCTCTAAAGAGTTCACACGGTTCACCGCCACATTCCCGCCGTATATAGTCACAACTGCCAACTAACGAGATCTCACTACCGTTGGAAATAATCATGGTCAAACCATACCAATTTACTCTAAGAAAATACTAGCCACGATATTCCCAAAACATCGTCCGACACTTCCACTGATCTTGAAGTCAGTAGTACAATTATTATCTAATCTAAGGTCAAGTCAAAGTCTGTCTCTATCTCCTCAAGAGGCCAAATAAGGAAAGCCTCCCCCAATAAATTTCTAAGGACCATACACAAGGTGATGTTAAACCAAAGTAGGAAGATAGTTCTACTTGACAACCCTACAGGTTCCACACAACAAGTCCCAGCATATAATATCACTACTAGGCCAGTCACCTACTGTTTCAGTCACAGTCTGTAAACCTACAGACTACATATCATACGGCCACAAACTAAGGTACAAGTCTCGGGTCAAGAAATAAGGGAACTACTACCTAAATAGTCCCCACTGGTCACTACGTGTGTCCAACCAGTCAATGGTCTATGGTAAAGAGAAAGACTTCTTACAAGTCTTAATTTAATACAACCAAAGTACGCATAACAATATCAGATCAACTCCGGACTACAGGCCAATCAAAATCAGTCATACTAACTAATACCTAAAGCATGGTACTTAACAAATCTAACATGTTGCACACAATAAAAGTAGCAAATCCAAACTAGCATGTAAACACGCTACAGTAACTAAGCCACTATGTACTAGCTAAAAAGGAAAATTTTCTAAGGCCATTTAACCGTTTCCACTACCACATCAAACAACATTTATGAAGCATACATATCCACAAATGATGACTTACAATATGCACTAACAAATTACAAAATGTAATAAAACACGTACCGGCATTTAAGTCATCTTATGTATCACAAGCCTCCGTCAACATCTAACATGCTCCAACTATATCATCTGTGGGGTTTCTCCTCTCCTGTCCAACAACAAGAGCAGAAGATCACCCGGCTGATAATGTCTGTGCCCCGGACCCCACCCCAGAACTCAATCTCTGATTTGCTGAACACTGTAACGCTTTGTATCCCATAAGTTGATAAATCCTCTATATATATATATATATTATCTCTGCAAGAATCCAACTTCGCCTCTTGATTTATCATACCACATCCCACATTTAACATCGCAAGAAGGAATCATACCCCGAAGTAGAACAACCTGTACCTGTCACTCCTCATCTTTTACAAAGAACCTATATCGTTTCATCTTTATCCTTCTACTTGATTAAATCCAATAAACTTCCTAATTCACTGATCAATTTAACCTGGAATACCTAATAGTTCGAGTACACCAACTCCGTCCAACAGAATCTTTTTCTTTATTATTATCATTATTTTATTACTTTTACTACTGACGACGAATGCTTCTGTATCAGATAATAGTACGGTTGTTGAACTGTTGTCGAGGTTGTATCATCGGTGACTAAAATACTATCCATCGCGGTTACATCTAAGCAGAAACTGAACATCCACCTGACACTGACTAGACCGTCTGATCTGAAGTATAATATCTAAGTCCACTTGTACTTACTGCTCTAACGTATATTACCTGCCCTGAATCTTCAATAACTGTCCTTACAACCTTGACATCTGTCTCCGGGGTTCTTCACCTGATATAAATCTGTACTCTGCAGCTCTAACTGTTCTAGGGGCGTTGGGGTCACAGCGTTACTGTCACTATCAATCATACCTGTACTGCACATCATCTTACACCAAAGCTTAGTATAAACTCGGTTAGTACTAACAACTAACACATAACCTGTCCTAATACTCACTTAACCCATCCCCAGCATGTTATGTTTGACATGACTCTTCTAAGTTTGGGAACATGACATGTAGATCACAATGCACATGCTGCCAAACTAAGCTCTGATACCAACTTGTGACACCGCTGATTTTTTTTTTTATACGTGGCGGAAGCATTAACGTTAATTAAACCATTACAATAATATAAACATATTTTGTTACATAACTAGTGTCACGTGACATTTCAACAAAAGTTTAGTTTTATAGGAAAAGACACATCAGAGTTGGCTCCTGTCAAACATAACATCAGCATGCCCCGTCTTCTCCCCAAAAGCATCATCTCTACAAAAGCTAATAACCTGCAGGGAGGAGATGGAGGGGAATTAGCACGAAGCTAAGTGAGTATGACTAACTACAAGCCATAGCATACATAAATGTTATACTAATCATGTCACATAGTCTAACACACAAACATCACCCAAGTGCCATCTACAGAGACTCTGGCGGCTCGGCCAAACCATTAACCACCAGCTGATCGGACTGGGGCTTACCAGAAGTTCCTCCACCACCATATGTATATACATAATCCACACGCGACGGACGCGTCATTCACATATATATACACCACGGCTGTCTAGGCTACCACAGAGGAACCCAACCCGCAGGTTGATCTCTCCTACCGAGGCTACCACACAATAGGGACGCACTGGGCTCCAGCAGACAAGCATCAACTAACATGCAGTCATCACAAGAACTAACTAACCACAACAATAAGTATATCTAACAAGTATGGCAATCATAATATAACATGCTACAATATACTATATTCTCCAGTTAGTCCCACTCACCGATTACCAGCAAACGAGAAGGTGTTCAGCTATCTAATCACTGAACCTTCTCTTTCTCCTTTTCTCCTGAGAAATACATGTACACGAGTTAGTTTATGTCCATAAACACCAAATAACACAAATATAGAAATTTTGTCAGAAAATCTGTCTGCTAAAATTTTTCTCCTTAACGCTTATGCACTTTTGAAATTTACATCAAAATCTCAAAATACAAACGGACAGCATAACGGCTAGAAATCAACACTTAGTAAAAATTTCACTGTCTAAGACCATCGGTCGATCGTCAGAGACTATCGGCCGATCGTCACTACTCCATCGGCCGGTGGACTACACCATCGGTCGATCGTTAAATTTTCAACCGTTCGTCGAAGGACTTCCACCATCGGTCGATCGTCTAGTCCGTCGACCGATCGTCTCACTCCATCGGTCGATGGTCAGAGACCATCGGCCGAGGGTAGTTCATCTGCAGTAGCAGCTACCAAAGTGACGGGTTTCAACCAAATTCATCCAATTCTTGCTCTAGAGCTCGATTTTTACCTCAAAACTGACCAAATCTAAGACACTATACATCAAGAAACATAAATCCACAAGATATGGACTCAAACAACATCAAATTCAACTCTTTTGACCCAAATTACCCACTTTGTAAAAACTATCACAAAAACCCAATTTTCTTGAAGATTAAAGCATGAAAAGCTATGAATCTTACCTTGTTAGAATCAGTAAATCACAAGGAACACGAAAATGTAAACGATTCGAGCTCTAGATCAAAGATTAGAATTAGGGTTTGATTGTAGGTGAAAGGGAGGTTACGGGAGTGTTTGGGATTTTTCTAGAAATGGGAAGAAGAACACAGCCCACTAGTCACTTAATTGGGTTTAATTCCCACACTGTATGACACACGGGTATTTATCAGTTATCTGATATCTTTCGTACATCATTTGGCAGCCCAAATGAAGTCCAAATTAGATAAACAAACCTGTTCTGTGACCCTTGTCACAAACTGGTCCTAACCACATCATTATTTAATAATAAATATTAAATAAAAATAAAAGCACATAGTAACTCAATACTAACTTAAGGGTACTTTAGTAATCTTACATCTAGGCCCAATTGAGGATGTTACATCTATATTCAGCCTCTGCAGAAGACCTAGAAATTGTTGCTTGTTTCTTACTTTTCTATGAGATCATTGAACCAAATAGGAAAACACAATAACCTGTTACAGATTTTCTGCCCATACTAGCCTTTGCCCAATCAGAATCAACAAAGGCAGTTAAATCTAAACTATCACTCCTTGAAATATGAACACCTTACTCTGGTGCAGCTTTTAAATATCTTAACAACCTAATAGCACATCTCAGATGTGACTCCAAGGGTGCATGCATAAACTGACTCAACAAGTGCACATAGTAAGCAATATCAGGTGTAATAACCATACTTTTTCCGTTAACTTTTCGTTGAGAACTTAACAACCGTTGCTTAAAACTTACAATTTTGTATGTATTTTTTTTAAATATACTATTATTAATATTGGTTATATTTTATTTTTTTAAAACACTACGGTTAGTGAAAACGAGAAAAATATATTTTAAGACAACAAAACGTATGATTATTAATTTTAATAGTTATTATGTTATATAATAATTGAGTTTTGAAAATCAACTGTATTAATTAGGATATTCTTAAACTAAACGCGAGAAAATTAGTTTAAACATTCATGTTTTCAGTATCTAATTTAAAAATATAATAAATAAGTATTTTATGAAACACATCAACTAAGTATAACGTCAAGATTCTAAAAGGTTTTGAACAATATATAAATGTATTTTTTAAATACAAAATAAATCAATTAAGTAAATCATATTAAAGTAAAATACATTGGGTTTTAGATAACGGATAAGAATTTAATAGAACCTGTGACCATACAGTTAAAAATTGTGACATCTATAATTATAATTGTAAATAGATATAATACCCGTGTTTATCAAATTATTACACCCGTGATATCTTATAACTACCCGTGACTACTACAGTTTAAACCGTGACTTCCCTTTTCTACTTATATTTCTGATCTAGATTCATTTCACCAAACAAACACACATACGTATCTATCTTATTCTCTTATCAAGAACACCCATTACTATTCATCATCATCATCAATCTTTCATCCTCAAGAACACCTTCAATAATCACTTGATCATAAAATCGTTTACATATTCGGACTCCTCTCGAAGAGCTCTACACATCTATACCAATAATTTCTTGATTAGGGTAAGTTTCAAAAACTCTAATTTTTGGGTTTTCATGTTTTTGTTACATTTTAGGGTAGATATAGTGTCTAGTGCTCAAGTCCTTGTATGTATGCATGATAGTATTCGTTAATTTGATCGTTTGATGACTTTTTGATGAATCACGAATTTGTTTTGTGTGAGGTCAGAAACTTAAACTTGTTGAATATATAATATTATGAGATAATCAGAATCCTCTTGAAAAACTAATAAGTTTTGGCTTTGGAATTTCGAATTTTCGTTACCGTATGCTCATGTTATGCTTAATTGAAGTTTTAACTCGTTTTTATGAATGATCACGTTTTTGAATAATATGCTACTGATATGAACATGATATTTTCAGTTTATGAAATAATTATAAATGAAATCCTTGTGAAAAATTAATAAGTTTGCTCTTTTGAATCGCATATTTTCGCTATGTATAACTCAAGTTATGATCAATTGAATTATCGTTGTGTTTTATGCATTAATCTGAAAACTGGTATTGATTGGTGATGAATTGGTTTATGTATGTTACATGGTTGAAAAGACAAGTGAAAAATACTCAAGATAGACTCGGATATCATGTTAGTTGGATTTTTAAAACTCCCGTTATTCTTAATTGATTATTAGACCCGACTTTTGTTGATCAACGTTTTAAACAGATGAAAAACGCCATTTAAATTGATTTCTGGATTATGAGCTGAGGATTTTTGAAAATTATATGATTAGTACTTCACTTTTCATGTAGAGTATGCATGCTAATTGTTCCTAGATGTTCGGTTATATGCGTTCGAATATGACCTCCTGAAACGAATTGAATCTGTCCAAAAAAATTTGCAGCGAATGACATAACTTGATTTTTAGATGGACTTGGGACTTGTGCTTCTGGTATGTGGTTATTTACATGTTGTTGCACATATGTCATTTGTATGTTAGCTTCTGAAACCGTTGTTTGCTATGCGTTATATGTGTTACAAAACAACATGTCTAAATTCTATCCAAATCAGGAAGTCCGTAGTATTTTATAAAACTGTACGAATTGGCTATCTGAATTGCTTAGATTTATTTACCAGTGATTATTTGAGATGTTTGTGGCCATCTCCAATTGGCCGTTCGTCGTTTTCATTTTTCTAGAATAAATGGCAGAATTTACAAAACTGGCGCGCGCTGAAAATTTTCTGAAAAACTGTCGGGCGCATTTGAGACTGCTGCGATTTTTCTATTATGACTTAGAGTCTGATCTCTGCATATGTTTTAGGACTTTGAGTTACGGAGATTTTAGCGTGTATTTTAAGTCAAACGGACCTGTACTTATTTTTATAAAAATTCTGGAAGTTGACTACATTATTTAAGGTAAATATTATGTGCAATTGACTTTGTTTGACCAAAGGGGTTTATGGGTCAAAATGGGTAACGATCAATGTAGAAAATTCCCAGACGTCGATTTAAGTAAGTTTAAAGGTTGTGGTATTTAAAAAATAAGTTGTGGCATGTTTTGGTCAAAATGGGTGTTTATGATCCATTTGGGTCATACGAGCCTACTTTGACCCATATGCGAAATTTTGAGAACCAAAGGTATGTAACACATCCCGTATATTGATTTAAGTATGTTTGCAAGTTTTGGTGCTTTAAAAATGAGTTTGGGTCAAATTTGGTTTAAAGAAAGTTTTATGACTCATTCGGATCAAACGTGCATAAATTGACCCATATGCATAATTTTGGAAAACGAAAATCACCAACACATCTAAAATGTCATTTTTGAGCTGTGATAAAAATTTAGTTAAGTCAGGTCAGCCGGATTCAAATTTGGATCGTCAACCGAAAATTTTAGTATTTTAGCAAAATTGTCAAAATGACTCTCGGACCTACTTTGAGGACTCGCAAGTTGAAATCAGTTAAGTTTAGATAAAAACTATTATTTGGTATTGAAAGTATTTGCGACAAACTTTAAAACGATATATTATTTGTATAATTTTGTTGAGTCTAAACAGGTATAAAACAAGCGAGAAAATGGGCAATCGTTGCTGATTTTGAACACTTTAACAAAAATTTTATCAGCATTTTATGTTTCGGGAGACTGTTTTCGTGAGGTCATAACTTTAAAACCGTAACTCCGTTTTTGTCAAATAAACTGTCTATAGAAAGGTGGGATGACATACTTTCCAATGGTCACGACCTAAGGTATTATATCAAATTTGGTGGGACCCGGAATCAGCTGTAAAATACTAAAAAATACATATATGTAAATAATATAAATTTTTCTAAGTAAAAATGAATAACTTAAGTTTGACCTATGTTTGACTACTTGACCTACTTGTGTAATTTTATGCGGTTGTTGACTTGTGTTAATCATGTTGACTGTGTTTGACTTGCGTTTGACTTACATTTGACTTACTTTGACTTGCGTTGACTTTTGTTGACTTTTGCTAAATTTTGCTAAATTTATGAGTCGGACTTGAGCAATAGGACTATACGAACCCTATGACCTGACCTAGCTTGTTAGACATTTATTAACCAACATATATTCTTTAGGATGAGGTCTACGGTTACTTGCATTCCGAGTATTGGTTACATCTACGTGAATTGTTTATTGGGCTACAAAGGTGAGTTTCATTTGCTCCCTTTTTAATTGCTTTTGCAATATATATTTTTGGGCTGAGAATACATGCGATACTTTTATAAATGTTTACAAAATAGACACAAGTACTTAAAAATATATTCTACGTTGAGTTGTACCACTGGCATATTTCCCTGTAGCTTGGTAACTACTATTTACATGGGTATTGTAAACGCGAATCCTGTTGATAGATCTATCGGGCCTGACAACCCCAACCGGACTGGACGACCAGTATTCAACGGTTGCACAGTACTTCGTTTCGGTAACTACACTTGGCACGGTGTAGTGAGATTTCATAATAAAGGGAATATGCGACGTTGATTAAATGTTAAGTATGGTTACCAAGTGCTCAATCACTTAGAATGCTTTACATACACTTGCGAGTGTATTATGTTTATGATTATGAAATCTTGTGGTCTATTGAAACTATTGATAACTGTTGTTATGATAAACCTATGAACTTACCAACCTTTTGGTTGACACTTTTAGCATGTTTATTCTCAGGTTTTTCAAAAGTGCTTCCGCTGTCTGCTTGCTATTTGCTCAAGGTGCTGCATGGAGTCTTTTATGCCATATTTTCAAAAAGACATTGCATTCAAATATTATTGTTATAATCTGTTATTAAATAAATTGATGATTTAGTCATTTTGTATAAGTTGTCATATATATTTGGGATATGTCTATATTTTGGTAAACTTTCTATGTATAGAAAGTATTTTTTAAAAAAAAAATGAATGCAATGTTTTATCAAAACGTATCATATAGAGGTCGAAACCTCGCTGTGGGACCGTAGATAACGTACCGCGTCAATAGCGATTTTGGCGGGTCGTTAGAGATGGTATCAGAGCATTGGTTCTAGGAAATTAGGTGCATTAATGTGTCTGACATGGACCGTTAGGATACATTAGTGATCTAGTCTAGAACCGTGTCGTTACACTTATATGTGATTATGTGTATATTCTGATATTAATATAATATTATTATTACTATCGGTGAGAAAGTATTTCTCCCTTTGATTACAAGCCTTCTCATGCTCAAACGAGTTCATTTTCAACACCCCGGTCATTGAAAAACCAGGAAGCGTCATTCAGGACTTTCGAAATTTCCGACATTCCTACGTGAGTTATTACTTATATAATTTTTTAGATATCATTTGTGTTATAACATGTGCTTATGTGCTTCGATTAAGAAATTCCGGACGTCTCAAATTGTAAATCGGAAGAAGTCTTTTCCGACTCACGAAGATTCTCAGTAGTTTCAAAGACATTCTTACGACATTCCCTTTCAATATTATTAATTATAATATTATATTCCCATACTATTTTTAGTACAACTCTTTTTGAAATCATTTTGATTCATAAATTTTGGAAAACGACACTTGTTTCATATCCAAAAATATTTTGGAGTAGTGTTGAAATGGAAGTATGACTTAGTGTAATATAATTACGCTTGATCAACGTGGTTATATTGTAACATCCCGCCTTTTTCCATTTACTTTTCCGTTATACTAATATAAAGTCCGTTATATGTTTATAACATCTCCCGTTGATACGCGTTTTAAATTATCTCGTTTAGGTAATTCCCGCACCCGAACGAAAGTTGAGGGACTAAACTTGACAAGGGATCAAACCCTTGACTAGGTCAAAGGGTCAAACCCCTTTCACCCATTCATTATCATCTCCATCTCTCTCTCTTTCTCTCTAGCAAGAACACACACCCATTTACCAAATTCATTCAATCATCATCTAAATTCGATCTAGGAGGCTTACAACAAAATAAACTACATATTTGGGATCCTCTCTTCATCCTCTTCATTTTGGTACCAACTTCATCTCATTTGGGTAACTTTCTAAAATCACTAGATTTTGTGTTCTTGATGTTTTTAACTTATAAAAGTGTTAATTAGTGTCTATGGCTCAAGTCTAACATGAATATATGATTTATATGCTCGATCTCGTTGTTTTAGTGTAACTAGCATGAACTTGAAAATTGGTGTGTTGTTCTTGAATTTTGAATGATCATATGTTGTTAGATGTTAAAAGTTGATGTTTTAATTGTGTTACTAGCATCACTAGCTTCAATTTGATGTGTAGGTTGCCTTAGAAAACTTCATGAACTTGATTATTGATTTTGGTAAATTTGGGTTAGGGTTTGATGAACTTGAAATGGACTTTTGATGCATTGAATGCCATGGATTATTATTGGTAAGTGTTTAGTTGGATTGTATGCTTGATTACCTTCGAAACGGCATATCATTCATGTAAATTGGTTGCCCGAATCATTGAATTGCATTTATGAACTTGTATGCGGTTAATGTTAAGCATTAGATGCGGTTTTGGTTGTTGTAATAGGTAGATTGATTGATGAAATGTGTTTAGTTGTTTTCCTCGTCAAATTACCTTCCCAACGGTATAGGATACTTGTCTTGATTGTTTGCGGATCATAAATGGTGATTGTTTGAAGTTAGGTTCGTGCATAAAACTTAAAAACTGCCAGAATTCTCTGCACAGGTAATGGCGCGGCGCGCCATATACCCGCGCGGCGCGCCATTTTGGTCTGTCCAACTTGGTCAATTTTTGAATAATGTTTGCTATGCTACGCACCTCCGATTCACATGTAACTTGTCCTAACATGCTCATACATGATTAAAAACCTCAGAAAAATAGTTCGGGACACGACCCGAACGTGTTGACTTTTTCGTTGACTTTGACCGACCAAGTTGACTTTTAATCAAACTTAACCAAATAATTGTGCAATCGTTCTAACATGTTTTTATACTTGTACCTTGCATGAAACATGACAATTTGATTTCACATGCTAAATAATCGAGTTGTAACGAGCCATAGAACTAATTGAACATCTTTGACCAATCGTGACTATCGTTATTGATACAACCTATTTGTTTAGGTCAAGACTAGCATTGTTCTTTGCACACATTTACTTGTTGAAGTACTTTACTACTCGTGCATAAAAGGTGAGATCATAGTCCCACTCTTACTCTTTTTGAACTTACATTTGGGATGAGAAAACATAAACATTTCTTTTACTAAGTGAACACAAGTACAGGAAAACAAACATTCTACATACGAGTTTAGAACAAAATCCTCAATTCGATTATCATTAGTTACACTTGCCGGGTGTAAGCGAGAACTTATGTTGTATGGATCCATATGGGTTTGACAAACCCTCATTCAAACGGTTCGCTACCGTTTACGAATGAAATATATTTTCGAGAAACAGTGTATGTTCTAGCACTAAGTGATGGGGTTCAATGGAAGGAAATGCTAAGCATTGATAATTGGGTGCTCGTGAAACAAACTTTTGGAATGTATTACTATTATTTCATTGATGCAAATCTTGTGGTTCACTTGTACGTACTTACTTAAACCTATGATTTCACCAACGTTTTCGTTGACAGATTTCTATGTTTTTCTCAGGTCCTTGAACGATACATGATACATGCTTCCGCTCATTATTTTGATACTTGCATTGGATGTCGAGTATATATGCATACATGGAGCGTCTTTTGGATACTTTTAAATTGTGTCGCATAAGTTTCATTTGTACTTAAAACTTTGTATCGTAACTTGTGGTGGAACTATTCTTGTAAACTTGAACAACCTTTACATTTGAAATGAATGCGACATATCTTTTGGTCAAACGTTGTTTTAAAGACTTATGACCACGTAACGGGACCTAAGTAGACGGCGCCGTCAATGACGATTTGGTCGGGTCGCTACAGATGGTATCAGAGCGTTGGTTGTAGGGATTTAGAGTTCATTGGTGTCAACCTCGAGTCATAGGATACATTGGTGAGTCTAGACTACAACCGGCATATAGACTTGAAGTAGGAATTACTTGACTACTTGTGCATTTATACTCGAACGCTTCTACTCATATCTACTCTTAGTTCATCTCAATCTCACATTGTATAATTTGATTGACACGCCACCTTGACTATATGAAATGATGTCGAATGCACATATGAATCAGGGTAATATAATTTCTGGGATTATATTACGGTGACTCATATGAACGTTTCGACATTATGGCATAAAGAATTTAAGGCGAGTCAAGGAAAATTTTCTCTTTATCTTTATTCTATATCACGGTTAGTATTATTGAGAATACTAATCAATGATATTCTTGTGTCTTGAAGGAACAATGGCTCCTCGTCGTGTACGCCGCAATGAAACTCCCGAACAAGCTCTCGAACGGATGATAGCTACCGCCGTAGATGCGGCCATGGCCGGTCACTCATCCAACAACAATAATAATAACAACCACAACAACAACAACAACAACAACAACAACAACAACAACAACAACAACAATGGAGCCGGAAACTCAAACGAGGGATGCTCCTATAAAGCTTTCATGGGGTGCAAACCTCACACTTTTGATGGAACCGGGGGACCGGTCGTGCTCACCCGATGGTTTGAGCAAACGGAAGCCATCTTTAGCATAAGCGGTTGTCGGGACCAAGACAAGGTCAAATACTCCACTCACACTTTCTCCGGAATTGCTCTAACATGGTGGAACACCTATGTTCAATCGGTGGGTACCGATGAAGCTCATGCCCTCTCTTGGGCCGATCTAAAGGAAAAGATGATTGTTGAATATTTTCCGCGCGAAGAAACCCGAAAGCTTGAGGAAGAACTAAGAGCTTTGAAAGCAGTCGGAAACGATCTTAAAGCTTATAATCAACGCTTCGCCGAACTATCCTTGATGTGTCCTAATCTTGTTAACCCCGAATCTCAAAGGATTGAGCTCTACATGCTCGGTCTTCCAAAAAACATCAAACAAGGGGTGATGTCATCCAAACCCACTACTCATCAAGCCGCTATGAACATGGCTCGCCAACTAATAGAAACGGTTGACGAAATCGTAGTTCCGGCACCTAAGGCCGAGGATAAATCGGGCGGCAACAAAAGAAAGTGGGAACCCTCCCAATCAAACAACAACAACTTTGCTAAGAAGCCTTACACCTCCGACGGCAAGAAGGGTTATGCCGGGAACCTACCTCTTTGCAAAAAATGCAACAAACATCACTTTGGCGAATGTAGTAAGTTAATTTGCCACCGGTGCCAAGGAGTTGGTCATAAGGCCAACGATTGTAAAAGTGCCACTCCCGTTGCTCGAAAGTGGCCCAATGCACCAAAGACGGGCACTTGTTACGAATGTGGTCAAACAGGTCATTATGGAAATGCATGCCCAAAGAAGAAAGATAACCCCAACACGCGTGGCCGAGCTTTCAACATCAACACCGAGGAAGCCCGGGATGACACTGAACTAGTCACGGGTACGTTTCTTCTCAACAATTCTTATGTCTCTTGCTTATTCGATTCAGGTGCCGATAAATGCTTTGTATCCAAGACTTTGACTCAATCTTTTAGCACTCCACCTCTTCCATTAGATACCACTTATACCATTGAAGTGGCTAACGGGAAACTATTAAGTGCCGACACATATTACCGGGGGTGTACGATAAACATTTTGGGTAAGGAATTTGAAATTGATTTGATACCCATGGAACTAGGAAGCTTTGATGTAATAATCGGTATGAATTGGTTAGTCAAAACGAAATCTCACATTCTTTGTGATCTTAACGCAATCCGAATTCCTATCGAGAATGGTGAACCTTTGATCGTCTATGGCGATAAGAGTTGCACCGGACTCAACCTCGTTTCGTGTATTAAAGTTAGAAAACTACTCCGTAAGGGTTGTTTTGCGATCCTTGCTCACGTTAAGAAAGTCGAGTCCGATGAGAAGCACATCGATGATGTGCCAATTGTTAGTGACTATTCCGATGTATTTCCCGACAAATTGCCGGGTCTTCCACCTCATCGACCGGTTGAATTCCAAATCGATCTTATTCCGGGAGCCGCACCCGTAGCACGTGCACCGTATAGACTTGCTCCATCCGAAATGCAAGAATTGCAAAGTCAAATCCAAGAACTACTTGATCGTGGTTTTATCCAACCTAGCCATTCACCATGGGGCGCTCCGATTTTGTTTGTTAAAAAGAAAGACGGATCCCTACGAATGTGCATTGACTATCGTGAACTAAACAAATTGACGGTTAAGAACCGATATCCTCTTCCTCGCATCGATGACCTCTTTGATCAACTACAAGGGTCTTGTGTATATTCGAAAATCGATCTCCGCTCGGGTTATCATCAATTAAGGGTTAAGGGGGAAGATGTCTCCAAAACCGCTTTCCGGACTCGTTACGGTAGTTATGAATTCCTCGTCATGCCATTTGGTCTCACTAACGCACCGGCGGTGTTCATGGATCTTATGAACCGCGTGTGCAAACCGTATCTCGATAAATTCGTTATTGTGTTCATCGATGATATATTGATCTATTCTAAAAATGAAGAAGAGCACGAACAACACCTCCGACTTGTGCTTGAACTCTTGAGACAAGAACTACTTTATGCCAAATTCTCCAAGTGTGAATTTTGGTTGAAGGAAGTTCAATTTCTTGGTCATGTTGTAAGTGATCAAGGCATTAAAGTCGATCCCACGAAGATCGAAGCCATTAGTAAATGGGAGACTCCTACTACTCCTACTCACATTCGTCAATTCTTGGGTCTCGCTGGGTACTATCGTAGATTCATCGAAAATTTCTCTTTGGTTGCACGTCCTCTAACCGCATTGACTCACAAGGGAAAGAAATTCATTTGGGCGACCGAACAAGAATCTGCGTTTCAAATCTTGAAAACGAAGCTAACCACCGCTCCTATCTTGTCACTTCCCGAAGGCAATGATGACTTTGTTGTATATTGCGATGCCTCAAAACATGGTTTTGGGTGTGTATTGATGCAACGAACGAAAGTCATTGCTTATGCTTCTCGACAACTCAAAATTCATGAACGAAACTATACGACACATGATCTCGAACTCGGAGCCGTTGTCTTTGCACTTAAAATGTGGAGACACTATCTTTATGGAACCAAGAGTACTATCTTCACCGATCACAAAAGCCTTCAACACATTTTCGATCAAAAGCAACTAAACATGAGACAACGAAGGTGGATTGAAACCTTAAACGATTACGATTGCGAGCTTCGTTACCATCCCGGGAAGGCAAATGTAGTAGCCGATGCCTTAAGTCGAAAAGAAAGAGCGGTGCCTCTCCGTGTCCGAGCTTTAAACATCACCATTCACACCAACCTTAATAGCCAAATTCGGGTAGCCCAAGATGAGGCTCTCAAGGATGAAAACATCTCTCTCGAACACTTGAACGTCCTCACCTCTCGATTCGAAGTTAAAGAAACCGGACTCCGATATTTCGCCGGAAGAATTTGGGTGCCTAGTTATGGGGATCTACGAAGCCTTATTTTAGATGAAGCCCATAAGTCACGATACTCGATTCACCCCGGTGCCAATAAGATGTACCACGACCTTAAACAACTATATTGGTGGCCGAACATCAAAAGGGACGTAGCTACTTATGTTTCAAAGTGTTTGACATGTTCCAAAGTCAAAGCCGAACACCAAAGACCGTCCGGACTACTTCAACAACCCGAGATCCCGCAATGGAAGTGGGAAAGGATAACGATGGATTTTATCACCAAGCTACCAAAAACGACGGGCGGTTATGATACCATTTGGGTTATTGTTGACCGTCTCACCAAATCCGCACACTTCCTTGCCATGAAAGAAACGGACAAAATGGAGAAACTTGCACAACTTTACATTAAGGAGATCGTAGCCCGACACGGTGTACCATTATCGATTATCTCCGACCGAGATGGCCGTTTCGTTTCTAGATTTTGGCGTACATTGCAAGAAGCGTTGGGAACGCGTTTAGACATGAGCACCGCATATCATCCTCAAACCGATGGACAAAGCGAACGTACAATTCAAACCTTAGAGGACATGTTACGAGCTTGCGTGGTTGATTTCGGAAAAGCTTGGGACAAGCACTTACCTCTCGCCGAGTTCTCTTACAACAATAGTTATCACGCGAGTATTAAAGCCGCACCTTTTGAAGCGCTATATGGCCGCAAATGTCGTTCACCTCTTTTTTGGGCCGAGGTAGGCGACGTGCAAATCACCGGACCCGAACTCATTCACGAAACCACCGAGAAAATCGTTCAAATCCGAGATAGGCTTAGGACGGCCCGAAGTCGTCAAAAGAGCTATACCGACAAACGACGCAACGATCTTGAATTTCAAGTCGGTGACCGAGTAATGTTAAAAGTCGCACCTTGGAAGGGTGTAATCCGTTTTGGAAAACGCGGGAAGCTAAATCCGCGGTATATTGGTCCTTTCGAAATCTTGGAGCGTATTGGAACCGTTGCTTATCGTTTAGATCTTCCGCCTCAATTGAACTCCGTTCATCCTACCTTCCATGTATCTAACTTGAAAAAGTGTCTTGCCGAACCCGATATCGTCATCCCTCTCGAAGAACTTACTATTGATGACAAACTTCATTTTGTGGAGGAACCGGTTGAAATTGTGGACACCTCCGTCAAGACATTGAAACAAAGCCGAATCCCGATTGTCAAGGTTCGTTGGAATGCCAAAAGAGGACCCGAGTTTACTTGGGAAAGACAAGATCAAATGCAAAGGAAGTATCCTCATCTATTCGTGAATTCGGAAACGCAAGATCTCGAGGAAGAAACAACGACTACTACGCCTACTTAAATTTCGGGACGAAATTTATTTTAAGGAGTAGGTAATGTAACATCCCGCCTTTTTCCATTTACTTTTCCGTTATACTAATATAAAGTCCGTTATATGTTTATAACATCTCCCGTTGATACGCGTTTTAAATTATCTCGTTTAGGTAATTCCCGCACCCGAACGAAAGTTGAGGGACTAAACTTGACAAGGGATCAAACCCTTGACTAGGTCAAAGGGTCAAACCCCTTTCACCCATTCATTATCATCTCCATCTCTCTCTCTTTCTCTCTAGCAAGAACACACACCCATTTACCAAATTCATTCAATCATCATCTAAATTCGATCTAGGAGGCTTACAACAAAATAAACTACATATTTGGGATCCTCTCTTCATCCTCTTCATTTTGGTACCAACTTCATCTCATTTGGGTAACTTTCTAAAATCACTAGATTTTGTGTTCTTGATGTTTTTAACTTATAAAAGTGTTAATTAGTGTCTATGGCTCAAGTCTAACATGAATATATGATTTATATGCTCGATCTCGTTGTTTTAGTGTAACTAGCATGAACTTGAAAATTGGTGTGTTGTTCTTGAATTTTGAATGATCATATGTTGTTAGATGTTAAAAGTTGATGTTTTAATTGTGTTACTAGCATCACTAGCTTCAATTTGATGTGTAGGTTGCCTTAGAAAACTTCATGAACTTGATTATTGATTTTGGTAAATTTGGGTTAGGGTTTGATGAACTTGAAATGGACTTTTGATGCATTGAATGCCATGGATTATTATTGGTAAGTGTTTAGTTGGATTGTATGCTTGATTACCTTCGAAACGGCATATCATTCATGTAAATTGGTTGCCCGAATCATTGAATTGCATTTATGAACTTGTATGCGGTTAATGTTAAGCATTAGATGCGGTTTTGGTTGTTGTAATAGGTAGATTGATTAATGAAATGTGTTTAGTTGTTTTCCTCGTCAAATTACCTTCCCAACGGTATAGGATACTTGTCTTGATTGTTTGCGGATCATAAATGGTGATTGTTTGAAGTTAGGTTCGTGCATAAAACTTAAAAACTGCCAGAATTCTCTGCACAGGTAATGGCGCGGCGCGCCATATACCCGCGCGGCGCGCCATTTTGGTCTGTCCAACTTGGTCAATTTTTGAATAATGTTTGCTATGCTACGCACCTCCGATTCACATGTAACTTGTCCTAACATGCTCATACATGATTAAAAACCTCAGAAAAATAGTTCGGGACACGACCCGAACGTGTTGACTTTTTCGTTGACTTTGACCGACCAAGTTGACTTTTAATCAAACTTAACCAAATAATTGTGCAATCGTTCTAACATGTTTTTATACTTGTACCTTGCATGAAACATGACAATTTGATTTCACATGCTAAATAATCGAGTCGTAACGAGCCATAGAACTAATTGAACATCTTTGACCAATCGTGACTATCGTTATTGATACAACCTATTTGTTTAGGTCAAGACTAGCATTGTTCTTTGCACACATTTACTTGTTGAAGTACTTTACTACTCGTGCATTCAAGGTGAGATCATAGTCCCACTCTTACTCTTTTTGAACTTACATTTGGGATGAGAAAACATAAACATTTCTTTTACTAAGTGAACACAAGTACAGGAAAACAAACATTCTACATACGAGTTTAGAACAAAATCCTCAATTCGATTATCATTAGTTACACTTGCCGGGTGTAAGCGAGAACTTATGTTGTATGGATCCATATGGGTTTGACAAACCCTCATTCAAACGGTTCGCTACCGTTTACGAATGAAATATATTTTCGAGAAACAGTGTATGTTCTAGCACTAAGTGATGGGGTTCAATGGAAGGAAATGTTAAGCATTGATAATTGGGTGCTCGTGAAACAAACTTTTGGAATGTATTACTATTATTTCATTGATGCAAATCTTGTGGTTCACTTGTACGTACTTACTTAAACCTATGATTTCACCAACGTTTTCGTTGACAGATTTCTATGTTTTTCTCAGGTCCTTGAACGATACATGATACATGCTTCCGCTCATTATTTTGATACTTGCATTGGATGTCGAGTATATATGCATACATGGAGCGTCTTTTGGATACTTTTAAATTGTGTCGCATAAGTTTCATTTGTACTTAAAACTTTGTATCGTAACTTGTGGTGGAACTATTCTTGTAAACTTGAACAACCTTTACATTTGAAATGAATGCGACATATCTTTTGGTCAAACGTTGTTTTAAAGACTTATGACCACGTAACGAGACCTAAGTAGACGGCGCCGTCAATGACGATTTGGTCGGGTCGCTACATATATTACGGTAAGTCATGTGGAAGTTTTAATGGAACGTGATGGTGGTAATGCTTGATCAACTTTACTTTCACCACGTATCATGTTACATAAATCCTTTATTTTTTTTACTGACATCTGAATATACTGAGACTCTATATGTGACATCATTCGAGTCACCCGTAATTTCCTTCACATCTCTGTCATATCACACTTGCACTCCGAGCAGTTTATTCAAAGGTATTCGTATCAAAAGACTATGATCTCGTTTTACCTACAAGATGTTCGATCTTTCTACGTCAAGACGAACATTTCTATCCTCACTTGTTTCTTAAACGCCGTTTAATCACACCAACTAAAATTTCGGGACAAAATTTTCTTTAAGGGGTAGGTAATGTAATAACCCGACTTTTTCCGTTAACTTTTCGTTGAGAACTTAACAACTGTTGCTTAAAACTTACAATTTTGTATGTATTTTTTTTAAATATACTATTATTAATATTGGTTATATTTTATTTTTTTAAAACACTACGGTTAGTGAAAACGAGAAAAATATATTTTAAGACAACAAAACGTATGATTATTAATTTTAATAGTTATTATGTTATATAATAATTGAGTTTTGAAAATCAACTGTATTAATTAGGATATTCTTAAACTAAACGCGAGAAAATTAGTTTAAACATTCATGTTTTCAGTATCTAATTTAAAAATATAATAAATAAGTATTTTATGAAACACATCAACTAAGTATAACGTCAAGATTCTAAAAGGTTTTGAACAATATATAAATGTATTTTTTAAATACAAAATAAATCAATTAAGTAAATCATATTAAAGTAAAATACATTGGGTTTTAGATAACGGATAAGAATTTAATAGAACCTGTGACCATACAGTTAAAAATTGTGACATCTATAATTATAATTGCAAATAGATATAATACCCGTGTTTATCAAATTATTACACCCGTGATATCTTATAATACCCGTGACTACTACAGTTTAAACCGTGACTTCCCTTTTCTACTTATATTTCTGATCTAGATTCATTTCACCAAACAAACACACATACGTATCTATCTTATTCTCTTATCAAGAACACCCATTACTATTCATCATCATCATCAATCTTTCATCCTCAAGAACACCTTCAATAATCACTTGATCATAAAATCGTTTACATATTCGGACTCCTCTCGAAGAGCTCTACACATCTATACCAATAATTTCTTGATTAGGGTAAGTTTCAAAAACTCTAATTTTTGGGTTTTCATGTTTTTGTTACATTTTAGGGTAGATATAGTGTCTAGTGCTCAAGTCCTTGTATGTATGCATGATAGTATTCGTTAATTTGATCGTTTGATGACTTTTTGATGAATCACGAATTTGTTTTGTGTGAGGTCAGAAACTTAAACTTGTTGAATATATAATATTATGAGATAATCAGAATCCTCTTGAAAAACTAATAAGTTTGGGCTTTGGAATTTCGAATTTTCGTTACCGTATGCTCATGTTATGCTTAATTGAAGTTTTAACTCGTTTTTATGAATGATCACGTTTTTGAATAATATGCTACTGATATGAACATGATATTTTCAGTTTATGAAATAATTATAAATGAAATCCTTGTGAAAAATTAATAAGTTTGCTCTTTTGAATCGCATATTTTCGCTATGTATAACTCAAGTTATGATCAATTGAATTATCGTTGTGTTTTATGCATTAATCTGAAAACTGGTATTGATTGGTGATGAATTGGTTTATGTATGTTACATGGTTGAAAAGACAAGTGAAAAATACTCAAGATAGACTCGGATATCATGTTAATTGGATTTTTAAAACTCCCGTTATGCTTAATTGATTATTAGACCCGACTTTTGTTGATCAACGTTTTAAACAGATGAAAAACGCCATTTAAATTGATTTCTGGATTATGAGCTGAGGATTTTTGAAAATTATATGATTAGTACTTCACTTTTCATGTAGAGTATGCATGCTAATTGTTCCTAGATGTTCGGTTATATGCGTTCGAATATGACCTCCTAAAACGAATTGAATCTGTCCAAAAAAATTTGCAGCGAATGACATAACTTGATTTTTAGATGGACTTAGGACTTGTGCTTCTGGTATGTGGTTATTTACATGTTGTTGCACATATGTCATTTGTATGTTAGCTTCTGAAACCGTTGTTTGCTATGCGTTATATGTGTTACAAAACAACATGTCTAAATTCTATCCAAATCAGGAAGTCCGTAGTATTTTATAAAACTGTACGAATTGGCTATCTGAATTGCTTAGATTTATTTACCAGTGATTATTTGAGATGTTTGTGGCCATCTCCAATTGGCCGTTCGTCGTTTTCATTTTTCTAGAATAAATGGCAGAATTTACAAAACTGGCGCGCGCTGAAAATTTTCTGAAAAACTGTCGGGCGCATTTGAGACTGCTGCGATTTTTCTATTATGACTTAGAGTCTGATCTCTGCATATGTTTTAGGACTTTGAGTTACGGAGATTTTGGCGTGTATTTTAAGTCAAACGGACCTGTACTTATTTTTATAAAAATTCTGGAAGTTGACTACATTATTTAAGGTAAATATTATGTGCAATTGACTTTGTTTGACCAAAGGGGTTTATGGGTCAAAATGGGTAACGATCAATGTAGAAAATTCCCAGACGTCGATTTAAGTAAGTTTAAAGGTTGTGGTGTTTAAAAAATAAGTTGTGGCATGTTTTGGTCAAAATGGGTGTTTATGATCCATTTGGGTCATACGAGCCTACTTTGACCCATATGCGAAATTTTGAGAACCAAAGGTATGTAACACATCCCGTATATTGATTTAAGTATGTTTGCAAGTTTTGGTGCTTTAAAAATGAGTTTGGGTCAAATTTGGTTTAAAGAAAGTTTTATGACTCATTCGGATCAAACGTGCATAAATTGACCCATATGCATAATTTTGGAAAACGAAAATCACCAACACATCTAAAATGTCATTTTTGAGCTGTGATAAAAATTTAGTTAAGTCAGGTCAGCCGGATTCAAATTTGGATCGTCAACCGAAAATTTTAGTATTTTAGCAAAATTGTCAAAATGACTCTCGGACCTACTTTGAGGACTCGCAAGTTGAAATCAGTTAAGTTTAGATACAAACTATTATTTGGTATTGAAAGTATTTGCGACAAACTTTAAAACGATATATTATTTGTATAATTTTGTTGAGTCTAAACAGGTATAAAACAAGCGAGAAAATGGGCAATCGTTGCTGATTTTGAACACTTTAACAAAAATTTTATCAGCATTTTATGTTTCGGGAGACTGTTTTCGTGAGGTCATAACTTTAAAACTGTAACTCCGTTTTTGTCAAATAAACTGTCTATAGAAAGGTGGGATGACATACTTTCCAATGGTCACGACCTAAGGTATTATATCAAATTTGGTGGGACCCGGAATCAGCTGCAAAATACTAAAAAATACATATATGTAAATAATATAAATTTTTCTAAGTAAAAATGAATAACTTAAGTTTGACCTATGTTTGACTACTTGACCTACTTGTGTAATTTTATGCGGTTGTTGACTTGTGTTAATCATGTTGACTGTGTTTGACTTGCGTTTGACTTACATTTGACTTACTTTGACTTGCGTTGACTTTTGTTGACTTTTGCTAAATTTTGCTAAATTTATGAGTCGGACTTGAGCAATAGGACTATACGAACCCTATGACCTGACCTAGCTTGTTAGACATTTATTAACCAACATATATTCTTTAGGATGAGGTCTACGGTTACTTGCATTCCGAGTATTGGTTACATCTACGTGAATTGTTTATTGGGCTACAAAGGTGAGTTTCATTTGCTCCCTTTTTAATTGCTTTTGCAATATATATTTTTGGGCTGAGAATACATGCGATGCTTTTATAAATGTTTACAAAATAGACACAAGTACTTAAAAATATATTCTACGTTGAGTTGTACCACTGGCATATTTCCCTGTAGCTTGGTAACTACTATTTACATGGGTATTGTAAACGCGAATCCTGTTGATAGATCTATCGGGCCTGACAACCCCAACCGGACTGGACGACCAGTATTCAACGGTTGCACAGTACTTCGTTTCGGTAACTACACTTGGTACGGTGTAGTGAGATTTCATAATAAAGGGAATATGCGACGTTGATTAAATGTTAAGTATGGTTACCAAGTGCTCAACCACTTAGAATGCTTTACATACACTTGCGAGTGTATTATGTTTATGATTATGAAATCTTGTGGTCTATTGAAACTATTGATAACTGTTGTTATGATAAACCTATGAACTCACCAACCTTTTGGTTGACACTTTTAGCATGTTTATTCTCAGGTTTTTCAAAAGTGCTTCCGCTGTCTGCTTGCTATTTGCTCAAGGTGCTGCATGGAGTCTTTTATGCCATATTTTCAAAAAGACATTGCATTCAAATATTATTGTTATAATCTGTTATTAAATAAATTGATGATTTAGTCATTTTGTATAAGTTGTCATATATATTTGGGATATGTCTATATTTTGGTAAACTTTCTATGTATAGAAAGTATTTTTTTTTAAAAAAAATGAATGCAATGTTTTATCAAAACGTATCATATAGAGGTCGAAACCTCGCTGTGGGACCGTAGATAACGTACCGCGTCAATAGCGATTTTGGCGGGTCGTTAGAGATGGTATCAGAGCATTGGTTCTAGGAAATTAGGTGCATTAATGTGTCTGACATGGACCGTTAGGATACATTAGTGATCTAGTCTAGAACCGTGTCGTTACACTTATATGTGATTATGTGTATATTCTGATATTAATATAATATTATTATTACTATCGGTGAGAAAGTATTTCTCCCTTTGATTACAAGCCTTCTCATGCTCAAACGAGTTCATTTTCAACACCCCGGTCATTGAAAAACCAGGAAGCGTCATTCAGGACTTTCGAAATTTCCGACATTCCTACGTGAGTTATTACTTATATAATTTTTTAGATATCATTTGTGTTATAACATGTGCTTATGTGCTTCGATTAAGAAATTCCGGACGTCTCAAATTGTAAATCGGAAGAAGTCTTTTCCGACTCACGAAGATTCTCAGTAGTTTCAAAGACATTCTTACGACATTCCCTTTCAATATTATTAATTATAATATTATATTCCCATACTATTTTTAGTACAACTCTTTTTGAAATCATTTTGATTCATAAATTTTGGAAAACGACACTTGTTTCATATCCAAAAATATTTTGGAGTAGTGTTGGAATGGAAGTATGACTTAGTGTAATATAATTACGCTTGATCAACGTGGTTATATTACGGTAAGTCATGTGGAAGTTTTAATGGAACGTGATGGTGGTAATGCTTGATCAACTTTACTTTCACCACGTATCATGTTACATAAATCCTTTATTTTTTTTACTGACATCTGAATATACTGAGACTCTATATGTGACATCATTCGAGTCACCCGTAATTTCCTTCACATCTCTGTCATATCACACTTGCACTCCGAGCAGTTTATTCAAAGGTATTCGTATCAAAAGACTATGATCTCGTTTTACCTACAAGATGTTCGATCTTTCTACGTCAAGACGAACATTTCTATCCTCACTTGTTTCTTAAACGCCGTTTAATCACACCAACTAAAATTTCGGGACAAAATTTTCTTTAAGGGGTAGGTAATGTAATAACCCGACTTTTTCCGTTAACTTTTCGTTGAGAACTTAACAACCGTTGCTTAAAACTTACAATTTTGTATGTATTTTTTTTAAATATACTATTATTAATATTGGTTATATTTTATTTTTTTAAAACACTACGGTTAGTGAAAACGAGAAAAATATATTTTAAGACAACAAAACGTATGATTATTAATTTTAATAGTTATTATGTTATATAATAATTGAGTTTTGAAAATCAACTGTATTAATTAGGATATTCTTAAACTAAACGCGAGAAAATTAGTTTAAACATTCATGTTTTCAGTATCTAATTTAAAAATATAATAAATAAGTATTTTATGAAACACATCAACTAAGTATAACGTCAAGATTCTAAAAGGTTTTGAACAATATATAAATGTATTTTTTAAATACAAAATAAATCAATTAAGTAAATCATATTAAAGTAAAATACATTGGGTTTTAGATAACGGATAAGAATTTAATAGAACCTGTGACCATACAGTTAAAAATTGTGACATCTATAATTATAATTGCAAATAGATATAATACCCGTGTTTATCAAATTATTACACCCGTGATATCTTATAACTACCCGTGACTACTACAGTTTAAACCGTGACTTCCCTTTTCTACTTATATTTCTGATCTAGATTCATTTCACCAAACAAACACACATACGTATCTATCTTATTCTCTTATCAAGAACACCCATTACTATTCATCATCATCATCAATCTTTCATCCTCAAGAACACCTTCAATAATCACTTGATCATAAAATCGTTTACATATTCGGACTCCTCTCGAAGAGCTCTACACATCTATACCAATAATTTCTTGATTAGGGTAAGTTTCAAAAACTCTAATTTTTGGGTTTTCATGTTTTTGTTACATTTTAGGGTAGATATAGTGTCTAGTGCTCAAGTCCTTGTATGTATGCATGATAGTATTCGTTAATTTGATCGTTTGATGACTTTTTGATGAATCGCGAATTTGTTTTGTGTGAGGTCAGAAACTTAAGCTTGTTGAATATATAATATTATGAGATAATCAGAATCCTCTTGAAAAACTAATAAGTTTGGGCTTTGGAATTTCGAATTTTCGTTACCGTATGCTCATGTTATGCTTAATTGAAGTTTTAACTCGTTTTTATGAATGATCACGTTTTTGAATAATATGCTACTGATATGAACATGGTATTTTCAGTTTATGAAATAATTATAAATGAAATCCTTGTGAAAAATTAATAAGTTTGCTCTTTTGAATCGCATATTTTCGCTATGTATAACTCAAGTTATGATCAATTGAATTATCGTTGTGTTTTATGCATTAATCTGAAAACTGGTATTGATTGGTGATGAATTGGTTTATGTATGTTACATGGTTGAAAAGACAAGTGAAAAATACTCAAGATAGACTCGGATATCATGTTAATTGGATTTTTAAAACTCCCGTTATGCTTAATTGATTATTAGACCCGACTTTTGTTGATCAACGTTTTAAACAGATGAAAAACGCCATTTAAATTGATTTCTGGATTATGAGCTGAGGATTTTTGAAAATTATATGATTAGTACTTCACTTTTCATGTAGAGTATGCATGCTAATTGTTCCTAGATGTTCGGTTATATGCGTTCGAATATGACCTCCTAAAACGAATTGAATCTGTCCAAAAAAATTTGCAGCGAATGACATAACTTGATTTTTAGATGGACTTAGGACTTGTGCTTCTGGTATGTGGTTATTTACATGTTGTTGCACATATGTCATTTGTATGTTAGCTTCTGAAACCGTTGTTTGCTATGCGTTATATGTGTTACAAAACAACATGTCTAAATTCTATCCAAATCAGGAAGTCCGTAGTATTTTATAAAACTGTACGAATTGGCTATCTGAATTGCTTAGATTTATTTACCAGTGATTATTTGAGATGTTTGTGGCCATCTCCAATTGGCCGTTCGTCGTTTTCATTTTTCTAGAATAAATGGCAGAATTTACAAAACTGGCGCGCGCTGAAAATTTTCTGAAAAACTGTCGGGCGCATTTGAGACTGCTGCGATTTTTCTATTATGACTTAGAGTCTGATCTCTGCATATGTTTTAGGACTTTGAGTTACGGAGATTTTGGCGTGTATTTTAAGTCAAACGGACCTGTACTTATTTTTATAAAAATTCTGGAAGTTGACTACATTATTTAAGGTAAATATTATGTGCAATTGACTTTGTTTGACCAAAGGGGTTTATGGGTCAAAATGGGTAACGATCAATGTAGAAAATTCCCAGACGTCGATTTAATTAAGTTTAAAGGTTGTGGTGTTTAAAAAATAAGTTGTGGCATGTTTTGGTCAAAATGGGTGTTTATGATCCATTTGGGTCATACGAGCCTACTTTGACCCATATGCGAAATTTTGAGAACCAAAGGTATGTAACACATCCCGTATATTGATTTAAGTATGTTTGCAAGTTTTGGTGCTTTAAAAATGAGTTTGGGTCAAATTTGGTTTAAAGAAAGTTTTATGACTCATTCGGATCAAACGTGCATAAATTGACCCATATGCATAATTTTGGAAAACGAAAATCACAAACACATCTAAAATGTCATTTTTGAGCTGTGATAAAAATTTAGTTAAGTCAGGTCAGCCGGATTCAAATTTGGATCGTCAACCGAAAATTTTAGTATTTTAGCAAAATTGTCAAAATGACTCTCGGACCTACTTTGAGGACTCGCAAGTTGAAATCAGTTAAGTTTAGATAAAAACTATTATTTGGTATTGAAAGTATTTGCGACAAACTTTAAAACGATATATTATTTGTATAATTTTGTTGAGTCTAAACAGGTATAAAACAAGCGAGAAAATGGGCAATCGTTGCTGATTTTGAACACTTTAACAAAAATTTTATCAGCATTTTATGTTTCGGGAGACTGTTTTCGTGAGGTCATAACTTTAAAACCGTAACTCCGTTTTTGTCAAATAAACTGTCTATAGAAAGGTGGGATGACATACTTTCCAATGGTCACGACCTAAGGTATTATATCAAATTTGGTGGGACCCGGAATCAGCTGCAAAATACTAAAAAATACATATATGTAAATAATATAAATTTTTCTAAGTAAAAATGAATAACTTAAGTTTGACCTATGTTTGACTACTTGACCTACTTGTGTAATTTTATGCGGTTGTTGACTTGTGTTAATCATGTTGACTGTGTTTGACTTGCGTTTGACTTACATTTGACTTACTTTGACTTGCGTTGACTTTTGTTGACTTTTGCTAAATTTTGCTAAATTTATGAGTCGGACTTGAGCAATAGGACTATACGAACCCTATGACCTGACCTAGCTTGTTAGACATTTATTAACCAACATATATTCTTTAGGATGAGGTCTACGGTTACTTGCATTCCGAGTATTGGTTACATCTACGTGAATTGTTTATTGGGCTACAAAGGTGAGTTTCATTTGCTCCCTTTTTAATTGCTTTTGCAATATATATTTTTGGGCTGAGAATACATGCGATGCTTTTATAAATGTTTACAAAATAGACACAAGTACTTAAAAATATATTCTACGTTGAGTTGTACCACTGGCATATTTCCCTGTAGCTTGGTAACTACTATTTACATGGGTATTGTAAACGCGAATCCTGTTGATAGATCTATCGGGCCTGACAACCCCAACCGGACTGGACGACCAGTATTCAACGGTTGCACAGTACTTCGTTTCGGTAACTACACTTGGTACGGTGTAGTGAGATTTCATAATAAAGGGAATATGCGACGTTGATTAAATGTTAAGTATGGTTACCAAGTGCTCAACCACTTAGAATGCTTTACATACACTTGCGAGTGTATTATGTTTATGATTATGAAATCTTGTGGTCTATTGAAACTATTGATAACTGTTGTTATGATAAACCTATGAACTCACCAACCTTTTGGTTGACACTTTTAGCATGTTTATTCTCAGGTTTTTCAAAAGTGCTTCCGCTGTCTGCTTGCTATTTGCTCAAGGTGCTGCATGGAGTCTTTTATGCCATATTTTCAAAAAGACATTGCATTCAAATATTATTGTTATAATCTGTTATTAAATAAATTGATGATTTAGTCATTTTGTATAAGTTGTCATATATATTTGGGATATGTCTATATTTTGGTAAACTTTCTATGTATAGAAAGTATTTTTTTTTAAAAAAAATGAATGCAATGTTTTATCAAAACGTATCATATAGAGGTCGAAACCTCGCTGTGGGACCGTAGATAACGTACCGCGTCAATAGCGATTTTGGCGGGTCGTTAGAGATGGTATCAGAGCATTGGTTCTAGGAAATTAGGTGCATTAATGTGTCTGACATGGACCGTTAGGATACATTAGTGATCTAGTCTAGAACCGTGTCGTTACACTTATATGTGATTATGTGTATATTCTGATATTAATATAATATTATTATTACTATCGGTGAGAAAGTATTTCTCCCTTTGATTACAAGCCTTCTCATGCTCAAACGAGTTCATTTTCAACACCCCGGTCATTGAAAAACCAGGAAGCGTCATTCAGGACTTTCGAAATTTCCGACATTCCTACGTGAGTTATTACTTATATAATTTTTTAGATATCATTTGTGTTATAACATGTGCTTATGTGCTTCGATTAAGAAATTCCGGACGTCTCAAATTGTAAATCGGAAGAAGTCTTTTCCGACTCACGAAGATTCTCAGTAGTTTCAAAGACATTCTTACGACATTCCCTTTCAATATTATTAATTATAATATTATATTCCCATACTATTTTTAGTACAACTCTTTTTGAAATCATTTTGATTCATAAATTTTGGAAAACGACACTTGTTTCATATCCAAAAATATTTTGGAGTAGTGTTGGAATGGAAGTATGACTTAGTGTAATATAATTACGCTTGATCAACGTGGTTATATTACGGTAAGTCATGTGGAAGTTTTAATGGAACGTGATGGTGGTAATGCTTGATCAACTTTACTTTCACCACGTATCATGTTACATAAATCCTTTATTTTTTTTTACTGACATCTGAATATACTGAGACTCTATATGTGACATCATTCGAGTCACCCGTAATTTCCTTCACATCTCTGTCATATCACACTTGCACTCCGAGCAGTTTATTCAAAGGTATTCGTATCAAAAGACTATGATCTCGTTTTACCTACAAGATGTTCGATCTTTCTACGTCAAGACGAACATTTCTATCCTCACTTGTTTCTTAAACGCCGTTTAATCACACCAACTAAAATTTCGGGACAAAATTTTCTTTAAGGGGTAGGTAATGTAATAACCCGACTTTTTCCGTTAACTTTTCGTTGAGAACTTAACAACCGTTGCTTAAAACTTACAATTTTGTATGTATTTTTTTAAATATACTATTATTAATATTGGTTATATTTTATTTTTTTAAAACACTACGGTTAGTGAAAACGAGAAAAATATATTTTAAGACAACAAAACGTATGATTATTAATTTTAATAGTTATTATGTTATATAATAATTGAGTTTTGAAAATCAACTGTATTAATTAGGATATTCTTAAACTAAACGCGAGAAAATTAGTTTAAACATTCATGTTTTCAGTATCTAATTTAAAAATATAATAAATAAGTATTTTATGAAACACATCAACTAAGTATAACGTCAAGATTCTAAAAGGTTTTGAACAATATATAAATGTATTTTTTAAATACAAAATAAATCAATTAAGTAAATCATATTAAAGTAAAATACATTGGGTTTTAGATAACGGATAAGAATTTAATAGAACCTGTGACCATACAGTTAAAAATTGTGACATCTATAATTATAATTGCAAATAGATATAATACCCGTGTTTATCAAATTATTACACCCGTGATATCTTATAACTACCCGTGACTACTACAGTTTAAACCGTGACTTCCCTTTTCTACTTATATTTCTGATCTAGATTCATTTCACCAAACAAACACACATACGTATCTATCTTATTCTCTTATCAAGAACACCCATTACTATTCATCATCATCATCAATCTTTCATCCTCAAGAACACCTTCAATAATCACTTGATCATAAAATCGTTTACATATTCGGACTCCTCTCGAAGAGCTCTACACATCTATACCAATAATTTCTTGATTAGGGTAAGTTTCAAAAACTCTAATTTTTGGGTTTTCATGTTTTTGTTACATTTTAGGGTAGATATAGTGTCTAGTGCTCAAGTCCTTGTATGTATGCATGATAGTATTCGTTAATTTGATCGTTTGATGACTTTTTGATGAATCACGAATTTGTTTTGTGTGAGGTCAGAAACTTAAACTTGTTGAATATATAATATTATGAGATAATCAGAATCCTCTTGAAAAACTAATAAGTTTGGGCTTTGGAATTTCGAATTTTCGTTACCGTATGCTCATGTTATGCTTAATTGAAGTTTTAACTCGTTTTTATGAATGATCACGTTTTTGAATAATATGCTACTGATATGAACATGATATTTTCAGTTTATGAAATAATTATAAATGAAATCCTTGTGAAAAATTAATAAGTTTGCTCTTTTGAATCGCATATTTTCGCTATGTATAACTCAAGTTATGATCAATTGAATTATCGTTGTGTTTTATGCATTAATCTGGAAACTGGTATTGATTGGTGATGAATTGGTTTATGTATGTTACATGGTTGAAAAGACAAGTGAAAAATACTCAAGATAGACTCGGATATCATGTTAATTGGATTTTTAAAACTCCCGTTATGCTTAATTGATTATTAGACCCGACTTTTGTTGATCAACGTTTTAAACAGATGAAAAACGCCATTTAAATTGATTTCTGGATTATGAGCTGAGGATTTTTGAAAATTATATGATTAGTACTTCACTTTTCATGTAGAGTATGCATGCTAATTGTTCCTAGATGTTCGGTTATATGCGTTCGAATATGACCTCCTAAAACGAATTGAATCTTTCCAAAAAAATTTGCAGCGAATGACATAACTTGATTTTTAGATGGACTTAGGACTTGTGCTTCTGGTATGTGGTTATTTACATGTTGTTGCACATATGTCATTTGTATGTTAGCTTCTGAAACCGTTGTTTGCTATGCGTTATATGTGTTACAAAACAACATGTCTAAATTCTATCCAAATCAGGAAGTCCGTAGTATTTTATAAAACTGTACGAATTGGCTATCTGAATTGCTTAGATTTATTTACCAGTGATTATTTGAGATGTTTGTGGCCATCTCCAATTGGCCGTTCGTCGTTTTCATTTTTCTAGAATAAATGGCAGAATTTACAAAACTGGCGCGCGCTGAAAATTTTCTGAAAAACTGTCGGGCGCATTTGAGACTGCTGCGATTTTTCTATTATGACTTAGAGTCTGATCTCTGCATATGTTTTAGGACTTTGAGTTACGGAGATTTTGGCGTGTATTTTAAGTCAAACGGACCTGTACTTATTTTTATAAAAATTCTGGAAGTTGACTACATTATTTAAGGTAAATATTATGTGCAATTGACTTTGTTTGACCAAAGGGGTTTATGGGTCAAAATGGGTAACGATCAATGTAGAAAATTCCCAGACGTCGATTTAAGTAAGTTTAAAGGTTGTGGTGTTTAAAAAATAAGTTGTGGCATGTTTTGGTCAAAATGGGTGTTTATGATCCATTTGGGTCATACGAGCCTACTTTGACCCATATGCGAAATTTTGAGAACCAAAGGTATGTAACACATCCCGTATATTGATTTAAGTATGTTTGCAAGTTTTGGTGCTTTAAAAATGAGTTTGGGTCAAATTTGGTTTAAAGAAAGTTTTATGACTCATTCGGATCAAACGTGCATAAATTGACCCATATGCATAATTTTGGAAAACGAAAATCACCAACACATCTAAAATGTCATTTTTGAGCTGTGATAAAAATTTAGTTAAGTCAGGTCAGCCGGATTCAAATTTGGATCGTCAACCGAAAATTTTAGTATTTTAGCAAAATTGTCAAAATGACTCTCGGACCTACTTTGAGGACTCGCAAGTTGAAATCAGTTAAGTTTAGATAAAAACTATTATTTGGTATTGAAAGTATTTGCGACAAACTTTAAAACGATATATTATTTGTATAATTTTGTTGAGTCTAAACAGGTATAAAACAAGCGAGAAAATGGGCAATCGTTGCTGATTTTGAACACTTTAACAAAAATTTTATCAGCATTTTATGTTTCGGGAGACTGTTTTCGTGAGGTCATAACTTTAAAACCGTAACTCCGTTTTTGTCAAATAAACTGTCTATAGAAAGGTGGGATGACATACTTTCCAATGGTCACGATCTAAGGTATTATATCAAATTTGGTGGGACCCGGAATCAGCTGCAAAATACTAAAAAATACATATATGTAAATAATATAAATTTTTCTAAGTAAAAATGAATAACTTAAGTTTGACCTATGTTTGACTACTTGACCTACTTGTGTAATTTTATGCGGTTGTTGACTTGTGTTAATCATGTTGACTGTGTTTGACTTGCGTTTGACTTACATTTGACTTACTTTGACTTGCGTTGACTTTTGTTGACTTTTGCTAAATTTTGCTAAATTTATGAGTCGGACTTGAGCAATAGGACTATACGAACCCTATGACCTGACCTAGCTTGTTAGACATTTATTAACCAACATATATTCTTTAGGATGAGGTCTACGGTTACTTGCATTCCGAGTATTGGTTACATCTACGTGAATTGTTTATTGGGCTACAAAGGTGAGTTTCATTTGCTCCCTTTTTAATTGCTTTTGCAATATATATTTTTGGGCTGAGAATACATGCGATGCTTTTATAAATGTTTACAAAATAGACACAAGTACTTAAAAATATATTCTACGTTGAGTTGTACCACTGGCATATTTCCCTGTAGCTTGGTAACTACTATTTACATGGGTATTGTAAACGCGAATCCTGTTGATAGATCTATCGGGCCTGACAACCCCAACCGGACTGGACGACCAGTATTCAACGGTTGCACAGTACTTCGTTTCGGTAACTACACTTGGTACGGTGTAGTGAGATTTCATAATAAAGGGAATATGCGACGTTGATTAAATGTTAAGTATGGTTACCAAGTGCTCAACCACTTAGAATGCTTTACATACACTTGCGAGTGTATTATGTTTATGATTATGAAATCTTGTGGTCTATTGAAACTATTGATAACTGTTGTTATGATAAACCTATGAACTCACCAACCTTTTGGTTGACACTTTTAGCATGTTTATTCTCAGGTTTTTCAAAAGTGCTTCCGCTGTCTGCTTGCTATTTTCTCAAGGTGCTGCATGGAGTCTTTTATGCCATATTTTCAAAAAAGACATTGCATTCAAATATTATTGTTATAATCTGTTATTAAATAAATTGATGATTTAGTCATTTTGTATAAGTTGTCATATATATTTGGGATATGTCTATATTTTGGTAAACTTTCTATGTATAGAAAGTATTTTTTTAAAAATAAAATGAATGCAATGTTTTATCAAAACGTATCATATAGAGGTCGAAACCTCGCTGTGGGACCGTAGATAACGTACCGCGTCAATAGCGATTTTGGCGGGTCGTTAGATCAGGTCTAGTCAAAGTTAGATAAATAAGTTTTCCAATTAATCTTTGATATTCATTTATATTCTGCAAAGCTTTATCATGACTAGACTCATCAGTATTTAAGACAAAACCTGATTCTAATAGAGTAGAAGCAGGTTTACTTGCTAATTTACCAAATTGAGCTAACAATTCTAGACAGTATTTTCTTTGTGACAAACAGATTCCTTTTTTAGTTTTTAGAACTTCAATTCTCAAAAAATTTTTTAACACACCTAAATCTTTTATCATAAACTTTGAATTCAAAAAAAGTTTGAATTTCTCAATTTCACCAACATTATTTCCAGTGATGACTATGTCATCAACATAAACCAACAAAATCACAAACACATCTTTATCAGACTTAACAAACAAAGAGTAATCATTTTTACTTTGCTCAAAGCCATGCTCAACCAAGGCAGAAGTTAATTTTTCATTCCACTTCCTTGGGGCTTGCTTTAAGCCATATAAGCTCTTTTTCAATTTGCATACTCTTTTTTCACTTTCATTAAAATACCCTAAAGGTAAAGTCATATAAACATCTTCATCTAAATCTCCATAGAGAAAAGCATTGTTAACATCTAATTGATGAATTTCCCAACCATTAATAACACAAGACTCAACACACACCTCACAGTAGTCATTTTAATCATTGGAGAAAAAGTTTCATCAAAATCAATGCCTTCTCTTTGGTTATATCTCTTAGCAACAAGTCTTGCTTTGTATCTATCAATTTGACCATTGGATTTATATTTAATCTTATAAACCCATTTATAACCAATTGGTTTCCTATTTGAAGGTAAAGAAACCAATTCCTAAGTATCATTTCTATACAAAGCTTCCATTTCAGTGTTCATAGCATCTACCCAATGCTGTGATTTACAAGCATCCCAATAAGTATTTGGTTCAACAGACTTATTAAGAGAAGAAATAAAACAGAAATTTTCAGGAATCAAAACAGTGTAGTTAACAGTTTTCTCTATACCATACTTAACTTTACCATCTAATATAAAATCATCAAATCTTTTAGGTTTAATAATGTCTCTTTGAGATCTTCTTAAAGTAGAAGATGGTCCTGGTGTATCAGTTTTATTGAAAACATTTTTGTTGCCCTCAGAATGATTTGTTTTAGCAGGTAATGTTACAGATGATGGAATACTACCACTATGACCTGATGGATCAGTATCATTTGGCAGATTTCCTTCATTGCCATCACTACTTAAGTTATCCTTCCCTTCATCATTGGGACTTAGAGCACTTTGATTGTCAACATCATACATATAAAAAAAAGTTAATTTGATTCAAACCATTACTAATTATATCAATATCAGTTCCCATTGTTTTAAAGGAAAACTCATTTTCATAAAACCTCACATCTTTTGAAAACAAAACAGTTTTACTATCAAAACTATATAATTTGTAACCTTTTTTTACAGTAGAATAACCAACCAAAACACACTTTTCAGACCTTGAAGAAAAGTTATCATTATTATTTAAAATAGTTACAAAACCAAGACAACCAAAGACTCTCAAATGGGAAAGATTAGGTTTTTTATGATACACCAGCTCAAAGGGACACTTTCCATTTAGCACACTAGATGGCAATCTGTTAATCAAATAAGTTGCAGTGAGTATACAATCAGACCAAACTTTAGAGGTATTCCCCCTGAAACATTAGAGATCTAGCCACATTGAGTAGATGTCTATGTTTCCGTTCAACAATCCCATTCTGTTGTGGAGTGTAAACACAAGAAGTTAGGTGAATTATACCATTCTTAATTGTAAAATTTGTCATGTTAGTATTTAAAAATTCACTACCATTATCACTTCTAATCATTTTAATTCTCTTTTGAAACTGAGTAAACAACTGTTCATGAAATAACTCAACATAAAAACAAACTTCTTCTTTTGATTTTAGTAAGAAAACCCAAACAGCCCTTGTGTAATCATCTACCACAGTCAGAAAATATTTAAATCTATCTCTACTAGTAACCATATATGGACCACATACATCCAAATGTATAAGTTCACCCAGATGTGTAGATTTATGGTCACTTAGAGGAAATGGTTCTCTTGTTTGCTTAGCCTTGTGACATACATCACAAGGAATTGAACTATTATCAGTCACAAAGTTTAGTTCATTTCTCAGAATATTAAGCACTTGATCAGTAGGATGGCTAAGTCTGCTATGCCAAGTAGACTTAGACAACATACATAACTGAAGGTTAGAGTGATGACACTCACCCTTATTTGAATCACTGAAAATATACAAGCCATCATATAAACTACCAGTCACAAGTGTCTTATTGGTTACAAGATCCTGAATATAACATGCACAATTATCAAAACCAACATATAATGAGTTGTCTCTAACCAAACAATACACAGATAACAAACTGACACAGTAATCAGGAACAACCAATACATCATACAGAACCAAATCTTTTGAAATTCTTAGATTTCCTATTTGTTTAACTTTTACTTTTATTCCATTTGGATGACCAACTGTTAAGTTTAACCTTAACACATCATTAACAACCTCAAACCCTTTACTTGAATTTGTCATATGTTGATTAGCTCCTGAGTCTATAATCCATCCAAAATTAACATTTTCTTTTTCATTTATATTGCATGACATATATTTGTCAATGTTCTGGTTAAAGACCACATTTAGATTCATAAAATTACCTGTCATATTAGAGGATGAATGTGCAGGAGCACTTTTCCCATCCAAAGGATTAACTAGCTTAGCAATTTGCTCGTTTGACAGTGTGAGATAAGTTGTACCTGTATTGCAGGCACCACTACTAAAACTAGAAGAGTGATTAGTGCTTAAAATTGATGAATTATTTGAGTTTCTTCTTTTAAATTTTGGTGGATATCCAACAACTTCAAAACATCTATATATAGTATGATTAGTAATACCATATTTAGTGCACTTAAGATTATTAGGTTTAGGTGGATATCCTACAATTTTAAAGCACTTTTCTATTGTATGTCCAGTTCTACCACACTTTTTACACTCAGGTTTGGGATTATTATTAAAAATTTTAGGTTTACCAGTGTTAGAAAAGAAAGCAGAAGATTCTGTTATAGATTTCTTATCATGAACTCCTCTATGTGACTTTTCTCTTGATATTATATTAAATGCAGCCTTAACAGATGGTAAAGGATCACTAGTTAGAATAGTAGTCCTTACTGGCCGATAGGAATCATCCAGTCCCATCAAAAATTTCATTAGTTTTCTCTGATTATAATATTATATTCTCTTTTTATCAGCATCACACTCACATGAAGGTAATTTACATAGAATATCATATTGTTTCCACAGAGAGTTCAATTTATGATAATAATCTGATACAAGTGTACCATTATGAGTGAGTAATGAAATTTTTTGTTCAAGATTGAACAAAACAAAACCATCAACTTTATCATAAGCTTCTCTGAATTCCTCCCAAACCACAAAAGCCAATTTTGAATAAATTTGATCATAATACAATTCATCAGAAACACAACCCAAGATCCAGGATAAAACAACAGCATTACAACTTTCCCATTGATTAGAAAGAACATCATCCTCTTCATCTTTTCCAAGTGTTCCATTTATAAAACCAAGTTTATTTTTAGTTTGTAAAGCTAATTCTATGGCACAAGCCCATGATTTAAATTTTTCTGTTCCTTTGTGTTTAAAATTGATTAAAGGTGTACTACTAATGTGACTAGCATGTAAATAAAGAGGATTACCATAATCCAATCTACTTATCATGGTAGTGGATGCTTCACCCTCATCACCTGACATCTTAACACAATATCAAGAAACAAATATAAACACCTAAAAGATTAAAGAACCACTACACTTGACCAGGTTTCCTTGAAATCTAAAGACCAAGGTTCAAGAATTGGGTGTAGTGAAAATCTTTAATCAAACAATTACACAAACAAAGAAATTATAAAAGAATAAAGAAGGAGAGAGTCCTGGGTATAGGCCAAGTATAACATGTGGGGGCAGTTAATCTCTGTAAACATAGAAACTCCTACACGTAGGAACTTGCTACAAACACAGGTAGGAATAAAATTCCTCACAGGAGTACTCCTCCATTAATCTTCAATTTCACAGCGGAAGAACAAACAGAAGACAATTTGAAAATCGCCTTCAACAGAAAACGAATTAGGGTTTTGAAATTGAAACCCTAATAAACCAAAACCCGTTCAAGATTAACACACATGAATCGCAGAACAAACGCAGGTTTCTTTTACATCAGAAACCCTATAATCAACCAACGATTAACCTTGCAGTGAAACCCTAATTTGGATTTCAGATAAACCAACACGAATCAAGCGACCCGCTCTGATACCATGAACAAACTATGAATGATTTAGATAATCACTCACATACAACCACAATTATTATACTGGAACAGATCAAAATCACAATTACACACTGAATATTTAAGAGAAAATTGAATACAGAAACTGTTTGATCGAATGAATGAATAAAGAAACCCTAAAACACCAACTATATATATACACAATACACACTAAGAATAAGAAAAATACAGTCAGACCCCTGCACTTGTAAAAATTCTGCAGAATAACAAAAAAGGTCCATGCACTTGGTGTTTATAAAAAATAACATGAAAACCTAACCTCAACTATGTCCCCATCTGTGTACTTACTAACCTGAACCCCTCACCAGGTGAATTATTCATGGTTAACAAGTACATGGTGCACAAAGAGGTTAGGCATTCAAACCAGTCCAGTGATAAAGCATCAATTATCTGCAACTTGTGTCTGCATGATGAACAAGCTTGACAACAGCAACTGCAGCAGAAATCTATTGAGCTGCTCCATAAACCTGTTACTCAACCAAACAATCATAAATAAACTATAACAAATGAGGAGATTGTTCATTTAACACAAAAACAAAAAAAAAAAAATGTTCACTTTGCTTTGTAGAAAATAATCAGTTAGAATCCACAAGTCTTCTTTTTAGGTATGGGTTTGATAATGATGAAGATGGTTTTGATTTAGTGGGTGGATGTTTGAGGTTTTGAATTCACGGGTGATCTATCTAGATTGAATACGAGGTTGTATAAACATTGGAATCGCCGAAAAAAGAGTCATCTCTTAAAATGTGAAAGTTCCTATGTCACACATTCTCGCTCGGGGGGTTTGACAAAAATGAGTCATTCGCCTTAAAAGTGGGCGAACAACGTCATCGAATCACAATAATATTTCTTAGAAATAAGATGTTTTCCTGTATATGCACTCGTCTAAAAATTAGTGAATGACGCGACTTTTTTGGCGGAATGAGAAGTAAATATGCATTTTTGTTAAAATAATAATTCGGTGTTTTATTGCAAAGAAATTTTTTATTATCAATTTTCTAGTTATTAATTAGGAAGAATTCTTATTAATGGAATGTTATACGGAGTACACACATTAGGTCATTATTAATGGTGATGACGTGACAGTATGCGATGGAGTTTTTATGTAGTACAGTGCTAATGTAATAATTGTGATGGATTAAAGGTTTATAGTAGTGATCGGGTGATAGAAGTGTGATGAGAGTATTGCGTATTTTTAATTGGCTTAAATATAGTAAAAGCATCTGATTGATTATATTCCTCTCGCCACAAAAAGCGTCATCTGATGTCTCTCACGCCATCAATTTTTTCTTCTATCAGGCCGGATTAGTGGCGCTCTCATCACCCACAATCACACTAGCTTTGATCATGATCTTAGAAATAGCTTTGATCATGATCTTAGAAATCCTATAAAAAAGTTTAAAAATTAAAATAAGTTAAAATACGATAAATACGGAGTATAAATACTTTAGGTCAGAGTGGAAACGAACAAATAAAATAAAAATAATTCATACGCGCAGCACACCTCAAACCCTCTCTAAAACCCTTTCTTCCCCAAATAGATACTGAACTATTCATCAACAATCATATACAAACTGCAGATTTTTATGAAATTTGATCATGAATCCTCATCATAAACCTAATCAAAACCCAGGAACTGCTTCAGCAGCTACGCAGGTGCTCTGCTACACTTTAAATTTTTTTTCTTTCCTTTTTAACGTTTTTTTTTTTAATTTTAATTTAATTAATATTAAATGTACTGCAATATAATGTTTGTATCTTACTATTGGAATTAGAAACTGATACCGATATTATTAGCTTGTTTACACCAATTTTTGCTCTTATTCTTATTATTAGGGTTTGATATCAAGTTTACACAAAATTGCACCAAGTTATTATTGTATGTAATTAACAAATTTTGTTACTTTATGATATAACTAAAAGTCTAAACTTCTATTTCGTTATCGAGTACATTCAAGCCAACTTCTCTACCAGTTAAATTGTAAAATAACGACATGGCATTGAAAAACTTGATGCCACGTCACCATCTACCTGCTACAAACATTCGTAACAAAATAAAAATGTGTTACATTAGTAGAAAAGTTCGTTAATTGCATACAATGACAAATTGGTGAAAGCATGTTGCAATTCATGAATCTTTTTGGTAAAATTTCGTTACGATTTGGTTGAATAAATCTTTCTGAAGAACTAATATAATCTAATCTATTAATTTATGAACAGGTTAACCCAGCCGTTAATCAACAAATGCCCAGTGGTAATAATGTTGGTGCATTAGTATATCCGAATATTAATATGCCGTTTGTAGCTCCACAACCTTTCATGAATTTTCCTAATCAGCCGTTTCCGTTACAAAATTCTCAATTCCCAAATGGTATTGTCGGATTCAATCCGCAACAGAATTTCGGTAATTTCCCTATAAATCAGTTCAATCCTGCTCTACAACAACAGGGTCAGTTTTTTGCGCGTGGTCCAATGGTTCCACCTGCGTACAACCAAAACGTCGGTTTACCTCCTGAACAAGTTCTTCTGCAGAACACAATACAAAATATCTACCAACTTCTTCAATTACAAAACTCGAATAATGGTCAACAATGCCCTCCTGGTAATTTTCCTATGATCCAAAACCAGATACCGAATGTTATGAGTCAACAAAATCTGGGATTTAATCCGAATCAGCAGTTTGCCGTGCCTAATTGCAATGGTCCTGTGCAACATGTTAATCAAGTGCAACAAAATATGGGCCCGCAGTTACAAGGAAATCAGTTTATGCCTGGTGCTTCTGGTTCGGCTCAGGCACAGCTACCACAAAACGTTCTTGCTGCACTTACAAATTTACAGGTATTAGTTTATGTCTTTATATACAGCTTTTTTATGTGCAATAATAATTATATATGATATATGAATTTTTATTGACGATCCCAAAAAACGGGTAAACGTTTTTGTTGTAGATTAAATAAGTTATCTACCAAAAGCAAATTGTGCGGGGTTAGAAACACGATCATAAGCTTAATGTCATCGAAACATATACACTTGCATGCCTTCGCCTTTTAGGGTATTTGACGATTCGTTACCAATTTCTCCCATCAGCCCAACGCAATTTAACGTCTCATTATTGTAAATTGATTTATTTTTTCCACTTCATAAGCAAAGGGTTTTTTTGTTGCATATTTTACTATTTACTAATACTATAACAACATATCTCATTACTAAAGAAGTTTAAAGCTAAAAGGGTAGAACCAGTCATGTCGTAGTCATATGTGAATTAAGAAGATTTAAATATTCAAAACTGAAAGTGGGCTTTTTCGGTGATGAAGTGAGTAGTAATATACAGTGTCATTGAAAATATATTTGTCTGCAAATCCATTTTAGGTATGATGAAACAAAGAAGAACATGTATTGATGCATACTTCCATAGCGAAGTTGTTAATTGTATTTTTGGGGTATACATGAGACATCTGCTGTATTTAAGTATGGCAGTATGACTATATTTTGACATATGAAACTTAACTTAGTAGTGTACTCTAATATTTTTCTTGTTACTCTCACACCCAAAAGAAGAGTGTACATGTGATATTTTATTTTAAACATTTACCGAAGGACCATTGGCCTAGCGGTATCGAGGTAACCCCTTCAACCAAGAGGTTGGGGGTTCAAGTCCAGGGTTGGACATGTATATATTCTTGTATGGGTGTGTGAGTTTGCCTTACAAAAAATAAATAAATAATGGTTAACATCTTTATACTTTCGAGAACTGTTTGGTGTGGATCGATACTATAATGGTTATTAATTGTGTGTGCGTGCGCGTGCGTGTGTGTGCAGTCATCTATCTGCATCATACCTCCTCATATGGCGGCGGGGTTGGGTATTATTGTTGCTGTTATTGTTGTTGTATGACATCAGTCAAGTTAATTGAAACCAAAAAGGCTAACTCCATTTCATATTTTCATATCAAAATTGAAGTACTTGCTGTAATATAATTTCAAAATTGGACACTTTATTGGACAGATCGAGCACTTATCTATAGTGATTGGAATGGGTTTCTAATTCTAATGAGTTTGTGATGAATTTCAAACTATGCTAGTTTTAGAAACTCGGAATATTTTATTTGCCATACTATTTCTTATTTTTTGCCCTTTCAGTAAAATGCGAGTACGATAACTTCGAATAATATGTCAGATTTATTTCTTTATCAGCACTTCCTATTAAATATAATATCACAACTACAAAGTTCTAATAAGCTAATGTTTTTCTGGTAATATCAGAACCAGCTTGTTCAAGGTGTAGGTCCCCCGAATCAGATGTTTGGCATGTCTAATTCTAATGGCCCTGTGCAACAAATTAATCAAGGACAACCAAGATTTGTGTCTCCAATGATAGATGGTAATGCTCCCAAACCGGTAGTCAATTTCGGTCAAACTCATAACCCTCCAAATTTTCAGGTATTTGGTTCTTTCTGTGTGTACTGCTGATTGTATGCAAAAGTGTACGCAACGTTAATATAATTCTTTGATTGCCGTTAAAAAAAAAAAAAATAATAAAATAAAATAAAATTCTTTGATTGACATTTTGACGCTTGTATTATATCATTGCACTTTAACAGCACAATCATGGAAACAGGCCTATAACGGGAAGTGGCTCACCCAATGGGTATGTTGGTCATAATGAGCTTTACTATTTTATTGTCATGATTCATAAGTTGATTTATTAATTCACATAGAACTTGAGTGTATGCAGATTCAAGTCCAATAAACATGTGAAAGAGAAGTTCGGGAGCTACAATGGCAATATAAATAAAGGTGAACACCTAATTATTTGTTTAATCTTAGTTTATTTACGTACATACAATGAATATTCTTTGATTTATTACAAGGAGTTTTGCAAATACTAAACCAACAATAAAAACAAGTAAATTATAGAGACAAAAAATGAAGGGATTCGTATATGCCATTGTTAAATGTCATATATACCATTCTAATATCAAAATATCAAATATGCCATTGTTAAACATAGAAAATATCATATAGAATGAAGGGATTTACATAAAGTATCCTACAAGAAGTTGAGTTGATTTCTAGGTTTCTAGTTTTAGTGATAAGTGTTTTGAAAAAGGTTATGATGGTCAATTCTCAATTTTTTTAATCCAGTTATTATGTATTTTGTGGCTTTTCTATTGATAAAATCAATTTGGGCATATATGATTTTTTTTATAAGTTTTACAATCCCATATCTGATATTTCGAAATTAAATTGAGCAAATATGATACTAATCCACTTAAAAAATGGCATATATACAATTCTCCTAAGAAAATAGAAAGTACAATGTGAACAGTTTCATTCACATTATTTGCGTTACTTTGATCTAATAATTATTAACACGATGTTTGTCTTCCCTTCATCTTATCTCATTTTTTTGCTAAATGCTTCTTAGTATTATGAATTAATAGTTAAGTAAAATGTGTAAGACTTCTGATTATACGATAAATATATTTTCACTAATCATCTTCATTTTGATTGTTGTATTTTACAGAGGGTAACAGCGCTGCAGCTATACGAGATTCCTCTAAGTTTAAAAAGAAGTAATTTTCTACACCCATCAATATTATGACATGTAGTTTGTTAGTTATAGCTACTAATCGTAATAATACGTGCTATTGTTTCTCATGAAGAGTTCCATCTCTGAATTACACCGAGCACGAAGTAAAGCAGTGGCGAGAGTTACGTAAGAAGAACTACCCATCAACCAATAACATATCAGAGGTTAGATTTCAGAGTTTAGTTGATTCTCGGTGTTTTTCAATTTTATATTTTATCGTTTATCGTGCAGAAATGCAAGAAAGAATCTGATTCCATTGACCAAGAAGCAACTCTACGTCGTCAGGTATATTGTATCTCTTGTCTGCATGCTATAGGTGGTAAATTGGGCGGTTCAGACGAATTGGGTTATGTCTCGTAGTATATCTGGTTTGTTAAAAATATTTTTATATTGGTGTAGGTACTTGACTAATATGATTATATTAGCTATGTCAGTACAATAGTAAATCATTGCCAATGTAGTTTGGGCGACCATAACCATAACCCAGATAGACCCATTCAAAAGTAATTGGGTCAGAATGTTCAAATTTATGAGGTTGTTGTATTGTTTTGCAGCAATTGAAGGAAATATTAGCGAAACAAGCTGAGTTGGGTTGCGAAGTTGCCGACATTCCACCCTCTTATTTATTCGACTCCGATAAACAAAACCAAAACCCTAGAGATAAAAAACACAACCGGGAACAGTTCAAGAAAGGGAAGTTTCAAAACAAAAGAGGATCAAGATTTCACGAGAATCAAAATGCAAAAAGAACAAGGCCAGGAGACCTTGATTCTTTCAAGGCTAATCATCAAAACCGTGCACCGAAACCAACCGAACGGGAACCTTCACTTTTAAAGAAGCTTTTGAGCCGGGACATTAAGAGAGACAAAAACCATCTTTTGCAGGTTTTTAGATTCATGGCGGTTAACTCGTTGTTCGATGGGGATGGCGATAGCGATTTGAGATTCCCGTCTGTGATTGTGAAGGAAACGAATTCCGATGTGGTGGAAGAAACAACTTGTGCAGTTAATGGTAGTGAGATGGCTAAGGAGGATGAAACGAAGTATGATGTGGCAGAAAAGACAACTTGTTCTGTTTCGAAAGTCGGTCAAAAGGATGATGAGGACGAAGAGGGAGAAATTACCGATTAAATTGCTTTAAACTCGTGGCTTGTGATATTGTGTATGTTTAAGTTTGTGTAGTTGGAAGTGCAATAACGTTGCTTGGCTATTGCACTTTTCATTTTGTGGACGAATATATAGTAGCGCTGAACTTGACAGTACTAAGTAGGTGGCTGTTGTATCAGCATTAATGTTTATATATTTCGCGTAACAAATTATGCTTCCTGGCTTCTTGTTGATTTTTGGAGGAAAAGTGGTGTTTAAAACAACTATGAACCGGATAAGATTCCTTATCAAACGAGCCTAGCTCGAATTCAAAATACTACTTGAATCGAGCTCGAATTCAAAATACTACTTGAATGGAGCTAGATTTCGAGCTTAATATATAAGGCTCGAATCGAGTTGCTCAATTAGCTTGAACTTGAACTTGGCTTGGTTACACCTCTACTTACATGTTTGGTAAAAACTCACAATAGATGTGAGATCATATAGGTTGGTTTTGACTAAAATGTAAATAGGTTGGTTTTGACTAAATTGTTGATAGTATCAACCTAGTATATGCTCAGTGATTGCAAGTGAGACTAGCTAGTGAAATACGCGATGTATTGAATTTTTTTTTTTTAGGTTTTTTAACTAATGACACTAGTGGATAGTGTAAATTTTTGTGAGTGACACCATTGAAATAAGTCATCTAGTAGAAAATTTTTTAAGTTTTTAATCAGTGACACCACAAGTGACTACCATTCTTAGATTCGTTTAATTTTTTTACAAATACTTAACGGTGAGTACAGAAATAAAATGTGAAAAAAATGTGAAAAAATAAACAACAATCATCCAACTCATCAAAAACCACATGAGATGATGCTTAGAGCACTGGGAGTGGTGACTGAGATCACTTGGCATGTCAGGCCTGACTTGCTGAGTCAGAAAAAGTGGGGAGTGGTGACCTCTGTCAGTTAGGCATGTCAGTGTATATTTTTATTATTATTTTTATGATTTTAAATATAACATAAATGAATATAATTATAAAAATTAACAAAAATAAAAATAACTTCCTGTTATAATATATAAATATATAATATATATATAAATGGATAGTCAATTATTGATACACAAAAGTAATATTATTGTATTACCTAAACTTGTGATATTTTTGCTATAAATAGCCATGAATGCAAGCATTAAACTTGCACCATTTCTCACATTTACAAAGTGTTTCTTTCTTTCTCTCCATTATCATCTTTGTTCTTACACTTCATTATTAGTATTCTTAATCAAGAATCAAATAACTAAAGGTAGTTATAAGCCTACTGAATTATAACATCAAGAATCAAACCACTAAAGGTAGTTATAAGCCTACTGAATTATAACACGTTATCAGCACGATAATCTTAATACTAATTATGGTTGGCTCTGCCACCTAAATGATATATGGTCGGTTATACCACCTGAATAATATATGGTCGACACTGTCGTCTAATTATCATTTATGTTACTAACATTTATATTTCAATTATCTAACATTTATATGGCCGACACTGTCGCCTAATTATCATTTATGTTACTAACATTTATATTTCAATTATCTAACATTTATATGGCCGACACTGTCGCCTAATTATCATTTATGTTTACTAATATTTATATTTATGTTATATAACATTTATTAATGATTGCTTACATATGGTCGACACTGTCACCTACTTATCATTTATGTTATATTAAATTTATGTTTAATGTTTATATACTTATGAATATAAAGTGACTATAATTTATCATGTTGTTTGTTTTAATAGAAAATGTCGAATCTGGAAAAACTTAAATTTACTCCTTTAGAATCAACTGGAAACAACTACATGCCATGAGTTATAAAAGTAAAAATGCATCTTAAATCAATGGGCATTCTTGAAGCCATAAATGAAAACAACACTTGTTCTGAAAAAGAACAAGCAACGGCATGTTGCTTTATTCATTAACATATTGATGAATGCTTACAAAATAATTATGTGACTGTAGAAGATCCCCATGTTTTATGGGAAGGTCTCAAAAGCAGATTCAATAATCAAAGAGAAATTTTACTTCCAGCTGCTATGGAACAATGGAGAACATTAAGGTTCCAAGACTTTAAGAAAGTAAATGAAAATAGCTCAGCTCTGTATAATACATGTTCACAACTTAAATTTTGTGGACATGAAATAAGTGATGCAGACATGATGGAGAAAACTTTCTCCACAATGAATGCTGCAAACATCACAGTGCAAAGAAATTTGAGAATGCTAAAGTTCAAAACATATCCTGAACTTAATTCATATCTCTTAGTTGCAGAGCAAAATGATGAGCTATTAATGAAAAATCAGCAATCCCGTCCTACTGGTACACTTGCAATCCCTGAAGCAAATACTGCAAATAATTATAAACAGGGACAAGGACGCGGGCAAGGTCGTGGTTATAATAACCATCACCATCATCATGCCAAAATTCATAACTATGGTAGAAACCATCCTGATGGTAATGGTAATGGGCGAGGACGTGGTCGTGGTCGTGGCCGTGGTGGTCAAAGAAATAATAATCCACGAAAATATAAATATCAACCACAAAACAAGCCCACTAAACAAGATGTTGAAGAAAATTCTTCTAAAAATTTTGAAGAATCTTGCTACAGATGTGGTAGAATGGGCCACTGGGCTAATACTTGCCGAACATCTAAACATCTTGTTAAGATGTATCAGGATTCGCTGAAAGATAAAGAAAATGAAGTAAACTTTGTGGATAACGTCGATCCAACAGTCACTGAGAAACCATCTGATTTATATGAAGATTTCTTGAATGTTTAAGTTGTGTGTCTTTCGAAAAATAAACGATTTAATATCGTCTGTCTTTGTCATTATGTTTGCTAAATGTTTCAGTACTATCTATTTGCGTGTAAAATATTGTGTAATATTAATGTACTCACTATTTATTTCTTATATATGAAGTTCAATATGAATTTTGCTGGAATACAACATCAATCAAGTGGTGGAGATCTCTGCATAGCAGACAGTGGAACTACACACACTATACTTAAATCCGAGAAATATTTTATTGATCTAAAACCAACGGAAGGAACTATACATACAATATCAGGACCTGCTAACTTGATAAAAGGGATAGGAAAGGCAAATTTCATACTACCAAATGGTACAAAATTTTTAATAAATGATGCCTTATTTTCTCCCAAGTCAAGCAGAAATTTATTGAGTTTCTCCGACATATACCTTAACGGGTATGATTATCAGTCAGTGACAATAGAAAATGAGAAATATTTAAGTATCACTGACAAGAGTCATGTGGTTGAAAAACTGCCAAGACTTAGTTCTGGATTACATTATACACATATAAATGTACCAGAAATACATATGGTAGTTAACGAAAAATATATTGATCCTGGTGTATTCAGTTTATGGCATAACAGATTAGGCCATCCAGGATCAACAATGATGAAAAGGATTATTGAAAGTACTCATGGACATCCACTAAAGGATAGAAAAATCCATCATGATACAATGGTTCCATGTACATCTTGCTCTCTTGGAAAATTGATAACTAGACCCTCACCACTTAAGGTTGAGAAAGAATCACCAATGTTTCTTGAAAGAATTCAAGGTGATATATGTGGACCAATTCATCCACCATGTGGACCATTTAGATATTTCATGGTTCTAATAGACGCATCTAGCAGATGGTCTTATGTTTGTCTGTTATCAAGCCTTAATGTGGCATTTGCAAAATTTCTTGCCCAAATTATTAAATTGAGAGCTCATTTTCCTGATTACACCATTAAAAGGGTGAGACTTGATAATGCTGGTGAATTTACATCTCAAGCATTTAATGACTATTGCATGTCTATAGGAATTGTTGTTGAACATTCTGTTGCTCATGTGCATACACAAAATGGTTTAGCTGAGTCATTGATTAAACGTTTACAGTTAATCGCTAGACCATTGATAATGAGAACAAAACTCCCTGTATCTATATGGGGTCATGCAATTTTACATGCTGCTGCATTGATTCGCATCAGACCAAGTGCAAGTCATAAATATTCCCCCCTACAACTTGCTTTTGGTCAAGAGCCAAATATTTCCCATCTTAGAACATTTGGTTGTGCAGTGTATGTTCCAATTGCGACACCACAACGTACAAAAATGGGTCCTCAAAGGAGGTTGGGAATATATGTTGGATATGAAACATCTTCAATATTAAGGTATATTGAACCTATGACAGGTGACGTTTTTACAGCACGTTTTGCTGATTGTCATTTTAATGAAACATTGTTCCCTAGATTAGGGGGAGAAATGAAAAATAAAGAAAATGATGTTTCAAAGTGTGAACCTCAATTAAAGTATCTTGATCCTCGCACAAAAGAATGCGAGACAGAAGTTCAAAAGATAATGCATATACAAGAACTTGCAAATCAATTGCCTGATGCATTTACAGATACAAAAACGGTGACAAAATCATATATACCAGCAGTAAATACTCCAGCTCGAATTGAAATTCCAAAAGCTGGCAATAACGTCACTCATGAATCTTTGCCACGTCAGAAACGTGGAAGACCAATTGGTTCAAAGGATAAAAATCCTCGAAAAAGAAAATCAGCTGATAATGAAGTAAAAGAAAGTGTTCAAGAAGAACCACAAATCAGTACTCCTACTGCAGAGGAGATTGATGATGTCAATACAGAAATTGCAATCAATTATGCATATTCAAAAATATTATGGAACCGAAATGAAATGAAAAATCTTGATGAGAAATTTTCATTTAATGTTGCATATGACATCATGAATAATGATGATGATCCAGAACCAACATCTATGGTTGAATGTCAAAATAGACATGATTGGGCTCAATGGAAAGAAGCAATACGAGCTGAATTAGAATCACTCAATAAAAGAAAAGTTTTCGGATCCATCATTCTCACTCCTAAAGATGTAAAACCTGTAGGATACAGATGGATTTTTGTCCGAAAAAGAAATGAGAAAAATGAAGTTACAAGGTATAAAGCTAGACTCGTAGCTCAAGGTTTTTCTCAAAGACCGGGAATTGATTATGAAGAAACTTATTCCCCTGTTATGGATGCAATTACTTTTAGGTACTTAATCAGCCTGGCAGTTTCTAAAAATTTAGAAATGCATCTCATGGATGTTGTGACTGCTTACCTATATGGATCACTTGATAGTGATATATATATGAAGATACCTGAAGGATTTAAGGTACCAGAAGCATCAAATGCAAAACCCAAAGAAATGTATTCGATTAAATTACAAAGATCTTTATATGGGTTAAAACAATCGGGACGTATGTGGTATAACCGATTAAGTGATTACTTGATAAGCAAAGGGTATACAAATAACCTTACTTGTCCTTGTATTTTCATTAAGAAAACAACATCCGGATATGTGATCATAGCTGTTTATGTTGATGATCTTAACATCATAGGTACAAATAAAGAGATCTATGAAGCCATTCAACTTCTAAAGAAAGAATTTGAAATGAAAGATCTCGGAAAAACCAAGTATTGCATTGGTTTACAAATTGAGCATATGCCTAATGGTTTACTTGTACATCAAACAACATATACTGAAAAGATTTTGAAACGTTTCAATATGGACAAGGCAAAACCATTAAGTACTCCTATGGTTGTTAGATCACTCAATGTTGAAACTGATCCATTTCGTCCATGTGAAGATCATGAAGATATTCTTGGACCAGAAGTACCATATCTTAGTGCAATTGGAGCTCTTATGTATCTTACAAATTGTACAAGACCTGGCATTTCTTTTGCAGTTAATTTGTTGGCAAGGTTCAGCTCTGCTCCTACCAAAAGGCACTGGAATGGGATCAAACACATATTTCGATACCTTCGAGGAACTACTGATTTAGGATTATTTTATTCTAACGAATCAAAACAAGATTTGGTTGGTTATTGTAACGACCCTACTTTTCCCGTTATCTTTTACCGTTAATTATTTAACGACCGTTAACTGCTATTCGTGCCACGTCATTTCTATGACCTATATTATTATTTTTGTAATAATATATTAATTATTATGTGTTATATGAATATTTGGATTCATATTTCAAGTTATACGTTTCTACGTGTCGCGGATTTCCATCCGGCGAATCTTTTCGGTTTTCAAACCAACGGTCGAGCTTTCGGGATTTTTAAATCCTAATTATTTTAAATATGATATTTTAAGATCATATAATTATATTTAGTGTTTATATTTATTTTTCGTCGCGTAGTTATTATGTTTCCGGATTTTTAATCGCGTAAGTGCGTTTTCGCGTTTCGGGACTCGTTCGGGCTTTCGGGCCATCAGGAAATTACCATTAAGTGAGATGGGCTAGTGGGGCCCACTCCCATCCCACCATTCGGCCGAAGCCACAAGGGAGGGGGGTATTACTCCCTTGTTTTTTTCCCATTTGTGATTTAATTTCCTTTTTCATCAAATTTAATCTAAACCTAATATTTCTTTTTGCTCTCCCTTTCCTTCTTCCTTGGGCAACGACTACAACCAGCCCCAATATCATCATCATCATTAAAAATTGAAGCTTGGATCATTAATTGATTAGTATAATCGGATTCCTCTCGTCTTTCTCTACGCGACTACATCAATCGTTTCTCGATTAGGGTATAAACCCTAACCCTAGCTTTTCAATTTTTCATTTATTTTACTGATTTTATATGTTATATTGATAGTATGATGATTACATGTTATTGTATTGATGATTGTATGCGTAGAATTGCTCGATTATACATGTTTTCGGTTTGATTTAATTGGGACAGCAGCTTTTTCGTGTGTTTCTGACTTTGTAACTGATATAAAAGTTAAAATAAAGTATATAAATGAGTTCCTCTCATCAAGACATTAATTTTAGACTCCGGATTCATGTCGTTTCGATTCCCGGAGCCCTAGATATGCTTAATTTGGTTTTTGTTAAAGATTGAAAGGTGTTCTTGGCATGAACAAGGTTGGGTCCGACTTTGTGACCATCCTTGGTGTCTTTAGGGTGCCTCATTTGGTTAGGACTGATGGTGAGACGAATATTCATGTTCGGGTCACCTAAATCCGAGCCACGGTTCACCCGTTTCGCCCGAATTACTGTTTTGAGTAAAATGATTTCCCCAATTGATGTCATGGCTGATATCCATGACCTAGGGACTATTCTTGGAGTGTTCTTGAGTTCATAATTGTGTCGGGTGGTTTGAGTAGGTGAAGTTGCATATGTGGCTTGCCCGAAACCGACACCCGGGGCTCAAGATACGACCCGGCGAACTTTTAAACTTAAAACTTATGGTTAATGATTAAACTTATGATAAAATTTATGGAATTCATTATTAATTAATTACTTAAGATAAAAGAAGTAATTATTATTATTTAAAACATATGATATAAATATTTATTATATCATTTAATTATTAATTATAATTTAATTAACATTTTAATTAAACTTATGATTAGTAATACTTTTATTATTAAAGGGAAAATACTTATGATAAGTATTAAATTTGTTTTTGAGAAATTATTAAAAGACTTATAATAAATATTAAATAATTATTTAATTATTATAAGACTTAATTATTATTTAATTATGACTTAATTATTAAATACTTATGATTTAATAATTTTAATTAGAAACTTATGATATGATTCATAATTCATTATTAATTAATAATACTTATGATATGATTTAAAAATTATTATAAATTAATAATATTTATATTATGATTGATATTTAATTAATTAATTAAATACTTATGTTATACTAATTATAACATTTCAACTTATATTAACTTTAATAATTCATTTTATTTAATTAAACTTATGTTAAGACATTATTATACACTTTTGACTTTAAATAACATTATAACCTATGTTATTATTATAACTTACACTTTTAAAATTAATGTTGACTAGGTTTGACCAAGGTTGACTTTTGAGTTGACTTTCGGTTGACTTTGACTTTCAGTTGACTTCTGTTGACTTTCTAAATAAGGAAACTTTCCTAACTTCAAAACTTTCTAAAAATAGAACTTTCTAAATTTGGAAACTTTCCAAAAATAGAAACTTTCCAAAAATAGAAACTTTCCAAAAATAGAAACTTTCCAAAAATAGAAAACTTTCCAAAAATGGAAACATGCTAAAAATAGAAACTTTCTAAAAATAGAAAGTGTGTGTCCGTACGCTGTTCCGATCAAACCGATGCATGCCGAGTATTATTCTATGTCTACTTGCAACATGTACAATAGCTATCATACTAAGACTTGACCTAAGTTAGTTATTTATATCGACCTGCTTTATTTATAGGTCGGCGTTGTGATCTTTCTTGATCACTTTACTTTACTTGCTGTTCGCTTGTTTGTGAGATTTCTTCAGTTGCTATTTAAGGTGAGTTATAGTCCCATTTTTCTATTTAAATCTTTTGGGATGAGAATACATGCAATTTATTTTATATTTTGGACAAGTGGAAGTTGGTTTAAATTATTCATTGTGAGTTGAACAAAAATATTCCCTAGTCTGGTAACTGTAATCACTGGTTTCTACTGGTGAACGCGAATCCTATGGATAGATCTATCGGGTTTGACAACCCCATTTCGAGCTAGTCGCGCTAGCAATTTATAATCGGAATGTTTAGTACTTCGTATTTAGTTGAAGATACACTTGTTCGGTGTATATTATTTATTGTGTTTGGCAAGGGAAAATAAAGGGTTAAGTGGTTACCAGGTGGCTCACGGAAAATGGAATAATGTTTTATTATATGTTTTCTAGCATATAATTTGGTGGTTTAAAAAGGAGTTTTATGTTTTCAAACATAAATTTTTATTGTTTAAATTAAATATTGTTTGCAATATTAAACCTATAATTCACTCAACATTTTTGTTGACAGTTACTCGCATGTTTTATTCTCAGGTTTATGATTGACTGCTTCCGCTGTGCTTAGAGGGTCTGCATATTTATGATGGCAGCTTTTGTTAAACATTAACTTGCATTCTATTTTGTTACATTAAAAAGTGGATGTTGTTGACTTTGTTTGGTCAACATTTGGTTAAAGTATTTATGTATAGTTTTTCTAAACTTATACAATTTAGTAGATTTTCTTTATAGGAAATCATTTTTAAATAAAGAATGCAAGGTTGTTTTATAAAATTCATATAGAGTTTCGATCAAGCTGTGGGACCAAGTGACGGAGCCGTTAAGTGTTTTGACGGAGTTGTCACAGTTATGCTGATGCAGGTTATTTATCTGATCCACATAAAGCTAAATCTCAAACTGGATATGTATTCCTAAATGGAGGTACTGCAATATCATGGCGTTCTCAAAAACAAACACTTGTTGCTACATCATCAAATCATGCCGAAGTGATTGCATTACATAAAGCTACTCGGGAATGTTTTTGGTTGAGATCAATGACACAAATCATTACTGATTCTTGTGGACTAGAACGCGATAAAAGTCCAACAATTATCTATGAAGATAATGCAGCTTGCATAGCACAGATGAAAGAAGGGTATATCAAAAGTGACCGAACCAAATACATACCTCCTAGATTCTTCTCATACACTCAAAATCTCATTAAGGACAACGAGATTGAAATGAGATATGTTCAATCCAGCAAAAACTCTGCTGATCTTTTCACGAAAGCACTTCCAACTGCTATTTTCAGAACACACGTTCATAACATTGGCATGAGACATGTTCAAAAGATGTAACAACCGAAGCGATGTCTACTTGAGGGGGAGTCAACTCCATGCTGCACTCTTTTTCCCTTAGCTAAAGTTTTTCCCACTGGGTTTTCTTTAGCAAGGTTTTTAACGAGGCAGTAACTTACAGTTGATCTTCAACAAACAAAATTGCTATCCAAGGGGGAGTGTTATAATATATAAATATATATATATATATATAAATGGATAGTCAATTATTGATACACAAAAGTAATATTATTGTATTACCTAAACTTGTGATATTTTTGCTATAAATAGCCATGAATGCAAGCATTAAACTTGCACCATTTCTCACACTTACAAAGTGTTTATTTCTTTCTCTCCATTATCATCTTTGTTCTTACACTTCATTATTAGTATTCTTAATCAAGAATCAAATAACTAAAGGTAGTTATAAGCCTACTGAATTATAACACTTCCATTAAAATAAAATAAAAACATTACAATTCCTAAAAAAAAAAAACATTACATTTCCTAAAAATTTTCAAAAAAAAACAATACGTTATCGCGATTAAAAAGTTACAATTCGTTAACTATTTGGTCATCGCGATTATGTCATAGATGCGAAACTAGAGTATGTCCAAGATACTCATGCTCGTCTTTGTCACGCAGCTCTTTCGTCTTCTCGGCATATACATCACACCTTTCGTACCAAGTTGATCCTTGTAGGTTGTTGACAGGCAAGTAGTAAGATTTATTTTCAGCGATGTTAAAACCATTGTCTTCAATTATCATGTTGTGCAATATGATGCAACCATACATGATTCTTTTGATTGCGTTTACACTATATGCCCTAGCTGGTTGTCTTAAAATACCTCAACGACCTTGCAAAATTCCAAATGTCCTCTCAACGTCTTTACGAGCTGCAGATTGTTTCTTTATAAAGTATTTCCTTTTTGCGTCAACAACACTTGAGAATCCCTTAACGAAAGAAGCCCACGAAGGGTAAATCCCTTCGGCAAGATAGTAGCCTCGATCAAAATCAACGTCCCCAATTTCATATGGAACTTGAGGAGCCGTGTCAGTTAGTAAACTATCAAACAATGGAGATGCATTAAGGACATTCAAGTCATTGTTCGAACCGTCCATTTCAAAATATGCATGCCAAATCCAATTGTCATACGATGCAACGGCTTCCAACATGATTGTCGGGTAACCGTGATCGCCTCGGGTGAAATGCCCTTTCCATGCATTTGGACATTTACCCCAAGCCCAATGCATACAATCAATGTTTCCAAGCATTCCAGGAAAGCCGTGAAGTTCTTCATGTTTATGATACAACCGACGTATATCGTCCTCGGTCGGTTCTCTCATGTATACATTACCATACAAGTCTATAATTGAAACAACCCAACCCGTACTCCGTACGATAAATTTTTTTTTTTTATATATATATACACATTTATGCGCCAATTAAATATGTAGACCAAATCACAAGTTCCATTAAAACGTACAACCATTTCCAATGTTTACAAAAGGCACAAAGGCCATTAATTAAGTTAATACAAGTTTGACCGAATACAATGATAGTTTATAAACCAAACGACCCAACGAGCATGGTTTGGGACTAAACTACCCAAAAAGGTGGTCAACTTCCAAAAGCTCCTACAAGCACATCGTCAAAGACATCTAGTGTCCAACAATCCCCTTCCCTTTATCCTCACCTGCAACTAAAAAGATAAACAACGCGAGGGGTAAGCTAACGCTTAGTGAATGCAATAATTATACATGATCATATATAATCTACTTACTTGCATACAATTACACAATACCACATACAAGCTAGCAATTCAACAGCATGCAATCGATCATGCATAAACTACTACCCACGTTCCACATTAAGCTAGCAACACTAATAGCATATAGTTCACAATATAATATGCTAAGCACAATTCGCACAACCATGGTTAACCAAGTTTACAAGAGAACGGTACATGTAAGTCCGTTGGAGTTCATAACATCCACTAGTGTTACTTATACACCGCGTAATCACTAGTCCCCCGGGTGATGTCTTAAACACCGCGACTAACTCACCCTTACAACAATGTGGCGTCTTAAACACCGCGACGAATCCACACTTCGTTCAATACAATGAGTGGTGTCTTGAACACCGCGACACTTCCACTCTCATGACCTTGTGGTGTCTTAAACACCGCGACAATACCACAAGTCAATCACACAATGAGTAGTGTCTTAAACACCGCGACAATACTACTCGTTACCTAGAATGTGGTGTCTTGAACACCGCGACACTTCCACATTCACACCACACAAATAAATACATTATATACGTTCACGCATAATTATTCCACTCACCTTGACGCAAGGATGATGAATAATCGCTTCCAAACTTCAAAGCCAAGTACCTAATACATTAAGTACCAATTCAATACATAAACTAGTGGAATTAACCACATTACATTTACTTGGGCATTTAATGACTCAATTTCGCATTAAATGACCCAACCACACCACAACCGCCCTCTTAATGGCCAAGACTCGACTTTAATTACCAACATTAGTGCATTGAAGTCTACTAGCCTCAATTGACATCCACCTAGGGTAATTTACACCCATTTTACCCAAACTAGGTCAACTAGCACATTCTTGACCCAAATGACATCTCTTTCAATTCTAACAAGTGTTTAATGCTTACAATATCATTAACACTTTCAAACTCACAATTACAAGACCAAAACCCTAGGTTATGGCCATTAGGGTTTCATTACAACAACCTAACCCAAATTCACCCATTTTACTCCCAAATGGGTCATACAAGCTTCTATTAACCAAAACCCTAGCCATAATCAATTAAAACTCGAAACTTAGAGTTAGAACTTACCGAGACTATCACCACGTAGCTAGAGTCACAAGGAACAACTTTAACACTTGCTCCAAAGATCAACCCTCAATCCTTCCTCTCCCAATCTCACCTTGAATCCAAATGGGTGTTAGAGTTTTGGGAGAGAAATTGAAAGAAAATGAAAAAGGAAAATGAATAAATGAACTAGTGGACCAGATTTAATGCACCCATCTGATCTATACGTCCATTTACTATTTTGCCCCTCAAAATCCTTTAATTTAAATAAAATCCGGGACCTGACCTGCAGGTCTGCCGCGGCGCGGCACTACTCGTCGCGGCGCGACGATGCACTAGGAAAATCATCCTGTTTAAGTTGATTTCTGATCTGGAGTTGCTTTGTGGGCCGCGGCGCGTACCCACTTGTCGCGGCGCGACATTGGGCTGCAACAGGCCCCTTCGACTAGTTAACACAATTCCGAGGTTTCCACAACTATACAACCCAAACGCTCACTCTAATACACGCCTAAACTCCAACCTTAAGTCTCGCACGACCCTTTAAGCGTGTACGGAAAAGCGGGGTGTTACAACTCTCCCCCACTTAGATCGGAGCGCGTCCTCGCGATCCAAGCCGCATGACAAGCCGGAAGATAAGCCAAAACAAACTCTTCGGATTCCCATGTAAACTCGGAACCCTTTCGATGTCGCCATTGCACTTTGAAGGTTCTAACTTCCTTGTTCCTCAACATCTTAACCTTTTCATCAAGGATTGCAACCGGTTCTTCCGCATACTCTAACTTGTTATTCAAAGTAATCTCATCCAATGGCACCCAAGTCGAGTCATCCACAAGACACTTGCGAAGATGGGAAACATGGAACGTATTATGAATTCCCGCAAGTTCTTCGGGTAACTCTAATCGATAAGCAACCTCCCCAACACGTGCCAATACCTTGAAAGGACCAATAAACCGAGGAGCTAACTTTCCTCGCTTCCTAAACCGAATCACACCCTTCCATGGAGAAACCTTAAGCATCACCATATCACCTTCTTGAAACTCAATCGTTCTTCTACCTTTATCGGCATAAGACTTTTGTCTATCTTGCGCCGCTTTAAGTCGAGCCCGAATCATTTCAATTTTACTATTCGTCTCCAAAACCAAATCGGAACTTCCGATTTCTCGTTGACCCACTTCTCCCCAACAAATGGGAGTTCGACACCTTCGGCCATAAAGCATCTCGTAAGGTGGCATCCCGATACTAGTATGAAAACTATTATTGTATGAGAATTCCACCAAAGGTAAATGCTCATCCCAACTACCACCAAAATCAATGATGCACGCCCGTAGCATATCTTCCAAAGTTTGATTCGTACGCTCGGTTTGACCGTCCGTTTGAGGATGATACGCCGTGCTCAACTTTAATTGTGTACCCATATCTTCATGAAACTTTTCCCAAAATCGAGATGTAAAACGGGTATCCCGATCCGAAATAATAGATATAGGAACGCCATGCCGCGAGACCACTTCCTTGATAAACAACTTAGCCAAGGCCTCCGACGATATTGCTTCTTTAATGGGAAGAAACAAGGCACTTTTCGTCAACCTATCAACAATCACCCAAATCGTATCGTATTGGGTTCGCGCCGTCTTCGGTAACTTGGTAATAAAGTCCATGGTAATGTGCTCCCATTTCCATTTCGGGACTTCCAATGGTTGTAACTTACCGTAAGGCTTTTGGTGCTCGGCTTTGACTTGCAAGCACGTGACGCATTGTTCAACATACTTAACCACATCACGTTTCATGCCGGGCCACCAATAATCTTTCTTCAAATCATAGTACATTTTCGTTGCACCCGGATGAATGGAATATTTGGACTTATGTGCTTCATCAAGTAGCACTCGCCGGTAATCACCCGTCTTAGGCACCCACACCCTTCCTTGAAAGGACAACAAACCCCGCGGACCCATAGTAATAAACTCCGATTGGCCCACAATTCGTTCCGGGTGCTTATCGTGAACATAAGCCTCTATTTGGTCTTCACCCATCTTTTCAAGAAAGTCGTTAGTGATAATCAAACGTAACGATGTTATACGTATCGCCGGATGTTGAGTCTTTCGACTTAACGCATCCGCGACCACATTCGCCTTACCCGGATGGTAAAGTATCTCACAATCATAATCTTTCACCACATCCATCCATCTACGTTGACGATAATTCAAATCCCTTTGAGTAAAAAGGTGTTTCAAATTCTTATGATCCGAATATATCGTACACTTGACACCATACAAGTAGTGGCGCCAAATTTTCAATGCATGCACAACCGCCGCCATTTCAAGATCATGAGTCGGGTACCTCGTTTCGTGATCCTTTAATTGCCGAGAGGCATAAGCAATGACTTTACCCCTTTGCATAAGAACGCACCCGAGCCCATTTAAGGAAGCATCACAATAAACCACCATGTCTTCGACGCCTTCCGGTAACACTAACACCGGAGCTTGACACAACTTCTCTTTCAATAATTGAAAAGCAATTTCTTGCTCGTTTTCCTAATTGAATTTAGCACTCTTCCTCGTCAACTTTGTTAATGGAGAAGCAATCTTAGAAAAGTCTTGGATAAACCGACGATAATAACCGGCCAATCCGAGAAAACTTCGGATCTCCGTGGGCGTAGTCGGTCGTCCCCAACTCTTCACCGTCTCAATCTTCCCCGGATCCACTTGGATACCGCTTTCGTTCACAATGTGACCAAGGAATTGAACCTCCCTTAGCCAAAATTCACATTTAGAGAACTTTGCATACAACTTCTCTTTTCTTAGCGTCTTCAAAACTTCACGCAAGTGACGTTCATGTTCGTGCATACTTTTCGAGTAGACTAGTATGTCGTCAATGAACACAATAACCGACTTGTCCAACATAGGTTGGCACACCCGGTTCATAAGATCCATGAATGCCGCCGGTGCATTCGTAAGACCGAAGGGCATAACTACAAATTCATAATGCCCGTAACGCGTTCGGAAAGCCGTTTTCTCAATATCTTCCTCACGGACCCGCATTTGGTGATAGCCGGACCGTAGGTCGATCTTAGAGAAATACGTTGCGCCTTGAAGTTGATCAAACAAATCGTCGATCCTAGGTATTGGATAACAATTCTTGATCGTCACTTTATTCAACTCACGGTAATCAATGCACATACGCATACTACCGTCTTTCTTCTTCACAAATAAGACCGGAGCGCCCCATGGCGAAGCACTCGGTCGGATAAAACCCTTCTCGAGCAATTCTTGAATTTGATTCAATAACTCTTGCATCTCCGTTGGTGCTAAACGATAAGGAGTTTTAGCAATGGGGGTAGCCCCCGGAACCAACTCGATGCGAAATTCTACTTGTCTTTCCGCCGGAACACCCGGTAACTCATCCGGAAAGACATCTTCAAACTCATTAACTACCGGAATTTCACGAATAGGTGGTGGCTCATTACGAGTGTCGACAACATGAGCAAGGAAAGCCATACCACCGGTAATAACGTGACGTCGTGCCCGAGCAAAAGTGCATATCGGCACCGATCTCCTTCGTTTGTCACCATGAATAATCATCTCTCCCCCACTTGGGGTCTTTACACGAATAAACTTGTCGTGGCATGCAATATCGGCTCTATAACGATCGAGCCAATCCATACCAACGACTACATCAAAATCACCCAAAGTCATCGGAATAAGATCAATTTCGAAACTTTCGGCGCCAAACACAACATTGCAATTTTTACACACATCAACCACTAGCGCCGTCTTGCCATCCGCTATTTCAACTTCTACCGGACGACTCAACTTTACTAGCGGTTTATTTAACTTAGGCACAAATCTTGGAGATACGAAAGACAAATTAGCACCACTATCAAAAAGTATCCGAGCCGGATTAGAATTAACCATGAAAGTACCTGAAACGACTTCATTGGATTGTTTAGCTTCTTCATTAGACATCAAGTAGTTACGACCCCTAGCCGTACCCGCTGCCTTCTCTATCCGCTTAGCATTATCATTACGCAACTCGGGACACTCGGTCTTCTTGTGTCCTTCCTTCCCACAATTGTAACAAGTGAACTTTGTAGTAGAAGATGGTTTGGTGCAATCTCGGGCCATATGCCCCCTTCGCCCACAATTATGACAAGAATAGGGGAAGTCCCCCGAAGCACCTTTCTTCACGCTCCCCACACTCTCGGAGCCCTTCTTAAACTTCTTGCTAGAAAAATTCGATTGGCTAGTAGCTTCAAACTTCTTCTTACCCAAGGTAAGGCTACTTTTCCTCATCACAAGTGCCTCGAACCCTTTCGCCATATTAAACAACTCATCGAAGCTCTTCACCACGTTTACGCTAATCTTTTCTTGATAACTATCATTCAAGGTTCGATAGAAATCTTCTTTCAACATTTTATCATTCCCGACATACTCCGGGCAAAATTGCGTCTTGGACAAGAACACGGATTTGAGAGTGTTCAAGTCCATCGACCCTTGCCTCAAAGTACGTAGCTCGTCCTTAAGTCTTGTAAGATCGGCCGAAGTTCGGTACTCATCGAAGAACTCCGCTCTAAATTCCTCCCAAGTGAAGTCCATACATTGTTCTTCACCATAGAGTTGGATCTTAGCATCCCACCACAATTTCGCGTCACCCCTTAACATGCTACAACCATACCTAGTCTTCTTGTCGGGTGGACACTCACAAGTACGGAAGGCCCCCTCCATATCAGAGATGAATCGGGCACTCTTGAGTGGGTCCCGATCGCCCTCAAAAGTAGGAGGTTGAGCATCCCTAAAGTTCTTGAAGAAAAAGTCACGCCTTCCCCCATTTTCTTCTTGAAGAGCAATCTTAATTTGCTCCTTAACCAAAGCGACGACTTGTTCGTCAATCGTCTCGATAAACATCTTCTTAACATCTTCACGAAACTCCGCCTTTTGGCGTTGAAAGATGGCCTCAACCTTGGCCGTGAACTCGGGGTCCTCGCTCGTGCCCCCAATATCGGTGTCGTGTCCGTTTCTCATCTTCATTCTATAAAACGGAAAAGATTAAACAACGAAACTAAAGACATGACACATATATACCTATACACCATACCACTCCATCTCGCTCGACAATCGTCGTACATCGCTTGTTTGACACGATTTGCACCCGTAGTAAGGGTAGCTAATCATTACTACGCGAGCACGTCGCGTTAACTCGCTAGTACAACGTTCATTTCGCTCGATGCTTGCTACACAACATGAACAAATAACACATGATTAGTTCACATGAACCTATGTACTAACCAAGTCCCGGTCCGACCCAAAGTCCTACAAGTCCCGCACAATGCACACACAAAAGTCTAAGTCTAGGCGCCTATCTCAAGTCACCTAAATCCCTTAGACCACGCTCTGATACCACTTGAAACAACCCAACCCGTACTCCGTACGATAAATTTTTTTTTTTTATATATATATACACATTTATGCGCCAATTAAATATGTAGACCAAATCACAAGTTCCATTAAAACGTACAACCATTTCCAATGTTTACAAAAGGCACAAAGGCCATTAATTAAGTTAATACAAGTTTGACCGAATACAATGATAGTTTATAAACCAAACGACCCAACGAGCATGGTTTGGGACTAAACTACCCAAAAAGGTGGTCAACTTCCAAAAGCTCCTACAAGCACATCGTCAAAGACATCTAGTGTCCAACAATCCCCTTCCCTTTATCCTCACCTGCAACTAAAAAGATAAACAACGCGAGGGGTAAGCTAACGCTTAGTGAATGCAATAATTATACATGATCATATATAATCTACTTACTTGCATACAATTACACAATACCACATACAAGCTAGCAATTCAACAGCATGCAATCGATCATGCATAAACTACTACCCACGTTCCACATTAAGCTAGCAACACTAATAGCATATAGTTCACAATATAATATGCTAAGCACAATTCGCACAACCATGGTTAACCAAGTTTACAAGAGAACGGTACATGTAAGTCCGTTGGAGTTCATAACATCCACTAGTGTTACTTATACACCGCGTAATCACTAGTCCCCCGGGTGATGTCTTAAACACCGCGACTAACTCACCCTTACAACAATGTGGCGTCTTAAACACCGCGACGAATCCACACTTCGTTCAATACAATGAGTGGTGTCTTGAACACCGCGACACTTCCACTCTCATGACCTTGTGGTGTCTTAAACACCGCGACAATACCACAAGTCAATCACACAATGAGTAGTGTCTTAAACACCGCGACAATACTACTCGTTACCTAGAATGTGGTGTCTTGAACACCGCGACACTTCCACATTCACACCACACAAATAAATACATTATATACGTTCACGCATAATTATTCCACTCACCTTGACGCAAGGATGATGAATAATCGCTTCCAAACTTCAAAGCCAAGTACCTAATACATTAAGTACCAATTCAATACATAAACTAGTGGAATTAACCACATTACATTTACTTGGGCATTTAATGACTCAATTTCGCATTAAATGACCCAACCACACCACAACCGCCCTCTTAATGGCCAAGACTCGACTTTAATTACCAACATTAGTGCATTGAAGTCTACTAGCCTCAATTGACATCCACCTAGGGTAATTTACACCCATTTTACCCAAACTAGGTCAACTAGCACATTCTTGACCCAAATGACATCTCTTTCAATTCTAACAAGTGTTTAATGCTTACAATATCATTAACACTTTCAAACTCACAATTACAAGACCAAAACCCTAGGTTATGGCCATTAGGGTTTCATTACAACAACCTAACCCAAATTCACCCATTTTACTCCCAAATGGGTCATACAAGCTTCTATTAACCAAAACCCTAGCCATAATCAATTAAAACTCGAAACTTAGAGTTAGAACTTACCGAGACTATCACCACGTAGCTAGAGTCACAAGGAACAACTTTAACACTTGCTCCAAAGATCAACCCTCAATCCTTCCTCTCCCAATCTCACCTTGAATCCAAATGGGTGTTAGAGTTTTGGGAGAGAAATTGAAAGAAAATGAAAAAGGAAAATGAATAAATGAACTAGTGGACCAGATTTAATGCACCCATCTGATCTATACGTCCATTTACTATTTTGCCCCTCAAAATCCTTTAATTTAAATAAAATCCGGGACCTGACCTGCAGGTCTGCCGCGGCGCGGCACTACTCGTCGCGGCGCGACGATGCACTAGGAAAATCATCCTGTTTAAGTTGATTTCTGATCTGGAGTTGCTTTGTGGGCCGCGGCGCGTACCCACTTGTCGCGGCGCGACATTGGGCTGCAACAGGCCCCTTCGACTAGTTAACACAATTCCGAGGTTTCCACAACTATACAACCCAAACGCTCACTCTAATACACGCCTAAACTCCAACCTTAAGTCTCGCACGACCCTTTAAGCGTGTACGGAAAAGCGGGGTGTTACAATAATACATCTTGTAAAATTTTGCAAAGACTCACGTGATGTTCTCTCTGAAATTTGTAAATATTCGTCAAATAGATCTGGTGAATCACCGTATGCTAGTTGACGAATGGCAGAAGTGACTTTTAAAATAGTAGATACTCCGAGAACATCACGTGCATCGGGAAGTTGTTGAAAATAAGTAAACCACTTTGGTGCATCAGGACGAGTAGAGTAAGAAAGTATACCTTCAATTATTTTTTCAAGAAGACTTTGTGACATTCAATAACACCGTTTGAAATATTCAGGGGGATACTTCGGATCTTGAACAAAATAATCTCTCATCAAACGATTGTGCGCTTCTACACGATCACGACGAATGTAGCGACGTTTTCGTCTTAAGCTTTGAGCCTCATTTTGTTCCTCGACCTCTCTACGTATTACCACGTTATTTCGATAAGCAAATATACTTTTCATTGCGTTAACCAAACTTTCTTCGTCGGAACTACTCATTTTTAAAGAAATATTATTATTTTGAGGATAGAATTTGGATTTGATTGTGGGAGTATATGTTTAGTAAAATGGATGTAAAATGATATGTGTTTGTGTTTGTATATGTGTTGTGTATATATAGCATATAAAAACAAAACAAAAAACAAAAAAATCCCAACGGTCAAAAACAGAGCCGTTAGAAGTGATTTTTTTTTTTTTTTTTTTTTTTTTTTTTTCAAAGACCCCAAACCGCGTCGCCATAGCGACTGACATGACCCCGACGGAAGATTGGAACGAGCATGGGGAGTGGGGCGACTGGGGACGGGGTGGGCGACTAGCTGGAGACGAGCTCCCACTCCGGTTGCTCTTATAATATAGACATTAAGCTATGCAATTTCACCAAAAATATATATCATGATAGATAATGGATTGGCAACTTTTTTATTGCAATTCTTGATGAGTACATGCTTTAACTTCTCAATCTCTTCAAGATCTTACAATATTTAACAACTATTCATATAAATGTAAAGACTTCGTATGAATATGCAGATAGATGAACAGCTTTTAGTGACCTACACCCTTTTTCAACTGATACTTCATCTTTATAGCATCCCAAAATGCAGGAATCGCAGTTTCATTAGGCACTTCTTTAAACGAAGGCAAATAATTTACATCCACGATAACATGATCACGTGTCCCCTCCTGAATCTGAAATGCAGATACGTATCACATCTAAGAAAAAAGGTAGACTTAAAGGAGGCCATATTGTGATACTGCAGTCGGCTTTGTCAAATATATAAATGGGTCGAACTGCGTTATGTTTAGTCTCTTAACGGGTCATATGGGTCAAGTTATAAAAAAGTAGTTAAAAGGTAACGGGTTAAAAATGGATAGAAGTGTCGGCCCAACCCAGCCCAACCTGTTTTAACCCACACTACTTTTCAAGGTAAACTAACCGCCAGTCTTACGAAAATTCCAAAAACGATGGCTAGTTTATATGATTGACTCGTTTCGGGCATATTGTAGTGTTTATCACTAGCAGTAATAATAAAAATACAACTGTTGGTAAATCTCTTTGTGATATGACCCGTTGACTTTTTGAACGATTAATCAGATGTTGACTAAGTTTGGCTTTTGACCGATTTTGACTGATTAATCCGATTTATCCCTGATTATTGGTGACCGATTAATCCACGATTTATGGTGAACGATTAACCGGATGTTGATCGATTAATCCCCGATTTATGGTAATCGGATGATGATCGATTAATCCCCGATTTATGGTAATCGGATGTTGATCGATTTATCCCGGTTGACCGAGGGTTGACCAGTTTTAACCGATTTTGATTAATCGGTTCTGACCTCTCCAGAAACAGAGTAATTTCGAGTTTTACAACACTTAGGCCCCGTTTGGCTCACAGTATCCAATGGGATTCCGACGGAATTAGAATTGAATTTAGACACGACGCGTGTCTAGATTCAATTCCAATTTCGCAGGAATCTCATTGGATTCCGTGAGCCAAACGGAGCCTTAGAGAAGGAGACTCACAACAACATCAAAGCCAAAGATGGTCAGATCAAGAATCCTTCTAAGGTAATTAGCAGCACTGGTAACAAGCCCGATATCGAGATCGTGCTGTTCAATTAACCGAGAACAATCTCCAATCTCTGAAGCCTTCTTGTTACCATGAATAGGGAGAGATTTCAAACTGTAATAAAACATGAATTTTTTTTAAAATAAATAAATTATCAAACAGATTTATCAGACAGGATGTTGAACATGAACTGGAGTACCTGTCAAAGAGTAAAGGCTTGAATCCATTTTTCTCAGATGAATTCTTCAAGATTTTGGCATTCGGCGTTGAATTCTTGATTGCATAAAATACCTTTTCCCCCAAAACATAGAACTTGAAAAGTGTAGATGAATGGTCCACATATTCCTGCAGTTTAGATTAAGATTCAGATTCAACTTGATTCGAAGTTAAGTAACGCTGACAAAACGAGCAGCTCAAGTGACTTAGCTAAAAGGTCAAGTTGGCGCAGGCCGCTGCAATGGCGGGTTTTTTAATAATTAATGCTTATATGATTATTGAAAAAAATTACAGAATGAAAACACCAAGATAACTTCTTGATCATAACACGATTTAAAAACAGTAAGAATTTGCATGCACATTAGGTGATTTTTAAGTTTCGACCCAACCGAATTGACCCGTTTCTTTTGAGCAAAAACAACTACTATTAAAATAAACTGCATACCTGCACAATAGCAGGAAGAGGGACACTCAAACCAACGAAATCTTCAGCTTTGAACACAATGGCCTGCGAAATAAACAGTAACATAAATAGGTCACAATGTTAGATATTCAAATAATGACCACTGGTTTTCGCTCATATTATTTGTCCGATTTTAAGTTAGGTTTTTTTTTTTTTTTTTTTTTTTTTTCCATGGCAAAAAAACGATAACATTAATAACGGATCCGAAGATCAACTCGTACAACCGATACAATAGAGTCCAAAACGAGCTAAAGCTAATACTGAACAGACCTAATCAAACGGCTCACCAACTTGGTGAGAAATCGCGTTTTACAAGGATTCAAAACCAACTAAAGCTAAAACAAAAGGAATCTAAAATACCAGTTATACTACACAAAGACAATTTAAAATAAGAACGCAAACCAACGGTGACATCGGGAGAACGCCGAACGCCACCACAACACACAAAGAACCCAGTAAACAGCGACGCCCCAACCGTCTAAAGAAGAGTCAAGATCACAAAAAGCCGCTTCCACCCCCGGATCTGAACCAGATCTCCAATAGGGAGATCGTCGCCTGGACCAAAACCGGAAGTGTCCCCGAGCCGGAAGAAACTCGCACGCAAACTCACGGTTAACACCACCCAACAGCACGACAGAGCCCAAAACCACCAGCACCACACCTAAAGCGGCCGGCAGACACCACCAACTGGGTGGTCGCCGGCCAACCGCCATCGGAGATGAAATCGGCCAGAGCATCAACGCCGACGAAGAGCAGAAAAAAGGAGGCGAAAAGGGACCAAGCAACCATAGCCACAACTACCACGAGAACGGTGGTAGAAAGTGGCTATAGTAGCCGGAAACCATCACCAGCCACCACAAAGGGATGCCGCCCACCGGAGAAAAAAGGCATGAAGGAGCAGGCAAAAAACTCCCCACCCAACCGCGAAAACGGCGGCCAAAATGGACGGCATCGGCCAGACCCACCTACCGGAAAAAAAACGAGAGAAAAGAGAAGAAAAAGCCGAGCCACCGTTGAGATGACGGTGGCCGGAAAACATTTGAAGGCAATAATTACCATACTGTGCGCATCAGCTACACCACACGCAACTTGCGGTTTTACAATACTTGGTAGGGATAATTTAGCTTCATGCAGCCTTGCTTCCATATTAAGATCCTCATAATTATCGACCTGAAAACAACTTCCACTTGTAATCTTGAATCAAAACAAATTTTCATGCAAACAAAACAAAATGATTGATATATTAAAAGATAAAAATGACCTTTAAAAAATAAGCCCCTCTGATTTTGTGTTGGCTTTCTGTTTTAAGATCCGATAATCCTAATAGGATTTCTTGAATTTTTAATCGATCCACAACCGGAAAAATGTTGTCTAACGGATCAATCACACAGCAATTTGGGAGTTCACCTAAACACCTGAAGTACGATTACAGCTATTTGAGCATATATACTTAAAATCAGAATAACTGGTAGTTTAATATTAGAACTTTACCTCTGTAATTCTAACATTCTGCTAGTGTAAATAATCTTACTAGAGGAATTGCTTCTCTCAATTGAGGAAATTTCATCGGTTGCTTTATGGATAACAATGTCAACTTTTTTCAGTTGAGATAGTATTGGGAGATCATATGTCAGTGGCAAAAATGTTAGCCCATTTTCGGTAGGTTTTAATGGAAATGCACCTCTCTGCAAATAAAAGATGATAGATTTATCTCTCAATACTATTTTAGTTAAGGGAAGTCAAAAATAAAAATTAAAAATAAAAGAAAAAATCTTACCTTTGCAAAATCTTCTTCTCGTGAAGGCTTCATAATATACCCCACAATCACGTTATCCTTACTTGACTGATTAAAAGCAAAGAAACTTTCTTGTAATAGATACTAACAAATTCTTTTTTGACATTTAATATGCTAAAACAAAGAACTTTAAAAATTATTTTATTTGTAGATGATACAAAAGGAAACTTATCAAAAGCGTTTATAAGTGATGAATACTAGTCATGAGATGTACACACATAAACACACATTTTTATAAAATTATGAAATCAAATGAGGACACAAAAAACACTGATGGGTCAACCCAACCCATTTTGATCCATTGGGACCATTACCCAATCTATTTCCCGCATCTTGTGACCTAAAAGATCAAATAATGAAGATTCATTCTTTACAAATACGTATCCACAGATTGCATGAACCTTTAAGAAAGATTAAAGCACCATAATGCACAGAAATTGTCATAAAAAATGTGTATATAGATGTTGTAGCTACCTGTTTATTCAACTCACAGATTGTTAAAGGCAGCTCTTCTAATTTCTCTACGAAAATCACAGTTGCATTCTTTCTCACTCCATCGGCATCACCATCAACATCTGACAGGTAGATCAATGGTCAAAGTCAAAGTTTTGAAAAGGAACACTTTCAAAAGTCAAAATGGGACAGTTATTTATATTGGGACGGAGGGAGTAATTATTAATGATTCAAAAACTTAAATCAAGTCAAGTGGGTCGAAAGTGGCATCCTAAATCAATTCAATCAACATTAGACCATCATTAAAAATAATACAACTTTCAATTAACATTTGACGAAACAACTTACATGAAATCTTTTTGACAAAAACTGTTTTGAGTTAACTAAACTCGTTTTGACCAGTTATCCAACCCACTCATTTTGCCACCTCTAGGTAAAAAGTATTAGCATATGGATATGTAAATAGAGTGTTGTTGATTAACAAGGTAAACACGTCAACATCACAATACTTAACAAATATCATAGAGGATCGACAACCGGCATTTATATTATGAGTTAATTAGAGGGATTTCAAATGATATCACAAAAAAATATAAATGTCTCCAACAAACTGACATTAATCGAAGTCTAGTTACTTACTCACAACAACATTCACCCATCCGAAACTATTTGATTTTGGAAAAATCCCTTCATACTTATTTGAAACCACGTGCAATATACTCCTGCCATTGTTCTGCCAAGCTCGAGAAACTGCATTTATAGTGTCATCGATACAAGATGGATTGTATACGAAATGCTTAAGTGAATATTCACAACTCAGCTTCTCGAGAAAGCTTGCCTGCAATAGATAATAATCGGTGTCCCCTAAGCTTGTTAACAACCAGACATAAGACATTATATACAAATTAAAAAACCGAGATATCATTCATATGCACAATATCCAAGAAATATCAAACTTAGCTTTGATTACTCTATACCAAGCTAAAATGTAGTAACATAATATTATGAATATTACCTTGACTTCTGAAAGACCAACTGCATAAGATAATCCCTGCAGATAAGGATAAATTACTGTTTAATGCGTTAGCTAACGGAAAATATGACATAGCAGTTTCGAGAAGAAAAAAAAAAAGATCCCCAAATTGTTTATTTAATTTTTTTTTTTTGTCGAACTCACTTCCTTTATATCATTTTTTATCTAACTCACTTCCTTTTTTGTTCGCCAGTTTAGAAAATATCTGCATTCATAGGCATGAGCTACATCTATTAACTGAAAGATCCAATTTTTTTATTTTCTTTTTAGTGAATTACACGAAATTAAATTAAAATAGATCGAAAGATACAGTTTTAACAACATTGTTAACTACGTATTAAAAATAAAATAAAATAAAAAAGTGAATTTACCGTGGGGATGTTGGAATAGCGAAGTTTTGTAAGTAACCAGTGAGCTCCAGGACGAAGTGACGTCGTTTCATTGGATTCCAATATTACTGAGCTGTCTACCAGAATACCTCCGACTTGATTACCGCCGGCCATCGGAATTTATTAACTAATGTAATTTAATTCAATTTAGAAAAATGTTGTTATTTATAAATTTCGTTGATTAACTTTTTATGTAATGATAATATTGAATTGAATGTGAATTGCAGCTGTTGCTGCCTACACTAGTGCCAATCGATGATCTCCATATAAGCTTTGATTCCATTCCTTAATAAACGCTTGGGACACTTTTCCCCTTTTATATGTTCGATACCTTTTGCACCGATCCTATTAAAAGTACACTAAAGATTTTGGTAAATGCACTTGTACGATAACAATTTGTACTATACAAATAATGATGACTTAGATGATGAATTTATTAAAAGTTTAATTAGAAATATCACTACCGAAAACAACCATAACAAAACTAAATACCACGAAAGTAGAATATGGAGAGTTAAAATGTAAACAATCATTCTCTTATTTTAAAATAAGACGAAGTCAATTCTCAACCCAGAGTTAAAATACTCGAGACTCAAGAGTAGAATAAAATTATTGCTTACATTATTATATTTATTTTAGATTTTAGATTTACTAATGTTTATGGGTACGTTTATATACTAACGAGTAACGGAACGGCCCGTGCATTGCTGCGGAAGCGTTTGGGTTGTGATTTTGTTAAGGAAACTAATTAATTCGGATAACATGTTAATGAAAGCGAACATAGACATTTTAGCAACATATCATAATTTGAATATTTTTTTGTTGACGGACACTTTTTGCATGACGACGGGAGTATCAAAATAACACAAAGTTTGTTTTTTTATCAATTCCAATTCCACCGAAATCTCACTGGATTCCGTGAGCCAAACGGGGTCTAAATGTAGAAGTGTAAAAGTATGAAAAGATTGTGTAAAAAATGTACAACGTTATAACACAAATTGTCATTATAGTTTTAGCCATTTCAAAAAATGTACAAAGTTATAACACAGTCATTATATTATATTATATTATACTTATAGCCATTTCCGACTTCAAATTTTAGTCGTTTCAAATGCAAGAATTGAATGAAATTTAATTCAAATGCCACTATACCAACCAAAAGAGGCATTATACTTTTAGCTATGAACGACTTAACCTATTTCACCGGTACCTTTTAGCTAGATTTCTTGATTTTAACCCATTTAGAGTACATAGTATAACACAAACAGCACGTTGATAAGTACTCCTATATGAATCAAAATTGTCAGATATCATTAATAAATTAGCAAACACCATGACCAACCACACCTACAGATAACTTCAGTAAATACTATTTTTACCTTTTGGCAAGCACATAAGTTTTCTCATATCAAGCTTTAGCATATGTATAGCAAAACCAAACAACTTCATTATGAATAACCAATCCTACTTTGTACAATGTTTAATCATGCAACAAACAATCGTCTGAAATAGACAATCTTCATATCCTGAATCCTGACCAAAAATTATCCGAATAAAAGATGAACTATACAAACATAAAAGACTAATAAAACTAGTTACACACTACATTAAACATGATGATGATGATGACGATGATGATGATGATGATGATGATAATGATCAATAGAATATATAACTCTTCATTGTGGAAGACTAATGAAAAACTGTCAAAATACAATTAGATGCTATAATTCCTTTTCTTTATACACAGTGCACAAGCATGTACCATTTGGGTGGGAGGTTTTCGACTGCAGAATTATGCCGTCGGTTCACAAGGCCGCGTGGCCCAAGCTGAACTCAGATCACGAAGGCGTTGGAAATACTCACCTAAAGAGATTAACCCCTGAGCAGACTGTCGGGTAGTTAGATAGCGTAGCGTCTGTTGTAAGGTTTCATGACGAACAAAATCCGCCTGCTAGTAATAAGCAACATGATTATTATCAAAAATGTATCTTGATGTTATTGTGCTGGTCAATGAGACTAAAGACATTAATAACTAATCAATTTTACATAAACATTGTTACATGTCTATGGGAAAGCACTAAACATGCCAAACTTAAGTACATACAGTGCAATTTCTGTAACTAGCATAGGCTTGCTTTGCGGTTGTAACAGATAAAGAATGTTCTCTCTAGGGAACTAAATGAATAACTTTTTGATTACATATGTCCACTTATAGGTGATGTAAATTCCATTACATGAACTGTGGTTGGCATAAAAGGATGACATAGTTGTGTGGCTGCTTTTTTTTTTTTTTTAAAAAAAAAAAGATAGCATATAACCTAAAAAATAGTAAGCAAGGTTGCAAAAATCACTACTTGAGGGTACTAGGTCAGGAATATTTAGGGAGTCCTCGGAAACTCGGGAGAACTCGGATGTTGACCAAGTTTGACTTCGACCGATTTTGAGCGATTTTGACCGCCAAGTTTAGACCGATTTTCCGATTAATCCCGACTTTGATCAAGTTTGACCGAGTACTCCTCGAGTTGCAAAAACCGAGTACTCGTCAAGTAATTCCGATTTCTGCTTTGTAAGCACTTTAAATAAAAAGTAAGTCACAGGTCATGTTTAGAAGAAGCACAAAAAGAAGTAAGCTGCATAATAAAGAAATAAAGCAAAAGTAGACAAACAAAAGATTGTTATTCAAGAAATAAAGCAAAAGTAGATAAACAAAAAGTTTGATCGTACATAACATATTACCTGTATAACAAGCCGTACTAGCTCTTCTAATTTTTCCATTGCATTATGCATCTCGTAACGACCTCCACCCAACGCTTGACTACACGCCACAGCCTCCGACAAAGTTTGCTGAAGTTTTTCCATTCCTTGTGACAACGAGTCTTCTGCTTGTTGACATGCTTGAGTTAGGTTATACAGATCATGTGATTGTTGGTCCAACAAGTTATATTGAAGCTGAGGTACAAGAACCTGCAGAAAAGTCAAAAAGTCAAACATCAGTGTTTAGCTATTTTTACAGGAATCTTACTTTTTGTCACTGCTGTCCCTACTAAAAAGATTCATTTGGTCATCGAACAATCAGAATTAACAAAGGTAATGTCTAATAGACTAGCACTCATGATAGGTACAAGTGGACATGCAACCGAAATAGAACTATGCTTACAACAGTTGGTTTTAGTTTTAATGGAAGTGGGAAAAACTTTATTGATTGATGGAATAAGCACTAACCGACCCACTGACAACAAAATAATGCAGGAGTCACGAAACCTAAGGAGATTCAACGCATACTGTAAAAAGATTATATTCACCCAATCAAGGTTGCAAAAAATCGCTACTACAGGATTACTCGATCAGGACCTTTTAGGGAGTACACGGATGTTGACCAAGTTTGACTTTGACTTATTTTGACCGATTTCCGAGCAATCCCGAGTTTTGGCCGAAATTTTTCCGGTTATCCGAGTTTTGACCAAGTTTGACCGAGTACTTGCCTAGTTGCAAAAACCGATTACTCGCCGAGTAATTTCGAGTTTTGCAACACTGCACCCAGTTAACATTTATTATTGAATTTCTTGTAACCAAAAGGAAGTCTTTTTAAGTCAAAAACCTTGAGAAGATCTGACGGTCGAAAGCCACCGATCCACAAGAAAAGGCGTTCAGTTGATGTTTTCCAAACACCTGATATGAGATAAAAGACGTCGGCCTTTGCTGCAGCTGCTTTGATGTTGAAGAGAATGGCATAGTGGTTCATGTTGTCCGTAATAAGCTTATCGATCTCCTCATCAGATAATGAAGAATGTAATGCTGCCTTTAAAGCGTTTGTTTTTTTATCTTGTTCTTCGACCCACTGCTCATACTCTATCTCGAATGCAGCAATTCCTGCAAGTGTAACTAAGATTCCTTTAGTTCCAACAACTTGATAAAAGATATTTATAGTAACTGAAGCTAAAAAACAAGAAAATAAAAGGATAAATGTATAAATGCCAACTTCAACAAGTTTGTAGCATTGAAACGTTTAAATTAGTGATGATTAGGATGACATATACCTGACTTTGCAGGTTTAGGAAAACGAAGGTGACTAGCATTGACTCCACCACTCATTAAAGCACACTGCAGACATGAACATTGGCTAAATAAATAGTATCATCAACAAAAATAAGATACTGAAAATTTATTATTTACTTACTTGTGCCCTAGTTTGTTCAAGTTCTTGTTCGAGATGATGCAGCTTCAAACGACTTGCTTCCAACTGCTGAACATAGGCCTAAAAGGCAAGATCCAAGGTTCACAAATAGGGTTGTTAGAATGAATAACTTTTATCCCGTGTTGATTGGCATTCTAAGGTTTATTTAGTTTTATCTTCGAAAATCATATTTATGTGACAGAATATATGTTTAGAGATTTATTTTATCAGTCAAGTTGAAAAAAATGGTCAACGTGAAAGCTTTATCAGCATTTTGGAAGAAATTAAAATTAAAAGTTCAGAAGCTAAAATAGAATGCAGTTTTGAGAATACTAGATTGAGAAGGCAATTGATTTCTATTTCAATATCCTTACCTTTTTCCGTAAACGACTTTTACGAGCTGCTTCGCGATTTTGTGCAAGACGCCTTAGAACCTGTAAAAGTAAATGGAAAGCTTGATTAATTGGTAACCAAATTAGCATAATAAAATCACATGAAATAAGATTATGATGCATTGTCATCAATCCAACAGTCTAGTAACTGCCAGGTCATCAGAAAATAATATGGTAATACGCAACCAACCTTACACCCAGAGATACACATTCGGTTGACATAACAATCACATAAGAATAAAAATGGTGATAAATATAAAACACTATTAACTACAGATATAAACAGAAAAGATACACTGTTTGCAGAGTAGCAATATCTTGTACCTTATTGACCGGTTTTGTTGCTTCTTGATCATACTGATTGAATGGTATATTTGTCGTGTGTGAAGTATCCTCCGACTAAAACGCAGCATACCGTACATAGTAAGTTTAGAAAAACGGTCAACGCTTACAAACAAAATGAGGATTTTTATCAAATGTCTACCTGGTTATCTAGCTTTGCATCCACCTCTAAAATCATCGTTGCAGCTGCATCCTGATAGAGGTTACCCTTAAAATCTCCCCACATGCTAAACGGATGCATCGTATCATATACATCCATCCTCTTCGAGTTGAGATACTGAGTGGATGAAGAATTCATATCGTATCACCAGGCGAACGTATATGCAACTCAGTGAGCTTAAACTTTAGCATAACGTCCGCACCAATAAAACAAAAATAGAAAACCTGAAAGCATAATCAACAATACATCTTTCATTTATACTAAAGAGAATCATAACTTTATAAGTGCAATAAGAAAAACAAAATAAAATAAAAAAAAAAAAAAAAAAAAGGAGGCACTACATATCAAACAGAATTCAAAAATTAGGTATTCATAAACTTTTTGTGATTAATGCAAAATCACATAATACAAAAACGAATTTGTTTAAATCTGTTGACTTAGCTTAGAACATACAACATATTCATATTCTTATTTATTATTTATTATGATTATGATAATATAATATATACAATACAAATACATCATAAATATTGATATGTTGTTCTTCAAATATAAATCAGCTAGAAGTCAAACTTTTCATCAGCTATCTGAAACAAGTCAGTCAGTATTCAAATAAAACTATCAAATTCTTATTGAAATTTTATTATATATATCAAAATGAAATTATTGCACTAAAATAATAAGTAAAACATATTAAAATCATCATAAATAAGCATGAATAGATAGTAATAAGTGTACCAAAACATCAAATTAAACAAATTCAAACACAAAAAACAGATTTGAACAAACCTGTATTGAGTATATGAAGATATTTGAACTGTGAGCTGAAGCGATAAAATAATTACGAAGCTGAAATGAATCTATTGAACAAAAACCTAAGTTGCGTCTATTGATTGACGAGATTAGAAGAATCGAATTCTAAGACCACAGCTCCTTCTGAAAAAACTAGTTTAATATACACACACTCATAGTTAGAGATACATTCTATGTGTGTTTATATTTGTTTATTTAATTTACTTTTATTTTTATTTTTATTTTTGTTTTTATTGCATAAATAAATTATTACTCTTATATTTTTATTTTATTGTGTCTGTCTGTAACAGATATTTTAATTTTACTAATCCGTCCCTTCGAATGAAAATGGTACCACATGATGTCACGAACTCATATAATAAATTTTATTATTTAAATAAAAAATAGGTTTTTTTTTTCTTTTTTCTTTTTTTTGACAGCGATTAGGATCAATTGAGGGGACTAAATCGCCCGTTGCGATCATCTCCCGTTTTGACTATGCCGATGCAGCGATAATAACCTCACCCTCAGCGCTGCCCGGGAGGAAATCTTGAAACCGATCCAAGGGCACGACCAAGTAAAACCCCCTCCCCTTTACCCCCAAACGATATGAGAAATGTGTCATTGGTGGATACTTCATGGTAGGGATGAAATTGTGTTTTTAATATGTAGCTAACGGGGGTCGAACTCCTGACCTCCCCTAAAAGAGGCAGGCTACCAACCGCTGCTAATGAACTTCAAATTTTTCTAATATCAGAATTTGTATTTAATATACATATAAACATGATAACCATTCAATTGAACCAATAAGTATTAAGTGCAATAACACATCGAAGAGGATTACTCTAAATTAGCATGAGTGGCTACTTGACCCAGTCAATGAGGTATTACAGCGGAACCGTACTTTTGATCCAGGCTAAGCGAATTAACTTTCTTCAGTAATGTGTTTTGTACATAACGTAATACTTAGCTTCAATATGTATGTAGGTCCGGTGAGTTTTTGGGCATTTCTGTTTATAGCCATTCTATCTTATGATAGATTTGGCCCATGGATATTTGGGTATTCCATTGTAGCCTATACATTCCTTTCCTCTGTATACTTTATATATATATATATATATATATATATATATATATATATATATATATATATATATATATATATATATATATATATATATACACGTCTGCTCTTAAAAATATGAATTTATTAAATGCGTCTTAACGTATGCTCCAGTAGATAGTTAACAAAACTCTTAAAAAAGTTAAGATATTTAATCATTTTTTTCAAACTTTAATAATATGCATCACATTAATTCTTATTAACTATCCCACTAACCTTAATGTACTTTTTTACAAAAGTTTTTCTTAAGCTAGCCAGTTTGTCATAATAGTTATTATTAGAAAATTCATTAAATTAATTACAGGTTAAATTTAATTTTCTTATCATTGTTTACACTTAAAATACTATTCTTCACAACAACGCCAAGCACCCTCGATAGTTCACTCTTGCATTTAACTTCTCTCCTTCACATCATCATAACCCTTTCAGTATCACTTCACTAGACTCTTAATATCATTGACTATAATCTCCAACTTTTCACTATTTAAATACATTATATTTAAACAAAACATATATAACTCAAATCCTCATTTATAACTCTAATTATCGTGAACAAATATTGGTGTCAAATATAAATAAGAAAGTTCAGTATTAAAAAGGAATAATTATACTTTTACAATCAAAAACCGAGTTTATAAAATTTAATATACTAAGTTTAAATGTAACCCTTAGAGCTACGTTTAGCATTGTCCATAAATAAATTCAAGACATTAATTAGAAATACGAACACCAAGGGATAGCTTAGTGGTAGGAGGCTTGAAAATCTCTACTGGAGACTCAAGTTGAATCCCTATAAACTACAACTTTAAGGCTTTGTCATTCAAAATCAAGAAATGGAATACATATTCCGCATCTTCAAATTTGGGTGGCGGTTGTGGCAAAGATTTTTTTAGTGATTTGTGATAATAGGAATAAGCATTTGTTCTTCAACTTGGAAAGTTTTGATTGATCGTTGTGTTAAGCACCATAAACGTCTTGCTCATATCGCCGACTCTCGTTCTTCTTGTTGGGTTTTACAATTTTTTTTTGTTGGATTTCATAGTGGACATTGTCGGAGAGTAACTTGACAAATAACATACTATGAACCCGAACATTTCTGGCTTTTTCGGCTAAGACCATGTGATATCGGCTAAAAAGTCACGTTTTTACCCCCGATATTGAGTCCCAAAAGCATAAAGTTCAAAGCTTTGTCGGCAAAATAATCACTTTTTCGGTTAAACTTGTAGGCAAAGTAATTACAAAGACGATGCAAAAAGAATCAAGAGAAACGGAGCTAAAACGAAGATTCTAGAGCGAAAACGGTGAAAGACAAGAAATCAAGTTACGATCCAGGAAATCAAGGCTGACCAGCCTGGAAACGGCCTGCCATATAAGTGCCACCACACAGCCACCATACGGCCTGCCTTGCATACGGTCTGCCAAAAACGGGCTGCCATACGCCCTGCCATACGCCCTGCCAGGCGTATGCTGGCAAATTTCAAGTCTATTTAATGGGTCTTTGTCATTCATTTCAAGACACACCTCTCTTCACTCTCTCACTACAATACACTTTCTCCCACCAGAGCTTTCAAGGACTTCTCACCTCCGAGCGGGAAATTAAGTACCCGGAGGCGAACGCCGAAGATTGTAATAGGAGCGGGCTAGAGGTTGTCAGCACTTGTAATGGTCCAGATCTCGTCTGTAAACAGTGAACGCTCTCCTTAATTTAATAAAGTTATTATCTTGAGTTGATTTCATCTTACATGATTATCTATCTGTTACAATTGTTTATTATGTGTTGAATATTTTATCTGAAACTTATCATATTGTTATGCTGAAACCTTGACGGTTTAAAAGTTTAATTTACGGATCACCCTTTCCGCTTATTCACGTGGCTATAACCTAGTATTAGGACCTGATCAACCCTAGGATACGAGGTAAGTAGTTATGTGTGCTTAACGTCACCATAGGGATATAGTACCTACGTATGAATAACCATTTGTTCATCATAGAAGAGCTGCCCATTTAGATTGTGGTTAGAGTTAGCAATAGAGAGTTCAGTGAACACTAGCTTACTCAGAAGCATGATTCGCGTCAGAAGCAATGTTCTTGAGATATTGTAAGATGATCCGGGGTTGAATAAGTGATCGCAAAAGGAGAGACTTTTATCCCAATTAGCAGTACCTTAGGATATCTAAGATTGCAGATCTGTTAATGTTCAGGCATAGCATAGTGATTTAGTGGTAGGATATTGCTTTAGTTAGACCAACTAGGATTAAGAAAAGCTGAGACGTTCCTTTATTGGGTAAACCACTTTGTTCATGTACCTAGGATTCCATCCATAATGCATTGAATGCCATGGATTATTATTAGTAAGTATTTAGTTGGATTGTATGCTTGATTACCTTCAAAACGGCATATCATATGTGTGAATTGGTTTCCCGAAACTCAAAATGCGATTGATGAACTTGAAACTTTGAAAATGGACTTTTATTGTTCGCTTGATGAGATTTCGGCTATTGTAAATGATGTTATTGTTGGACCATAAGTGCTTAGTTGTATTCCTCGTCAAAATACCTTTCCAACGATATATGATAGGCATTATAAGTGTTTGCGGGTCAATTGTTGTGTTAGAATTGATTTTGGCTCGTGCATACTTGGGAAAAACAGAAACAGACCTGCACAGATGGTGGCGCGGCGCGCCCCATCCCCGCGCGGCGCGCAGATGTGCCTGGTCAGATTCTGACCTCCTCGTCCCATTTCACGTGAAATGTTTGATGACCTACGGACCTCCGATTCACATGAAACTTGTTTTAATACACTTGTATATGAATAATTAGCATAGAAAAATAGTCCGGGACCCGACCCGAACGTGTTGACTTTTTTCGTTGACTTTGACCGACCAAAGTTTGACTTTTTGTCAAACTTAACCAAATGATTTTGCAACCTTCCTAACTTGTTTATATACTTGTATCTTGCATGAAACTTGACAATTTGATTTCACATGCTAAATAATCGAGTCGTAACGAGCCATAGGACTAATTGAACATCTTTGACCTATCGTGTTTACCGTTATTGATACGACCTATTTGTTTAGGTCAAGACTAGCACTATCCTTCGCACACGTTATTTTGTGAAGTACTTTTCGCACGTGCACTCAAGGTGAGATCATAGTCCCACTTTTACTCTTTTTGAACTTACATTTGGGATGAGAAAACATAAACATTTCTTTTACTAAGTGAACACAAGTACAGGAAAACAAACATTCTACATACGAGTTTAGAACAAAATCCTCAATTCGATTATCATTAGTTACACTTGCCGGGTGTAAGCGAGAACTTATGTTGTATGGATCCATATGGGTTTGACAAACCCTCATTCAAACGGTTCGCTACCGTTTACGAATGAAATATATTTTCGAGAAACAGTGTATGTTCTAGCACTAAGTGATGGGGTTCAACGGAAGGAAACGTTAAGCATTGATAATTGGGTGCTCGTGAAACAAACTTTTGGAATGTATTACTATTATTTCATTGATGCAAATCTTGTGGTTCACTTGTACTTACTTACTTAAACCTATGATTTCACCAACGTTTTCGTTGACAGATTTCTATGTTTTTCTCAGGTCCTTGAACGATACATGATACATGCTTCCGCTCATTATTTTGATACTTGCATTGGATGTCGAGTATACATGCATACATGGAGCGTCTTTTGGATACTTTTAAATTGTGTCGCATAAGTTTCATTTGTACTTAAAACTTTGTATCGTAACTTGTAGTGGAACTATCCTTGTAAAACTTGAACAACCTTTACATTTGAAATGAATGCGACATATCTTTTGGTCAAACGTTGTTTTAAAGACTTATGACCACGTAACGGGACCTAAGTAGACGGCGCCGTCAATGACGATTTGGTCGGGTCGCTACATGGTAGACTCCAATCAAGTAATCAAAGAGTGCGGAAGCATGTAACAAATAGCCATGTGAAAACCTGAGAAAACATAGAAGAATCTGTCAACGCAAAAACGTTGGTGAAATCATAGGTTTGAGTAAGTGAGTAAAAGTAAAGTAAGTCGAACCACAAGATTTGCAAAGTTGAATAATAGTACATTCTAAAAGTTAATATTCACGAGCACCCAATTATCAAAGCTTAACATTCCGTCCGTTGTATACCCCATCCATAGTGCTAGAACAAACACTGATTCTCGAAAATATATTTCATCCGTAGACGGTAGCGAACCGTCAAAGATGAGGGTTGTCAAACCCATATGGCCATATAACATAAGTTCTCGCTTACACCATCTGATGTAACTAATGATAATCGGATTGAGGATTTTCGTTCTAAACTCGTATGTAGAATGTTTGTTTTCCCGTTCTTGTGTTCACTTAGTTCAAAAGAATCGTTTATGTTTTCTCATCCCAAAAGTAAGTTCAAAAGAGTAAAAAGTGGGACTATGATCTCACCTCGAGTGCACGAGTATAAAAGTACTTCGCAAAGTAAACGTGTGCATGAAAGTTGCTTAGCCTTGACCTAAACAAGTAAGTTATATCAATTAATCGGTTACGACACAAGGTCGGGTGGAATGTGTTCAATTAGTCCTATGGCTCGTTACGACTCGATTAATATAGCATGTGAATCAATTTGTCAAGTTTCATGCACGATACAAGTAGTTAAGTATGTTAGAACGATTGTATAATCGTTTGGTTAAGTTTGACTAAAAGTCAAACTTGGTCAAAGTCAAAGTCAACGGGGTCGGGTCGGGTGTCCGACAATTTTCTCATGATGAGAAGTCATATACGAGCATAATAGTCAAGTTTCATGGTAAACGGGGTTATAGTAAAGCGGGAAACATTTTTGTGACATGAAAAACAAAGACAAAATGAGCTGGGCAGATGCGCGGCGCGCTATGGGTTGCGCGGCGCGCACCCAAGTGTAAATCCTGGTCAGAACTTAACCACGAAGGCAAACATCTGGGATTTCTAATTCTGCGCGGCGCGCGGGTATATGCGCGGCGCGCAATACCTGGGAAACATGCAGTTTGCAGAAAAATGGTCCAAGTCACGAACCAAAATACAATTTAACACATCTCATGCACCGAAAACACTTAGAACATGTATCTTATACCATCGGAAAGGTATTTTGACAAGGAAAACATCTAAATGCATTTCATCAATCAAACTTCCACTTACAACAACCAAAAACCGCAATTAAACATTCATAATCAAAGTTCAAGTTCCAAAAACGCATTTTATGATTCGGGCAACCAATTTACATGTATGTTATGCCGTTTCGAAGGTAATCAAACACACATTGCAACAAAACACTTAACAACAATATCTCATAGCATTTGACGCATCAAAAGTTCATGTAAAGCTTATCAAACCCTAATCCAAGTTCACAAAATCACCAATCATGTTCTTGGAGTTTCCTTAATCAACCTATACATCAAAACGAAGCTAATGATACTAGTAACACTTTTAAAACATGCACTTTAACAATCTAACAACATTTGATCATCCAAAATCAAGGATTTAGCAAGTAATTTTCATATTGAACTAGTTACACCAAAAACAACGAATCGAGCATACAAATTACATACACGACATCACAATGAGCCATAGACACTAATTAACAACTTTATAACTCAAAAATCTCAAGAACACATAAAATTAGTGATTTTAGAAAGTTACCCAAATGAGATGAAGTTGGTATCAAATCGAAGAGGATGAAGAGAGGATTCCAAATATGTATTTTGTTTTGATGTTTGCTTCTCCAATCGGATTTAGATGATGATTTTATGTTTGAGGGTTTTGAGTTCAAAAATGGGAAGTAGAGAGAAAGAGGAGGATGAAGGTGGGAGGTGGAGATGAAATGAATGGATGTGGTAAGTGGGTTGACTAGTTGACCTAGTCAACTAGTTTGCCCATTTGGCAATCTCGGTCCCTCGAGTTTCAAAGCGGTTGCGGGAATTAACCCAACGAATATTTTAAAAACGTTCGAGTAACGGATGACTTTATAATTAAATAACGAGGATATTATGAACGTTAGTTAACGAAAGATGCCAAATTAAATGACGAAAGATATTATTAAAAAAAAAGACGGTGTTAAAATAAATTTAACGGAAAAACGCGGGATGTTACATTATCCACACCTCAAAAGAAATTTCGTCCCGAAATTTAGTTGAAAGTAGTAGTCGTTGAATCTTCCTCGAGATCTTGTGTTGCCAATTCTACGAATGAGGGAGAAGTACGTCCTAGGGTAATTCAACGAACTTGACGGTCGGGATCATATGTTGTTTACGGTTTGGTTTCATGATTCATGGTTTCAACCGGTCCCCCCAGGAAGTGAAGTGTACCATCGATAGTAAGCTCATCGAAAGGAATAACAAGTTCTTGTTGGCAAGACACGTCCTTAGGTTTTATATAGAATGTAGAATGACGGGGGCTCAAATGAGTCGGAAAATAAATCTAAACGGTTAGCAACGGGTCCAAAACACCCCAAGAATTCAAAAGGATTAAAATATCGCGGATTTAGCTTTCTACGTTTTCCGAAACGGATTACACCTCCTCAAGGTGCGACTTTTAAAGTGACGCAGTTACCCACTTGGAATTCGAGAGGTTCACGTCTAACATCGGCATAGTTCTTTTGGCGACTACGATCCGCCTTGAGCCTTTCTTGGAATTGAAAAAAATTTTTCCGGTTGTTTCATGAATGATTTCGGGTCCGGTGGTTCGCTTGTCACCTACTTCGGTTCAACAAATTAAGAAAACGACGATTACGGCTATACGGGTCCTCGAAAAGTGTGACGTTAAGACTTGAATGATAACCATCGTTGTAAGAGAATTTGGTTAAAGGCAAAAACTTTTCTCAAGTAAATTTGAAGTTGATAACACAAATTCGTATTACGGTTTCCAAGGTTTGAATCGTATGTTTGCTCGGTCCGTCGGGTTTTGGATGGTACGCGGTACTCATGTCTAAACGTGGTCCCGAGACTTTTTGTGAGGCACTCCAAAATCTAGAAGTGAAACGAGGATCTCGGTCCGAAACGGAGTACATTCCGTAAGGTATATTTGAACAAGTTTGTTAGGACAAGTTTCTCAAGAAAATTTGCGTCGCGAAAGATTTATCAGTTTCCAAAAACGTTCGTCGGGGCAAGTTCTCATCGGTTTCTGGAAAAAAAACGTTCGTCGGGACTATTCACCCTCGAGGTGAATACTAGTATAACGTGGAGAGTCTCTCCCTCCATTGAGAGTTTAGAGTAAAGATTTCCTGAACCGGAAGTACGAGTGTGATGAGAGAGAAGTTTCCGCCTCGGTGCGAGCATAACGAGTAAATCGTAATTAGTCAATAAGACTGTGCGAGGACGAGATAGTATACATGTGTAACATACGGTTGAAGTCGAGAGGAATCGGTAATTCATTCGGAAGCATAAGTATAGTTCGACAAAAGTCGAAGGGGTGTCCCGGTATGGTTGTTATCAATATTCTCGGAGTTTTCGGATGTCCAAACATGAAAAGATGAAGTCATGTACATGGCACATGGTGGTGTTTAGGTTGATCGAGTCTAACCACCATCACGCGTCACTAGAACTTTGGTATGTCTTACCGTAATATAACCACGTTGATCGAGTGTCGTTATATTACGCTAACTCATACCTCCATCCCCACATCACTCTATAGATTCAAGTTCGTGTAATCGCGAAGTTTAAAATAAACAAAGTGTAACGACGTCTCTAACGTGACTCGTATTGAATCGAAAGAATTAGTGCAACTATAAAGAAGCGTTCCCCGAGGGAAGTGTATAAATGATTGTTCACGTCAATGTGGTTCGAGTCAGACAATAAGGTATTCAGGTATGAAAAGAGTAACGAGTCATGATAACGAGTAGCACGCAACCGTAGTGATAAATGTTGATGACGATACTCACCTAGAGTAGTGATGGTAGTAACACCAAAAAGTAGATAGTAAGAAACACCAGTGGGAAACCGATAGTAAGTTGAAACGGTGGCAAATAACAATCCGAGAGACAGAGTTCCCGAACAAGTGTGACTAATGAAGTCGTCGTCATCCATACGTGTATGAATCATGAATTTACGTGTGTTACCAAAAAGTGGCGGAATACGAGTTCGTATGATGAAGGTTGGGTACCATTAAAAAGTTTGCCTAAGAATGATTCAAGTATAATGCACAAGTAGTCAAGTAAGTGCTATCTATAGCAAATGTATGTCAGAATGCAAATGCTAACTATCCGGTTGTAGTCTAGACTCACTAATGCGTCCTAACGACTCTGTTAGACACACTAATGCACGTCCTAGTTCCCTACAACCAACGCTCTGATACCACTTGTAACGACCCGACCAAAACCGTTATTGACGGCGTCGTTAACTTAGGTCCCGTTGCGTGGTCGTAGTCCCTATATGAGACTCGTTTGACCAAAATTATGTCGCGTTCATTTGAAAGGTACAAAGTTTAGTTTAACAAACGGATCGACAATAAGTTTAAGTTTACAAAGTTATAAAGTATGAATGAAATAACTTGCGACATAATTAGTTTGAAACCACAGTTGCTATAAATAGCGTAAGTAAGTAGACAAAAGTTTGAATCCAAAAATGCTATCCCTAGCGTATGCATGCATGGTAGACTCCAATCAAGTAATCAAAGAGTGCGGAAGCATGTAACAAATAGCCATGTGAAAACCTGAGAAAACATAGAAGAATCTGTCAACGCAAAAACGTTGGTGAAATCATAGGTTTGAGTAAGTGAGTAAAAGTAAAGTAAGTCGAACCACAAGATTTGCAAAGTTGAATAATAGTACATTCTAAAAGTTAATATTCACGAGCACCCAATTATCAAAGCTTAACATTCCGTCCGTTGTATACCCCATCCATAGTGCTAGAACAAACACTGATTCTCGAAAATATATTTCATCCGTAGACGGTAGCGAACCGTCAAAGATGAGGGTTGTCAAACCCATATGGCCATATAACATAAGTTCTCGCTTACACCATCTGATGTAACTAATGATAATCGGATTGAGGATTTTCGTTCTAAACTCGTATGTAGAATGTTTGTTTTCCCGTTCTTGTGTTCACTTAGTTCAAAAGAATCGTTTATGTTTTCTCATCCCAAAAGTAAGTTCAAAAGAGTAAAAAGTGGGACTATGATCTCACCTCGAGTGCACGAGTATAAAAGTACTTCGCAAAGTAAACGTGTGCATGAAAGTTGCTTAGCCTTGACCTAAACAAGTAAGTTATATCAATTAACCGGTTACGACACAAGGTCGGGTGGAATGTGTTCAATTAGTCCTATGGCTCGTTACGACTCGATTAATATAGCATGTGAATCAATTTGTCAAGTTTCATGCACGATACAAGTAGTTAAGTATGTTAGAACGATTGTATAATCGTTTGGTTAAGTTTGACTAAAAGTCAAACTTGGTCAAAGTCAAAGTCAACGGGGTCGGGTCGGGTGTCCGACAATTTTCTCATGATGAGAAGTCATATACGAGCATAATAGTCAAGTTTCATGGTAAACGGGGTTATAGTAAAGCGGGAAACATTTTTGTGACATGAAAAACAAAGACAAAATGAGCTGGGCAGATGCGCGCGCGCTATGGGTTGCGCGGCGCGCACCCAAGTGTAAATCCTGGTCAGAACTTAACCACGAAGGCAAACATCTGGGATTTCTAATTCTGCGCGGCCCGCGGGTATATGCGCGGCGCGCAATACCTGGGAAACATGCAGTTTGCAGAAAAATGGTCCAAGTCACGAACCAAAATACAATTTAACACATCTCATGCACCGAAAACACTTAGAACATGTATCTTATACCATCGGAAAGGTATTTTGACAAGGAAAACATCTAAATGCATTTCATCAATCAAACTTCCACTTACAACAACCAAAAACCGCAATTAAACATTCATAATCAAAGTTCAAGTTCCAAAAACGCATTTTATGATTCGGGCAACCAATTTACATGTATGTTATGCCGTTTCGAAGGTAATCAAACACACATTGCAACAAAACACTTAACAACAATATCTCATAGCATTTGACGCATCAAAAGTTCATGTAAAGCTTATCAAACCCTAATCCAAGTTCACAAAATCACCAATCATGTTCTTGGAGTTTCCTTAATCAACCTATACATCAAAACGAAGCTAATGATACTAGTAACACTTTTAAAACATGCACTTTAACAATCTAACAACATTTGATCATCCAAAATCAAGGATTTAGCAAGTAATTTTCATATTGAACTAGTTACACCAAAAACAACGAATCGAGCATACAAATTACATACACGACATCACAATGAGCCATAGACACTAATTAACAACTTTATAACTCAAAAATCTCAAGAACACATAAAATTAGTGATTTTAGAAAGTTACCCAAATGAGATGAAGTTGGTATCAAATCGAAGAGGATGAAGAGAGGATTCCAAATATGTATTTTGTTTTGATGTTTGCTTCTCCAATCGGATTTAGATGATGATTTTATGTTTGAGGGTTTTGAGTTCAAAAATGGGAAGTAGAGAGAAAGAGGAGGATGAAGGTGGGAGGTGGAGATGAAATGAATGGATGTGGTAAGTGGGTTGACTAGTTGACCTAGTCAACTAGTTTGCCCATTTGGCAATCTCGGTCCCTCGAGTTTCAAAGCGGTTGCGGGAATTAACCCAACGAATATTTTAAAAACGTTCGAGTAAAGGATGACTTTATAATTAAATAACGAGGATATTATGAACGTTAGTTAACGAAAGATGCCAAATTAAATGACGAAAGATATTATTAAAAAAAAAGACGGTGTTAAAATAAATTTAACGGAAAAACGCGGGATGTTACAGGTGAGTTATAGCTTGGAACCCCAGCTAAATATAAATGATAAAACAACCCACTACTTGCCCTCGTGGTAGCTGATTCTGACGTGCCGCGGCCTAACGACACCGCGAAAATAAAACCGTCCGTTTCGGCCATATCACGAGAGTAAGTAGAGTTTTTGGCGCTGCTGCCGGGGAGCTTATTTTCTGTCTGTTAAGGTAATCGCTGATTCTATCAAGATATCCGAGATTCTTGAGTGGTGTCTAAGAAAGACAATTATACACGGACTTAGTTATTGGATTTTTCGAACAGTCTCCAATTATATTGGAACCAAAAGGATCCTGCCTCTCCGTTGTCTGCCTGGCCACTTGTTTCAAAAGATAAATTAACAAGAATCACACATGCTTAACGAGCAGAGAGTTTGTCGGTATAGGATATAAAGTCGCCATTATAATAAACCCTTTTCAAATTATAAAAACAAAATATTAATTATGGTTTTAATTTCTGTAGTTTCCAGTTCAAACTTAACTGACTACGAAGAAAGTGCGAATGGCAGTTGCTCTCCCACAACTTCGAAAACCGGCGAAGTTTTCCTTTATAAACCTAAAACAAATCTAAACCCTGACGAATCTCATCAAGACTTAGTTCTTGATTCTTGTGGTCCAAGAAGCCGGATAATATCATCTGACTTGGAGATTTCATTGCTTTTGGACAAGTTTTACTCAAATACACCAGGATTCGACCCTCTTCACGATCCAAAAGGGAGGCTCAGTCTTAACGAACTCCTGATTATGGAAGATGAGATAAGGGAAGAATATCCAACTATTTTCAACTATCCAGACTTGTTCGAATTTAATCCTAAAGAGATACAGAACCCTGATAAAACAAAAGCTCCGTTTATTGGAAATCTGTTAAATCCTAGCAGAAGGTTAGACGTCTATAGAGAATTCGTTAGGCACCTCTATTCCTCAGACTTCCCATTTTCAACATTTCAAATCAATCTGTTAAAAGAGCTGCGTTCTCAGACTCGTTCTCTTCACAAACTGTTAAAAGAATGTGGGGATGACCTTTTCGTCAAGTACCGGGATGCAGAAATTAATTTCAAGTTCGATTTAGAGTTATTCGTCGCTTTTCTCCCTCACTTCACTAATAAGGAAATTTCTCCAATTCACACAAACCGTTATGTCTCGGCAATGATCTCTGAATTAGAATTTTGGATAGAAAACAAGAAACCAAACCCTATTTCAACTTACGAAAACCGAGATTTCTTTTACTTTGATCCAGCATCATTTCTCATCAAAAGATTAATTGAAGCTTTTCCGGATTCTACCGAGGAAAGAATACATCAGAATTTTTCGCAAAAAGAAAGGAAGTATATTCGGAACTCGCGCAAATCCTCACTATGTCAAAATTTCCATTTACAACTCCGCAAAGAAAGATCATTCGAGAAATATCTTCAAACTTTAAATTTACTATCGGTGATCCTGACTGCGCGGAAGATCTTTTATTTCAAGACACAGTGGCAAAACTTCTTTTTGAACTAAATTATAGAGATACTGGGCCAAGGGACGGAATTTCAAACACTAAGAAAGTTAAAAGGGCTTTGGTTAAACTTATGGACGATATCTGAGATTTACAGAAGCACGAGCGTAAATGTTAAGTGATTTCGAAATATTCTCAATACACTCCGCTGATTTACTCTGGATGGTCAAAGAAGCTTTAAACTTGTCTTTCTTTCCGCGTCATTTCTGGAATTTAGTTGTTGAACCTGTGTAATTTGTGTTTTTAATAAAAATAAAATATTTTAATTTTTAGTTGTCTTTTCTTATTCTAATTAGTAATACATCTTAGAAAATCTAAAAATAATATAAAAATAACCGGATCAAAATCCGAGGTTTTATTTTATTTATCTTCTCTTAAAACCCTTTAAATTTTAAAATGATAAAAATTTAAAAATTGTGCAAGTCGGGTCGGGGAAATAAGCCCGCGAGCCACTTCTTTTTTCCTTTCTTCTTTCCTTTCTTCCCCTTTTCTCTTTTATTTTTGTTTGCTTCTTCTTCCCTCTGTCCCCTTCACCGTCGCACACCACCACAACCCCAAAACCCTCAAAAATCAACCAAATCCAACGAATCAAAGCTCGAAACTTGTTCTCTCTAGCCTCCTAAACACGATTCTACTATCAATTTCGAACAAAAGGTAATCTTTCTTGATGAAAACTCGAATTTTCTCCTAGGGTCAAATTTTGACTTTTTAGAAAAAACTTTATTTTTGATTCAATTTTGGATTCCTTTATGCTTAGATAGATAATGTGATTACTTTGTGTTAGTTTTTAGGCTTGATTGAGATATTTTGGATAGTTTTTGGCTTTAGACTAGTTAGTTGAGATTTTAGGGTGAAATTTGGTGAAATTCTTAGAAATTTGATGTTTTGCTAGTGATAAGGCTAAAAAGGAACATATATTTCATAGCAATATCCCTCCTAAATAATAGATTTTCATATGTAATTGTATTATATTTTCATTGTAATTGTTTAAATAAATAAGTGCGAAGACAAAAGGCGAAAACGAAGATTTGAAGACACAAACGTCCAAAAAGCTCAAATGTTCAAGATACAATTCAAAAGGTTCAATTTATTGATGAAAAACGTCTAAAAATGACAAGAGTACAAGTTACAAAACGCAAAGTACAAGATATTAAATTGTACGCAAGGACGTTCGAAAATCCGGAACCGGGAGATGAGTCAACTATCAACGCCCGACGCAACGGACCAAAAATTACAAGTCAACTATGCACAAGAATATAATATAATATTTAAATAATTATATAAATTATTTATATATTATATATATTTAAAAATTATGTCGACAAGCTATGAGACAAATGATCCTGAGCTGGATTTTCAAACTCCGCGACTCGCGGAGTTTGAAAGCTAAAAACTCCACGACTCGCGGAGCTGTCAGAAATCAAAACTCCTATAAAAGGTCACGAATTCTGCGAGTAAAAATAACATAATAATAATAATACTCCCTAGCATAATATAAATAAAATATAATATATATATATATATATATATATATATATATATATATAATATAGATTAGTGTTATATTAGATTAGTTCGGGTTATGTAAAGGTTATTTTACGGGTTTTAAAGTCGGAGCTCTGTCCGTGTAACACTACGCGATAAATAATCAATGTAAGTTATGTTCTCCTTTTTAAATTAATGTCTCGTAGCTATGTTATTATTATGCTTATTTAATCCGAAGTAATCATGATGTTGGGTTAATTACTAAAATTGGGTAATTGGGCTTTGTACCATAATTGGGGTTTGGACAAAAGAACGACACTTGTGGAAATTAGACTATGGGCTATTAATGGGCTTTATATTTGTTTAACTAAATGATAGTTTGTTAATGTTAATATAAAGATTTACAATTGGGCGTCCCTATAAATTACCATATACACTCGATCGGACACGATGGGGGGGTATTTATATGTACGAATAATCGTTCATTTAACCGGACACGGGAATGGATTAATAGCCACTAGAATAATTAAAATAGGGGTGAAATTATGTACAAGGATACTTGGTATAATTGATAACAAAATATTAAAACCTTGGGTTACATTCAGTCGACATCCTAGTGTAATTATTAAACAAAGTATTAAAATCTTGTTACAGTTTAAGTCCACAATTAGTTGGAATATTTAACTTCGGGTATAAGGATAATTTGACGAGGATACTCGCACTTTATATTTATGACTGATGGACTGTTATGGACAAAAACCAGACGGACATATTAAATAATCCAGGACAAAGGACAATTAACCCATGGGCATAAAACTAAAATCAACACGTCAAACATCATGATTACGGAAGTTTAAATAAGCATAATTCTTTTATTTCATATTTAATTTCCTTTATTTTATATTTAATTGCACTTCTAATTATCGCATTTTTATTGTTATTGTATTTAATTGCACTTTTAATTATCGTACTTTTTAATTATCGCAAGTTTAATTTATCGCACTTTTATTATTCGCAATTTCATTATCGTTATTTACTTTACACTTTAAATTAAGTCTTGTATTTATTTATTATTTTACATTTAGTTTTAACTGCGACTAAAGTTTTAAATTCGACAAACCGGTCATTAAACGGTAAACCCCCTTTTATATATTATTATATATAATTATATATATTTTGTACAAATATAGTTGTTTAAAAATATAGTGTGCAATAAGCCCGCTCCCTGTGGAACGAACCGGACTTACTAAAAATTATACTACTCTACGATTAGGTACACTGCCTATAGTGTTGTAGCAAGGTTTAGGTATATCCCATTTGTAAATAAATAATTAAAACTTGTGTAATTTTTAATAGTATTTCTTGTAAAATTAATAGTATTTTATATACACCTCGCACGACATCAAGTTTTTGGCGCCGCTGCCGGGGAACTTGGCGAAACGCTATATTTTTAATATATATTTGTATAAATATATTTTTAGAAAAGCAATATTAAAAAAAAAAACACGTCGAATTAAAAACTGTACCAGAGTTGAATTTTGGAACCCCGCGACTCGCGGGGTTTGCTGCTTGAAATACCGCGACTCGCGGAGACACTCTGACACACGTGACAGAACCCTAATTTCACATTAATTACGGATTTTATTATTATTATTATTAATAAACCCTAATTAGTTTAATTATTATAATTAGTTTAAGTTTTTTTAATTAAATTGTATTTTAAATTTTAATTAGTTTTATTATATGTAAAATTAATAGTTTTAATAAATAAATAATATAAAAATAATATATTTATAAAAATTATACTTTTTACAACTTTTTGTATATTTTTATATTTTGTCCCTTTTTAATCGTTTTAGCGTAATATTTGTATTTTTAGCTCATATTTAGTTTTAAACTTAGTTTTTTCCATAGTTATTTTTACTTCTAGATTTTTAGGCTTTGCCGTAAAATCCCTTAAGTGCTTTTTCTTTAGACTAAGATTTAGGTGCTTTAGAATTTTGCGACGCCGTTTTTATATTTTAGTACCTTTTTAAGTTATTACCATTTGGGATATAGTTTTTCTTTTAAGCTTTAATATTTTTAGACGCAACTTTTAATTCTTAGTTTTTAATTCCTTTTTAAGTTACGACGCGCTATTTTCTTATTTTTATTTTTCGACGTTTTTCGACGCGCATTCTTTTTCTTTCTTATTTCTCGACGCTTTAGTTTTTAGGACTTAGAAATTTTCTCTATTTCTTATCTAATATCTCAAACAGAAAGAAAAATTATTTAAGTGGTTAAATTAATGGACGTTGACAATTTTCTGCTTCGTAGTAATAGTTGGATTTGTTAGTGGCTGAGTTGTGAGCTTCCGATTTAAAGGGTTCTGGCTCCCTGCTGCATCTTTTGGCTATTCGAAACGTGGGCAAAAGCAGAAAAGTCTATTAATTGGACAACTTATATAAGTTTTTCTATTTTTATAACTAATAGGATAATTAGTAAATGCACCACATTGTAGCTAAAATTTGGCCATCGCAATAAAATGGAAAATTTTGAAAACAAGGCTATGGAAACTCTTTTTGATATCCAAAATCAATTAAATCAATACTCTCAAACGAGTGTTGATGACAATTCGTTCGGTTAATCTTGGATCACGAATGACGAAACAATAACTGGTTGTGAAATCTGTGGAGATTATCACTCAACATGGGAATGTTATTATTACGTTCCTATGAAAAATTACGCACCCACAGAACCTGAATGGAATGATTATGAAGAATACAATTCAAATTGGGATTATTCCCAAGAATATATCCAAACTCAACAACCAGTAGACGAGGAAAATTACGTTTCTGAAAATTTATTAGACAATATGAAAATCAAACTCGAAGAACTCAATGCTCAAAATGAACAAATGAGAGAGTTTGTAAACCGGCAAGCTGAAACTCTATCAGACTACACACCTGTTGATCTGAGGAGTCGTGTGCAAGAAAATCTCATATCATCGAATTTTGATGAATTCGAGAGCTCCAAAATCACCAACTATCCCGATGATACTTTTTATTCAGTCTTACCAATTTCACAACATATCGACACATTAGCCTCTACCGACGAAATCATCGATCCATCAATGGATAAAGAAGAAGTAAGGGTAACAAATTGGTACTCTTGGGAATACGATAACGTTGAAAATTTTACCCCCGAGGCCAAACCGAACTTCACCATTCCACAACCTTCCAACCCAATATTCTCAATAGACGAGTCATCCACCGAAAATGAACTACGATCTGTAATAGATAATGACACCTCGAATTTCACCCAATTGGGTAATAGAGGTGAAAACTTTGACGTCGAGAATAAAAGGAAGGAAACGTTAGAAATTGTCCACCCTATAATATGTATGTCGGTGTATATCGATCCATTTGACCAAGAACCAGAAAAGAGACATATCCATTTACTAAAAGCTACACTTAAAAAAGAATTAAGTAGTGACGATCGGGTGGGTCTAAACTTTAAACCCATTAATATATTTTATACCACCCGAGATGTAAATAACTGGCTCACTATTTTAATTCGTGGAACTTATTCTACCGACTTCACATGTCGTCAGCTAAGTGTGGGGAAGTTTAACCCCACTTAACGTTAAATTAGGGGTTCGGGTTAGTGCATAACTCGTTAATAAACATGCATAATAAATTAGGGTAAAAGAAGCATTTTTAAAGATTAGCAAACAGTTCAGAAAAGCAACCGTTTTTGAAGAAAAATATGTGTGATAAAACAAGAAGGAATGAACGATGAGCCGCGCCATCTATCATTCGACGAGCTTTGTAATTACAAACTGGGTATTTTCAATCACTTTTCTACACTAATCACCCTCATAAATTTATAATTAGAGTCTGATTTCATGCAAATGAGGGCATTGCATGATCTCAAGTGTGGGGAAGGGTTATAAATTCTCTCGGGTTTATACTTAGTTTATTTGCCAAATTTTGTGAAAATTTGAAAAATTTTCAACTAAATGAAGTCAAAATCATGTTTATACATATTTATGAACGATGAAAACTAGGTGTTAATACCGAAATTATCGTTACCTCGGAAAGGACATAAATTGAGAAACTCCCTAAAACGATTGAATTCATTTAAAATGGAATAAAGGAGAATAAAAAGGCAAAGAAAGAAACTAAGTGTGGGGAGAATGTGCTGAGTTATTCAATTAAAAACTATCTATCACATATTTCTGTAAAGTTTATTGCAGGTGCTTTTGTTTTGGACTAAATTAACTATTTTACCCGATGAAAGAAAAGAAAAGATGGATCTACACGATGAATCAATTCCATCATTAAAAGGAAGTAAAGTCTTCCGAAAAAGACACGCGCTTCTTGATTTAGGTCAAGAAGTTGTCGTCCAGACCAGTTGTAGGTTGACGAAAAATCTAGAAAAGTCATCACTAAAATCAGCAGGAAATCCACGGACCTCAGCATCAAACAGGGTCGCCAGGTGGTCAGATTTATCCTAACCATGAGAAGGATTTATCTCGTACAATGGGGGGCACCGTGCAAATTAGCTTGATAAGACTAATGAATCAGATCCCCGGAAAGGATAATCTCCTTAAAGATCAAAAATCATCTTTTAAGACTGATATTACTCAATCCTTGAGATTGACCTTAAAGATTGAGAATTACAAACTCATGGAATTAAATGATATCTAAACTCGAGCTTGAACGAGAAAATATTTTGATCAAAATTATAAACCGATTTGTTTTCTGAAAACCCATTTTCAATGCGTTCATTACCATTGAACGTAAAATCCTAGGAATTCACCTGGAATTCATTAGGTCACCTGAACCAAATCGGGTGTCAACCGTAAGAACGGTGGTTGCATAGCATGGTCGAAGACAGGACCTTGTGCCAGACCGAAAAATTCCTAGGGTGAGCTTTACTATTGCTCCTACAAAGGATAGTAATTGCGTCCGACACATTATAGACCATAATTAAAAGCATGTCAGGGGACATTGCCTTAACAGTTGCTTGTTCAACGCTTTCCTTTACAACCGGACGGTAGTTTATCGAAAGGTAATATACGGAGCAAGTATACTGGACGTGTTGCTTTCCTAATACAAGGTTAGCAAGTGGGTGACACAAAACCACAAGTGTTGAGCTAAAATTTTCAAATCTGAAACCCACACAACCCACAAAAATATTTTGCAAACACCGGTGAAGGGTTATTCCGGAAAACGTGTCTAGGGTAAAAGCTAGATTGAATTTTTAAAAGATCAAATGTTTTCATAAAGATCCAATTTCCTAACGGATCTAAATTTTCATAGTCATGTGGGACTGTAAACCGCCTTTCAAATGTGCACTTTGCTTTGGGAACCGAAAGTAAATCGGCTATTTGATTGCAAGTGTCGTTGACCTAAACCCGAGGCAACTGTAGATGACACACCCACCTTTAACCATGGTTCTATCGTTACTATCATTGTTTATACCACCATATCAAAATCACTGATGTACAAAGTGTGATGAATAAAAAAGTGATTCATGTATGTCTTTATTTCAAATTCTGTATTGCTTGAGGACAAGCAACGCTCAAGTGTGGGGATGTTTGATAAGGCTAAAAAGGAACATATATTTCATAGCAATATCCCTCCTAAATAATAGGTTTTCATATGTAATTGTATTATATTTTCATTGTAATTGTTTAAATAAATAAGTGCGAAGACAAAAGGCGAAAACGAAGATTTGAAGACACAAACGTCCAAAAAGCTCAAATGTTTAAGATACAATTCAAAAGGTTCAATTTATTGATGAAAAACGTCTAAAAATGACAAGAGTACAAGTTACAAAACGCAAAGTACAAGATATTAAATTGTACGCAAGGACGTTCGAAAATCCGGAACCGGGACATGAGTCAACTATCAACGCCCGACGCAACGGACCAAAAATTACAAGTCAACTATGCACAAGAATATAATATAATATTTAAATAATTATATAAATTATTTATATATTATATATATTTAAAAATTATGTCGACAAGCTATGAGACAAATGATCCTGAGCTGGATTTTCAAACTCCGCGACTCGCGGAGTTTGAAGGCTAAAAACTCCACGACTCGCGGAGCTGTCAGAAATCAAAACTCCTATAAAAGGTCACGAATTCTGCGAGTAAAAATAACATAATAATAATAATACTCCCTAGTATAATATAAATAAAATATAATATATATATATATATAATATAGATTAGTGTTATATTAGATTAGTTCGGGTTATGTAAAGGTTATTTTACGGGTTTTAAAGTCGGAGCTCTGTCCGTGTAACACTACGCGATAAATAATCAATGTAAGCTATGTTCTCCTTTTTAAATTAATGTCTCGTAGCTAAGTTATTATTATGCTTATTTAATCCGAAGTAATCATGATGTTGGGTTAATTACTAAAATTGGGTAATTGGGCTTTGTACCATAATTGGGGTTTGGACAAAAGAACGACACTTGTGGAAATTAGACTATGGGCTATTAATGGGCTTTATATTTGTTTAACTAAATGATAGTTTGTTAATGTTAATATAAAGATTTACAATTGGGCGTCCCTATAAATTACCATATACACTCGATCGGACACGATGGGGGGGGTATTTATATGTACGAATAATCGTTCATTTAACCGGACACGGGAATGGATTAATAGCCACTAGAATAATTAAAACAGGGGTGAAATTATGTACAAGGATACTTGGTATAATTGATAACAAAATATTAAAACCTTGGGTTACACTCAGTCGACATCCTGGTGTAATTATTAAACAAAGTATTAAAATCTTGTTACAGTTTAAGTCCACAATTAGTTGGAATATTTAACTTCGGGTATAAGGATAATTTGACGAGGATACTCGCACTTTATATTTATGACTGATGGACTGTTATGGACAAAAACCAGACGGACATATTAAATAATCCAGGACAAAGGACAATTAACCCATGGGCATAAAACTAAAATCAACACGTCAAACATCATGATTACGGAAGTTTAAATAAGCATAATTCTTTTATTTCATATTTAATTTCCTTTATTTTATATTTAATTGCACTTCTAATTATCGCATTTTTATTGTTATTGTATTTAATTGCACTTTTAATTATCGTACTTTTTAATTATCGCAAGTTTAATTTATCGCACTTTTATTATTCACAATTTCATTATCGTTATTTACTTTACACTTTAAATTAAGTCTTGTATTTATTTATTATTTTACATTTGGTTTTAACTGCGACTAAAGTTTTAAATTCGACAAACCGGTCATTAAACGGTAAACCCCCTTTTATATATTATTATATATAATTATATATATTTTGTACAAATATAGTTGTTTAAAAATATAGTGTGCAATAAGCCCGCTCCCTGTGGAACGAACCGGACTTACTAAAAACTATACTACTCTACGATTAGGTACACTGCCTATAGTGTTGTAGCAAGGTTTAGGTATATCCCATTTGTAAATAAATAATTAAAACTTGTGTAATTTTTAATAGTATTTCTTGTAAAATTAATAGTATTTTATATACACCTCGCACGACATCAGCTAGTTTAGTTAGGCTTAGTGATTCATTAGGAACATTTAGAAACTGAATTTGGAACAAAGAAGGCTTGTTTGCTTGAACTTGGTATTTTGGCCAAACTACATGTAATTAGGACTTCGATTTTTCCTATAGTTAAAGCGTTTTTAAAACTTAGGTTTGCCTTAGAACTAGTTCAAATAATGGAATCATTGATTTGCTCGTGAAAATGTAGCTTAATCCTTGATTTTTCTTATTTTGTACATTTTGAACAAAATGAATATTTTTCGGTCAAACGGCTCTAATCTTTGACTGTAATATGTTATAGCTCAACTTTGATGTTTAAAAATATTTAAGGTAATTAAAAATGGTCGTTAGGATCATTGTATGCTTAAAAATCATCACATTTGGTTCAAAAAATTGCTTATTACGACTAAATGACTATTATTATTATTTATTGCATTATTTATTGTAATCACGGGTACACTTTGAATTTTGCTCAAAAGTAAGATTGTAGTTCATTTAAATGTTATTTGTGGTAATTTTGGCTATATTTGACTATAACAGGATTTTGGAAAACCCCATTTTTAAAGCCCTCATTTCGAATTTTTTTTCCCGAAAAATATAGGCATTTTTGGACTATATGTCTTAATTTTTGGAGCACAACCTATTTTACTTGATTTTTGTAGATGGAAAATCGTCGAAATGATGTCGAGTTGCCCCATTGTCTTTGTGGGCAGGATAACCCGGAGGAAAATGAGCCCTTTATGAGAGTTTGGGTTAACCGAGATAAAGCGGGTAATAAGTACATAAATTGGACGATATTGGAACAGTGTGGTTGGGCTGATGATCTCGGAAGAATGTTGACTTTCCAAGCCGAAGGTAGAACACACCGGGCATGGAAAATGTTGTTTGAGTTAAACGAAACAACATATAACGAGACATATGCAGAGTTTATGGCTACCTGGAGTTTTGATTCAACGGTTGATCCGGCGGATTATAATAATCAAGAATGCATCCATTTTCGACATCAAAATCGAATGTATCACTTGACTCTCGCACGGTTTGCGAGACACCTAGAGTTGTACAAATCATCATAACTCACCCGGCCAATATTTGGGGATGGATTGACCACCTTGAATTACATGGATCATCAGACTTTCTGGCAAGAGCACACCATAGATAACGGGCCATGGCAGTCAAGTAAAAAGGTGTCAAAATTCGCCAACCCCGTACTCCGAATCCTCCACCACCTAATCACCAAAACCCTCCATCCTAAAGCCAGATTCGGCGGTGTTGTTACAATCAGAGACATGCGCCTGATGCACGCCATAATGAACAACCAGAATCTACAGGTGGCGCATCTCCTAGTGCAGGCTATCACCAGCGAGAAGAATTCGGCAAGCACGGTTGTGCCGGTTTTAGGGGGTGTTGTGACTAAGTTGCTCAAGAGCATGCGTGTTTTAGGGGATGTTGAACGGATTAACTATACGATTGGGGCCGTATCAGAGGAAATTGGGTATAAGTTGTTGAGCTACTGGAGATATATTCGCGTTGAGGGTGAGCAGTTGATCATCCAAGCAAACCCAGAGATACCCGGTTCCGAAGAGCGGACGGTACCAGGGGTGAGAGTTCAGGGATTCAGACCTGATACTCGGACACGGGATGGTAGTAGGACACGAGGTCCCCAGGAACCTGTGGATGAGGATGACCCCATAGCCCATGGACGGCCCACTGACACTCGCCGTCACTCATTAGTTGGCGAGGGTGATCGTCCACGATATCCACTGTACGGCTACCAGTACCACATGGGGGATATACCCGGGCATTAGAGTTGGTTTTCCCAGGATGTGATCCTTGAGAATTTGGATCACTTTGCGCATTATGTGGGGAGGCAGTTCGACATCCCACCATACCCACATGAGTACCTGGTAATGACAGCCCACCGTGATCCTAGGGGAGCAGGCCCGAGCCATCATTCTTCAGGACCTCCATCTCCACCTACTCATCACTACACGCAGCATACAGTTATCACATCTACACCTCTACCGCCACCTCCAGAGACTACAGGGGCCGAGAATTTTGTTGAAGAGTTGTTCAACGTTAACACGTATACTGTTGGTCAGGAACCTAGGTGGGAGCAGGCATTGGAGCAACGTACGACTGCAGGGGTTGCGCAGGGTATCGATAGTATGGATGTGAACCAGCAGTGGGGAAGAGGTGGAGATTTACAGGATAGTATGGGTTGGCAGGCAGGGCCTATAGTTCATACGAGCACGTCATCGTTAACTGGGTTAATCGCTAGATCAGATGAGATAGAATTTAGAAAATCCTCGGGTATGAATACAGCAGAGTTGGCAGACCAGTTTGCCACAGATGAGGAGATGACTAGCGAGGGTCAATCTAGATTGAGGAACCCAACCAGGGCCCGTACCAGCGTAATCTACTCTCCCCCATATTCAGCACCTCAGCCGTAATCATGATTATCTTTTGGAACATTCGTACTTTTATTACTGATGCTACATTACATTACATTATCTTATATTTCTGTACGCCCGGTTTCGGGCATAACTACTTTTATATTTAGCATGTATGGTTGTTTTTAGAATAAATATTGCATGAAATAAACGTCACAAAGCAAACGACGATCGAGACCGTACGAGGTGGATACTGGAGCAAAGATGACTTGAACGAGGATGACGCTGGCACAAGAATTGAAGAATCCATAATCAGCGCGCTGATGTGCGTAGAGGTGTATACAAAATAGTTATATTTTTGCTACAAAATACTATTAAATACGATACAATTTTACACAAGATATTTATTTATTTATAGAATGGATATACCTAAACCTTGCTACAACACTTATAGGTAGTGTACCTAATCGTACACTAGTGTAGTTTTTAGTAAGTCCGGTTCGTTCCACAGGGATCTTAGCCAAGTTTAACGCTATATTAGTTTTAACTTATAATTGTAAAAATACAAAAATATATAAATAATATTATTATTATAAAAGGGGGATTTTACCGTTTAATGATCGGTTTGTCGATTTTAAAACTTTAGTCGCAGTTAAAACCTAATGTAAAATATTAAATATATAAAAGACTTAATTTAAAGCGTAAAGTAAATAACGATAATGAAATTGTGATAAATAAAAATGCGATAAATAAAATAATGGTAAATAAAATTGCGATAATTAAAAAGTACGATAATTAAAATGACAATAAATAAAAGTGCGATAATTAAAAGTGCAATTAAATATGAAATAAAGGAAATTAAATATGAAATAAAGGAATTATGCTTATTTAAACTTCCGTAATCATGATGTTCGACGTGTTGTTTTTAGTTTAGTACCATGGGTTAATTGTCCTTTGTCCTGAATTATTTGATATGTCCATACGGATTTGTCCATAATAGTCCATCAGTCATAATCATAAAATGCGGAAGTCTTCGTCAAATTATTCTTATTCCCGAAGTCAAATATTCCAACTAATTGGGGATTCGAATTGTAACAAGGTCTTAATACTTTGTTTAATGAATACACCAGGTTATCGACTGCGTATAAACCAAGGTTTTACTACTTTGTTAACAATTACACCAATTACCCTTGAATGTAATCCACCCCTGTTTCAATAAGTCTATTAACTATTAATCCAGTTCCGTGTCCGGTAAAATGAACAATTATTGGTATTTATAGATATCCCGCCCACCGTACCCAGTCAAGCGTATGTGGTTATATATAAATACGTAAAATTATAAGTCTATATATTAAATCAACGAGGTGTCATTTAGTTAATATAAAGCCCATTAATAGCCCATAGTCTAATTTCTACAAGTGTCGTTCTTTTATCCAAACTCCAATTATGGTCCAAAGCCCAATTACCTAATTTTAATATTTAGCCCAACATCACGATTACTTCGGCATTAAGTAAGCATAATAATAACTTAGCTACGAGACATTAATTTAAAAAGGTTGAACATAACTTACAATGATTAAAAATAGCGTAGCGTTACACGAACAGAATTTCGACTTACACCCTTACAACATTCGCTAACATACCCTTATTATTAGAATTTAAAATTAAAATTAAAATTAAAATTATATATATATATATATATATATATATATATATATATATATATATATATATATATATATATATATATATATATATATATATATATATATATATATATATATATATATTATACGAGTGAGATAGAGAGATAGATGTTTTTTTGATCAACCAAAATTGCAAATTTATAGGAGTGTGGCCTGATACCTACTGCCATGCGATCGCATGAAAAATGAACCTCCAGGCCATGCGATCGCATGGCCTCTTTTTCCAGCTCACATGAGCTTGTTTTCTTTCTTGCCGACGGTTTTTAATATAATATATAATATATAAATAATTTATAGAATTATTTAAATATTATATTATATTTGTGTGCATAGTTAACTTGTAATTTTTAGTCCGTTGCGTTGAGCGTTGAGAGTTGACTCTGGTCCCGGTTCCGGATTTTCGAACGTCCTTGCGTACAATTTAATATCTTGTATTTTGCGTTTTGTGTCTTGTACTCTTGTAATTTTGAGACGTTTCTTATCAATAATTTGAACCACTTTGATTGTACTTTGTACTTTTGAGCTTTTTGGTAATTTGCGTCTTCAATTCGTCAAATCTGTCTTTTGTCTTCACCTTTTATTATTTAAACGAATATTACTTGTAAATAGAACAATTGCAACTAAAAGCTTGTCTTTCTTGAGGGATAATGCTATGAAATATATGTTCGTTTTTAGCATTATCACGCGCCATCCGATTGCACGTCTTGAAACTATAGGGGAGTAATACGTCTTCATCACCTTTTCAAATAAGAATATACGCAAATTACTATACCACTTTAAAAACTAAGTGTGGGATTGGCAACCCCACCAACATAAACTTTTAATAACACAACGCCTCTTTTTTTTAAAAAAAAAAAAAAAAAAAAAGTGTGGGATACTCCGTATCCTTAACATTGAGGATAATGTTATTTTAAAGTGTGGGATAGTAAATGTTGCACACAACGATTCTTGTAACATCCTCAAGTTTTTCACAAAATTTAAAACTTTTCGAATTACAAAACGCTAAGGATGATAAAATTCTATAAAAGATCAAAAGTTTTTGCTACAAAATAGACAAAAAGGGTAAAACAAGGTTGAAAACCTTTTGCGAAAAATCAAAATCAATTCTCCCAATAGAGCATTGCATAACAAAAGGCGCAATTCGACCTGCTATAATTGTTGTGAGGCACCCCCAAATAAGGCTTTATAAGCACTCATTTTTAGTGCTTCACTATATTTTCGTTGAGCGCGCCAATGTTAACATCTCGGAATCAGAACTTGCTCTTGATCTACATTTCGGAATCACACATTTTGACGAGGATGACTAAGTGAAAACCTCAGCTATTCGTGAAGACAAAAACAACCCCCGCTACACACCTTCGTTTTCATTTTCGCTCCACAAATCCATTTCACCTTTTTCTTTTTACTTACTCTATCCGCTTCATAAATAAATAAATCCCGACTAAATCACTCTTTTTCGGGAAAACCTCCAAAATTGCACTAGAAAAATGCAAGCATCCAAGCCAAATATCAAAGAAGATCGCCCAAAAGGAGACCTCGAAGAGAAAAGCAAAAGATGCTTTCAAAAAAAAAAAAAAAAAACTAGAGCAAAGTCTCTACGAATAAAGGCTCTGAGAAAGGGAGCAGAACCAGCAAAGATTCGAGAAAAGAACTCCTGACAGTCAAAAAGAAGGATGCTCACCAAGAAATTCCTGACAAAAGCTGAAGGGATCGCCGAAATCAATCTTTCGAAAAAGTAACTCCTATCTATCAAAAACCCTTCGCATTCTAGAAACTTCCGAACCCCCCATCTCTTCACAATTTAAGCTGAGTTAATAACCAAAAATTCTCGCAAATAAGTGATGGAGATTTGAGTCTCGATCTAGCCTATGACGAAGAATGTAGGCATGACTGGCTAAGAGTGAATTCATTTCTTAGAACTTTAGGACACCCTAAATACTTTAGTGAAATGAGTGACCCGAGTGAGATAGTCTAAGTTATGTAACCTCCTCTCATGCATGCGGGAAAAGACTCGAGAATAGCAAAAAGAATAAAAACTAAGTTTCCGCCCTTCCGTTTTGCGAAACAAAACAGCTTGATCACTACGAATTAAAGTCCTCACTGTTTTAAGTTCAGAAGTTTGCTTGAGGATAAGCAAAGTCTAAGTGTGGGATATTTGATATCGGCTAAAAAGTCACGTTTTTAACCCCGATATTGAGTCCCAAAAGCATAAAGTTCAAAGCTTTGTCGGCAAAATAATCGCTTTTTCGGTTAAGCTTGTAGGCAAATTAATTACAAAGACGATGCAAAAAGAATCAAGAGAAACGGATCTAAAACGAAGATTCTAGAGTGAAAACGGTGAAAGACAAGAAATCAAGTTACGATCCAGGAAATCAAGGCTGACCAGCAAGCCATACGGCCTGCCATACGGCCAGCCATACGGCTCGCCAGTATGGAAACGGCCTGCCATATAAGTGCCACCACACGAGCCACCATACGGCCTGCCTTGCATACGGCCTGCCAAAAACGGGCTGCCATACGCCCTGCCATACGCCCTGCCAGGCGTATGCTGGCAAATTTCAAGTCTATTTAATGGGTCTTTGTCATTCATTTCAAGACACACCTCTCTTCACTCTCTCACTACAATACACTTTCTCCCACCAGAGCTTTCAAGGACTTCTCACCTCCGAGCGGGAAATTAAGTACCCGGAGGCGAACGCCGAAGATTGTAATAGGAGCGGGCTAGAGGTTGTCAGCACTTGTAATGGTCCAGATCTCGTCTGTAAACGGTGAACGCTCTCCTTAATTTAATAAAGTTATTATCTTGAGTTGATTTCATCTTACATGATTATCTATCTGTTACAATTGTTTATTATGTGTTGAATATTTTATCTGAAACTTATCATATTGTTATGCTGAAACCTTGACGGTTTAGAAGTTTAATTTACGGATCACCCTTTCCGCTTATTCACGTGGCTATAACCTAGTATTAGGACCTGATCAACCCTAGGATACGAGGTAAGTAGTTATGTGTGCTTAACGTCACCATAGGGATATAGTACCTACGTATGAATAACCATTTGTTCATCATAGAAGAGCTGCCCATTTAGATTGTGGTTAGAGTTAGCAATAGAGAGTTCAGTGAACACTAGCTTACTCAGAAGCATGATTCGCGTCAGAAGCAATGTTCTTGAGATATTGTAAGATGATCCGGGGTTGAATAAGTGATCGCAAAAGGAGAGACTTTTATCCCAATTAGCAGTACCTTAGGATATCTAAGATTGCACATCTGTTAATGTTCAGGCATAGCATAGTGATTTAGTGGTAGGATACTAGGATTAAGAAAAGCTGAGACGTTCCTTTATTGGGTAAACCACTTTGTTCATGTACCTAGGATTCCATCCATATGGTCGTTCAAACCTTTCAGGTTAACGTTGGGAGTAGGGATACCTGTCTTAGCCAGAATCTTCAAAGCCTAAACTCTTAGTGACAAATTAGTTAGGTTCACAGCCCAGTTGATTGAGGTTTAGTGTTTATCCTAGGAAGTTAAACTCTTGCGATAATTCCCCTTCAGAATTCTATTCTTCATACCTATCTTTACTTTTATTGTCTAATTACTATTTTATCTAGTTAATCTTAATCTATCACCTCTTGTCACTAGGGTTAACTATATAGGCACTTTTGTCCCACATTACTGAACAAACATACAAAAATACGTACCTGAGTTATATTTACCACTTACTCGTTAAAAGGAAGACAATTAGGTGAGTTATAGCTTGGAACCCCAGCTAAATATAAATGATAAAACAACCCACTACTTGCCCTCGTGGTAGCTGATTCTGACGTGCCGCGGCCTAACGACACCGTGAAAATAAAACCATCCGTTTCGGCCATATCACCATGACTGGGTGCATGACGGACCTAGGGATGGCACCCGCGGGTCGTGGATGCGGATCCATTTGATCCATCACCCGTACCCTCGGATTTTTTGTCAACCCGTCAACCCGCGGATCTTCATTATTGGATTTAATTTTGGATCCATCGCCCGTACCCGTGGATATCCGCGGGCTACGGATTTACCCTCGAATCTTTTTCATAAATTAGTACTACATTCGTATCTAATTTTTTTTTAGAAAAGCTATAAATTTTATAAAGATAAACAATATTTACAACGTATGATGCGCATTACATACAAACAGGCCACTAAATTACATTTAGGCTAATGCTGAAAAATGAAGAATGCAGAAAAGAGACTAAAACACGAGCCTGACACATTTTAATGACTTACCCAACCCCGGTTCTATTAGAAGCTACACCAATATAAGTTAAATTACTCAAAATACGTTATACTAGTGGTCTAGTACTACTTGCACGCATCAAACTACTGGAATTTAATAATGATCGATCACCAAATTTCTATGTTATTGTTTGAAATTTTTTTAAAGTCAATGAATATTACAATAATGTAAGGATCCGTGGATATTTAACGAGTATATCCTCGGATTCTTTAAACGGGTGTATCGAATCTGCGGATCCGATTTTACCTAAGACGGATGTAATACATCCATCACCCGCCTGCGACCCGCTAGCGGGTACACGATTAAATCCATCACCCACCCGCGGGTAAAGATTTTTGATTTTATCCGCCCATCACGAGCGCGGGTACCCGCGGATCTCAGATTTTTTTAGATCCATTGCCATCCCTAGACGGACCAGGTCGTCCAATGAATAGATATTGTAAACTCATGTTCGTATCCACCCTAATCAATTTTCCTCCGCCAAATATATCGGATGGTCCTATTGTCTTGACGTCTTTTGTTGATTGTTGCCCATAACCGTTTTCGGAGCATTGCATTTCACGCAGTCATTAACCTCCTTCCATGTAGCTTCACTGTCGAACACCCTTCCCGATTGACCTTTGATACCCGAACGTGCAACTTCCTTGATGTTGGCGTCATTGGCCCCACTTCATCAACCCTTATTATAACCGTCGTAAATAGCACAATACAACATGACGTCCTTTTGTAATTTTGTCCATTTAGCGATTATTTGGCCTACTTTTTTTAATCGACATAGTGGTCATGATCATTTCGAGTTATTGATCAAAACGATTCGCCCATTTGTTAGTTTCCAATGACACCATTTTGTCTAACATCGTGCCACTATTTCTCCAACGTTACATCTTCCTCTGTTTTATAATGTAGTACTTGACATTTTAGGCGTTCACTTATTTCACCAGGCTTTTTCTTTTCCTTACTTTTTATTTTTTGTTAATAGGTTTTGTCTGAAATTTCGGGTTGAGTTTCGGGTACTATTTTGGGTTCGGCTAGAATGTTGGTGAAACGACCTCGACTCATTTTTAGAAAACGACACACATTTTTTATTATATAATGCACAACAGAAAATCATTCCAGAAGTTGTAAGACCCTAATATTTATTGTTCAGAGATGTAAATAGGGTACTTGAAGTGTGGGTTATATTGTGCAGTTAAACAGAGGTTAGATCCTGTCCAGACCATGGTGCGCTTAGCGCACACTTAAGGGTGCGCGTGGCGCACTGTTACTGTAGCCGGATTCTGTTTCTTTTAATTAGATATTTTGGAAGGGATTTTTGGTAAATTCACTTAGGGCCGAGTTAAAGGCCACAAGATCAGTGGGTGGAGTGACATAACTCCACTTTCAACCACCTTCATCTTTCTACTTCAAGTTTAGAGAGAGAAACCCATTTGAGAGAGAGAAAGCTCAAATCAAGGAGGAAGAAGTTGATTTCAGGACAAAGCGCGTGTATTAAAGTTGTTCATCTAGCCACTAGCTACGTTTTGGTTATGGTGGTATGTTATAACTTTGATTTATATATGGGTTAGGGTTTGGGTAAGTGAAGAACATAAAACCCATATTTGGTGATTTTGGGTGTTCTTGGGTAAGATTGAGTCATGAGGACTCAATAATGACTAACCTAGGGTTTCAAGTGTTAATTGATGTTTATGAGTCTTAATTGGTTAGTTAATTACTAGCACGCCTAGTTATTAAAGTGAATGGGCGTTATTTGGGTTTGTGGATGACCCGAAATGGGTGTGTTGACTTTAAAATGGTCAAATGGGTAATAATTGACCTAGTTGAGAAAGTTGAGTATGAAATACCCTAATTGTGTAGTAATTAGTGTTGTTGGACCTTAATCACTAGCTTTTAGTGATATATGATGGTCTTGACCTTAAACGGACGGTTTTGATGTAAATGGGGCATTTAATACATTTAAGTCATTAAATGCACATGAGTGAAGTGTTGGTGTTTAGCCCAACTAGTTTGTGTGTTGATTGAGTACTTATTGTATTAGGTACTTTGCTTTAAAGCTTGCGAAAGTATAAAACCGTCAACGAATCGTTAAGGTGAGTGGAATAATTATACATATGTGCATATGGCGTATTTATTTGTGAATGTTATGGTATGAACCAACAAGCCGGTAGTGCCATAACATGTATGTGACGAGTGTCACGATGTGAACCACGAGCCGGTAGCATCAAAGTGTGAACCACGAGCCGGTAGCACTATAAAATGAAGTGTGAACCACGAGCCGGTAGCACTATAAAATGAAGTGTGAACCAGAGCCGGTAGCACTATAAAACAAGGTTTGAACCACGAGCCGGTAGCGCCAAAGTGTGAACCACGAGCCGGTAGCACTATAAAGGAGTATGACTCAAATGTGTATGGTGTGAACCACGAGCCGGTAGCACCATAGCGTTATGGTTAACCATATTGGGTTTATTGATTGTTTCGCTTATTATATATATATATATATATTGTGTTGAGTATATGCTAATGCGGTTTTGTGTTAATGTACGACTTGTTAGTATTACGGGTATGATGACATGCTATTTGAGTTACAAGTTCGTATGAGGTATTTGGTGGGTGCGATTGAAAATAGATGGGTTATATATGTGTATGTATAGTTGTTGCACTCACTAAACTTTGCTTACCCTCTCGTTGTTTACCTTTTTATAGGCTCCGGCGTGGACAAGGGAAAAGGTATTCGTTTGGACTAGTGATCCCGCTTCGTTATGTTAGGAGAAGCTTTTTGGATGTGGTAGCTTTTGAAGTTTGACCAAGACTTGGGTAGTTTAACCCCAAACATCATGCTCGTAGTATCGTTTGGAATTTAAACTAATGTGGTCGAAACTTATATTTTGTATGAAACTCGTAATTTGGGTCGATGTGGGCCCGGTATCGTAAAACATGTTTTATTATTGAATCGTGTGAGTTTTCAATATATTAATATGTTGTGAAAAGCGTTTCGTCTAGAAGTGTCGGGAAGTGGGAGATCTTTAAACCAAAAATGGAAATTTTGGACAGCGGGCTGACAGGCTTTGTGCGCGCCGCGCACCCCAGGGTGCTGCGCGCCGCGCACCTCTTCTGAGTAATTTTTTTTTCATGTGTTCGATTGTATAACGGGTTGGGATGTTACAAGTGGTATCAAAGCATGGTCTAAGGGATTTAGGCGACTTGAGATAGGTGCCTAGACTTAGACTTTTTGTGTATTCGCTTGATGTGGGACTTGTAGGAGACAGGTCGGACCGGGATTGGTTAGTGCCTAGGTTTAGGTGAACTAACTATGCGCTAATTGTTTTTGTGTTGTGTTTGCAATCATCAAGCGAGATAGACGTTGTACTAGCAAGTTAATGCGACGTGCTCGCGTAACAATGATTAGCTACCATTGTTACGGGTTCAAATCGTGTCAAATAAGTGATGTACAACGATTGTTGAGCAAGTTGGGGCGGTGAGGTGTATTTGTATATACATGATATCCTTTCATTTTTGTTGTTTAACCTATTTCCGTTTTATAGTATGAAGACGAGAAACGGACCTGAAAACAATGACAGAGGTATGAGCGAGGACCTCGAATTCACGGCCAAAGTTGAGGCTATCTTTAAAAAGCAAAAAGCGGATTTTCTCGAGGACGTCCGAAAGGTCTTCCAAGATTCGGTCGATGGTCAAGTAACCGATTTAATTAATGAACGAATGAAGGCCACGATCAAAGAGGCACTTGATGCTAGAAATATTTATCCTCGTGGTGAAGGAGGAGAAGGTAACGGTGGACATGGAAGGCGGGACTTCCATTACAAAAATTTCAAGGATGCCCAACCTCCTATGTTTAATGGAGTGAGGGACCCGATGAAAAGTACATGTTGGATCTCCGATATCGAGGGGGCCTTCCGTACCACGGAATGTCCTCCGGATAAGAAAATGAGGTACGGTTCTAGCATGTTGCGTGAGGAGGCGAAGATGTGGTGGGATGATAAGATTCAATTGTATGAGGAAGAACAATGCATGAGCTTGACATGGGAGGAGTTTAAGAAGGAGTTCTTTAGTGAATATCGAACCCCATCCGACCTTAATCAAATTCGGGACGAGTTGCGCGAATTAAGACAAGGTTCTATGGACTTGGTTACTCTCAAGTCTACCTTCTTGTCCAAGACTCGATTTTGTCCGGAGTATGTTGGTGATGACCGAATGTTGATGCTAGATTTTTATCGCACTTTGAGCTATGAGTTAAAACGTAAGATTAGCCGGGGAATGGCTAAGTCTTTTGAAGAGTTGTATGAGTTGGCTCGGGGTTTCGAACCGGAAGTTCCAAAGAGAAGTGATTTCTCTTTTTCTAAAAGAAATTTTGAATGTTTAAGTCATTCGAATTTTTCAAACAAGAAGTTTAAGAAAGGTTCCGAAAGTGTAAATAGCGTGAAGAAGGGTGGTACTCAGAGTTACGGGCCCACGTGTTTTAATTGATATCAAAGGGGGCACATGGCCCGTGATTGTACCAAGGTGCCGAGCAAACTTACTTGTTAAAATTGTGGTAAAGAAGGGCATCGAAGGATGGAGTGTCCCGACTTGAACACCGATCATGTTAAACGGTTGGAGAAGGCGGCGGGCAAGACTAGGGGTCGCAACTATTTGATGACGAATGATGAAGCCAAGCAATCCAATGAAGTTGTCTCAGGTACTTTCATGGTTAACTCTAATTCGGCAAGGATCCTATTTGATAGCGGTGCTAATTTATCGTTTCTTTCTCCAAGATTTGTGTCTAAGCTTAACAAACCTCTAGCTAAGTTAAGTCATCCGGTAGAATTTGAAATAGCGGATGGTAAGACGGTGCTAGGGGTTGATGTTTGTAATGACTGTGTTATTGTGTTTGGTACCGAAACGTTTAAAATTGACCTTATCCCGATGACTTTGGGCGAGTTTGATATTGTCCTTGGTATGGATTGGCTCGATCGTTATAGAGCCGATATTGCATGCCATGAAAAGTCTATTCGTGTAAAGACCCCAAGTGGGGGAGAGTTAATTATTTATGGCGAGAGACGAAGAAGACTTGTGCCATTATGCACTATTGCACGGGCACGTCGTTTTCTTAGTAGCGGTGGTATGGATTTTCTTACTCATGTAGTTGATACTCGTGAGGAGCCACCATCCATTCGTGAAATTCCGGTGGTTAATGAGTTCGAAGACATTTTTTCGGATGAGTTGCCAGGTGTTCCGGCAGAAAGACAAGTTGAATTTCTCATTGAGTTGGTTCCGGGTGCTACTCCCATTGCTAAAACTCCTTATCGTTTAGCGCCGACCGAAATGCAAGAATTGTTAAATCAAACCCAAGAGTTGCTCGAGAAGGGTTTTATTCGACCGAGTGCTTCGCCATGGGGCGCTCCAATTTTATTCGTGAAAAAAAGGATGGTAGTTGATGTTAAAGCAGAGGGGTACGAAATAGTTATTATTTTACTACGAAATAATATTAAATACGATACAATTTTACACAAGTTATTTATTTATTTAAAGAATGGATATACCTAAACCTTGCTACAACACTTATAGGCAGTGTACCTAATCGTAGAGTAGTGTAGTTTTTAGTAAGTCCGGTTCGTTCCACAGGGAGCTAATTGAAAACATACTATATTTTTATACAACTATATTTATATAAATATATACAATTATATATAGGTAGTATTATTATTATTATAAAAAGGGGGGTTTTGTAGTGACCCGAACTTTTCCATGTTTATATATATTAATTGAGATTTATATTTACATGATTAAATGTTTCCAACATGTTAAGCAATCAAACTTGTTAAGACTTGATTAATTGAAATATGTTTCATATAGACAATTGACCACCCAAGTTGGCCGGCGATTCACGAACGTTAAAACTTGTAAAAACGACATGACGATATATATATGGATATACATATGGTTAACATGAGATTATGATAAGTAAGTATCTCCATAAGTATATTAACAATGAGTTATATACATATAAACAAGACTACTAACTTAAGGATTTCGAAACGAGACATATATGTAACGATTATCGTTGTAACGACAGTTAAATGTATATATATCATATTAAGATATATTAATATATCATAATATCATGATAATATAATAATTTAACATCTCATTAGATATAATAAACAATGGGTTAACAACATTAATTGAGATCGTTAACTTAAAGGTTTCAAAACAACACTTACATGTAACGACTAACGATGACTTAACGACTCAGTTAAAATGTATATACATGTAGTGTATTTAGATGTATTAAAATACTTTTGGAAGACTTCAAAACATATATCAAAACACTCATACTAAACGAAAATGGTTACAGTTACTTTCCCATTCTTTTCTTTCATCAAGAATTCTAGTCGTATTTTTACCCGTATTATACACAGCTTCAAAACGTACTTACTATGGGTATATACCAATAGGAACTAGCATGGGATTCCACTCTTGATTATGTCATGTATGACTAATCAATTTTAACTTCTACCATGAGCTAGTCAACTAACTAGAACTCCTTTTAACCCCACTCACCACTCACCAATTACCACTCATCATTCACTCCATTTCACTTCCAATTCTCTTTCTAATTCTCTCTCAACACACCCACACTATTATGAACGTATTTTTCCAGTAGTTAATCATCATCTTCATCAAAAATCACTTCAAGAATCAAGCTATAATCATCATAGGAAGAACACTTCAAGAACACTTCAAAAATCCCTTCAAGTTTACTAATTTACTTCCAAGCTTTCTAATCCATTCCAAGTAATCATCTAAGATCAAGAAACCTTTGTTATATACAGTAGGTTATCTTTCTTATTCAAGTTAATATTCATATTCAAACTTTGATTCAATTTCTATAACTATAAACTATCTTAATTCGAGTAAAAATCTTACTTGAACTTGTTTTTGTGTCATGATCCTACTTCAAGAACTTTTAAGCCATCCAAGATCCTTTGAAGCTAGATCATTTATTGTCACTTCTAGTAGGTTTACCTACTAAAATTGAGGTAGTAATGATGTTCATAACATCATTCGATTCATATATATAAAACTATCTTATTCGAAGGTTTAAACTCGTAATCACTAGAACATAGCTTAGTTAATTCTAAACTTGTTCGCAAACAAAAGTTAATCCTTCTAACTTGACTTTTAAAATCAACTAAACACATGTTCTATATCTATATGATATGCTAACTTAATGATTTAAAACCTGGAAACACGAAAAACACCGTAAAACCGAATTTACGCCGTCGTAGTAACACCGCGGGCTGTTTTGGGTTAGTTAATTAAAAACTATGATAAAATTTGATTTAAAAGTTGTTATTCTGAGAAAATGATTTTTATTATGAATATGAAACTATGTCCAAAAATTATGGTTAAACTCAAAGTGGAAGTATGTTTTCTAAAATGGTCATCTAGACGTCGTTCTTTCGACTGAAATGACTACCTTTACAAAAACGACTTGTAACTTATTTTTCCGACTATAAACCAATACTTTTTCTGTTTAGATTCATAAAATAGAGTTCAATATGAAACCATAGCAATTTGATTCACTCAAAACGGATTTAAAATGAAGAAGTTATGGGTAAAACAAGATTGGATAATTTTTCTCATTTTAGCTACGTGAAAATTGGTAACAAATCTATTCCAACCATAACTTAATCAACTTGTATTGTATATTATGTAATCTTGAGATACCATAGACACGTATACAATGTTTCGACCTATCATGTCGACACATCTATATATATTTCGGAACAACCATAGACACTCTATATGTGAATGTTGGAGTTAGCTATACAGGGTTGAGGTTGATTCCAAAATATATATAGTTTGAGTTGTGATCAATACTGAGATACGTATACACTGGGTCGTGGATTGATTCAAGATAATATTTATCGATTTATTTCTGTACATCTAATATTGGACAACTAGTTGTAGGTTACTAACGAGGACAGCTGACTTAATAAACTTAAAATATCAAAATATATTAAAAGTGTTGTAAATATATTTTGAACATACTTTGATATATATGTATATATTGTTATAGGTTCGTGAATCAACCAGTGGTCAAGTCTTACTTCCCGACGAAGTAAAAATCTGTGAAAGTGAGTTATAGTCCCACTTTTAAAATCTAATATTTTTGGGATGAGAATACATGCAGGTTTTATAAATGATTTACAAAGTAGACACAAGTACGTGAAACTACATTCTATGGTTGAATTATCGAAATCGAATATGCCCCTTTTTATTAAGTCTGGTAATCTAAGAATTAGGGAACAGACATCCTAATTGACGCGAATCCTAAAGATAGATCTATTGGGCCTAACAAACCCCATCCAAAGAACCGAATGCTTTAGTACTTCGAAATTTATATCATATCCGAAGGGTGTCCCGGAATGATGGGGATATTCTTATATATGCATCTTGTTAATGTCGGTTACCAGGTGTTCACCATATGAATGATTTTTATCTCTATGTATGGGATGTGTATTGAAATATGAAATCTTGTGGTCTATTATTATGATTTGATATATATAGGTTAAACCTATAACTCACCAACATTTTTGTTGACGTTTTAAGCATGTTTATTCTCAGGTGATTATTAAGAGCTTCCGCTGTCGCATACTTAAATAAGGACGAGATTTGGAGTCCATGCTTGTATGATATTGTGTAAAAACTGCATTCAAGAAACTTATTTTGTTGTAACATATTTGTATTGTAAACCATTATGTAATGGTCGTGTGTAAACAGGATATTTTAGATTATCATTATTTGATAATCTACGTAAAGCTTTTTAAACCTTTATTGATGAAATAAAGGTTATGGTTTGTTTTAAAATGAATGCAGTCTTTGAAAAACGTCTCATATAGAGGTCAAAACCTCGCAACGAAATCAATTAATATGGAACGTTTTTAATCAATAAGAACGGGACATTTCAGTTGGTATCCGAGCGTTGGTCTTAGAGAACCAGAATTTTGCATTAGTGTGTCTTATCGAGTTTGTTAGGATGCATTAGTGAGTCTGGACTTCGACCGTGTTTACTTGAAAATGATTGCTTAACAAATTTTGTTGGAAACTATATATTTTTAACATGTGAATATTATGTGATATATTAATCTCTTAACGCGTTTGATATTATGTGATAGATGTCTACCTCTAGAACAAGTTCCATTGACTCACCTAATAATAATGAAGAGTCAAATGTAAATTGGAATGATTCGTGGACTGATTCACAAGTTCCTGAAGAGGAACCGGAAGAAGAGTCGGAACCGGAAGAAGAATCAGAACCGGAAGAGGAGGAACCGGATGAAGAAATAGAACCGGTGGGGGAAATAATAAAACGGTTAAGTAAAAGAAAATCCTCAACCAACCGACCAAGGTTAATTATGGTCAATGGTGTTTCCACCAAGGAAGCAAAATATTGGGAGGATTACCAATTCTCCGATGAATCGGATTCTGACGAGAATTCCGATGATGTTATAGAAATTACCCCAACTGAATTTAAAAATGCAAAAGAAAATAATAAGGGAAAGGGCATAAAAATAGAGAAATCTAATTCCAACCCCGATGAACTTTATATGTATCGTCAACCCCCGAAGTCCTTAAGTTGTAACAATGACCCGGGAACCTCTAAACCACCAGGTTTTTTTAAACCAATGTGGACAACGACGGCTCGTATTAGGGGAACATCATATATCCCTAGAAACTTGGCAAAACGAACCAAAACCGAACAACAAGAAACGAGCGAGTCGGAATAAGATAGTTATATTCGTGTGGTGTAATATATGTAATATAGTGTGCTTATGCTTTATGATATATGTAAAAATTTCTTGTATTAATAAGTATTTTTTTATGAATCTAACTCTTGTCTATTTTACAGTTTAAAAACACAAAATGGATAGACAACCCAATATTTTAAGAGACCTACCCGGAGACATGATTGATGAAATCTTGTCTAGAGTCGGTCAGAATTCCTCGGCACAACTATTTAAGGCGAGATCAGTTTGTAAGACATTCGAAGAACGTTCCAAGAATGTCTTGGTTTATAAGAGACTTTCGTTTGAAAGATGGGGGATATCACATTGGGAAACCCATAAGTTACGATGTGTTTACTTTGACACATATATTGCGGGGAACCCAAATGCTATTTTACGCAACGGGTTAAGAAATTATTTTGACTCAGTATATCCGAATATAGGACTTCGTGATTTAGAAAAAGCGGCTAACATGCAACATAAAGAAGCATGTTATGCTTACGGGTTAGTAATGTTCGCTTCTCACCAAAGTGAGAACAAGAACATCGGGCTACAACTATTAAACAAAACGTTCCCACAAGTAACGGAGTCGGTAATTGGGATAAGAAATGAGGTTTTTAGGTTATTACGAGACTGTTGGTCATTACGTAACCCTCGTCCCTTTAACGACGTTACAACACGCTGTCTTATCAACGGCCATAACGGTTATGTTCCACAAGACCAAGGATGGGAAGTAGTCCTAGTAAAACCAGAATGCATGACTTGTTTCTGGACATATGAATTACGTGTCTTTATTGCCTTTGCTGAACGACTTGTGTACTAGCTAGAATTATCTTCACAACTATCTTGTATCAAAGTTATCGTGTGCTATATTTCATGCTTTATGTAAAATAAGCGGTATTGTAAGTTTGTAAAATATTGTATAAAAGTTTGAACGTGAAATATTATTACAATCAGTTTTTCATATAGAATTGTAGTAGTTGAATTGTATATTAGCTACTAAGTATGAACTTAACGGGTAGGTACTACCCGAATTTAAACTTATAAAACGCTAATATGAAGAAAAAGCTTTTATAAATGAGTTCATATTATGCTACGAAATACTATTAACTACTCTTAATATTCTGTATGATTAACTTGTTCCATTTGACTATTTTGAAGGAAATGGCACCGACTACTCGACACACCGTGAATATGAATGAGGAGGAATTCCGTACTTTTCTAGCTTCAAACATAGCCGCAGTACAGGCTGCGCTACATACCAACAATAACCTTGGATCTAGCAGTACAGGAAATCATGTAGGATGCACCTACAAAGAATTCACTGCCTGCAAACCTTTGGAATTTGATGGAACCGAAGGACCGATCGGATTGAAACGGTGGACCGAGAAGGTCGAATCGGTGTTTGCCATAAGTAAGTGTACTGAAGAGGACAAAGTGAAGTACGCTACGCATACCTTCACAGGTTCTGCGTTAACATGGTGGAATACCTATCTAGAGCAAGTGGGACAAGATGATGCGTACGCACTACCGTGGTCAGCATTCAAGCACTTGATGAACGAGAAGTACCGTCCCAGAACCGAGGTCAATAAGCTCAAGACAGAACTTAGAGGGTTACGAACCCAAGGATTTGATATTACCACGTATGAAAGACGATTCACAGAATTGTGCCTATTGTGTCCGGGAGCATTCGAAGATGAGGAAGAGAAGATCGACGCGTTTGTGAAAGGATTACCGGAAAGAATCCAAGAAGATATAAGTTCACACGAGCCCGCCTCCATACAACAGGCATGTAGAATGGCTCACAAACTAGTGAACCAGATTGAAGAAAGAATTAAAGAACAGACTGCTGAAGAGGCCAATGTGAAGCAAGTCAAAAGAAAGTGGGAGGAAAACGGTGATAAGAATCACCAATACAACAACAACAGCAATTACAACAATAATCGCAACAATTATCCCAACAATCGCAACATCAATCGCAACTACAACAAACGGCCCAACAACAACAACAACAACAACAACAGCAACTACAACAATCATCCTAACAACAATAATAACCGCAACAACAACAACAATCAGAAGCAGCTATGCCAAAGGTGTGAAAAGTATCACTCGGGGTTCTGCACCAAATTTTGCAACAAGTGTAAAAGAAATGGTCATAGTGCGGCGAAGTGTGAGGTCTACGGACCAGGGGTTAATAGAACGAAAGGAACAAATGGTGTCGGAACGAGTAATGGCGGAGCAAGTAGTGTCGGAGCAAGTTATGCCAATGTAGTTTGTTATAAATGTGGAAAACCGGGCCACATTATTAGAAATTGCCCGAACCAGGAGAACACGAATGGACAAGGCCGCGGGAGAGTTTTCAATATTAATGCGGCAGAGGCACAGGAAGACCCGGAGCTTGTTACGGGTACGTTTCTTATTGACAATAAATCTGCTTACGTTTTATTTGATTCGGGTGCGGATAGAAGCTATATGAGTAGAGATTTTTGTGCTAAATTAAGTTGTCCATTGATGCCTTTGGATAGTAAATTTTTACTCGAATTAGCAAATGGTAAATTAATTTCAGCAGATAATATATGTCGAAATCGAGAAATTAAACTGGTTAGCGAAACATTTAAGATTGATTTGATACCAGTAGAGTTAGGGAGTTTTGATGTGATAATCGGTATGGACTGGTTGAAAGAAGTGAAAGCAGAGATCGTTTGTTACAAAAATGCAATTCGCATTATACGAGAAAAAGGAAAACCCTTAATGGTGTACGGAGAAAAGGGCAACACGAAGCTACATCTTATTAGTAATTTGAAGGCACAAAAACTAATAAGAAAAGGTTGCTATGCTGTTCTAGCACACGTCGAGAAAGTACAAACTGAAGAAAAGAGCATCAATGATGTTCCCATTGTAAAAGAATTTCCCGATGTATTTCCGAAAGAATTACCGGGATTACCCCCACATCGATCCGTTGAATTTCAAATAGATCTTGTACCAGGAGCTGCACCAATAGCTCGTGCTCCTTACAGACTCGCACCCAGCGAGATGAAAGAACTACAAAGCCAATTACAAGAACTTTTAGAGCATGGTTTCATTCGACCAAGCACATCACCGTGGGGAGCTCCTGTTTTGTTTGTCAAGAAGAAAGATGGTACATTCAGGTTGTGTATCGACTACCGAGAGTTGAACAAACTTACCATCAAGAACCGCTACCCACTACCGAGAATCGACGACTTGTTTGATCAACTACAACGCTCGTCTGTTTATTCAAAGATTGACTTACGTTCCGGGTATCATCAAATGCGGGTGAAAGAAGATGATATTCCAAAGACTGCTTTCAGAACACGTTACGGTCATTACGAGTTTATGGTCATGCCGTTTGGTTTAACTAATGCACCAGCTGTGTTCATGGACCTTATGAACCGAGTGTGTGGACCATACCTTGACAAGTTTGTCATTGTTTTCATTGATGACATACTTATTTACTCAAAGAATGACCAAGAACACGGTGAACATTTGAGAAAGGTGTCATAACCCGTCCTTAACCGTAAGAACGTGTTAGATAACGTATGATTTCATTGCGAGGTATTGACCTCTATATGCGACATTTTTAAAAGAAAAACTGCATATATTATACATTACAAACCATGATTCTTATTTTTGATACAAGCTTTGGACAAAATAAAGATGATTATCGTTTAGCGATAATCTTCGACTTACAAACTTTACAAATGATGATAACAACACGATTTCTAGCATATTTTACAACACAAGTTCTTGGATATGCAGTCTTATTTTTGACACAAATATGCGTACGCAAGATCCTGCTCAAATTCAACATAATGCAGCGGAAACTTCTAATTATCACCTGAGAATAAACATGTTTAAAACGTCAACATAAAGTTGGTGAGATATAGGTTTAGTGCCGACAGCAATATATATAGACCACAAGATTTCATATATAAACAGTTTAATAAAAGTATTCTAAGTGGTTGAGCACTTGGTAACCATACTTAACATTTTCACGTCGCATATTCCCTTTAATATGAAATCTTACTACACCGTACCAAGTGTAGTCACAAAACGAAGTACTGTGCAACCGTTGAATACTGGTCGTCCAGTCCGGTTGGGGTTGTCAGACCCGATAGATCTATCAACAGGATTCGCGTTTACAATACCGCTGTAAATATTAGTTACCAAGCTACAGGGAAGTATGCCAGTGGTACAACTCAACGTAGAATATATTTTTCAGTTACTTGTGTCCATATCGTAAAACATAAAATACATGTATTCTCATCCCGAAATATTTAGAGTTTAAAAGTGGGACTATATACTCACTCTTGTCTTGATGATATATATATTTTGACTCGGTCTTCCGGTTGATATCACGAACCTATCCATATATAATATATCAATATGTTTTCATTTTAAAACAAACGTTATATATATATATACTTGTTATACTTTTAATACTTTGAATATTTCCTTAGTCCGAAGTTAGCTGTCCGAGGTTAGCAATTCAATTTTTAATGGTTCATTTTTAGATGTTTAATATACCCGCAATAAATAAAACCCCCAACGAAATAAATAAAACCCCAACGTATATGTATTGGTCGAGATTAATCTTGACCCATGGTACCGGTGTTGTCAAATGACGTGTTGCGTACATAAAGTACCGGTGTTGTCAAATGACGTGTTGCGTACAATCATGGGATCTTATGATTAATCTTCTCGTGTTGTTTACGGGTGATCCTGAACCATATGAAATTGAATTGTAAGTACATATATATAAAATATCATGTTATCTTAGAAGTATGTGATTTTATGTAAATTTTTCCAATGAATCCCGAAGTTGAAAATGTCTAGGATAGCCAATTTTGTTTCGGTCATAGTTTCTTCGTTACAAGTCCGTTTTCGTTGATTCAAATTGCCATCTTCTTGGATCGAGTTCTTCTTTAAGACTATGAACTGTAAATACCTTGGTTTGTATTCAAAATCATACGGCATAAGTGAAAGTTTAGTGAAACATATGAAGTTAAACATTTTGTTACAACAAAATCATTTAATGACCATTTTTCCAAAAATACTTACACTTTGAAAAACCAAGTTTTACCTTGTTAAATTAACATATAAATAAGTTATGTTACATGTCTTGAAGTATTTTAAAAGTTAAGTTAGAAGGATCTATTTAGTTTGCAAACAAGTTTGAAAACATTCAAACTATGTTCTTGTTGTTAAACTTTTGTACCACAAAATAAGATAGCTATATATATATGAATCGAATAAGGTTATGAACAAAGTTACTACCTCAAGTTACTTGGACAAGATTGCTGTAAAAGAGGAGTAAAGACCTAGAACCAAAAGGGTGATAGAAGTGGATGAAAGATTGGAAGTAAGTTGGTGTTCTTGGAAGGTTTTCTTGAATTGTTTTTGTATGGTTTTCTTATGGTGTTTAACTAAGGTTTTTATGGCTAGATCTTTAAGGTTTCTTGCTGGATTGTTATGGAGTTTAAAGAGTAAGAACAAGTGTGTGTTTAGCTTAAGAAATTTGAAGTAGAAGTGAATCAAAATGAGGTGCCATGATGCCCTTTAAAAACGTGACAATGGGGGGGACAAGGACAAAAATTTCAAGCTATCATTTTATGTATCTAGTCTTATTTGCATCCAAGTTCAATTACCTAGCTCTAAGGGCAGTAATAAGAGTAGGTTTGGTGGTGATTTGATGTGTATTTACTATTAGTAAATACGTATAGAAGCTAGGTATGATACGAGTACAAATACTCTAGGTATACGTATAGGAATTTTGTGAAAAATGGAATGAGGATTCAAATATAGCTATCTTTTGTGAATACACTTATATGATTTTATGTATTTAAGTCTTTAAAAGTGATTAAATACATTACTTATACAATATATGTATAAACATTATAAGTCTTAAGTATTTATGTCAATTAACGTTACGTATTGTTATCATTTTGAAAACTTAAGTTAGTAGTTTCAAAATATACTTATAACTTGTTGTTATTAATACAAAATGAGATATTAAAACATTTATTAATCATGTTAAATATGTATATATACATATATATACACAAACGTATAATTATCATATATTGTATAGTTCGTGATATCATCGGTCAAACTAGACGGTCAAACGTTGTGTAAAACTCTTTTCGGAAAACATAAGTCTCAACAATTTGAATTGCTTATCATGTTGGCAAGGTTTAATTTATGTAAATATTAATCTTATAAGTATAGTATGATCGAAAAAATGCGGGTCGTTACATTACCTCCCCGTTAAATAAATTTCGTCCCGAAATTTTAAAATTGTACCTATTTTGCGTCATCGAGAAACAAGTGTGGATACTTTTGCTTCATCTGATCCTCTCGTTCCCAAGTAAACTCGGGACCTCTTCTAGCATTCCAACGAACCTTAACAATCGGTATATTGCTCTGTTTGAGCTGTTTAACTTCACGGTCCATGATTTCAATTGGTTCTTCGACGAATTGTAGTTTCTCGTCGACATGGATTTCTTCAAGAGGAATGGTGAGGTCTTCCTTTGCAAGACACTTCTTAAGGTTTGAGACGTGAAAGGTATTATGTACTCCGGCGAGTTGTTGCGGTAACTCGAGTCGATAAGCTACCGGTCCAATGCGTTCGATGATCTTGAACGGGCCTACATATCTTGGGTTCAGTTTACCTCTTTTACCGAAACGTATTACACCTTTCCAAGGTGACACCTTTAGCATAACCATGTCACCGATCTGAAACTCTAATGGTTTCCTTCGAACATCGGCGTAGCTCTTTTGGCGACTACGGGCCGTTCTCAATCTCTCCTTGATTTGTACTATCTTTTCAGTAGTTTCATGTATGATCTCGGGACCAGTTAATTGTCGATCTCCTACTTCATTCCAACAGATAGGAGATCTACACTTCCTTCCATACAGTGCTTCGAATGGTGCAGCTTTAATGCTCGCATGATAACTATTATTATACGAGAATTCTGCTAATGGTAAATACTTATCCCATCCGTTTCCAAAATCGATCACACATGCCCTGAGCATGTCTTCAAGAGTCTGAATTGTTCTTTCACTCTGCCCGTCAGTTTGCGGATGATATGCAGTACTCATATCCAAACGAGTTCCTAGTGCCTCTTGTAGTGATTGCCAGAACTTTGAGGTAAATCTACTATCACGATCAGATATAATGGAAATAGGTATTCCATGCCTTGAAACTATTTCCTTTATATATAATCGTAATAATTTCTCCATTCTATCCGTTTCCTTTATAGGCAAGAAATGTGCAGATTTGGTAAGACGATCAACAATTACCCAAATGGTGTCGTATCCCCAGGCAGTCTTTGGTAACTTCGTGATGAAATCCATGGTAATACCATCCCATTTCCATTCTGGGATTTCTGGTTGTTGAAGTAACCCTGACGGCTTTTGGTGTTCTGCTTTGACTTTGGAACAAGTTAAACACTCCCCAACATATGTTGCAACGTCTGTCTTTAAATTAGGCCACCAATAATGTGTCTTAAGATCTTGGTACATCTTTCCAACTCCAGGATGTATCGAGTATCTTGTCTTATGTGCCTCGTTCAATATCAACTTCCTTAATCCACCCAACTTCGGTACCCAAATACGATTTGCAAAATATCGAATTCCATCTTCCCGTATAACGAGTTGCTTCTCATACTTCTTCATTATTTCATTTCCTATATTTTCTTTAGTAAGTGCTTCTCGTTGAACTTCTTTGTTTTGTGAGTTGAGATTCATGCGAATTTTTATGTTCATCGCTCGTACTCGAATTGGTTCTCGTTCCTTTCTGCTTAGTGCGTCAGCCACCACATTCGCTTTCCCGGGATGATAACGAATTTCACAATCATAGTCGTTTATTAACTCGACCCACCTACGTTGCCTCATGTTCAGCTGTTTCTGATCAAAAATATGTTGAAGGCTTTTATGATCAGTAAACACAGTGCATTTAACCCCATACAAGTAGTGTCTCCATATCTTCAATGCAAACACGACTGCTCCCAGTTCTAGATCATGCGTCGTATAATTCCGCTCGTGAATCTTCAATTATCGGGATGCGTATGCAATAACTTTCTTCCGTTGCATAAGAACGCAACCAAAACCTTGTCGCGAAGCGTCACAATATATTTCAAAATCATCGTTCCCTTCTGGTAACGATAAAATAGGCGCCGTAGTCAACTTCTTTTTCAGTAATTGAAATGCACTCTCCTGCTCAGAAGTCCATTCATATTTCTTCCCTTTTTGCATTAACGCTGTCAACGGCTTAGCTATTCGGGAAAAATCTTGAATAAACCTTCTATAATAACCGGCTAAACCCAAAAATTGTCGTATCTGCGTTGGTGTCTTAGGAGTCTCCCATTTTTCAATAGCTTCAGTTTTTGCTGGATCAACCTGAATTCCTTCGCTATTAACAACATGGCCAAGAAATTGCACTTCTTTCAACCAAAAAGCACATTTAGAAAATTTAGCATAAAGTTGTTCTTTTCTTAACAACTCCAGTATCAACCTTAAATGCTCTTCATGCTCTTGCTCACTCTTGGAATAGATAAGAATATCATCAATGAAAACGATAACAAACTTATCTAAATACGGACTACAAACTCGATTCATGAGGTCCATGAATACAGCTGGCGCATTCGTCAATCCAAACGGCATAACCAAAAATTCATAATGACCATAACGTGTCCGAAAAGCAGTTTTCGGAATGTCCTCTTCTTTGACGCGTAATTGATGATAGCCCGATCTTAGGTTAATTTTCGAGTATACACATGATCCTTGGAGTTGATCAAATAAGTCGTCAATTCTCGGTAGTGGATACCGATTTTTGATAGTTAACTTATTTAATTCACGATAATCTATACACATCCTAAAAGATCCATCTTTCTTTTTAACAAATAGAATCGGAGCTCCCCACGGTGAAGTACTTGGTCGTATGAATCCACGATCCAGTAATTCTTTTAACTGATCTTGAAGTTCTTTTAATTCGGACGGTGCAAGTCTATATGGAGCACGAGCCACTGGTGCAGCTCCTGGTACTAAATCTATTTGAAATTCTACAGATCTAAATGGAGGTAATCCCGGCAACTCTTCCGGAAAAACTTCAGGAAAATCTCTTGCCACAGGCACGTCATTGATGCTCTTCACTTTTTCCTTCGTTTCAACTTTATTAACATGTGCTAAGATAGCATAGCACCCTTTCTTCAAGCACTTTTGAGCTTTCAAATAACTAATGAGTTTTAGCTTTGAGTTACCCTTCTCTCCATAAATCATTACTGGCGTTTTATCCTTACGAGGAATGCGAATTGCCTTCTTGGCGCACACAACTTCAGCTCCTATTTTGGACATCCAGTCCATGCCGACTATTACATCAAAACTTCCTAATTCTACGGGTATCAAATCAATCTTAAATATTTCTCCGGCTAAATTTATTTTACAATCACGGCAAATTTTATCGGCTTTAATTAGTTTACCATTAGCTAACTCAATCATGTACTTAGCATCTAGAGGTAATGATGAACAATTCAATTTAGCGTGAAAGTCTCTACACAAGTAACTTCTATCGGCACCAGTATCAAATATAATAGATGCGGATAAGTTATTAATGGTAAACGTACCCGTAACAAGCTCCGGGTCTTCACATGCTTCTCTAGCATTAATAACAAATGCTCTTCCTCGTGCATATCCATTATTCTTCTCTGGATTCGGACACTGGCTCTTATAATGACCCTGTTTTCCACACCCATAACAAGTAACGGTAGCCAAAGCAGTTCTATTTGCATTGGTGGCAGGAGTCTTGGTACCATTTGTATTTGTAACGAGAGCCCTACAATCTTCAGCAAGATGACCCTTTCGATTACATTTGTTGCATACCACATTACAGTAACCAGAGTGATGTTTGTGGCATCGGTTACATAAAGGATTTTGTCCTTTATAACCAAAGCTTAAACCACTACCCGCACCTTGCGTGATTTCTTGTTTCTTAAAAGATTGTTGTTGGTTACCTCGATCATAATTTCCATTCCACTTTCTTTTGTTACCTGATACCTTCACATCAGTATTGGATACTTTCTTATCCATGATGACCTGATCCATTAGCTCGTTTGCCATGGTTATAGCTTCATGAATTGTCTTAGGTTTCGATGCTGTAACATTTGCCTTGACCTTTTTGGGCAACCCATCTTTGTACATTTCAATCTTCCGTTCTTCGGTTGGAACCAATTCATGACATAGCAAAACTAATTCCATGAATCGCTGATTGTAGTTGGTGATTTCAGTACCAATAACCTTCAGACTTCGTAATTCATCTTCCAACTTCCTAACCTCGTTCCTTGGACAATACTCGTTGATTAACATTGTTTTGAATTCTTCCCAAGGAGTATCATAAGCTACATCTCCTCCTACAGCCTTCACATAATTTTTCCACCACGTGAGTGCACTATCTTGTAAAGTGCACGATGCATACTTGGTCATGTCCTTTTCAACACAACCACTTATTTTAAACACAGTCTCCATCTTTTCTATCCACCGGGTTAAACCGATCGGTCCTTCTGTTCCACTGAATGATGAGGGCTTGCAAGCTTGAAAAGTTTTGTAAGTGCACCCCACACGAGGATTTGGGTTAACTGCAGCACCTCTTGCAGCCTCGACCCATAACATTCTGTCGTTCACTCGCTGATTGATGAGTTCCTGGATTTCTTGTTCCGTCATTCGGTTCAATCGCGCCATATTCTTCTATAAGAATGAAAAGAAAATAATTATTCACATGGAATATTATAGATGTAGTGTATATTTACAGTACATTATAGCTTATTAATAGTATGAACCAGGTATTATTATAAAAGCCTTTTCTTCTTATTAGCGTTTTATAATTATATCTAGGGTAGTACCTACCCGTTAATGTCCATACTTAATAGCTTAGTACAGAATCAATTACTACCATCTAAATAATACTTAACCATGGAAAATTATTGCATTTCACACTTCACTATTTTACATATGCTTATCTTACATCGAACATTAAACAAACCACACTAATAATATTATACAAAACATTATGTGATTCCATGGTTTAATACGGCAGCGCATCATTTGGTCTATTTCCCAAAACATTTATGTCCAGGGAATCCCCCAACGCGAATCCTAGCTGTCTCCCTACGTTTTGGCTGAGGTGCCGAAGTACTAGATGCGGGGATAGCACTAATAGGAATAGCGGGAATAGGGGTGGTAGTGTTGAGTGGAATTGGTGCCACGTCATTCTCACTAAGTTCGGGATTTGAATTTTCTAATTCATTCGCTTTTCATTTCTTTCCTAGTTCGAACTCGTCTTTTGTAATTTCCTGTATTTCTTCCTCGGGTTCACTTTCCTCCTCGGGTTCACTTTCCTCCTCGGGTTCACTTTCCTCCTCGGGTTCACTTTCCGGGTTCTCTATAGTCGGTTCATCCGGAATTTGTGAGTCTTCCCCAAAGATATCACTTTCGTCATCGGATATATTAATGACTGGAACACCATATGAAGGTTCTGATTCGGAGTCGCTGAATGTGATAATAAGTTTCGAGCCCGACATCTATCACACAACAACTAACCCATTAGTACTTACATAATATTTACACATAAATTTTAACCAACAGTGATAAGCAATGGTTTTTAAAATCAGACCCGGTCAAAGTCCAGACTTTACTAATGTATCCTAACGACTTCTCGGTTAGACACACTAATGCAAACCTGGTTCGCTAAGACCAACGCTCTGATACCACATGTCATAACCCGTCCTTAACCGTAAGAACGTGTTAGATAACGTATGATTTCATTGCGAGGTATTGACCTCTATATGCGACATTTTTAAAAGAAAAACTGCATATATTATACATTACAAACCATGATTCTTATTTTTGATACAAGCTTTGGACAAAATAAAGATGATTATCGTTTAGCGATAATCTTCGACTTACAAACTTTACAAATGATGATAACAACACGATTTCTAGCATATTTTACAACACAAGTTCTTGGATATGCAGTCTTATTTTTGACACAAATATGCGTACGCAAGATCCTGCTCAAATTCAACATAATGCAGCGGAAACTTCTAATTATCACCTGAGAATAAACATGTTTAAAACGTCAACATAAAGTTGGTGAGATATAGGTTTAGTGCCGACAGCAATATATATAGACCACAAGATTTCATATATAAACAGTTTAATAAAAGTATTCTAAGTGGTTGAGCACTTGGTAACCATACTTAACATTTTCACGTCGCATATTCCCTTTAATATGAAATCTTACTACACCGTACCAAGTGTAGTCACAAAACGAAGTACTGTGCAACCGTTGAATACTGGTCGTCCAGTCCGGTTGGGGTTGTCAGACCCGATAGATCTATCAACAGGATTCGCGTTTACAATACCGCTGTAAATATTAGTTACCAAGCTACAGGGAAGTATGCCAGTGGTACAACTCAACGTAGAATATATTTTTCAGTTACTTGTGTCCATATCGTAAAACATAAAATACATGTATTCTCATCCCGAAATATTTAGAGTTTAAAAGTGGGACTATATACTCACTCTTGTCTTGATGATATATATATTTTGACTCGGTCTTCCGGTTGATATCACGAACCTATCCATATATAATATATCAATATGTTTTCATTTTAAAACAAACGTTATATATATATATACTTGTTATACTTTTAATACTTTGAATATTTCCTTAGTCCGAAGTTAGCTGTCCGAGGTTAGCAATTCAATTTTTAATGGTTCATTTTTAGATGTTTAATATACCCGCAATAAATAAAACCCCCAACGAAATAAATAAAACCCCAACGTATATGTATTGGTCGAGATTAATCTTGACCCATGGTACCGGTGTTGTCAAATGACGTGTTGCGTACATAAAGTACCGGTGTTGTCAAATGACGTGTTGCGTACAATCATGGGATCTTATGATTAATCTTCTCGTGTTGTTTACGGGTGATCCTGAACCATATGAAATTGAATTGTAAGTACATATATATAAAATATCATGTTATCTTAGAAGTATGTGATTTTATGTAAATTTTTCCAATGAATCCCGAAGTTGAAAATGTCTAGGATAGCCAATTTTGTTTCGGTCATAGTTTCTTCGTTACAAGTCCGTTTTCGTTGATTCAAATTGCCATCTTCTTGGATCGAGTTCTTCTTTAAGACTATGAACTGTAAATACCTTGGTTTGTATTCAAAATCATACGGCATAAGTGAAAGTTTAGTGAAACATATGAAGTTAAACATTTTGTTACAACAAAATCATTTAATGACCATTTTTCCAAAAATACTTACACTTTGAAAAACCAAGTTTTACCTTGTTAAATTAACATATAAATAAGTTATGTTACATGTCTTGAAGTATTTTAAAAGTTAAGTTAGAAGGATCTATTTAGTTTGCAAACAAGTTTGAAAACATTCAAACTATGTTCTTGTTGTTAAACTTTTGTACCACAAAATAAGATAGCTATATATATATGAATCGAATAAGGTTATGAACAAAGTTACTACCTCAAGTTACTTGGACAAGATTGCTGTAAAAGAGGAGTAAAGACCTAGAACCAAAAGGGTGATAGAAGTGGATGAAAGATTGGAAGTAAGTTGGTGTTCTTGGAAGGTTTTCTTGAATTGTTTTTGTATGGTTTTCTTATGGTGTTTAACTAAGGTTTTTATGGCTAGATCTTTAAGGTTTCTTGCTGGATTGTTATGGAGTTTAAAGAGTAAGAACAAGTGTGTGTTTAGCTTAAGAAATTTGAAGTAGAAGTGAATCAAAATGAGGTGCCATGATGCCCTTTAAAAACGTGACAATGGGGGGGACAAGGACAAAAATTTCAAGCTATCATTTTATGTATCTAGTCTTATTTGCATCCAAGTTCAATTACCTAGCTCTAAGGGCAGTAATAAGAGTAGGTTTGGTGGTGATTTGATGTGTATTTACTATTAGTAAATACGTATAGAAGCTAGGTATGATACGAGTACAAATACTCTAGGTATACGTATAGGAATTTTGTGAAAAATGGAATGAGGATTCAAATATAGCTATCTTTTGTGAATACACTTATATGATTTTATGTATTTAAGTCTTTAAAAGTGATTAAATACATTACTTATACAATATATGTATAAACATTATAAGTCTTAAGTATTTATGTCAATTAACGTTACGTATTGTTATCATTTTGAAAACTTAAGTTAGTAGTTTCAAAATATACTTATAACTTGTTGTTATTAATACAAAATGAGATATTAAAACATTTATTAATCATGTTAAATATGTATATATACATATATATACACAAACGTATAATTATCATATATTGTATAGTTCGTGATATCATCGGTCAAACTAGACGGTCAAACGTTGTGTAAAACTCTTTTCGGAAAACATAAGTCTCAACAATTTGAATTGCTTATCATGTTGGCAAGGTTTAATTTATGTAAATATTAATCTTATAAGTATAGTATGATCGAAAAAATGCGGGTCGTTACAAAAGGTGTTAGAAGTATTGAGGAAGGAAGAATTGTACCCTAAGTTTTCAAAGTGTGCATTTTGGTTGGAAGAAGTTCAATTCCTCGGTCACATAGTGAACAAAGAAGGTATTAAGGTGGATCCGGCAAAGATAGAAACTGTTGAAAAGTGGGAAACCCCAAAAACTCCGAAACACATACGCCAGTTTTTAGGACTAGCTGGTTACTACAGAAGGTTCATCCAAGACTTTTCCAGAATAGCAAAACCCTTGACTGCATTAACGCATAAAGGGAAGAAATTTGAATGGAATGATGAACAAGAGAAAGCGTTTCAGTTATTGAAGAAAAAGCTAACTACGGCACCTATATTGTCATTGCCTGAAGGTAATGATGATTTTGTGATTTATTGTGACGCATCAAAGCAAGGTCTCGGTTGTGTATTAATGCAACGAACGAAGGTGATTGCTTATGCGTCTAGACAATTGAAGATTCATGAACAAAATTATACGACGCATGATTTGGAATTAGGCGCAGTTGTTTTTGCATTAAAGACTTGGAGGCACTACTTATATGGGGTCAAAAGTATTATATATACCGACCACAAAAGTCTTCAACACATATTTAATCAGAAACAACTAAATATGAGGCAGCGTAGGTGGATTGAATTATTGAATGATTACGACTTTGAGATTCGTTACCACCCGGGGAAGGCAAATGTGGTAGCCGATGCCTTGAGCAGGAAGGACAGAGAACCCATTCGAGTAAAATCTATGAATATAATGATTCATAATAACCTTACTACTCAAATAAAGGAGGCGCAACAAGGAGTTTTAAAAGAGGGAAATTTAAAGGATGAAATACCCAAAGGATCAGAGAAGCATCTTAACATTCGGGAAGACGGAACCCGGTATAGGACTGAAAGGATTTGGGTACCAAAATTTGGAGATATGAGAGAAATGGTACTTAGAGAAGCTCATAAAACCAGATACTCAATACATCCTGGAACGGGAAAGATGTACAAGGATCTCAAGAAACATTTTTGGTGGCCGGGTATGAAAGCCGATGTTGCTAAATATGTAGGAGAATGTTTGACGTGTTCTAAGGTCAAAGCTGAGCATCAGAAACCATCAGGTCTACTTCAACAACCCGAAATCCCGGAATGGAAATGGGAAAACATTACCATGGATTTCATCACTAAATTGCCAAGGACAGCAAGTGGTTTTGATACTATTTGGGTAATAGTTGATCGTCTCACCAAATCAGCACACTTCCTGCCAATAAGGAAAAATGACAAGATGGAGAAGTTAGCACGAATGTATTTGAAGGAAGTCGTCTCCAGACATGGAATACCAATCTCTATTATCTCTGATAGGGACGGTAGATTTATTTCAAGATTCTGGCAGACATTACAGCAAGCATTAGGAACTCGTCTAGACATGAGTACTGCCTATCATCCACAAACTGATGGGCAGAGCGAAAGGACGATACAAACGCTTGAAGACATGCTACGAGCATGTGTTATTGATTTCGGAAACAGTTGGGATCGACATCTACCATTAGCAGAATTTTCCTACAACAACAGCTACCATTCAAGCATTGAGATGGCGCCGTTTGAAGCACTTTATGGTAGAAAGTGTAGGTCTCCGATTTGTTGGAGTGAAGTGGGGGATAGACAGATTACGGGTCCGGAGATTATACAAGAAACTACCGAGAAGATCATCCAAATTCAACAACGGTTGAAAACCGCCCAAAGTCGACAAAAGAGCTACGCTGACATTAAAAGAAAAGATATAGAATTTGAAATTGGAGAGATGGTCATGCTTAAAGTTGCACCTTGGAAAGGCGTTGTTCGATTTGGTAAACGAGGGAAATTAAATCCAAGGTATATTGGACCATTCAAGATTATTGATCGTGTCGGACCAGTAGCTTACCGACTTGAATTACCTCAACAACTCGCGGCTGTACATAACACTTTCCACGTCTCGAATTTGAAGAAATGTTTTGCTAAAGAAGATCTCACTATTCCGTTGGATGAAATCCAAATCAACGAAAAACTTCAATTCATCGAAGAACCCGTCGAAATAATGGATCGTGAGGTTAAAAGACTTAAGCAAAACAAGATATCAATTGTTAAGGTTCGATGGAATGCTCGTAGAGGACCCGAGTTCACCTGGGAGCGTGAAGATCAGATGAAGAAGAAATACCCGCATCTATTTCCAGAAGATTCGTCAACACCTTCAACAGCTTAAAATTTCGGGACGAAATTTATTTAACGGGTAGGTACTGTAGTGACCCGAACTTTTCCATGTTTATATATATTAATTGAGATTTATATTTACATGATTAAATGTTTCCAACATGTTAAGCAATCAAACTTGTTAAGACTTGATTAATTGAAATATGTTTCATATAGACAATTGACCACCCAAGTTGGCCGGCGATTCACGAACGTTAAAACTTGTAAAAACGACATGACGATATATATATGGATATACATATGGTTAACATGAGATTATGATAAGTAAGTATCTCCATAAGTATATTAACAATGAGTTATATACATATAAACAAGACTACTAACTTAAGGATTTCGAAACGAGACATATATGTAACGATTATCGTTGTAACGACAGTTAAATGTATATATATCATATTAAGATATATTAATATATCATAATATCATGATAATATAATAATTTAACATCTCATTAGATATAATAAACAATGGGTTAACAACATTAATTGAGATCGTTAACTTAAAGGTTTCAAAACAACACTTACATGTAACGACTAACGATGACTTAACGACTCAGTTAAAATGTATATACATGTAGTGTATTTAGATGTATTAAAATACTTTTGGAAGACTTCAAAACATATATCAAAACACTCATACTTAACGAAAATGGTTACAGTTACTTTCCCATTCTTTTCTTTCATCAAGAATTCTAGTCGTATTTTTACTCGTATTATACACAGCTTCAAAACGTACTTACTATGGGTATATACCAATAGGAACTAGCATGGGATTCCACTCTTGATTATGTCATGTATGACTAATCAATTTTAACTTCTACCATGAGCTAGTCAACTAACTAGAACTCCTTTTAACCCCACTCACCACTCACCAATTACTACTCATCATTCACTCCATTTCACTTCCAATTCTCTTTCTAATTCTCTCTCAACACACCCACACTATTATGAATGTATTTTTCCAGTAGTTAATCATCATCTTCATCAAAAATCACTTCAAGAATCAAGCTATAATCATCATAGGAAGAACACTTCAAGAACACTTCAAAAATCCCTTCAAGTTTACTAATTTACTTCCAAGCTTTCTAATCCATTCCAAGTAATCATCTAAGATCAAGAAACCTTTGTTATATACAGTAGGTTATCTTTCTTATTCAAGTTAATATTCATATTCAAACTTTGATTCAATTTCTATAACTATAAACTATCTTAATTCGAGTAAAAATCTTACTTGAACTTGTTTTTGTGTCATGATCCTACTTCAAGAACTTTCAAGCCATCCAAGATCCTTTGAAGCTAGATCATTTATTGTCACTTCCAGTAGGTTTACCTACTAAAATTGAGGTAGTAATGATGTTCATAACATCATTCGATTCATATATATAAAACTATCTTATTCGAAGGTTTAAACTCGTAATCACTAGAACATAGCTTAGTTAATTCTAAACTTGTTCGCAAACAAAAGTTAATCCTTCTAACTTGACTTTTAAAATCAACTAAACACATGTTCTATATCTATATGATATGCTAACTTAATGATTTAAAACCTGGAAACACGAAAAACACCGTAAAACCGAATTTACGCCGTCGTAGTAACACCGCGGGCTGTTTTGGGTTAGTTAATTAAAAACTATGATAAAATTTGATTTAAAAGTTGTTATTCTGAGAAAAAGATTTTTATTATGAATATGAAACTATATCCAAAAATTATGGTTAAACTCAAAGTGGAAGTATGTTTTCTAAAATGGTCATCTAGACGTCGTTCTTTCGACTGAAATGACTACCTTTACAAAAACGACTTGTAACTTATTTTTCCGACTATAAACCAATACTTTTTCTGTTTAGATTCATAAAATAGAGTTCAATATGAAACCATAGCAATTTGATTCACTCAAAACGGATTTAAAATGAAGAAGTTATGGGTAAAACAAGATTGGATAATTTTTCTCATTTTAGCTACGTGAAAATTGGTAACAAATCTATTCCAACCATAACTTAATCAACTTGTATTGTATATTATGTAATCTTGAGATACCATAGACACGTATACAATGTTTCGACCTATCATGTCGACACATCTATATATATTTCGGAACAACCATAGACACTCTATATGTGAATGTTGAAGTTAGCTATACAGGGTTGAGGTTGATTCCAAAATATATATAGTTTGAGTTGTGATCAATACTGAGATACGTATACACTGGGTCGTGGATTGATTCAAGATAATATTTATCGATTTATTTCTGTACATCTAATATTGGACAACTAGTTGTAGGTTACTAACGAGGACAGCTGACTTAATAAACTTAAAACATCAAAATATATTAAAAGTGTTGTAAATATATTTTGAACATACTTTGATATATATGTATATATTGTTATAGGTTCGTGAATCAACCAGTGGTCAAGTCTTACTTCCCGACGAAGTAAAAATCTGTGAAAGTGAGTTATAGTCCCACTTTTAAAATCTAATATTTTTGGGATGAGAATACATGCAGGTTTTATAAATGATTTACAAAGTAGACACAAGTACGTGAAACTACATTCTATGGTTGAATTATCGAAATCGAATATGCCCCTTTTTATTAAGTCTGGTAATCTAAGAATTAGGGAACAGACATCCTAATTGACGCGAATCCTAAAGATAGATCTATTGGGCCTAACAAACCCCATCCAAAGAACCGGATGCTTAAGTACTTCGAAATTTATATCATATCCGAAGGGTGTCCCGGAATGATGGGGATATTCTTATATATGCATCTTGTTAATGTCGGTTACCAGGTGTTCACCATATGAATGATTTTTATCTCTATGTATGGGATGTGTATTGAAATATGAAATCTTGTGGTCTATTATTATGATTTGATATATATAGGTTAAACCTATAACTCACCAACATTTTTGTTGACGTTTTAAGCATGTTTATTCTCAGGTTCCGCTGTCGCATACTTAAATAAGGACGAGATTTGGAGTCCATGCTTGTATGATATTGTGTAAAAACTGCATTCAAGAAACTTATTTTGTTGTAACATATTTGTATTGTAAACCATTATGTAATGGTCGTGTGTAAACAGGATATTTTAGATTATCATTATTTGATAATCTACGTAAAGCTTTTTAAACCTTTATTGATGAAATAAAGGTTATGGTTTGTTTTAAAATGAATGCAGTCTTTGAAAAACGTCTCATATAGAGGTCAAAACCTCGCAACGAAATCAATTAATATGGAACGTTTTTAATCAATAAGAACGGGACATTTCAGGTTTACCGTTTAATGACCGGTTTGTCGATTTTATATTTTTAGGTGTAAAGATAAATGACAATAATTAAAGTGCGCAAAATAAATAACGATAAATAAAATGCGATATATAAAATTGCGAGTAATAAAATGAAAGTAAATAAAAGTACGATGAAATATGAAATAAAAGTATTATGCTTAATTAAACTTCCGTAATCATGATGTTCGACGTGTTGATTTTAATTTATTATCATGGGTTAATTGTCCTTTGTCCTGGTTTATTCGATATGTCCATACGGTTTTTGTCCATAACGGTCCATCGGTCATAAATATAAAGTGCGAGTGTCCTCATCAAATTAATCTTATACCCGAAGTCAAATATTCCAACTAATTGGGGATTCGAACTGTAACAAGGTTTTAATACTTAGTTTAATGAATACACCAGGTTATCGACTGCGTGCAATCCAAGGTTTTAATACTTTGTTAACAATTACACCAATTATTGTTGTATGTAATCCACTCCTGTTTTAATGAGATATGAATATTAATTTATCCAATTGATCAGTTTGAATAATCAATTACCCAACCCGAATAATTAATTAAATGATTGTAAAGGATGTCATATAAACGTCACTAAATAGGACATTCGTAATCATTTTAATAATTATTAGATTAACTAATTTGAAGATAGGTTCGACAGATTCCAATGAGTTGTCACTAATTTATACAATACCCCCCATCTATTAATAGTCATAGTCCAATGTCCACAAGTGTCGGTCTTTTGTCCAAACCCGAATTATGGTACAAAATCCAATAACCCCATCTTAATATTTAGCCCAACATCACGATTACTTCGATTTAAATAAGCATAATAATAACTTAGCTACGAGACATTAATTTAAAAAGGTTGAACATAACTTACAATGATTAATAATAGCGTAGCATTACACGGACAGAATTTCGACTTACACCCTTACAACATTCGCTAACATACCCTTATTATTATTAAATTAAAATTAAAATTAAAATTATAAATTATATATATATATATATATATATATATATATATATATATATATATATATATATATATATATATCGTAGAGATTGAGAGATAGATTAGAAAAAGGTGTGTTTTTTCGTGCAGAATTCGATGGCTTTTATAGGCCCACATTTTACTGTGCAGTTCCGCGAGTGCGGAGCTTTTGTTCTTCCAAACTCCGCGAGTGCGGAGGTTCGCATTCCAGCTCACACAAATTGGATCCTAGGCTACCGACGTTTATTTTTATAATATATAAATATAATATATATATAATTTACATAATTAATTATATATTATATTATATTTATGTGCATATTTGACTTGTAATTTTAGGTCCGTTGCGTCGTGCATTGAAAGTTGGTTCATGTCTCGGTTCCGAATTTTCGAACGCCTTTTCGTACGATTTAATATCTTGTACTTTACGTTTCACGGCTTGTACTCTTGTCATTTTTAGGCGTTTCTCATCAATAATTTGAACCTCTTTGATTGTACTTTGTACTTTTTGGCGTTTTGGTCATTTGCGTCTTCAATTCGTCGAATCTGTATTTTGTCTTCACCTTTTATTATTTAAATGAATATCACTTGTAAATAGAACAATTGTAACTAAAAGCTTGTCTTTCTTGAAGGATAATGCTATGAAATATATGTTCGTTTTTAGCATTATCAAATATTCCCACACTTGAGCGTTGCTTGTCCTCAAGCAATATAGTCTTGAAATAAAAACATACTTGAATCACTTCTTTATTCTTCACACTTTGTACATCAGTGATTTCTATACGGCGGTATGAACAATGGTATTAACGTTGTGGTTTACAGTCCCACATGACTATGAAAATTTAGATCCGTTAGGAAATTGGATCTTTATGAAAACATTTGATCTTTTGAAAATTTAATCTAGTTTTTACCCTAGATAAGTTTTCCGGAATAACCCTTCACCGGTGTTTGCAAAATATTTTTGTGGGTTTTGTGGGTTTCAGATTTGAAAATTTTAGTTCAAAACTTATGGTTTTGTGTTACCCACTTGCTAACCTTGTATTGGGAAAGCAACACGTCCAGTTTACTTGCTCCGTATATTACCTTTCGGTAAACTACCGTCCAGTTGTAAAGGAAAGCGTTGAACAAGCAACTGTTAAGGCAATGTCCCGTGACATGCTTTTAATTATGGTCTATATCATGTCGGATGCAATTACTATCCTTTGTAGGAGAAATAGTAAAGATCACCCTATAGTTTTTCGGTCTGGCACAAGGTCCTGTCTTCGACCATGCTATGCAACCACCGTTCTTACGGTTGACACCCGATTTAGTTCAGGTGACCTAATGAATTCCAGGTGAATTCCTAGGATTTTACGTTCAATGGTAATGAACGCATTGAAAATGGGTTTTCAGAAAACAAATCGGTTTTAATTTGATCAAAATATTTTCTCGTTCAAGCTCGAGTTTAGATATCATCGAATTCCATGAGTTTGTAATTCTCAATCTTTAAGGTCAATCTCAAGGATTGAGTAATATCAGGCTTAAAAGTTGATTTTTAATCTTTAAGGAGATTATCTTTTCTGGGGGGTCTGATTCATTAGTCTTATCAAGCTAATTTGCACGGCGCCCTCCCCATTGTACTAGACAGATCCTCTCATGATTAGGATAAGTCTGACCACTTGACGACCCTATTTGATGCTGAGGTCCGTGGATTTCCTGCTGATTTTAGAGATGACTTTTCTATATTTTTCGTCAACCTACAGCTGGTCTGGACGACAACTTCCTGACCTAAATCAAGAAGCGCGTGTCTTTTTCGGAAGACTTTACTTCCTTTTAATGATGGAATTGATTCATCGTGTAGATCCATCTTTCTTTCATCTTTATTACAATTTACAGGGTAAAACAGTTAATTTAGTCCAAAACAAAAGCACCAAAGTTTCCAAACATATTGTTGTATGCTTTGAATGATAAATGGTGCACTTCATTTGTTCATTCCGTCTGTTGTTACATCACATTTGTTTTTCGTTTTGTCGTCAAAATTATTGCTTTTGCTGAACTTAATGCCAGTTTTTGAAAGTTCGCTGTTTTTACCCTGTTTATAAGATAAACTACAAACATACTTTTTTTTAATAAAACCTTTTACTTATAAAACAAATAATTAATTAATTTTAAAAATTTGTTTTCCTTGGTATTTAGGACGAGGTCGTTTCGGTACATTTACCTAATCCGTCCCTCGACAAAATTTTAAAATTTGTCATTTTAAAGCGATTGTTTTAAAAGCAAAGATTTTTGGTTTTTTTTAAATATTTTTGGCATACTTTAAATCAATAAGATTAAAAATAATGATAATAAAATTTCTCGTCCCGCCCTCGGGTAAAGCAATTTCGGTTCAACGACTTAGTCTTCAACTCACGACGAATTTTAGAAATCATTTTTTAAACTTAATGAAATAAAGTAAATTTTGTTTTTAAATTCACACAAAACTTAAATAAATTAAACATATAAATTTTAAATAAAACCTACAAAACAAAAAAAAAATTCAGAATGGGGGGAGAAAACTAGTTCTTTAATGTCTGCTAGCGAAAAAGACCAATCGAATTCCATTCTCGGAACTACACGAGAACAGAACAACTAACTCTAGACAACATTTTCTTTTTAGAACATTTGAATCTCCCCACACTTAGGTAGCTGTGGTGTCGAAATTGTGATTAAATTCATCGTCAATTTCTCTTGGATCATAATCAACTTGCATATCTGTGACTTTTGTTTTAAGCCATTGGTCGGATTCTTGTGTAATATCCACAAATTCAACTAGTTTCGCCTTTTCTTTGGGCGATAGATTGGATACTAACCGGTTACATAACTTAAAGTTCCCCTTGGTTCTAGCATCGCGAATCCGTTTAATAAGTTTTTTCATTGAACTGTTAATAACGGGGTCATTTAATTTTGCATCAACAACGGGGTTCTTTGTTATCAAGTCATCATTAGGTGTTACTTCATCTTCCCCACACTTAGGCGTTTTATTATTGTTAAGCACTACCGTTGAAGTTGGTAAAACAATGTGCTTCTCATCGATCATTTTTACTGGTTCAACGGTTTTGGTTGGTGGAGATTTAGACTTTCGACTCACAAAGGTGATCGATTTTTCACCATCACTAAGTGTCATTCTACCCTTTCTTACATCAATAAACGCCTCGGTGGACGCTAAGAATGGTCGACCTAAAATTAAAGGAATGTTTGAGTCCTCTTCTATGTCAATAACAACAAATTCGACTAGAAACGTTAAATTACCCACTTGAACGGGTAGGTTGTCAGCAATTCCAACTGGGTGCCTAATGGTTTAATCAAAGAGTCGAACACTCATTTTCATTGGACTTAACTCACCTACTCCTAATCTCTTATATAATAAAAGAGGCATAACACTCACACTCGCACCTAAATCTGCTAGTGCATCATACATGACACAATCACTAAGCAGACAAGGAACAATAAATTCACCCGGATCACCCAACCTTGGTGGAGGTTTTGGTGGATCTGTCTTTACCGGGTTTACTTTTACGGTTTTTGTTTCTTGCACTTTCTTATTCTTCTTCTTCTTTCCAGAGGTATCACAAACTTTATTACCTGTTACTTGCTCATACTCAACTCCTTTTCTTGGAAACGGGATGGGTGGTCAGTATGGTGCCACCACTGGCTTTACATACTCGGGTGGTGGTGGTGTTGTAACTTCTTCATTGTTACTCACATCTAAAACCTTCCCATCTTCTGATGCTGGTTTTTCAGAATTTGTTGAAACCATATTAACATTCTCATTTCGAGAATTTACTTCAGTATCACTCGGTAGCTTTCCTTGTTCCCTCTTACTCATTAAGCTAGCAAGAGTACCTACGTGTTTTTCTAGATTCAAAATGGAAGCTTGTTAAGTTCTTAATGACTGATCAAACCTCTCATTTGTTTGGGTTTGAGATGTAATGAATTGTGTTTGAGATTCCATTAGCTTTGCCATCATTTCTTCCAGATTTGGATTTTGGATTTTTCTCTTCAGTTTGTTGTGGTGGTTTATACAAGCCAGGTCTTTGTTGATTGAAAGTGTTGTTTTGAGTTGGTTGGTTATTCAGACCTTGTTGGTTGTACGAGTTATTGTTGGGTCCATTTGGATTGTAAAGAATGTTTTGATTTCGATTGAAGTTTGATAATTATTTTGATAATTATTTCCCGGCCTTTGGTTCATGTAGGAAACATTCTCACGTTGTTCCATCGTTTGCTCAATGTGACAATCTTTCGTTAAGTGTGGTCCACTGTATTGCTCACAACTGATTCGTATTGCGTGAATATCTTTAGTCATCTTTTCCATTCATCTTTCGAAAGCATCTATTTTTGCGGAAACGGAATCAAAGTCATGGCTAGAATCGGCTCTAGCCGCTTTAGATGAATGAAAAATATCTTTTTCCTGGTGCCACTCATGCGAGTGGGAAGCTGTGTTATCAATGATTTTGTGAGCTTCGGTTGCGATTTTCTTCATAATGGAACCACCAGCTGCTGTGTCGATGTCTTTTCGTGTAGCAACGTTGACACCTTGGTAGAATATTTGTACTATTTGATAAGTGTCTAAACCATGTTGTGGACATCCTCTCAACAACTTTCCAAATCTTGTCCACGCCTCGTATAGAGTTTCATTTGGATTTTGTGTGAACGTAACAATTTCTCCTTGAAGTCTTACGGCTTTCGATGCCGGAAAGAATTATTTAAGAAAATTTTCAACTAAGACATCCCATGTATCAATCGCCCCTTCAGGTAACGATTCTAACCACTCTTTGGCTTCTCCCTTTAAAGTCCAGGGAAATAACATGAGATATATCTGTTCATCCTCAACTTCTCGGATTTTGAATAGTGTACAGATCCTATTAAAGGTACGAAGATGTTCGTTTGGATCTTCTTTTGGCGTACCACTAAATTGGCATTGGTTAGTTACCATGTGTAGGATTTGTCCTTTGATTTCATAATCTGGTGCATTAACATCTGGCTTAATAATGGCGTGACCTTGGCCCGTGCGTGTAGCTCTCATTCGGTCTTCCATACTTACAGGTTCTTGATTATCCATGATTGGATTTGTTGAATCTGAATCACTAGAGGATTCTGATTTAATGGTTTCTTCCTCGACAATCTCTGGATGAGTGATTTGTGGTTCAGGAGGAATGATTAGTGGTTCAGGATCTCTGAATTGTCCTTGAATAACCTCCGGATTCTCAATTGTGAGGTTGGGTTCAAAAAATAGATTATCGGAAATTTGAATTGGATTACTTGGTCGACTTGATGACAATTCTAAAGAAAAACCAACGGTGACAATATTGGCTAGATGTCTTGATCGAGTTACAGGTGGTGAACGTATGAAAGGTGGTGAACGTTTTGCTCAGTGCATTCACAGAATATCCTATTAGTTATAAAAAGAAAGAAAAATTATATAAGTTATCCAATTAATAGACTTTTCTACTTTAGCTCACGTTTCGAATAGCCAAAAGATGTAGCAGGGAGCCAGAACCCTTTAAATCGGAAGCTCACAACTCAGCCACTAACAAATCCAACTATTACTACGAAGCATAAAATTTTGATGTCTATCAATTTAACCGCTTAAAATAATTTTTCGTTGAAATTTAAAGAACTTTTAGAGAAGTAATAGAGAAAATTCTAAGTCCTAAAAACTAGAGCGGCGAGAAATAAGAAAGAAAAAGAGTACGTCGAAAAACGTCGAAAAATAAAAGGTAAAAAAATTAAGAAAGTTTTGCGTCGAAAATTAAAAAGGAATTAAAATTTATAAACAGCGTCGCAAAATTCTAAAGCACCTAAATCTTAGTCTAAAGAAAAAGCACTTAAGGGATTTTACGGCAAAGCCTAAGAATCTAAAAATAAAAATAAACTACGGCAAATACTAGTCTTAAAACTAATTACGAGCGAAAAATATAAATATTACGAATAAACGATTAAAAAGGTACGAATTAAAAATAAAACTTAAAGTTGTAAAAAAAAACAATTTTTTATAAAAATATTATTTTTATATTTTTTATTTTATAAAAGTATTAATTTATATATTAATAAAACTAAATAAAACTTAAAAATAAAAATTTAATTAACTAATTAATATTAAATATAAACACTAATTAGATTAATTAATAAAAATAATTATTAAATTAAACCCTAAAACGTAATTAATGCAGTCTGAGGTTCAGGCGTGTCAGGCAGCTCCGCGAGTGCGGAGGTCTGCTGCCCAAAAACTCCGCGAGTGCGGAGGATGTAGATTCAAACGAGCTGCAGGCCCAAATTACGCAGGTCCAGTTTTTTTTTTTTTTTTTTACTTTATAATCTTTACAAAATTAATATAAGTAATATTTATTAAAGTAAACTTATGTTTTTAAGAACTAAAAAAAATACTTTTATACTTATATATATATATATATATATATATATATATATATATATATATATATATATATATATATATATATATATATATTACTTGAACACTTAAATAGATATATATATATATATATTTTTTTTCTTTTTAATGTTTTTAACACTAATTATAAATACAAAATATTTTTACGAAATACGAAATAATATATTTTTACAAAAATATAGTTTACAAAAATATAGCGTTTTGCTTCGGTGTCCCCGGCAGCGGCGCCAAAAACTTGATGTTAAAGCAGAGGGGTACGAAATAGTTATTATTTTACTACGAAATAATATTAAATACGATACAATTTTACACAAGTTATTTATTTATTTAAAGAATGGATATACCGAAACCTTGCTACAACACTTATAGGCAGTGTACCTAATCGTAGAGTAGTGTAGTTTTTAGTAAGTCCGGTTCGTTCCACAGGGAGCTAATTGAAAACGTACTATATTTTTATACAACTATATTTATATAAATATATATAATTATATATAGGTAGTATTATTATTATTATAAAAAGGGGGTTTTACCGTTTAATGGCCGGTTTGTCGATTTTATATTTTTAGGTGTAAAGATAAATGACAATAATTAAAGTGCATAAAATAAATAACGATAAATAAAATGCGATATATAAAATTGCGAGTAATAAAATGTCGGTAAATAAAAGTACGATGAAATATGAAATAAAAGTAGTATGCTTATTTAAACTTCCATAATCATGATGTTCGACGTGTTGATTTTTATTATTATCATGGGTTAATTGTCTTTTGTCCTGGTTTATTCGATATGTCCATACGGTTTTTGTCCATAACAGTCCATCGGTCATAAATATAAAGTGCGAGTGTCCTCATCAAATTAATCTTATACCCGAAGTCAAATATTCCAACTAATTGGGGATTCGAACTGTAACAAGGTTTTAATACTTAGTTTAATGAATACACCAGGTTATCGACTGCGTGCAATCCAAGGTTTTAATACTTTGTTAACAATTACACCAATTATCGTTGTATGTAATCCACTCCTGTTTTAATGAGATATGAATTTTAATTTATCCAATTGATCAGTTTGAATAATCAATTACCCAACCCGAATAATTAATTAAATGATTGTAAAGGATGTCGTATAAACGTCACTAAATAGGACATTCGTAATCATTTTAATAATTATTAGATTAACGAATTTGAAAATAGGTTCGACAGATTCCAATAAGTTGTCGCTTATTTATACAATACCCCCCATCTATTAATAGTCATAGTCCAATGTCCACAAGTGTCGGTCTTTTGTCCAAACCCGAATTATGGTACAAAATCCAATAACCCCATCTTAATATTTAGCCCAACATCACGATTACTTAGATTTAAATAAGCATAATAATAACTTAGCTATGAGACATTAATTTAAAAAGGTTGAACATAACTTACAATGATTAATAATAGCGTAGCATTACACGGACAGAATTTCGACTTACACCCTTACAACATTCGCTAACATACCCTTATTATTATTAAATTAAAATTAAAATTAAAATTAAAATTATAAATTATATATATATATATATATATATATATATATATATATATATATATATATATATATATATATATATATATATATATATCATAGAGATTGAGAGATTGATTAGAAAAAGGTGTGTTTTTTCGTGCAGAATTCGATGGCTTTTATAGGCCCACATTTTACTGTACAGCTCTGCGAGTGCGGAGCTTTTGTTCTTCCAAACTCTGCGAGTGCGGAGGTTCGCATTCCAGCTCACACAAATTGGATCCTAGGCTGCCGACGTTTATTTTTATAATATATAAATATAATATATATATAATTTACATAATTAATTATATATTATATTATATTTATGTGCATAGTTGACTTGTAATTTTAGGTCCGTTGCGTCGTGCATTGAAAGTTGGTTCATGTCTCGGTTCCGGATTTTCGAACGCCTTTTCGTACGATTTAATATCTTGTACTTTACGTTTCACGGCTTGTACTCTTGTCATTTTTAGGCGTTTCTCATCAATAATTTGAACCTCTTTGATTGTACTTTGTACTTTTTGGCGTTTTAGTCATTTGCGTCTTCAATTCGTCGAATCTGTCTTTTGTCTTCACCTTTTATTATTTAAACGAATATCACTTGTAAATAGAACAATTGTAACTAAAAGCTTGTCTTTCTTGAAGGATAATGCTATGAAATATATGTTTGTTTTTAGCATTATCAAATATTCCCACACTTGAGCATTGCTTGTCCTCAAGCAATATAGTCTTGAACTAAAAACATACTTGAATCACTTCTTTATTCTTCACACTTTGTACATCAGTGATTTCTATACGGCAGTATGAAAAATGGTAGTAAAGTTGTGGTTTACAGTCCCACATGACTATGAAAATTTAGATCCGTTAGGAAATTGGATCTTTATGAAAACATTTGATCTTTTGAAAATTTAATCTAGCTTTTACCCTAGATAAGTTTTCCGGAATAACCCTTCACCGGTGTTTGCAAAATATTTTTGTGGGTTTTGTGGGTTTCAGATTTGAAAATTTTAGTTCAAAACTTATGGTTTTGTGTTACCCACTTGCTAACCTTGTAGTGGGAAAGCAACACGTCCAGTTTACTTGCTCCGTATATTACCTTTCGGTAAACTACCGTCCGGTTGTAAAGGAAAGCGTTGAACAAGCAACTGTTAAGGCAATGTCCCGTGACATGCTTTTAATTATGGTCTATATCATGTCGGATGCAATTACTATCCTTTGTAGGAGAAATAGTAAAGATCACCCTATAGTTTTTCGGTTTGGCACACGGTCCTGTCTTTGACCATGCTATGCAACCACCGTTCTTACGGTTGACACCTGATTTGGTTCAGGTGACCTAATGAATTCCAGGTGAATTCCTAGGATTTTACGTTCAATGGTAATGAACGCATTGAAAATGGGTTTTCAGAAAACAAATCGGTTTTAATTTGATCAAAATATTTTCTCGTTCAAGCTCGAGTTTAGATATCATCGAATTCCATGAGTTTGTAATTCTCAATCTTTAAGGTCAATCTCAAGGATTGAGTAATATCAGGCTTAAAAGTTGATTTTTAATCTTTAAGGAGATTATCTTTTCTGGGGGGTCTGATTCATTAGTCTTATCAAGCTAATTTGCACGGCGCCCTCCCCATTGTACGAGACAGATCCTCTCATGATTAGGATAAGTCTGACCACTTGACGACCCTGTTTGATAGTTGTAGCCCGATGTTCTTGTTCTCACTTTGGTGAGAAGCGAACATTACTAATCCGTAAGCATAACATGCTTCTTTATGTTGCATGTTAGCCGCTTTTTCTAAATCACGAAGTCCAATATTCGGATATATTGAGTCAAAATAATTTCTTAACCCATTGCGTAAAATAGCATTTGGGTTCCCCGCAATATATGCGTCAAAGTAAACACATCGTAACTTATGGATTTCCCAATGTGATATCCCCCATCTTTCGAACGAAAGCCTTTTATAAACCAAGGCATTCTTGGAACTTTCTTCGAATGTCTTACAAACTGATCTCGCCTTAAATAGTTGTGCCGCAGAATTCTGACCGACTCTAGACAAGATTTCATCAATCATGTCTCCGGGTAGGTCTCTTAAAATATTGGGTTGTCTATCCATTTTGTGTTTTTATACTGTAAAATAGACAAGAGTTAGATTCATAAAAAAAATACTTATTAATACAAGCAATTTTTACATATATCATAAAGCATAAGCACACTATATTACATATATTACACCACACGAATACAACTATCTTATTCTGACTCGCTTGTTTCTTCTTCTTCGGTTTTGGTTCGTTTTGCCAAGTTTCTAGGGATATATGATGTTCCCCTAATACGAGCCGTCGTTATCCACATTGGTTTAGAAAAACCTGGTGGTTTAGAGGTTCCCGGGTCATTGTTACAACTTAAGGACTTCGGGGGTTGACGATACATATAAAGTTCATCGGGGTTGGAATTAGATTTCTCTATTTTTATGCCCTTTCCCTTATTATTTTCTTTTGCCTTTTTAAATTCAGTTGGGGTAATTTCTATAACATCATCGGAATTCTCGTCGGAATCCGATTCATCGAAGAATTGGTAATCCTCCCAATATTTTGCTTCCTTAGCGGAAACACCATTGACCATAATTAACCTTGGTCGGTTGGTTGAGGATTTTCTTTTACTTAACCGTTTTATTATTTCCCCCACCGGTTCTATTTCTTCATCCGGTTCCGATTCTTCTTCCGGTTCCGATTCTTCTTCCGGTTCCGACTCTTCTTCCGGTTCTTCTTCGGGAACTTGTGAATCTGTCCACGAATCATTCCAATTTACATTTAGCTCTTCATTATTATTAGGTGAGTCAATGGGACTTATTCTAGAGGTAGACATCTATCACATAATATCGAACGCGTTAAGAGATTAATATATCACATAATATTCACATGTTAAAAATATATAGTTTCCAACAAAATTTGTTAAGCAATCATTTTTCAAGTAAACACGGTCGAAGTCCAGACTCACTAATGCATCCTAACAAACTCGATAAGACACACTAATGCAAAATTCTGGTTCTCTAAGACCAACGCTCGGATACCAACTGAAATGTCCCGTTCTTATTGATTAAAAACGTTCCATATTAATTGATTTCGTTGCGAGGTTTTGACCTCTATATGAGACGTTTTTCAAAGACTGCATTCATTTTGAAAACAAACCATAATCTTTATTTCATAGATAAAGGTTTTAAAAAGCTTTACGTAGATTATCAAAATATGATAATCTAAAATATCCTGTTTACACACGACCATTACATAATGGTTTACAATACAAATATGTTACAACAAAATAAGTTTCTTGAATGCAGTTTTTACACAATATCATACAAGCATGGACTCCAAATCTCGTCCTTATTTAAGTATGCGACAGCGGAAGCTCTTAATAATCACCTGAGAATAAACATGCTTAAAACGTCAACAAAAATGTTGGTGAGTTATAGGTTTAACCTATATATATCAAATCATAATAATAGACCACAAGATTTCATATTTCAATACACATCCCATACATAGAGATAAAAATCATTAATATGGTGAACACCTGGTAACCGACATTAACAAGATGCATATATAAGAATATCCCCATCATTCCGGGACACCCTTCGGATATGATATAAATTTCGAAGTACTAAAGCATCCGGTACTTTGGATGGGGTTTGTTAAGCCCAATAGATCTATCTTTAGGATTCGCGTCAATTAGGGTGTCTGTTCCCTAATTCTTAAATTACCAGACTTAATAAAAAGGGGCATATTCGATTTCGATAATTCAACCATAGAATGTAGTTTCACGTACTTGTGTCTATTTTGTAAATTATTTATAAAACCTGCATGTATTCTCATCCCAAAAATATTAGATTTTAAAAGTGGGACTATAACTCACTTTCACAGATTTTTACTTCGTCGGGAAGCAAGACTTGGCCACTGGTTGATTCACGAACCTATAACAATATATACATATATATCAAAGTATGTTCAAAATATATTTACAACACTTTTAATATATTTTGATGTTTTAAGTTTATTAAGTCAGATGTCCTCGTTAGTAACCTACAACTAGTTGTCCACAGTTAGATGTATAGAAATAAATCGATAAATATTATCTTGAATCAATCCACGACCCAGTGTATACGTATCTCAGTATTGATCACAACTCAAACTATATATATTTTGGAATCAACCTCAACCCTGTATAGCTACCTCCAACATTCACATATAGAGTGTCTATGGTTGTTCCGAAATATATATAGATGTGTCGACATGATAGGTCGAAACATTGTATACGTGTCTATGGTATCTCAAGATTACATAATATACAATACAAGTTGATTAAGTTATGGTTGGAATAGATTTGTTACCAATTTTCACGTAGCTAAAATGAGAAAAATTATCCAATCTTGTTTTACCCATAACTTCTTCATTTTAAATCCGTTTTGAGTGAATCAAATTGCTATGGTTTCATATTGAACTCTATTTTATGAATATAAATAGAAAAAGTATAGGTTTATAGTCGGAAAAATAAGTTACAAGTCGTTTTTGTAAAGGTAGTCATTTCAGTCGAAAGAACGACGTCTAGATGACCATTTTAGAAAACATACTTCCACTTTGAGTTTAACCATAATTTTTGGATATAGTTTCATGTTCATAATAAAAATCATTTTCTCAGAATAACAACTTTTAAATCAAAGTTTATCATAGTTTTTAATTAACTAACCCAAAACAGCCCGCGGTGTTACTACGACGGCGTAAATCCGGTTTTACGGTGTTTTTCGTGTTTCCAGGTTTTAAATCATTAAGTTAGCATATCATATAGATATAGAACATGTGTTTAGTTGATTTTAAAAGTCAAGTTAGAAGGATTAACTTTTGTTTGCGAACAAGTTTAGAATTAACTAAACTATGTTCTAGTGATTACAAGTTTAAACCTTCGAATAAGATAGCTTTATATGTATGAATTGAATGATGTTATGAACATCATTACTACCTTAAGTTCCTTGGATAAACCTACTGGAAAAGAGAAAAATGGATCTAGCTTCAACGGATCCTTGGATGGCTCGAAGTTCTTGAAGCAGAATCATGACACGAAAACAAGTTCAAGTAAGATCATCACTTGAAATAAGATTGTTATAGTTATAGAAATTGAACCAAAGTTTGAATATGATTATTACCTTGTATTAGAATGATAACCTACTGTAAGAAACAAAGATTTCTTGAGGTTGGATGATCACCTTACAAGATTGGAAGTGAGCTAGCAAACTTGAAAGTATTCTTGATTTTATGAAACTAGAACTTTTGGAATTTATGAAGAACACTTAGAACTTGAAGATAGAACTTGAGAGAGATCAATTAGATGAAGAAAATTGAAGAATGAAAGTTTTTGTAGGTGTTTTTGGTCGTTGGTGTATGGATTAGATATAAAGGATATGTAATTTTGTTTTCATGTAAATAAGTCATGAATGATTACTCATATTTTTGTAATTTTATGAGATATTTCATGCTAGTTGACAAATGATGGTTCCCACATGTGTTAGGTGACTCACATGGGCTGCTAAGAGCTGATCATTGGAGTGTATATACCAATAGTACATACATCTAAAAGCTGTGTATTGTACGAGTACGAATACGGGTGCATACGAGTAGAATTGTTGATGAAACTGAACGAGGATGTAATTGTAAGCATTTTTGTTAAGTAGAAGTATTTTGATAAGTGTATTGAAGTCTTTCAAAAGTGTATAAATACATATTAAAACACTACATGTATATACATTTTAACTGAGTCGTTAAGTCATCGTTAGTCGTTACATGTAAGTGTTGTTTTGAAACCTTTAGGTTAACGATCTTGTTAAATGTTGTTAACCCAATGTTTATAATATCAAATGAGATTTTAAATTATTATATTATCATGATATTATCATGTATGAATATCTCTTAATATGATATATATACATTAAATGTCTTTACAACGATAATCGTTACATATATGTCTCGTTTAAAAATCATTAAGTTAGTAGTCTTGTTTTTACATATGTAGTTCATTGTTAATATACTTAATGATATGTTTACTTATCATAGTATCATGTTAACTATATATATATCCATATATATGTCATCATATAGTTTTTACAAGTTTTAACGTTCGTGAATCACCGGTCAACTTGGGTGGTCAATTGTCTATATGAAACATATTTTAATTAATCAAGTCTTAACAAGTTTGATTGCTTAACATGTTGGAAACATTTAATCATGTAAATATCAATCTCAATTAATATATATAAACATGGAAAAGTTCGGGTCACTACAGTACCTACCCGTTAAATAAATTTCGTCCCGAAATTTTAAGCTGTTGAAGGTGTTGACGAATCTTCTGGAAATAGATGCGGGTATTTCTTCTTCATCTGATCTTCACACTCCCAGGTGAACTCGGGTCCTCTACGAGCATTCCATCGAACCTTAACAATTGGTATCTTGTTTTGCTTAAGTCTTTTAACCTCACGATCCATTATTTCGACGGGTTCTTCGATGAATTGAAGTTTTTCGTTGATTTGGATTTCATCTAACGGAATAGTGAGATCTTCTTTAGCAAAACATTTCTTCAAATTCGAGACGTGGAAAGTGTTATGTACAGCCGCGAGTTGTTGAGGTAACTCAAGTCGGTAAGCTACTGGTCCGACACGATCAATAATCTTGAATGGTCCAATATACCTTGGATTTAATTTCCCTCGTTTACCAAATCGAACAACGCCTTTCTAAGGTGCAACTTTAAGCATGACCATCTCTCCAATTTCAAATTCTATATCTTTTCTTTTAATGTCAGCGTAGCTCTTTTGTCGACTTTGGGCGGTTTTCAACCGTTGTTGAATTTGGATGATCTTCTCGGTAGTTTCTTGTATAATCTCCGGACCCGTAATCTGTCTATCCCCCACTTCACTCCAACAAATCGGAAACCTGCACTTTCTACCATAAAGTGCTTCAAACGGCGCCATCTCAATGCTTGAATGGTAGCTGTTGTTGTAGGAAAATTCTGCTAACGGTAGATGTCGATCCCAACTGTTTCCGAAATCAATAACACATGCTCGTAGCATGTCTTCAAGCGTTTGTATCGTCCTTTCGCTCTGCCCATCAGTTTGTGGATGATAGGCAGTACTCATGTCTAGACGAGTTCCTAATGCTTGCTGTAATGTCTGCCAGAATCTTGAAATAAATCTACCGTCCCTATCAGAGATAATAGAGATTGGTATTCCATGTCTGGAGACGACTTCCTTCAAATACATTCGTGCTAACTTCTCCATCTTGTCATCTTCTCTTATTGGCAGTAAGTGTGCTGATTTGGTGAGACGATCAACTATTACCCAAATAGTATCAAAACCACTTGCTGTCCTTGGCAATTTAGTGATGAAATCCATGGTAATGTTTTCCCATTTCCATTCCGGGATTTCGGGTTGTTGAAGTAGACCTGATGGTTTCTGATGCTCAGCTTTGACCTTAGAACACGTCAAACATTCTCCTACATATTTAGCAACATCGGCTTTCATACCCGGCCACCAAAAATGTTTCTTGAGATCCTTGTACATCTTTCCCGTTCCAGGATGTATTGAGTATCTGGTTTTATGAGCTTCTCTAAGTACCATTTCTCTCATATCTCCAAATTTTGGTACCCAAATCCTTTCAGTCCTATACCGGGTTCCGTCTTCCCGAATATTAAGATGCTTCTCCGATCCTTTGGGTATTTCATCCTTTAAATTTCCCTCTTTTAAAACTCCTTGTTGTGCCTCCTTTATTTGAGTAGTAAGGTTATTATGAATCATTATATTCATAGATTTTACTCGAATGGGTTCTCTATCCTTCCTGCTCAAGGCATCGGCTACCACATTTGCCTTCCCCGGGTGGTAACGAATCTCAAAGTCGTAATCATTCAATAATTCAATCCACCTACGCTGCCTCATATTCAGTTGTTTCTGATTAAATATGTGTTGAAGACTTTTGTGGTCGGTATATATAATACTTTTGACCCCATATAAGTAGTGCCTCCAAGTCTTTAATGCAAAAACAACCGCGCCTAATTCCAAATCATGCGTCGTATAATTTTGTTCGTGAATCTTCAATTGTCTAGACGCATAAGCAATCACCTTCGTTCGTTGCATTAATACACAACCGAGACCTTGCTTTGATGCGTCACAATAAATCACAAAATCATCATTCCCTTCAGGCAATGACAATATAGGTGCCGTAGTTAGCTTTTTCTTCAATAACTGAAACGCTTTCTCTTGTTCATCATTCCATTCAAATTTCTTCCCTTTATGCGTTAATGCAGTCAAGGGTTTTGCTATTCTGGAAAAGTCTTGGATGAACCTTCTGTAGTAACCAGCTAGTCCTAAAAATTGGCGTATGTGTTTCGGAGTTTTCGGGGTTTCCCACTTTTCAACAGTTTCTATCTTTGCCGGATCCACCTTAATACCTTCTTTGTTCACTATGTGACCGAGGAATTGAACTTCTTCCAACCAAAATGCACACTTTGAAAACTTAGCGTACAATTCTTCCTTCCTCAATACTTCTAACACCTTTCTCAAATGTTCACTGTGTTCTTGGTCATTCTTTGAGTAAATAAGTATGTCATCAATGAAAACAATGACAAACTTGTCAAGGTATGGTCCACACACTCGGTTCATAAGGTCCATGAACACAGCTGGTGCATTAGTTAAACCAAACGGCATGACCATAAACTCGTAATGACCGTAACGTGTTCTGAAATCAGTCTTTGGAATATCATCTTCTTTCACCCGCATTTGATGATACCCGGAACGTAAGTCAATCTTTGAATAAACAGACGAGCCTTGTAGTTGATCAAATAAGTCGTCGATTCTCGGTAGTGGGTAGCGGTTCTTGATGGTAAGTTTGTTCAACTCTCGGTAGTCGATACACAACCTGAATGTACCATCTTTCTTCTTGACAAACAAAACAGGAGCTCCCCACGGTGATGTGCTTGGTCGAATGAAACCACGCTCTAAAAGTTCTTGTAATTGGCTTTGCAGTTCTTTCATCTCGCTGGGTGCGAGTCTGTAAGGAGCACGAGCTATTGGTGCAGCTCCTGGTACAAGATCTATTTGAAATTCAACGGATCGATGTGGGGGTAATCCCGGTAATTCTTTCGGAAATACATCGGGAAATTCTTTTGCAATGGGAACATCATTGATGCTCTCTTCTTCAGTTTGTACTTTCTCGACGTGTGCTAGAACAGCATAGCAACCTTTTCTTATTAGTTTTTATGCCTTCAAATTACTAATAAGATGTAGCTTCGTGTTGCCCTTTTCTCCGTACACCATTAAGGGTTTTCCTTTTTCTCGTATAATGCGAATTGCATTTTTGTAACAAACGATCTCTGCTTTCACTTCTTTCAACCAGTCCATACCGATTATCACATCAAAACTCCCTAACTCTACTGGTATCAAATCAATCTTAAATGTTTCGCTAACCAGTTTAATTTCTCGATTCCGACATATATTATCTGCTGAAATTAATTTACCATTTGCTAATTCGAGTAAAAATTTACTATCCAAAGGCGTCAATGGACAACTTAATTTAGCATAAAAATCTCTACTCATATAGCTTCTATCCGCACCCGAATCAAATAAAACATATGCAGATTTATTGTCAATAAGAAACGTACCCGTAACAAGCTCCGGGTCTTCCTGTGCCTCTGCTGCATTAATATTGAAAACTCTTCCGCGGCCTTGTCCATTCGTGTTCTCCTGGTTCGGGCAATTTCTAATGATGTGGCCCGGTTTTCCACATTTATAACAAACTACATTGGCATAACTTGCTCCGACACTACTTGCTCCGCCATTACTCGTTCCGACACCATTTGTTCCTTTCGTTCTATTAACCCCTGGTCCGTAGACCTCACACTTCGCCGCGCTATGACCATTTCTTTTACACTTGTTGCAAAATTTGGTGCAGAACCCCGAGTGATACTTTTCACACCTTTGGCATAGCTGCTTCTGATTGTTATTGTTGTTGCGGTTATTATTGTTGTTGGGATGATTGTTGTAGTTGCTGCTGCTGTTGTTGTTGTTGTTGTTGGGCCGTTTGTTGTAGTTGCGATTGATGTTGCGATTGCTGGGATAATTGTTGCGATTATTGTTGTAATTGCTGTTGTTGTTGTATTGGTGATTCTTATCACCGTTTTCCTCCCACTTTCTTTTGACTTGCTTCACATTGGTCTCTTCAGCAGTCTGTTCTTTAATTCTTTCTTCAATCTGGTTCACTAGTTTGTGAGCCATTCTACATGCCTGTTGTATGGAGGCGGGCTCGTGTGAACTTATATCTTCTTGGATTCTTTCCGGTAATCCTTTCACAAATGCGTCGATCTTCTCTTCCTCATCTTCGAATGCTCCCGGACACAATAGGCACAATTCTGTGAATCGTCTTTCGTACGTGGTAATATCAAATCCTTGGGTTAGTAACCCTCTAAGTTCTGTCTTGAGCTTATTGACCTCGGTTCTGGGACGGTACTTCTCGTTCATCAAGTGCTTGAATGCTGACCACGGTAGTGCGTACGCATCGTCTTGTCCCACTTGCTCTAGATAGGTATTCCACCATGTTAACGCAGAACCTGTGAAGGTATGCGTAGCGTACTTTACTTTGTCCTCTTCAGTACACTTACTTATGGCAAACACCGATTCGACCTTCTCGGTCCACCGTTTCAATCCGATCGGTCCTTCGGTTCCATCAAATTCCAAAGGTTTGCAGGCAGTGAATTCTTTGTAGGTGCATCCTACACGATTTCCTGTACTGCTAGATCCAAGGTTATTGTTGGTATGTAGCGCAGCCTGTACTGCGGCTATGTTTGAAGCTAGAAAAGTACGGAATTCCTCTTCATTCATATTCACGGTGTGTCGAGTAGTCGGTGCCATTTCCTTCAAAATAGTCAAATGGAACAAGTTAATCATACAGAATATTAAGAGTAGTTAATAGTATTTCGTAGCATAATATGAACTCATTTATAAAAGCTTTTTCTTCATATTAGCGTTTTATAAGTTTAAATTCGGGTAGTACCTACCCGTTAAGTTCATACTTAGTAGCTAATATACAATTCAACTACTACAATTCTATATGAAAAACTGATTATAATAATATTTCGCGTTCAAACTTTTACACAATATTTTACAAACTTGCAATACCGCTTATTTTACATATAGCATGAAATATAGCACAGAATAAATTTGATACAAGATGGTTGTGAAGATAATTCTAGCTAGTACACAAGTCGTTCAGCAAAGGCAATAAAGACACGTAATTCATACGTCCAGAAACAAGTCATGCATTCTGGTTTTACTAGGATTACTTCCCATCCTTGGTCTTGTGGAACATAACTGTTATGGCCGTTGATAAGACAGTGTGTTGTAACGTCGTCAAAGGGACGAGGGTTACGTAATGTCCAACAGTCCCGTAACAATCTAAAAACCTCATTTCTTACCCCAATTACCGACTCCGTCACTTGTGGGAACGTTTTGTTTAATAGTTGTAGCCCGATGTTCTTGTTCTCACTTTGGTGAGAAGCGAACATTACTAATCCGTAAGCATAACATGCTTCTTTATGTTGCATGTTAGCCGCTTTTTCTAAATCACGAAGTCCAATATTCGGATATATTGAGTCAAAATAATTTCTTAACCCATTGCGTAAAATAGCATTTGGGTTCCCCGCAATATATGCGTCAAAGTAAACACATCGTAACTTATGGATTTCCCAATGTGATATCCCCCATCTTTCGAACGAAAGCCTTTTATAAACCAAGGCATTCTTGGAACTTTCTTCGAATGTCTTACAAACTGATCTCGCCTTAAATAGTTGTGCCGCAGAATTCTGACCGACTCTAGACAAGATTTCATCAATCATGTCTCCGGGTAGGTCTCTTAAAATATTGGGTTGTCTATCCATTTTGTGTTTTTATACTGTAAAATAGACAAGAGTTAGATTCATAAAAAAAATACTTATTAATACAAGCAATTTTTACATATATCATAAAGCATAAGCACACTATATTACATATATTACACCACACGAATACAACTATCTTATTCTGACTCGCTTGTTTCTTCTTCTTCGGTTTTGGTTCGTTTTGCCAAGTTTCTAGGGATATATGATGTTCCCCTAATACGAGCCGTCGTTATCCACATTGGTTTAGAAAAACCTGGTGGTTTAGAGGTTCCCGGGTCATTGTTACAACTTAAGGACTTCGGGGGTTGACGATACATATAAAGTTCATCGGGGTTGGAATTAGATTTCTCTATTTTTATGCCCTTTCCCTTATTATTTTCTTTTGCCTTTTTAAATTCAGTTGGGGTAATTTCTATAACATCATCGGAATTCTCGTCGGAATCCGATTCATCGAAGAATTGGTAATCCTCCCAATATTTTGCTTCCTTAGCGGAAACACCATTGACCATAATTAACCTTGGTCGGTTGGTTGAGGATTTTCTTTTACTTAACCGTTTTATTATTTCCCCCACCGGTTCTATTTCTTCATCCGGTTCCGATTCTTCTTCCGGTTCCGATTCTTCTTCCGGTTCCGACTCTTCTTCCGGTTCTTCTTCGGGAACTTGTGAATCTGTCCACGAATCATTCCAATTTACATTTGGCTCTTCATTATTATTAGGTGAGTCAATGGGACTTGTTCTAGAGGTAGACATCTATCACATAATATCGAACGCGTTAAGAGATTAATATATCACATAATATTCACATGTTAAAAATATATAGTTTCCAACAAAATTTGTTAAGCAATCATTTTTCAAGTAAACACGGTCGAAGTCCAGACTCACTAATGCATCCTAACAAACTCGATAAGACACACTAATGCAAAATTCTGGTTCTCTAAGACCAACGCTCGGATACCAACTGAAATGTCCCGTTCTTATTGATTAAAAACGTTCCATATTAATTGATTTCGTTGCGAGGTTTTGACCTCTATATGAGACGTTTTTCAAAGACTGCATTCAATTTGAAAACAAACCATAATCTTTATTTCATAGATAAAGGTTTTAAAAAGCTTTACGTAGATTATCAAAATATGATAATCTAAAATATCCTGTTTACACACGACCATTACATAATGGTTTACAATACAAATATGTTACAACAAAATAAGTTTCTTGAATGCAGTTTTTACACAATATCATACAAGCATGGACTCCAAATCTCGTCCTTATTTAAGTATGCGACAGCGGAAGCTCTTAATAATCACCTGAGAATAAACATGCTTAAAACGTCAACAAAAATGTTGGTGAGTTATAGGTTTAACCTATATATATCAAATCATAATAATAGACCACAAGATTTCATATTTCAATACACATCCCATACATAGAGATAAAAATCATTCATATGGTGAACACCTGGTAACCGACATTAACAAGATGCATATATAAGAATATCCCCATCATTCCGGGACACCCTTCGGATATGATATAAATTTCGAAGTACTAAAGCATCCGGTACTTTGGATGGGGTTTGTTAAGCCCAATAGATCTATCTTTAGGATTCGCGTCAATTAGGGTGTCTGTTCCCTAATTCTTAAATTACCAGACTTAATAAAAAGGGGCATATTCGATTTCGATAATTCAACCATAGAATGTAGTTTCACGTACTTGTGTCTATTTTGTAAATTATTTATAAAACCTGCATGTATTCTCATCCCAAAAATATTAGATTTTAAAAGTGGGACTATAACTCACTTTCACAGATTTTTACTTCGTCGGGAAGCAAGACTTGGCCACTGGTTGATTCACGAACCTATAACAATATATACATATATATCAAAGTATGTTCAAAATATATTTACAACACTTTTAATATATTTTGATGTTTTAAGTTTATTAAGTCAGATGTCCTCGTTAGTAACCTACAACTAGTTGTCCACAGTTAGATGTATAGAAATAAATCGATAAATATTATCTTGAATCAATCCACGACCCAGTGTATACGTATCTCAGTATTGATCACAACTCAAACTATATATATTTTGGAATCAACCTCAACCCTGTATAGCTACCTCCAACATTCACATATAGAGTGTCTATGGTTGTTCCGAAATATATATAGATGTGTCGACATGATAGGTCGAAACATTGTATACGTGTCTATGGTATCTCAAGATTACATAATATACAATACAAGTTGATTAAGTTATGGTTGGAATAGATTTGTTACCAATTTTCACGTAGCTAAAATGAGAAAAATTATCCAATCTTGTTTTACCCATAACTTCTTCATTTTAAATCCGTTTTGAGTGAATCAAATTGCTATGGTTTCATATTGAACTCTATTTTATGAATCTAAACAGAAAAAGTATAGGTTTATAGTCGGAAAAATAAGTTACAAGTCGTTTTTGTAAAGGTAGTCATTTCAGTCGAAAGAACGACGTCTAGATGACCATTTTAGAAAACATACTTCCACTTTGAGTTTAACCATAATTTTTGGATATAGTTTCATGTTCATAATAAAAATCATTTTCTCAGAATAACAACTTTTAAATCAAAGTTTATCATAGTTTTTAATTAACTAACCCAAAACAGCCCGCGGTGTTACTACGACGGCGTAAATCCGGTTTTACGGTGTTTTTCGTGTTTCCAGGTTTTAAATCATTAAGTTAGCATATCATATAGATATAGAACATGTGTTTAGTTGATTTTAAAAGTCAAGTTAGAAGGATTAACTTTTGTTTGCGAACAAGTTTAGAATTAACTAAACTATGTTCTAGTGATTACAAGTTTAAACCTTCGTATAAGATAGCTTTATATGTATGAATTGAATGATGTTATGAACATCATTACTACCTTAAGTTCCTTGGATAAACCTACTGGAAAAGAGAAAAATGGATCTAGCTTCAACGGATCCTTGGATGGCTCGAAGTTCTTGAAGCAGAATCATGACACGAAAACAAGTTCAAGTAAGATCATCACTTGAAATAAGATTGTTATAGTTATAGAAATTGAACCAAAGTTTGAATATGATTATTACCTTGTATTAGAATGATAACCTACTGTAAGAAACAAAGATTTCTTGAGGTTGGATGATCACCTTACAAGATTGGAAGTGAGCTAGCAAACTTGAAAGTATTCTTGATTTTATGAAACTAGAACTTTTGGAATTTATGAAGAACACTTAGAACTTGAAGATAGAACTTGAGAGAGATCAATTAGATGAAGAAAATTAAAGAATGAAAGTGTTTGTAGGTGTTTTTGGTCGTTGGTGTATGGATTAGATATAAAGGATATGTAATTTTGTTTTCATGTAAATAAGTCATGAATGATTACTCATATTTTTGTAATTTTATGAGATATTTCATGCTAGTTACCAAATGATGGTTCCCACATGTGTTAGGTGACTCACATGGGCTACTAAGAGCTGATCATTGGAGTGTATATACTAATAGTACATACATCTAAAAGCTGTGTATTGTACGAGTACGAATACGGGTGCATACGAGTAGAATTGTTGATGAAACTGAACGAGGATGTAATTGTAAGCATTTTTTTTAAGTAGAAGTATTTTGATAAGTGTATTGAAGTCTTTCAAAAGTGTATAAATACATATTAAAACACTACATGTATATACATTTTAACTGAGTCGTTAAGTCATCGTTAGTCGTTACATGTAAGTGTTGTTTTGAAACCTTTAGGTTAACGATCTTGTTAAATGTTGTTAACCCAATGTTTATAATATCAAATGAGATTTTAAATTATTATATTATCATGATATTATCATGTATGAATATCTCTTAATATGATATATATACATTAAATGTCTTTACAACGATAATCGTTACATATATGTCTCGTTTAAAAATCATTAAGTTAGTAGTCTTGTTTTTACATATGTAGTTCATTGTTAATATACTTAATGATATGTTTACTTATCATAGTATCATGTTAACTATATATATATCCATATATATGTCATCATATAGTTTTTACAAGTTTTAACGTTCGTGAATCACCGGTCAACTTGGGTGGTCAATTGTCTATATGAAACATATTTTAATTAATCAAGTCTTAACAAGTTTGATTGCTTAACATGTTGGAAACATTTAATCATGTAAATATCAATCTCAATTAATATATATAAACATGGAAAAGTTCGGGTCACTACACCGTTGAAGTTGGTAAAACAATGTGCTTCTCATCGATCATTTTTACTGGTTCAACGGTTTTGGTTGGTGGAGATTTAGACTTTCGACTCACAAAGGTGATCGATTTTTCACCATCACTAAGTGTCATTCTACCCTTTCTTACATCAATAAACGCCTCGGTGGACGCTAAGAATGGTCGACCTAAAATTAAAGGAATGTTTGAGTCCTCTTCTATGTCAATAACAACAAATTCGACTAGAAACGTTAAATTACCCACTTGAACGGGTAGGTTGTCAGCAATTCCAACTGGGTGCCTAATGGTTTAATCAAAGAGTCGAACACTCATTTTCATTGGACTTAACTCACCTACTCCTAATCTCTTATATAATGAAAGAGGCATAACACTCACACTCGCACCTAAATCTGCTAGTGCATCATACATGACACAATCACTAAGCAGACAAGGAACAATAAATTCACCCGGATCACCCAACCTTGGTGGAGGTTTTGGTGGATCTGTCTTTACCGGGTTTACTTTTACGGTTTTTGTTTCTTGCACTTTCTTATTCTTCTTCTTCTTTCCAGAGGTATCACAAACTTTATTACCTATTACTTGCTCATACTCAACTCTTTTTCTTGGAAACGGGATGGGTGGTCAGTATGGTGCCACCACTGGCTTTACATACTCGGGTGGTGGTGGTGTTGTAACTTCTTCATTGTTACTCACATCTAAAACCTTCCCATCTTCTGATGCTGGTTTTTCAGAATTTGTTGAAACCATATTAACATTCTCATTTCGAGAATTTACTTCAGTATCACTCGGTAGCTTTCCTTATTCCCTCTTACTCATTAAGCTAGCAAGAGTACCTACGTGTTTTTCTAGATTCAAAATGGAAGCTTGTTAAGTTCTTAATGACTGATCAAACCTCTCATTTGTTTGGGTTTGAGATGTAATGAATTGTGTTTGAGATTCCATTAGCTTTGCCATCATTTCTTCCAGATTTGGATTTTTCTCTTCAGTTTGTTGTGGTGGTTTATACAAGCCAGGTCTTTGTTGATTGAAAGTGTTGTTTTGAGTTGGTTGGTTATTTAGACCTTGTTGGTTGTACGAGTTATTGTTGGGTCCATTTGGATTGTAAAGAATGTTTTGATTTCGATTGAAGTTTGATAATTATTTTGATAATTATTTCCCGGCCTTTGGTTCATGTAGGAAACATTCTCACGTTGTTCCATCGTTTGCTCAATGTGACAATCTTTTGTTAAGTGTGGTCCACTGTATTGCTCACAACTGATTCGTATTGTGTGAATATCTTTAGTCATCTTTTCCATTCGTCTTTCGAAAGCATCTATTTTTGCGGAAACGGAATCAAAGTCATGGCTAGAATCGGCTCTAGCCGCTTTAGATGAATGAAAAATATCTTTTTCCTGGTGCCACTCATGCGAGTGGGAAGCTGTGTTATCAATGATTTTGTGAGCTTCGGTTGCGGTTTTCTTCATAATGGAACCACCAGCTGCTGTGTCGATGTCTTTTCGTGTAGCAACATTGACACCTTGGTAGAATATTTGTACTATTTGATAAGTGTCTAAACCATGTTGTGGACATCCTCTCAACAACTTTCCAAATCTTGTCCACGCCTCATATAGAGTTTCATTTGGCTTTTGTGTGAACGTAACAATTTCTCCTTGAAGTCTTACGGCTTTAGATGCCGGAAAGAATTGTTTAAGAAAATTTTCAACTAAGACATCCGATGTATCAATCGCCCCTTCAGGTAACGATTCTAACCACTCTTTGGCTTCTCCCTTTAAAGTCCAGGGAAATAACATGAGATATATCTGTTCATCCTCAACTTCTCGGATTTTGAATAGTGTATAAATCCTATTAAAGGTACGAAGATGTTCGTTTGGATCTTCTTTTGGCGTACCACTAAATTGGCATTGGTTAGTTACCATGTGTAGGATTTGTCCTTTGATTTCATAATCTGGTGCATTAACATCTGGCTTAATAATGGCATGACCTTGGCCCGTGCGTGTAGCTCTCATTCGGTCTTCCATACTTACAGGTTCTTGATTATCCATGATTGGATTTGTTGAATCTGAATCACTAGAGGATTCTGATTTAATGGTTTCTTCCTCGACAATCTCTGGATGAGTGATTTGTGGTTCAGGAGGAATGATTAGTGGTTCAGGATCTCTGAATCGTCCTTGAATATCCTCCGGATTCTCAATTGTGAGGTTGGGTTCAAAAAATGGATTATCGGAAATTTGAATTGGATTACTTGGTCGACTTGATGACAATTCTAAAGAAAAATCAACGGCGACAATATTGGCTAGATATCTTGATCGAGTTACAGGTGGTGAACGTATGAAAGGTGGTGAACGTTTTGCTCGGTGCATTCACAGAATATCCTATTAGTTATAAAAAGAAAGAAAAATTATATAAGTTATCCAATTAATAGACTTTTCTGCTTTAGCTCACGTTTCGAATAGCCAAAAGATGTAGTAGGGAGCCTGAACCCTTTAAATCGGAAGCTCACAACTCAGCCACTAACAAATCCAACTATTACTACGAAGCATAAAATTTTGATGTCTATCAATTTAACCGCTTAAAATAATTTTTCGTTGAAATTTTGAAAGGACCCGTTCATATACATTATAAACGATTCACAATAGTTGATTACATCGCGAGGTATTTGACCTCTATATGATACATTTTACAAACATTGCATTCGTTTTTAAAAGATAAATTTTCTTTACAACGAAAGTTGACGGCATGCACACCATTTCATAATACATCCAACTATAATTGGCTTAATAATAATCTTGATGAACTCAATGACTCGAATGCAACGTCTTTCAAAATATGCCATGAATGACTCCAAGTAATATCCTTAAAATGAGCTAATGCACAGCGGAAGATTTCTTTAATACCTGAGAATAAACATGCTTTAAAGTGTCAACCAAAAGGTTGGTGAGTTCATAGGTTTATCATAACAATCATTTCAATATATTAATAGACCACAAGATTTCCGTTTATAAATATATGTACACTCGCAAGTGTATAAAAGTATTCTATAAATTTTAGGCACCCGAAAACAAGCCTTAACATTCATGTTTTACCCTCTGAAGTACACCAGATCAGGTGTGTTTAAAATAACCTCGAAGTACTAAAGCATCCCATAGTCAGGATGGGGTTTGTCAGGCCCAATAGATCTATCTTTAGGATTCGCGCCTACCGTACATAGACAAGTAGTTTAATGTTACCAAGCTAAGGGTATATTTCTGGTTTAAACCCATATAGAATTAGTTTTAGTACTTGTGCCTATTTCGTAAAACATTTATAAAATAGCGCATGTATTCTCAGCCCAAAAATATATAAAAAGGGAGTAATGAAACTCACAATACTGTATTTTGTAGTAAAAATACATATGACGTCATTGAACAAGTACAATGTTGGCCTTGGATTCACGAACGTATCAATATTGAGATTCAATATTGCAGGAAAGTACGTAGATGCAACGGAGATGATAAACACTAGATTGACCTCACGAGCATAACCATGAACCATACCCATCACCTCCATATCTATAACCCATAATTTCCTTAGTTTCGACTCATTCAAAAAAAACTATTTTGAAATCACTCGGACAGCACTCCGTCGTAATATTTTATGTATACTCATAATATCTTGAAATAATACAGAGCAAATATATATATATATATAAATCGATTGAGAGAGTTTAGAGAAATATATTTTCAAGTTTCTATGAAATAATGAAACCTATTGAATTCTATTTATAATAGATTTTTGAATTATTAAAGTATGAATTATTAAAGTGAATTATTAAAGTATGAATTATTAAAGTGAATTATTAAAGTATGAATTATTAAAGTGAATTATTAAAGTGAATTATTAAAGTATGAATTATTAAAGTGAATTATTAAAGTATGAATTATTAAAGTGAATTATTAAAGTATGAATTATTAAAGTGAATTATTAAAGTAAATTATTAAAGTATGAATTATTAAAGTGAATTATTAAAGTATGAATTATTAAAGTTAAAGTAAAATAAAAGTAAAGTAAAGGTAAAGTTAAAGTAAAATAAAAGTATAAAACTATATACGTATAATACGCGTATAAATATATATAATATTAAGTTAAATCGTTATATATATTTAATAAAATAAAATATAAATATCGTTATCTTTATCATACTGGTTAAGTAATGAGTTGTCAAAAGTGATTCTAGATATTTATAAAAGTTATATACGTTTTAATAATAAAGTTCTTTTTAAACAGAAAACATCTTTGTACGTTTGAAAATAGATTAATAGAATATTATGGAAACCAATTCTCCACTAACTTTTGTCTAACTTTCGTAAATGACACTTTTTGTTTTTATTTATAAATAGCTTTACAAATTATTCTGAATATCGTTAAGAGGAATAGATTTTCTCAAATCATAGTGGACCTTTCAACAGAGACTTGTAATCATAATTCAATGTTTCTGATAATTCAATCATTTAATATATTTTTTAATTTCGTCAAAAATCATATTGAAACAAATATGTTCGTGTAAAGTATTATACGTTTAATACTTTATTAATATTCTCAAGTTATAATATATATATACATATACATATCTATTTATATATAACGGTTCGTGAATCGTCGGAATTTGGTCGAGGTTATAATGAATGTATGAACACAGTTTAAAATTCTTGAGATTTAACTTAACAAACTTTGCTTATCGTGTCAGAATAATATAAAGATTAAAGTTTAAATTTGGTCGGAAATTTCTGGGTCGTCACAGTACCTACCCGTTAAAGAAATTTCGTCCCCGAAATTTGATAGAGGTCGTCATGACTAACAATGAGAATGTTATTATAACGATTATAGAGTTTTATCATGTTCAAGAAGAATAGATAAAATAATTCGATTAATAGAAACGTGTGAGTGAAGTTATCGTAAATGAATGAAATAAGATAATAGTGATTCGTCGTATCTTTTGACGTCATCATGATTGATCTCCGAAAAGAAAATCTTTGTAATCTATATTGGATTTGATTATTCGGCGATTAAGGAAATTATGATCCTCTTCGAATTAATGCGATAATCCATTTTGATTTCTCTGTCGGATATTTCACTATAAATCCACCTCATTTGTTTTCTTACAACTCACACCTTCTCAACTCATATTTTAAAGTATTTGTCAATATGCTTCATCCAGTGCTGATTCTTGATATACTCCTCACTTTCATATCTGTCGCTCTTCTTTTTCATCTGCCTCCGGAAGAATCTATTTACTTCTACTATACTCTTGGTTTTATAGTGTTTTTAGTTCTCCCGTGTCTTTATATTGCTATATGCATTGATATATACGGTTTTTGATTTCTGGGTTGTTGTTGGGTTTTATATCTTCCCTTATATTTCAAAGTCCTTGCTTCTTCTATAATCATTGTCATCCACAGTTAATGCTCTCTTCTATTTGCTATGATTTATACTCCCATTTCTAGTTCGGAGCTTTGTCCTTTCATTTCTTCTTCTTGCGATTAAGCACCGCTTGTAATGGTCCAGAATTCGCAGATATAAATTTCGGAATGAACATTGTTAATGTTCTAGGAAGGAAATTGTAATGACACGATCTTGACTTGTCAAATTACCAGAATACCTCGGAAAAGACCGAATCATCAAGAAATATTTTCTTGATATTTAGAAATCAAAGAGAATAGAAGAGTCGTGTAACATAGCACATGATGACGTTATGATCTGTGAATCATCATGTTCCATTTAGAAACTCAGCATGAATTACTGTAATATAATCACGTTGATCAAGTGTCATTATATTATACTAACTCATGCTTCAGCTCCCAACACTTCTTCAAGAATATTCCTATTTTAAACTCGAATGTTTCAGAATTTAGAAACTAAAATAGTTTCTTTTATGATATAATACAGATAGCGCAAAGAGGTAAATGATTTCAGATAAGAATAATTATAAAAATATCTTCAGAAGTATGGATGATATTTATAATGAAAGATACGATGATATCTTAGAATGTCTAATATCAGAGGATGATGAAGGATATTGTCCGCAGGGGTTTAGAGTCAGGAGCAAGGTATTCGTTAATGACTTCAGCAAGTACTGAATCATTTGGATTCTTTGAAGGCAGGTTCAGCCTTTGTGATTTGTCCACAGCCTCATTCATACTTTGCTCAATCCGTTTTCCAGTTCCAAATCTTCTCTTTTTTCTGAGCTTTGCCAATATACTATCCTTTATCATCCAACTTTTTACTGTTAAGGTCGTTTACAGTTTTTGCTGCTTCATCAGCATTTTTCAAAATTTCGAAAACTGGTTCGCAGTTTAGGGTGTTTTTCAGAAATTTCTCATTCAAAGAATGTAAGTCTTGGAGGTAGACGTTGTGTGTATATGTAATTGTTGATGTAGACATGCTGCGAGGTTTCAAAATACTGATTGCTGATTCTCAATAATTGGTATGACAATTCTTGTTATAAGGTACGAATGAGTATATGATAGGGTTTCGATAATTATAATGATTTTTTTTTTGGAAAGTCAAAGATCAGTGAAGTTGTTGGTAAGTTTATTGCTAATGTGGTGAATGTAAACGATTCCCCGGTAACGTTGGCGAAAGGGCAACGTATCTATCGAGGTTATAATAAGACTTTTTTGATTGAGAAGTCGAAGTTGACTTGCTGGAGCTGTGACAAAACTGTCTATTTTTAAACGGAATTAAAAAGTTATGTTAGCTAGTAAATGCCAAAGGGTCTAACACGGATACATGTCGAACTATGACTTGGGTTTTGAGAGTTTTTCAGGTGTATAACTGTGGGTAACATGTGGTTGGATCATTATCTCGATTGTTCCTTAGTTGAAGTGTCTTCAGGAATTTCAAAGGGTTTGAGCACATATTGTAATCATTAATACATATGATGTTCTAACACAGTTTTGAAGTCAAAGTATAGCTTTGAAAGATATAGGAATCTAAGAGTGATGATACTGGTTATATTTCGAATTGAATTATGCGATTTCAAAATCAGAATATGTAATTGAATTTGAATGAGTATGATTGTTTTGATTTATATGAAAGAATGGATATTGTTATGAAAGTAGGGAGTATAGTTGATGATTGCTGAATCAGTTTCGAAAAATGTAATATATTAATTGTGAATTTATATATCTCTCTGGTATTACCTACCCGTTAAAAAAAATTTTCACAATTAATATTTTGTACAACAGAATTTTATTACAGTCTTTATGAAAATATATATGTACATATTTTCTTTAGATGTAACATAGATTTAATGAGTTAATATTAAATTAAACTCATTTGATTTACGGTTGAAACTAGAACTGAATAATCCCTAAAGACTTTAGAAATTACATAACTTTTACGGAGTATTTATTCAATAAAATTGAAATTATGAATTAATACTTCGTTATTTGTTGGTGTTTGTAACCCTTGCACCATATTCTCTAAAGCCACTACTCGAGTGCGAAGCACGTTGACTTCTTCTATTACACCGGGCTGATTGTCGGTTCGGACGAGCGGATAAATAAAATCTAGAATTTGATGTAGTATATAATCATGACGAGAAAATCTGGAAATAAGAGAGAAAATGGTGTTTCGGACCGGTTCGCCGGTAAGTGCTTCAGGTTCATCGCCAAGAGGGCAATGTGGTGGATGGAAGGGATCACCTTCTTCTTGTCTCCAATTATTGAGGAGGCTACGAACCTATCCCCAATTCATCCAGAATAGATGATGGCTAATTGGTTGATCCATTCCGGTGACACTGCTTTCGGAGCTTGAGTGGGATTCTATATCGAAATTCGAGGGACTTGAACTAATGACGAATTCCATTTCGTTCGATTGAATAAAGGATTTTTCGATATGAAATGATTTTTCAGCTATCGGGTGGTATTCTAATTACATAGAATATCTATATATATAGCGCAAAAGATTTCGTAGATTACGGAGGAATTTACGGGATATGTCAGACAAAGTTTACAGTAACAGATACGCTAAGATATAGATTAGCAGATACGCTAAGATATGAATTTTGTCTATACACTATTCATGCAGTCAATGCAGTAAGACGTGTCTAGACTAAGAATGATAAGCAGGCAATTTCCGACAAAAATGATGAGCAAAACTTTTGACATGCAGACACGGTCAAAGTCCAGACTCACTAATGCATCCTAACAACTATCAGTTAGACACACTAATGCAGACCTGGTTCGCTAAGACCACCGCCCTGATACCAACTGAAAGGACCCGTTCATATACATTATAAACGATTCACAATAGTTGATTACATCGCGAGGTATTTGACCTCTATATGATACATTTTACAAACATTGCATTCGTTTTTAAAAGATAAACTTTCTTTACAACGAAAGTTGACGGCATGCACACCATTTCATAATACATCCAACTATAATTGGCTTAATAATAATCTTGATGAACTCAATGACTCGAATGCAACGTCTTTCAAAATATGCCATGAATGACTCCAAGTAATATTCTTAAAATGAGCTAATGCACAGCGGAAGATTTCTTTAATACCTGAGAATAAACATGCTTTAAAGTGTCAACCAAAAGGTTGGTGAGTTCATAGGTTTATCATAACAATCATTTCAATATATTAATAGACCACAAGACTTCCGTTTATAAATATATGTACACTCGCAAGTGTATAAAAGTATTCTATAAATTGTAGGCACCCGATAACAAGCCTTAACATTCATGTTTTACCCTCTGAAGTACACCAGATCAGGTGTGTTTAAAATAACCTCGAAGTACTAAAGCATCCCATAGTCAGGATGGGGTTTGTCAGGCCCAATAGATCTATCTTTAGGATTCGCGCCTACCGTACATAGACAAGTAGTTTAATGTTACCAAGCTAAGGGTATATTTCTGGTTTAAACCCATATAGAATTAGTTTTAGTACTTGTGCCTATTTCGTAAAACATTTATAAAACCGCGCATGTATTCTCAGCCCAAAAATATATAAAAAGGGAGTAATGAAACTCATAATACTGTATTTTGTAGTAAAAATACATATGACGTCATTGAACAAGTGCAACGTTGGCCTTTGATTCACGAACGTATCAATATTGAGATTCAATATTGCAGGAAAGTACGTAGACACAACGGAGATGATAAACACTAGATTGACCTCACGAGCATAACCATGAACCATACCCATCACCTCCATATCTATAACCCATAATTTCCTTAGTTTCGACTCATTAAAAAAAAAACTATTTTGAAATCACTCGGACAGCACTCTGATGTGAAGCGAGGTGTATATAAAATAGTTATTAAATTTTAGCAGAAAATACTATTTAATACGATACAATTTTACACAAGATATTTATTTATTTATAGAATGGATATACTTAAACCTTGCTACAACACTTATAGGCAGTGTACCTAATCGTACAGTAGTGTAGTTTTTAGTAAGTCCGGTTCGTTCCACAGGGAAATCTTTAAACAAAGCTCAACGCTATATTAGTTTACTTTTATAAAAATACAAATATATATATAAGTAATATTATTATTATAAAGGGGGGTTTTTACCGTTTAATGACCGGTTTGTCGATTTTAAGACTTTAGTCGCAGTTAAAACCTAATGTAAAATATAAATACAAGACTTAAATTAAAGCTTAAAGTAAATAACAATAATGAAATTGCGAATAATAAAAGTGCGATAAACTTGCGATAATTAAAAAGTACGATAATTAAAAATGCGATTAAACAACAATAAATAAAAGTGCGATAATTAGAAATGCAATTAAATATAAAATAAAGGAAATTAAATATGAAATAAAAGAATTATGCTTATTTAAACTTCCGTAATCATGATGTTTGACGTGTTGATTTTAGTTTTATGCCCATGGGTTAATTGTCCTTTGTCCTGGATTATTCAATATGTCCATCTGGTTTTTGTCCATAACAGTCCATCAGTCATAAATATAAAGTGCGAGTGTCCTCGTCAAATTATTATTATACCCGAAGTTAAATATTCTAACTAATTGGGGATTCGAATTGTAACAAGGTTTTAATACTTTGTTTAATGAATACACCAGGTTATCGACTGTGTGTAAACCAAGGTTTTACAACTTTGTTAACAATTACACCAATTACCCTTGAATGTAATTTCACCCCTGTTTTAATTATTCTAGTGGCTATTAATCCATTCCCGTGTCCGGTTAAATGAACGATTATTCGTACATATAAATACCCCGCCCATCGTGTCCGATCGAGTGTATATGGTAATTTATAGGGACGCCCAATTGTAAATCTTTATATTAACATTAACAAACTTTCATTTAGTTAAACAAATATAAAGCCCATTAATAGCCCATAGTCTCATTTCCACAAGTGTCGTTCTTTTGTCCAAACCCCAATTATGGTACAAAGCCCAATTACCCAATTTTAGTAATTAGCCCAACATCATGATTACTTCGTTTTAAATAAGCATAATAATAACTTAGCTACGAGACATTAATATAAAAAGGTTGAACATAACTTACAATGATTAAAAATAGCGTAGCGTTACACGGACAGAATTTCGACTTACACCCTTACAACATTCGCTAACATACCCTTATTATTAGAATTAAAATTAAAATTAAAATATAAATTATATATATATATATAAGTTTTACGTATGAAGAGGAAGAAAAAAGATATGAAATTTGATCAGAATTCGGTTGGCTTTATAGCCAGAGTTGAAAATTGGGGCTCCGCGACTCGCGGCAAAAACCCCTTCAAACTCCGCGAGTCGCGGAGGATGTATTTACAGCTCACACCCTTGGAGTTTCTTGCTGCCGACGGTTTTAATAATATATATATAATTAATATAATTAATTATATATTATATTATATTTATATACATAGTTAACTTGTAATTTTTAGTCGGTTGCGTCGAGCGTTAAGAGTTGACTCTGGTCCCGGTTCCGAATTTTCGAACGTCCTCGCGTACAATTTTATATTTTGTACTTTGCGTTTTGAATCTTGTACTCTTGTAATTTCGAGACGTTTCTTATCAATAATTGGAACCTTTTTGATTATCTTTTGTTCTTTTGAGCTTTTTGGTCGTTTGCGTCTTCAATTCGTCGAATCTGTCTTTTGTCTTCACCTTTTATTATTTAAACGAATATCTCTTGTAAATAGAACAATTGCAACTAAAAGCTTGTCTTTCTTGAGGAATAATGCTATGAAATATATGTTCGTTTTTAGCATTATCAAATATTCCCACACTTGAGCGTTGCTTGTCCTCAAGCAATATTGTCTTGAAATACTAGAATCACTTCTTTATTCTTCACACTTTGTACATCAGTGATTTCTATACGGCGGTATAAACAATGGTAGTAACGATATGGTTTACAGTCCCACATGACTATAAAAATTTAGATCCATTAAGGAAATTGGATCTTTATGAAAACATTTGATCTTTTGAAATCTAGTTTTTACCCTAGATAAGTTTTCCGGAATAACCCTTTACCGGTGTTTGCAAAATATTTTTGTGGGTTTGGTGGGTTTCAAATTTGAAAATTTTAGCTCAAAACTTGCGGTTTTGTGTCACCCACTTGCTAACCTTGTATTTGGAAAGCAACACGTCCAGTTTACTTGTCCCGTATATTACCTTTCGGTAAACTACCGTCCGGTTGAAAGGAAAGCGTTGAACAAGCAACTGTTTAAGGCAATGTCCCGTGACATGCTTTTGATTATGGTCTATAATGTGTCGGACGCAATTACTATCCTTGGTAGGAGCAATAGTAAAGCTCACCCTTATAATTTTTCGGTATGGCACAAGGTCCTGTCTTTGACCACTATGCAACCACCGTTCTTACGGTTGACACCCGATTTGGTTCAGGTGACCTAATGAATTCAAGGTGAATTTCTTAGGATTTTACATTCAATGGTAATGAACGCATTGAAAATGGTTTTTCAGAAAACAAATCGGTTTGTATTTTTGATCAAAATATTTTCTCGTTCAAGCTCGAGTTTAGATATCATCGAATTCCATGAGTTTGTAATTCTCAATCTTTAAGGTCAATCTCAAGGATTGAGTAATATCAGGCTTAAAAGCTGATTTTTAATCTTTAAGGAGATTATCCTTTCTGGGGATCTGATTCATTAGTCTTATCAAGCTAATTTGCACGGTGCCTCCCCATTGTACGAGATAAATCCTTCTCATGGTTAGGATAAATCTGACCACTTGGCGACCCTGTTTGATGCTGAGGTCCGTGGATTTCCAGCCGATTTTAGAGATGACTTTTCTAGATTTTTCGTCAACCTACAGCTGGTCTGGACGACAACTTCATGACCTAAATCAAGAAGCGCGTGTCTTTTTCGGAAGACTTTACTTCCTTTTAATGATGGAATTGATTCATCGTGTAGATCCATCTCTTCTTTTCTTTCATCGGGTAAAACAGTTTAGTTTAGTTCAAAGCAAAAGTATTTTCAGTTATTGGTTATAGATATATGTGACATATGTTTAAAATAACTTGGTAAATTTTCCCACACTTGGCTTTTATTTTCCTTTTTATCATCCTCTATTCCATTTTAAATGAATTTTAACATTTTAGTTTGTTTCTCAATTTATGTCCTTTCCGAGGTAACAATAATTTCGGTGTTAAAACCTAGTTTTATCGTTCATAAATATGTATAAACATGATTTTGAATTCATTTAATTGAAAATTTTGAAAAAATTTTACTAGAATTGGGTAGTCAGTATATAAGACTAGGGCTGTTCTTTTTTATCAGAGAGCACTAGATTCTAATACAACTACTGCTTTACTAGTATTTTTAATGGTAACCAAGTGTATAAAGTAAAAAATTTTAAAATCCGAAAGAATTTAACCCCTTCCCACACTTAAGATCTTGCAATGCCCTCATTTGCAAGAAATCAGTAATAATTTAAATTATTGAGGGTGATTTGTGTGAAAATGATTAAATTTTTACCAAAGTTTCCAAATATATTGGCGTTTGTTTGCTGAATGATAAATGGTGCACATCATTTGTTCATTTCGTCTTGTTGTTATTTCACATATATTTTGCATCTTGTCGTCAAAATTAGTTGCTTTTGCTGAACTTAATGCCAGTCTTTGAAAATGCGTTGTTTTACCCTGTTGTGTACATAAGATAAACTGCAAACATATATACATATTTTTGAAGTTTGGTTTATTACCCCACATTCAAAAATTATTAAAATCTAAGAATAAAAGTTAGACAATTATAAAAATGATTACAATATTAACAAAAATATTAAATGTATCAATAATTACAAATTACAAAATAAAAAAAAAATAATAAGTAAACTAAGGATGATATTGGTACCAATAGGGGTTCCACGCATAACCATAAGTGCTATAGAATGCTTCGGCAGGGTCATACGTAGGATATGGTGGCTGCATCTCTATCGACCAAGGAGGGAAGACGGGTTTCGGTGTAGGAATATAGTTTCTACCTATATGTTGGCAATGCGCTATGATCTGGTTCTGATGAACTTGCCAATCTTCAAATGCTCTCTGTCTAGCATTTTCGTATTCCTGAGAAGCTATAAACCTATGCATTTCTTGCATCTCATTCCCCCCTCCTACATTACCTTGTTCCTGGTTTCTCTCCACCTGTGGATGTCTACCATGGTATCGTACTGCGGCGTTATTTCGCCGCTTCAAAACTTTCGCACCATGGTATACATTTAAACCTATAGTATCGCGGGGTTCCGGCTCTTCTAGTAATAATCCCCCCCGACTTATATCCACACCGAGATATTCACCAATCAAAGTAATAAAAATACCACCTCCTATTATGCTATGTGGTCGCATCCCCCGAACCATAGCTGATAAATAATAACCCACACAATATGGTATACTTACAGCGCTCTGTGGGTCTCGAATACACATATGGTAAAACAAATCTTGTTCATTTACCTTTTCTTTGTTTTTACCCCTTTGTGTAATCGAATTAGCTAAAAACCTATGTATCACTCTTAATTCGGCTCTATCTATATCCAAATAAGAGTAGTTTCCCCCTTTGAAACGGTGATGGCTTGTCATTTGACTCCACACACCGTGTGTATCAAAATTTTCATCTATCTTTCTACCGTTTAGTATCAATCCTCTACAATCGGCAGACGCTAACTCCTCAGGCGTATATATACATAAAGCCTGAGCCATGTCCAGTAAAGACATGTGGCGCATCGAACCGCCTAACAAAAATCTAATAAAAGAACGATCGGTTAAACTAGCTACCCGATCATTCAACTCTATACTACATAACAACTCTTCACACCATACTTTATATACAGGTCTGCGTATGGTGAATAAACATATCCAGTCATTAAAAGAAGAATTACCATACCTCTGTACTAGTAATTCCCTAATTGGCCCGGCCAATTCTACAGCTTCTAAGGGTCCCCATTCTATGACCCTCGGTACCTCAACAACCTTAGAGTGAAGAGTATGCAAACCCCGTTGATATTTTGGATAATCTATCCAAAGTCTGTCAAATCGCAGGTTCGGGTGCAACTCTTCCAAATGCATATCGGAAAAGGTCATGACTGGATGAGGTACATCCTGCTTGTAGTAGTTATCTACCTCCTGTTGTTCCAAATTCTCGGCAGGAGCATTGCGGGTTTGGGATGAAGATTCACCCCTTTCATTCTGCAAAACACATCAAACACAAATTTTGTGCATCCAAATATGCATTAGTGTCAGCAAAATCATCAATCAAAATAATTACAATGACATTATCAATTTATATCAAACTTAAGCTTATTTTCACATTTTTATCAAATCTACACTTTTTCAAATAAGCATATACGAAAATTTTTGCCAAGTTCATAAGCATTCAACTCAAATAACATGTCAAAATAATCATTACTAGCAATCAAACAAGTCTCAAATGGCATTATCTTTCAAAAATCAAGTTCATGAATTTTGGACTTGAAAAAGTCCACTTTAATTCTCAAAATCATGTTTAGGCTCAAGGTTTGGATCATTTAACTACCTAGACATGTTACACTACTTAATTTAGCAACAATTCATGACAAAAATCGGCCATAACCTGTTTATATAAAAAAGCCCCAAATTGCTCAAGAACACAAACCCTAGATTATTCAAAATTTGAAGTTTAAGGCTTCTAATCATGTTAAACAGCATCAATCTAGGTTATACAAGCATAATACATAAACAATTTAAGCTTAATTACACTAAAAAGCATCAAAATCAAATTGGAGAAAAAATAGCTCAAGAACACCTAATTTCGAATTAATGGTGTTTAGGTGTAGAAATTTACCGTTTTTCTTGAGTAATTCTTAGATAGCATCCTTCTCAACATGATTTTAGCAAAAAATTTGGTGATTAACGGTTAAAAATTGGAATTTTTGGGGGTGATTTTCGGGTTTTTTCGTGGGTTTTCGCTGTTATTTTGCAGTGTTTTTGAGTGTGGGAGAGTGAACTGATCGTGCAGCTCGTTTTATTTTTTTTTTCTGATTTTTGGTCCCTCCGCGAGTCGCGGAGGTTTTGTACTTCAAACTCCGCGAGTCGCGGAGTTTGCTCTTTTTTTTTTTTTTTTTTTTTTTTTTTTTTATAATCTTTAACTTATAAAACAATTAAGAAATTAATTTTAAAATTTTGTTTTCCTTGTTATTTAGGACGAGGTCGTTTCGGATCGATGTCCTAGTCCGTCCCTCGACAAAATTTTAAAATTTGTCTTTTTGTAGCGATTGTTTTAAAAGCTAAGATTTTTGGGTTTTTTCAATGTTTTTGGCATACTTTAAATCAATAAGATTAAAAATAATGATAATAAAAGTTCTCGTCCCTCCTTCGGGTAAAGCAATTTCGGTTCAAAGACCTAGTCTTCAACTTACGACGAATTTTAAAAATCATATTTTTAACTTAATGAGATAAAGTAAATTTTTGTTTTTAAATTCACACAACTTAAATATAAAATTCAAAATTAAAAATTAAAAATTCACACCAAACTTAAAATTTGAAATGCATAAAATTAAAAATTCATATTTTAAAAATTAAAAGTTCACACCAAACTTAATTTAAAAATTTATAAATTCATATCAAATTTATATTAATTTTTCAAATATTTACAATTTTAAATATATTGTTTTTACAAAGTTTACAATATTAATTTAAGATTTAAATATTAATTTTAAAAATAAAATTAAAAATCTTTTTGTCTTTTTATTCCACTTTAATCAATCAAATATTATCAAAAATATTTGCCCCTCTTTTCGGTAAAGTAATTTCGGTTCCAAGACCTAATTTAACTCATGACGAATTTTTGAAATATTTTGGGTTGATTGTTTAAAGATATTTATACCTTAAGAATAAACGTTAAATTTCGCAGTGATGTAATAAATTTTTGAATGATATCAATAATTTCGGTCGCCAAACCTAATTTTATTCAATACCAATTTAATACTTTTTAGCGAACAAATTAGCGTTTATTATCAAAAGGTTAAAAATAAAAATAAAAATAAAAACTGTACAGACATACCTGTGAAATAGATTTCTTAGTTATATGATCTATTCCATTCATAAGATAGTCGGTTTAATTGGTTTTCCATGGCTCCAAAGGCGTAACCTCGAGCATTCAGTGTCTTTTCTTCTAAACATATGAACGGTCCGTCTCTGCATAAAGTAACAAATTCGGTATTTGAATAGGTTTGATTATTTGAACATTTACCTCCATGTGACCATTTTCCGCATTTGTGACATCGTTCTAGGTGTCGTGCTCTTCTTTTCGCTGCGGATTTTGATTTTCCTTTACCAAATTGTAACTTATTATCTTCGCATCTGGATCCTTTTCTAACTCCGTCCATTCTTTCTCTGATTACTGATACTAATTCGCTCGGTAGTATGTCATTATTTCGTTTAGTGATCAAAGCGTGTAGCATTAGACCATGGTTTAGTTCACAGGCAGTCTTCATATCGTAAAAACCTAAAAAAAATAAAAATTCAGAATGGGGGGGAGAAGACTAGTTCTTTAGGGTCTGCTAGGGAAAGACCATACGTGTTCCATTTTCGAGAACTACACGAAAACAGACAATCTAACTCTAACAGAAATACATATTATCCTTTAAAGACTTGATTCTCCCCACACTTAGTTAGCTGTGGTATCGAAATTGTGATTAACTTCGTTGTCGACTTCCATCGGACCATGTATGTAATGTTTAACTCTGTGACCATTAACTTTAAATTCAATCCCATTTGAATTTATCAATTCTATCGTTCCGTATGGGAAAACTCTTTTGACTATGAATGGTCCAGACCATCTTGATTTCAATTTTCCAGGAAATAGCTTGAATCGTGAATTGAAAAGAAGAACTCTGTCTCCTTCTTTAAATTCCTTTGAACTTCTGATTCTTTTATCATGCCATTTCTTCGTTCTTTCTTTATAGATTAACGAATTTTCGTATGCTTCATGTCTTAATTCTTCTAATTCGTTTAGTTGACTTAATCGTAGATGTCCGGCTTCATGTAAATCAAGATTACATGTCTTCAAAGCCCAAAATGCTTTGTGTTCAATTTCTACTGGAAGATGACATGCTTTTCCATAAACAAGTCTAAAAGGTGTGGTTCCAATTGGAGTTTTGTAGGCTGTTCTAAAAGCCCAGAGTGCATCTTCCAATTTAATGGACCATTCCTTCGGATTTGATCCTACGGTTTTCTCTAGAATACGTTTTAAAGCTCGGTTGGTATTTTCAACTTGTCCACTTGTTTGTGGATGATATGCGGTGGAGATTTTATGAGTTACTCCATATCTTTTAAGAACTTTCTCAAGTTGATTATTACAGAAATGAGTACCCCGATCACTTATTAAAGCTTTCGGTGTTCCAAACCTTGCAAAAAGACGTTTTAAAAAGTTGACTACAACTCGTGCATCGTTAGTTGGGAGAGCTTGTGCTTCCGCCCATTTAGATACATAATCAATGGCTACGAGTATATATAGATTATTATGAGATTTTGGAAATGGACCCATAAAGTCAATACCCCAAATGTCAAATACTTCACATACTTGGATGACATTTTGTGGCATTTCATCACGTTGACTTATTTTTCCGGCCCTTTGACATGCATCACAGGATTTGCAAAGAAGGTGTGCGTCTTTGTAAATTGTAGGCCAATAGAATCCAGCTTCATAAACTTTTCTTGCTGTTAGTTGAGGCCCATAATGCCCTCCTGTTGGTCCTGTGTGACAATGGTTTAATATTTTACTAGCTTCATCTCCAAATACACATCGGCGTATTATTCCATCGGGACAACTTTTAAACAAATGTGGATCTTCCCAGAAATAGTGTTTTATATCACTGAAGAATTTCTTTCGTCTTTGGTACGATAATCCTTTTTCAAGGAATCCACAAACTAAGTAGTTTGCATAGTCTGCAAACCATGGAATTTCTTTATAATCTATCTTCAATAGATATTCATCAGGAAAGTTGTCTTGTATGGCTGATTCATTTAGAACTTCTAATTCGGGATTTTCAAGACGAGAAAGATGATCAGCGGCTAGATTTTCTGCTCCTCTTTTATCTCTGATTTCAATATCAAACTCTTGTAAGAGTAAGATCCAACGGATTAATCTTGGTTTAGCATCTTGTTTTGAAAATAGGTATCTAAGAGCAGAATGGTCGGTATAGACCACCGTTTTTGCTAGAACGAGATATGATCGAAATTTGTCAAAAGCAAAGACAATAGCAAGGAGTTCTTTTTCAGTAGTTGTATAGTTCGTTTGTGCTCCTTGTAACGTCTTACTAGCATAGTATATAGGTTGAAATCGTTTTTCAATCCTTTGTCCTAAAACGGCTCCCATTGCAAAATCACTTGCATCGCACATTAGTTCAAATGGTAGATTCCAATTTGGTGTTATCATGATTGGTGCATTAGTGAGTTTTTCTTTAAGAATATTAAAAGATTTGATACACTCATCTGAAAAGATGAATGGCGCATCCTTTTCTAGGAGTTTATTCATAGGAGTGGCAATTTTAGAAAAATCTTTTATGAAACGTCGGTAAAAACCGGAATGCCCTAGAAAACTCCTAACTCCTCTAACATTAGTGGGATGTGGAAGTTTAGCAATTACATCTACTTTAGCTCTATCCACTTCGATTCCTTCTTTTGAAATTTTATGTCCAAGAACGATGCCTTCTTTAACCATGAAATGGCATTTCTCCCAATTAAGTACTAGATTTGATTTTTCGCATCTAATTAGCATTCGTTCCAGATTAACTAGACATGATTTAAATGTATCACCGAAGACTGAAAAGTCATCCATGAATACTTCCATGCATTCTTCTATCATGTCGTGAAAAATCGCCATCATACACCTTTGAAAGGTTGCAGGGGCGTTACAAAGTCCAAATGGCATGCGTTTGTAAGCAAAAGTACCATAAGGGCACGTGAATGTGGTTTTCTCTTGATCTTCGGGTGCTATTGGAATTTGAAAATATCCGGAAAATCCATCTAGAAAACAATAGTAACTATTTCCGGCTAATCTTTCCAACATTTGATCTATGAAAGGTAAGGGAAAGTGATCTTTTCTGGTGGCGTCATTTAATTTTCTATAATCAATACATACACGCCATCCTGTTACAGTCCTAGTAGGAATAAGCTCATTTTTCTCATTTGTGATGACAGTCATGCCACCCTTCTTAGGCACGCATTGAACTGGGCTTACCCATGGACTATCAGAAATTGGATATATCAAACCTGCATCTAGCAGTTTAATAATCTCTTTCTTAACTACATCTTGCATATTAGGATTTAGTCTTCGTTGGCGTTGCACATACGTTTTATGACCTTCTTCCATAAGGATTTTATGTGTGCAATACGAAGGACTTATTCCTTTAATATCATGAATCTTCCATGCAATGGCTGGTTTATGAGCTTTCAACACAGAAATGAGTTGTGATTTCTCATTTTCAGTAAGAGAAGACGATATTATTACAGGTAATTCAGATTCACCATGTAAATAAGCGTATTCCAAATGGTTTGGAAGTGGCTTTAACTCTAATTTCGGAGGTTCTTCTATTGATGATTTATATCGATATCTGTCTTCTTCTTTTAGCATTTGAATTTCTTCTGTTGTTGGTTCATATCCATTAGCTATGAGTGTAGCTAACATTTCAGCTTCATCAATTGGTTCATTACCTTCTCCTAAAGAACATTCTCCTGTTCCTTGTAATTCTGGAAATTCTTCTAATAATTCTGCATGTGCATCTATAGTTTGAATATAATAACATGTATCATCTGCAGATTGTGGTTGTTGCATTGCTCTATCAACTGAAAAGGTAACACTTGTAGTGACCCGAACTTTTCCATGTTTATATATATTAATTGAGATTGATAATTACATGATTAAATGTTTCCAACATGTTAAGCAATCAAACTTGTTAAGACTTGATTAATTGAAATATGTTTCATATAGACAATTGACCACCCAAGTTGATCGGTGATTCACGAACGTTAAAACTTGTAAAAACTATATGATGACATATATATGGATATATATATATAGTTAACATGATACTATGATAAGAAAACATATCATAAAGTATATTAACAATGAACTACATATGTAAAAACAAGACTACTAACTTAATGATTTTTAAACGAGACATATATGTAACGATTATCGTTGTAAAGACATTTAATGTATATATATCATATTAAGAGATATTCATACATGATAATATAATGATAATATAATAATTTAAAATCTCATTTGATATTATAAACATTGGGTTAACAACATTTAACAAGATCGTTAACCTAAAGGTTTCAAAACAACACTTACATGTAACGACTAACGATGACTTAACGACTCAGTTAAAATGTATATACATGTAGTGTTTTAATATGTATTTATACACTTTTGAAAGACTTCAATACACTTATCAAAATACTTCTACTTAACAAAAATGCTTACAATTACATCCTCGTTCAGTTTCATCAACAATTCTACTCGTATGCACCCGTATTCGTACTCGTACAATACACAGCTTTTAGATGTATGTACTATTGGTATATACACTCCAATGATCAGCTCTTAGCAGCCCATGTGAGTCACCTAACACATGTGGGAACCATCATTTGGCAACTAGCATGAAATATCTCATAAAATTACAAAAATATGAGTAATCATTCATGACTTATTTACATGAAAACAAAATTACATATCCTTTATATCTAATCCATACACCAACGACCAAAAACACCTACAAACACTTTCATTCTTCAATTTTCTTCATCTAATTGATCTCTCTCAAGTTCTATCTTCAAGTTCTAAGTGTTCTTCATAAATTCCAAAAGTTCTAGTTTCATAAAATCAAGAATACTTTCAAGTTTGCTAGCTCACTTCCAATCTTGTAAGGTGATCATCCAACCTCAAGAAATCTTTGTTTCTTACAGTAGGTTATCATTCTAATACAAGGTAATAATCATATTCAAACTTTGGTTCAATTTCTATAACTATAACAATCTTATTTCAAGTGATGATCTTACTTGAACTTGTTTTCGTGTCATGATTCTGCTTCAAGAACTTCGAGCCATCCAAGGATCCATTGAAGCTAGATCCATTTTTCTCTTTTCCAGTAGGTTTATCCAAGGAAATTAAGGTAGTAATGATGTTCATAACATCATTCGATTCATACATATAAAGCTATCTTATTCGAAGGTTTAAACTTGTAATCACTAGAACATAGTTTAGTTAATTCTAAACTTGTTCGCAAACAAAAGTTAATCCTTCTAACTTGACTTTTAAAATCAACTAAACACATGTTCTATATCTATATGATATGCTAACTTAATGATTTAAAACCTGGAAACACGAAAAACACCGTAAAACCGGATTTACGCCGTCGTAGTAACACCGCGGGCTGTTTTAGGTTAGTTAATTAAAAACTATGATAAACTTTGATTTAAAAGTTGTTATTCTGAGAAAATGATTTTTATTATGAACATGAAACTATATCCAAAAATTATGGTTAAACTCAAAGTGGAAGTATGTTTTCTAAAATGGTCATCTAGACGTCGTTCTTTCGACTGAAATGACTACCTTTACAAAAATGACTTGTAACTTATTTTTCCGACTATAAACCTATACTTTTCTGTTTAGATTCATAAAATAGAGTTCAATATGAAACCATAGCAATTTGATTCACTCAAAACGGATTTAAAATGAAGAAGTTATGGGTAAAACAAGATTGGATAATTTTTCTCATTTTAGCTACGTGAAAATTGGTAACAAATCTATTCCAACCATAACTTAATCAACTTGTATTGTATATTATGTAATCTTGAGATACCATAGACACGTATACAATGTTTCGACCTATCATGTCGACACATCTATATATATTTCGGAACAACCATAGACACTCTATATGTGAATGTTGGAGTTAGCTATACAGGGTTGAGGTTGATTCCAAAATATATATAGTTTGAGTTGTGATCAATACTGAGATACGTATACACTGGGTCGTGGATTGATTCAAGATAATATTTATCGATTTATTTCTGTACATCTAACTGTGGACAACTAGTTGTAGGTTACTAACGAGGACAGCTGACTTAATAAACTTAAAACATCAAAATATATTAAAAGTGTTGTAAATATATTTTGAACATACTTTAATATATATGTATATATTGTTATAGGTTCGTGAATCAACCAGTGGCCAAGTCTTACTTCCCGACGAAGTAAAAATCTGTGAAAGTGAGTTATAGTCCCACTTTTAAAATCTAATATTTTTGGGATGAGAATACATGCAGGTTTTATAAATGATTTACAAAATAGACACAAGTACGTGAAACTACATTCTATGGTTGAATTATCGAAATCGAATATGCCCCTTTTTATTAAGTCTGGTAATCTAAGAATTAGGGAACAGACACCCTAATTGACGCGAATCCTAAAGATAGATCTATTGGGCCTAACAAACCCCATCCAAAGTACCGGATGCTTTAGTACTTCGAAATTTATATCATATCCGAAGGGTGTCCCGGAATGATGGGGATATTCTTATATATGCATCTTGTTAATGTCGGTTACCAGGTGTTCACCATATGAATGATTTTTATCTCTATGTATGGGATGTGTATTGAAATATGAAATCTTGTGGTCTATTGTTACGATTTGATATATATAGGTTAAACCTATAACTCACCAACATTTTTGTTGACGTTTAAAGCATGTTTATTCTCAGGTGAATATTAAGAGCTTCCGTTGTTGCATACTAAGATAAGGACAAGATTTGGAGTCCATGTTTGTATGATATTGTGTAAAAACTGCATTCAAGAAACTGATTTCGATGTAACATATTTGTATTGTAAACCATTATGTAATGGTCGTGTGTAAACAGGATATTTTAGATTATCATTATTTGATAATCTACGTAAAGCTTTTTAAACCTTTATTTATGAAATAAAGGTTATGGTTTGTTTTAAAAATGAATGCAGTCTTTGAAAAACGTCTCATATAGAGGTCAAAACCTCGCAACGAAATCAATTAATATGGAACGTTTTTAATCAATAAGAACGGGACATTTCAGTTGGTATCAGAGCGTTGGTCTTAGAGAACCAGAATTTTTCATTAGTGTGTCTTATCGAGTTTGTTAGGATGCATTAGTGAGTCTGGACTTCGACCGTGTTTACTTGAAAAATGATTGCTTAACAAATTTTGTTGGAAACTATATATTTTTAACATGTGAATATTATGTGATATATTAATCTCTTAACGCGTTTGATATTATGTGATAGATGTCTACCTCTAGAACAAGTCCCATTGACTCACCTAATAATAATGAAGAGTCAAATGTAAATTGGAATGATTCGTGGACTGATTCACAAGTTCCCGAAGAGGAACCGGAAGAAGAGTCGGAACCGGAAGAAGAATCGGAACCGGAAGAAGAATCGGAACCGGATGAAGAAATAGAACCGGTGGGGGAAATAATAAAACGGTTAAGTAAAAGAAAATCCTCAACCAACCGACCAAAGTTAATTATGGTCAATGGTGTTTCCGCCAAGGAAGCAAAATATTGGGAGGATTACCAATTCTCCGATGAATCGGATTCCGACGAGAATTCCGATGATGTTATAGAAATTACCCCAACTGAATTTAAAAAGGCAAAAGAAAATAATAAGGGAAAGGGCATAAAAATAGAGAAATCTAATTCCAACCCCGATGAACTTTATATGTATCGTCAACCCCCGAAGTCCTTAAGTTGTAACAATGACCCGGGAACCTCTAAACCACCAGGTTTTTCTAAACCAATGTGGACAACGACGGCTCGTATTAGGGGAACATCATATATCCCTAGAAACTTGGCAAAACGAACCAAAACCGAAGAAGAAGAAACGAGCGAGTCGGAATAAGATAGTTGTATTCGTGTGGTGTAATATATGTAATATAGTGTTCTTATGCTTTATGATATATGTAAAAATTGCTTGTATTAATAAGTATTTTTTTATGAATCTAACTCTTGTCTATTTTACAGTTTAAAAACACAAAATGGATAGACAACCCAATATTTTAAGAGACCTACCCGGAGACATGATTGATGAAATCTTGTCTAGAGTCGGCCAGAATTCCTCGGCACAACTATTTAAGGCGAGATCAGTTTGTAAGACATTCGAAGAACGTTCCAAGAATGTCTTGGTTTATAAGAGACTTTCGTTTGAAAGATGGGGGATATCACATTGGGAAACCCATAAGTTACGATGTGTTTACTTTGACGCATATATTGCGGGGAACCCAAATGCTATTTTACGCAACGGGTTAAGAAATTATTTTGACTCAATATATCCGAATATTGGACTTCGTGATTTAGAAAAAGCGGCTAACATGCAACATAAAGAAGCATGTTATGCTTACGGATTAGTAATGTTCGCTTCTCACCAAAGTGAGAACAAGAACATCGGGCTACAACTATTAAACAAAACGTTTCCACAAGTGACGGAGTCGGTAATTGGGGTAAGAAATGAGGTTTTTAGATTATTACGGGACTGTTGGACATTACGTAACCCTCGTCCCTTTGACGACGTTACAACACGCTGTCTTATCAACGGCCATAACGGTTATGTTGCACAAGACCAAGGATGGGAAGTAGTCCTAGTAAAACCAGAATGCATGACTTGTTTCTGGACGTATGAATTACGTGTCTTTATTGCCTTTGCTGAACGACTTGTGTACTAGCTAGAATTATCTTCACATCTATCTTGTATCAAAGTTATTGTGTGCTATATTTCATGCTTTATGTAAAATAAGCGGTATTGTAAGTTTGTAAAATATTGTATAAAAGTTTGAACGCGAAATATTATTATAATCAGTTTTTCATATAGAATTGTAGTAGTTGAATTGTATATTAGCTACTAAGTATGAACTTAACGGGTAGGTACTACCCGAATTTAAACTTATAAAACGCTAATATGAAGAAAAAGCTTTTATAAATGAGTTCATATTATGCTACGAAATACTATTAACTACTCTTAATATTCTGTATGATTAACTTGTTCCATTTAACTATTTTGAAGGAAATGGCACCGACTACTCGACACACCGTGAATATGAATGAAGAGGAATTCCGTACTTTTCTAGCTTCAAACATAGCCGCAGTACAGGCTGCGCTACATACCAACAATAACATTGGATCTAGCAGTACAGGAAATCGTGTAGGATGCACCTACAAAGAATTCACTGCCTGCAAACCTTTGGAATTTGATGGAACCGAAGGACCGATCGGATTGAAACGGTGGACCGAGAAGGTCGAATCGGTGTTTGCCATAAGTAAGTGTACTGAAGAGGACAAAGTGAAGTACGCTACGCATACCTTCACAGGTTCTGCATTAACATGGTGGAATACCTATCTAGAGAAAGTGGGACAAGACGATGCGTACGCACTACCGTGGTCAGCATTCAAGCACTTGATGAACGAGAAGTACCGTCCCAGAACCGAGGTCAATAAGCTCAAGACAGAACTTAGAGGGTTACGAACCCAAGGATTTGATATTACCACGTACGAAAGACGATTCACAGAATTGTGCCTATTGTGTCCGGGAGCATTCGAAGATGAGGAAGAGAAGATCGACGCGTTTGTGAAAGGATTACCGGAAAGAATCCAAGAAGATATAAGTTCACACGAGCCCGCCTCCATACAACAGGCATGTAGAATGGCTCACAAACTCGTGAACCAAATTGAAGAAAGAATTAAAGAACAGACTGCTGAAGAGGCCAATGTGAAGCAAGTCAAAAGAAAGTGGGAGGAAAACGGTGATAAGAATCACCAATACAACAACAACAGCAATTACAACAATAATCGCAACAATTATCCCAACAATCGCAACATCAATCGCAACTACAACAAACGGCCCAACAACAACAACAACAACAACAGCAACTACAACAATCATCCCAACAACAATAATAACCGCAACAACAACAACAATCAGAAGCAGCTATGCCAAAGGTGTGAAAAGAATCACTCGGGGTTCTGCACCAAATTTTGCAACAAGTGTAAAAGAAATGGTCATAGCGCGGCGAAGTGTGAGGTCTACGGACCAGGGGTTAATAGAACGAAAGGAACAAATGGTGTCGGAACGAGTAATGGCGGAGCAAGTAGTGTCGGAGCAAGTTATGCCAATGTAGTTTGTTATAAATGTGGAAAACCGGGCCACATTATTAGAAATTGCCCGAACCAGGAGAACACGAATGGACAAGGCCGTGGAAGAGTTTTCAATATTAATGCGGCAGAGGCACAGGAAGACCCGGAGCTTGTTACGGGTACGTTTCTTATTGACAATAAATCTGCTTACGTTTTATTTGATTCGGGTGCGGATAGAAGCTATATGAGTAGAGATTTTTGTGCTAAATTAAGTTGTCCATTGACGCCTTTGGATAGTAAATTTTTACTCGAATTAGCAAATGGTAAATTAATTTCAGCAGATAATATACGTCGGAATCGAGAAATTAAACTGGTTAGCGAAACATTTAAGATTGATTTGATACCAGTAGAATTAGGGAGTTTTGATGTGATAATCGGTATGGACTGGTTGAAAGAAGTGAAAGCGGAGATCGTTTGTTACAAAAATGCAATTCGCATTATACGAGAAAAAGGAAAACCCTTAATGGTGTACGGAGAAAAGGGCAACACGAAGCTACATCTTATTAGTAATTTGAAGGCACAAAAACTAATAAGAAAAGGTTGCTATGCTGTTCTAGCACACGTCGAGAAAGTACAAACTGAAGAAAAGAGCATCAATGATGTTCCCGTCGCAAAAGAATTTCCTGATGTATTTCCGAAAGAATTACCGGGATTACCCCCACATCGATCCGTTGAATTTCAAATAGATCTTGTACCAGGAGCTGCACCAATAGCTCGTGCTCCTTACAGACTCGCACCCAGCGAGATGAAAGAACTACAAAGCCAATTACAAGAACTTTTAGAGCGTGGTTTCATTCGACCAAGCACATCACCGTGGGGAGCTCCTGTTTTGTTTGTCAAGAAGAAAGATGGTACATTCAGGTTGTGTATCGACTACCGAGAGTTGAACAAACTTACCATCAAGAACCGCTACCCACTACCGAGAATCGATGACTTATTTGATCAACTACAAGGCTCGTCTGTTTATTCAAAGATTGACTTACGTTCCGGGTATCATCAAATGCGGGTGAAAGAAGATGATATTCCAAAGACTGCTTTCAGAACACGTTACGGTCATTACGAGTTTATGGTCATGCCGTTTGGTTTAACTAATGCACCAGCTGTGTTCATGGACCTTATGAACCGAGTGTGTGGACCATACCTTGACAAGTTTGTCATTGTTTTCATTGATGACATACTTATTTACTCAAAGAATGACCAAGAACACGGTGAACATTTGAGAAAGGTGTTAGAAGTATTGAGGAAGGAAGAATTGTACGCTAAGTTTTCAAAGTGTGCATTTTGGTTGGAAGAAGTTCAATTCCTCGGTCACATAGTGAACAAAGAAGGTATTAAGGTGGATCCGGCAAAGATAGAAACTGTTGAAAAGTGGGAAACCCCGAAAACTCCGAAACACATACGCCAGTTTTTAGGACTAGCTGGTTACTACAGAAGGTTCATCCAAGACTTTTCCAGAATAGCAAAACCCTTGACTGCATTAACGCATAAAGGGAAGAAATTTGAATGGAATGATGAACAAGAGAAAGCGTTTCAGTTATTGAAGAAAAAGCTAACTACGGCACCTATATTGTCATTGCCTGAAGGGAATGATGATTTTGTGATTTATTGTGATGCATCAAAGCAAGGTCTCGGTTGTGTATTAATGCAACGAACGAAGGTGATTGCTTATGCGTCTAGACAATTGAAGATTCACGAACAAAATTATACGACGCATGATTTGGAATTAGGCGCGGTTGTTTTTGCATTAAAGACTTGGAGGCACTACTTATATGGGGTCAAAAGTATTATATATACCGACCACAAAAGTCTTCAACACATATTTAATCAGAAACAACTGAATATGAGGCAGCGTAGGTGGATTGAATTATTGAATGATTACGACTTTGAGATTCGTTACCACCCGGGGAAGGCAAATGTGGTAGCCGATGCCTTGAGCAGGAAGGACAGAGAACCCATTCGAGTAAAATCTATGAATATAATGATTCATAATAACATTACTACTCAAATAAAGGAGGCGCAACAAGGAGTTTTAAAAGAGGGAAATTTAAAGGATGAAATACCCAAAGGATCGGAGAAGCATCTTAATATTCGGGAAGACGGAACCCGGTATAGGGCTGAAAGGATTTGGGTACCAAAATTTGGAGATATGAGAGAAATGGTACTTAGAGAAGCTCATAAAACCAGATACTCAATACATCCTGGAACGGGGAAGATGTACAAGGATCTCAAGAAACATTTTTGGTGGCCGGGTATGAAAGCCGATGTTGCTAAATACGTAGGAGAATGTTTGACATGTTCTAAGGTCAAAGCTGAGCATCAGAAACCATCAGGTCTACTTCAACAACCCGAAATCCCAGAATGGAAATGGGAAAACATTACCATGGATTTCATCACTAAATTGCCAAGGACTGCAAGTGGTTTTGATACTATTTGGGTAATAGTTGATCGTCTCACCAAATCAGCACACTTCCTGCCAATAAGAGAAGATGACAAGATGGAGAAGTTAGCACGACTGTATTTGAAGGAAGTCGTCTCCAGACATGGAATACCAATCTCTATTATCTCTGATAGGGATGGCAGATTTATTTCAAGATTCTGGCAGACATTACAGCAAGCATTAGGAACTCGTCTAGACATGAGTACTGCCTATCATCCACAAACTGATGGGCAGAGTGAAAGGACGATACAAACACTTGAAGACATGCTACGAGCATGTGTTATTGATTTCGGAAACAGTTGGGATCGACATCTACCGTTAGCAGAATTTTCCTACAACAACAGCTACCATTCAAGCATTAAGATGGCGCCGTTTGAAGCACTTTATGGTAGAAAGTGCAGGTCTCCGATTTGTTGGAGTGAAGTAGGGGATAGACAGATTACGGGTTCGGAGATTATACAAGAAACTACCGAGAAGATCATCCAAATTCAACAACGGTTGAAAACCGCCCAAAGTCGACAAAAGAGCTACGCTGACATTAAAAGAAAAGATATAGAATTTGAAATTGGAGAGATGGTCATGCTTAAAGTTGCACCTTGGAAAGGCGTTGTTCGATTTGGTAAACGAGGGAAATTAAATCCAAGGTATATTGGACCATTCAAGATTATTGATCGTGTCGGACCAGTAGCTTACCGACTAGAGTTACCTCAACAACTCGCGGCTGTACATAACACTTTCCACGTCTCGAATTTAAAGAAATGTTTTGCTAAAGAAGATCTCACTATTCCGTTAGATGAAATCCAAATCAACGAAAAACTTCAATTCATCGAAGAACCCGTCGAAATAATGGATCGTGAGGTTAAAAGACTTAAGCAAAACAAGATACCAATTGTTAAGTTTCGATGGAATGCTCGTAGAGGACCCGAGTTCACCTGGGAGCGTGAAGATCAGATGAAGAAGAAATACCCGCATCTATTTCCAGAAGATTCGTCAACACCTTCAACAGCTTAAAATTTCGGGACGAAATTTATTTAACGGGTAGGTACTGTAGTGACCCGAACTTTTCCATGTTTATATATATTAATTGAGATTGATAATTACATGATTAAATGTTTCCAACATGTTAAGCAATCAAACTTGTTAAGACTTGATTAATTGAAATATGTTTCATATAGACAATTGACCACCCAAGTTGATCGGTGATTCACGAACGTTAAAACTTGTAAAAACTATATGATGACATATATATGGATATATATATATAGTTAACATGATACTATGATAAGAAAACATATCATAAAGTATATTAACAATGAACTACATATGTAAAAACAAGACTACTAACTTAATGATTTTTAAACGAGACATATATGTAACGATTATCGTTGTAAAGACATTTAATGTATATATATCATATTAAGAGATATTCATACATGATAATATAATGATAATATAATAATTTAAAATCTCATTTGATATTATAAACATTGGGTTAACAACATTTAACAAGATCGTTAACCTAAAGGTTTCAAAACAACACTTACATGTAACGACTAACGATGACTTAACGACTCAGTTAAAATGTATATACATGTAGTGTTTTAATATGTATTTATACACTTTTGAAAGACTTCAATACACTTATCAAAATACTTCTACTTAACAAAAATGCTTACAATTACATCCTCGTTCAGTTTCATCAACAATTCTACTCGTATGCACCCGTATTCGTACTCGTACAATACACAGCTTTTAGATGTATGTACTATTGGTATATACACTCCAATGATCAGCTCTTAGCAGCCCATGTGAGTCACCTAACACATGTGGGAACCATCATTTGGCAACTAGCATGAAATATCTCATAAAATTACAAAAATATGAGTAATCATTCATGACTTATTTACATGAAAACAAAATTACATATCCTTTATATCTAATCCATACACCAACGACCAAAAACACCTACAAACACTTTCATTCTTCAATTTTCTTCATCTAATTGATCTCTCTCAAGTTCTATCTTCAAGTTCTAAGTGTTCTTCATAAATTCCAAAAGTTCTAGTTTCATAAAATCAAGAATACTTTCAAGTTTGCTAGCTCACTTCCAATCTTGTAAGGTGATCATCCAACCTCAAGAAATCTTTGTTTCTTACAGTAGGTTATCATTCTAATACAAGGTAATAATCATATTCAAACTTTGGTTCAATTTCTATAACTATAACAATCTTATTTCAAGTGATGATCTTACTTGAACTTGTTTTCGTGTCATGATTCTGCTTCAAGAACTTCGAGCCATCCAAGGATCCATTGAAGCTAGATCCATTTTTCTCTTTTCCAGTAGGTTTATCCAAGGAAATTAAGGTAGTAATGATGTTCATAACATCATTCGATTCATACATATAAAGCTATCTTATTCGAAGGTTTAAACTTGTAATCACTAGAACATAGTTTAGTTAATTCTAAACTTGTTCGCAAACAAAAGTTAATCCTTCTAACTTGACTTTTAAAATCAACTAAACACATGTTCTATATCTATATGATATGCTAACTTAATGATTTAAAACCTGGAAACACGAAAAACACCGTAAAACCGGATTTACGCCGTCGTAGTAACACCGCGGGCTGTTTTAGGTTAGTTAATTAAAAACTATGATAAACTTTGATTTAAAAGTTGTTATTCTGAGAAAATGATTTTTATTATGAACATGAAACTATATCCAAAAATTATGGTTAAACTCAAAGTGGAAGTATGTTTTCTAAAATGGTCATCTAGACGTCGTTCTTTCGACTGAAATGACTACCTTTACAAAAATGACTTGTAACTTATTTTTCCGACTATAAACCTATACTTTTATGTTTAGATTCATAAAATAGAGTTCAATATGAAACCATAGCAATTTGATTCACTCAAAACGGATTTAAAATGAAGAAGTTATGGGTAAAACAAGATTGGATAATTTTTCTCATTTTAGCTACGTGAAAATTGGTAACAAATCTATTCCAACCATAACTTAATCAACTTGTATTGTATATTATGTAATCTTGAGATACCATAGACACGTATACAATGTTTCGACCTATCATGTCGACACATCTATATATATTTCGGAACAACCATAGACACTCTATATGTGAATGTTGGAGTTAGCTATACAGGGTTGAGGTTGATTCCAAAATATATATAGTTTGAGTTGTGATCAATACTGAGATACGTATACACTGGGTCGTGGATTGATTCAAGATAATATTTATCGATTTATTTCTGTACATCTAACTGTGGACAACTAGTTTTAGGTTACTAACGAGGACAGCTGACTTAATAAACTTAAAACATCAAAATATATTAAAAGTGTTGTAAATATATTTTGAACATACTTTAATATATATGTATATATTGTTATAGGTTCGTGAATCAACCAGTGGCCAAGTCTTACTTCCCGACGAAGTAAAAATCTGTGAAAGTGAGTTATAGTCCCACTTTTAAAATCTAATATTTTTGGGATGAGAATACATGCAGGTTTTATAAATGATTTACAAAATAGACACAAGTACGTGAAACTACATTCTATGGTTGAATTATCGAAATCGAATATGCCCCTTTTTATTAAGTCTGGTAATCTAAGAATTAGGGAACAGACACCCTAATTGACGCGAATCCTAAAGATAGATCTATTGGGCCTAACAAACCCCATCCAAAGTACCGGATGCTTTAGTACTTCGAAATTTATATCATATCCGAAGGGTGTCCCGGAATGATGGGGATATTCTTATATATGCATCTTGTTAATGTCGGTTACCAGGTGTTCACCATATGAATGATTTTTATCTCTATGTATGGGATGTGTATTGAAATATGAAATCTTGTGGTCTATTGTTACGATTTGATATATATAGGTTAAACCTATAACTCACCAACATTTTTGTTGACGTTTAAAGCATGTTTATTCTCAGGTGAATATTAAGAGCTTCCGCTGTTGCATACTAAGATAAGGACAAGATTTGGAGTCCATGTTTGTATGATATTGTGTAAAAACTGCATTCAAGAAACTGATTTCGATGTAACATATTTGTATTGTAAACCATTATGTAATGGTCGTGTGTAAACAGGATATTTTAGATTATCATTATTTGATAATCTACGTAAAGCTTTTTAAACCTTTATTTATGAAATAAAGGTTATGGTTTGTTTTAAAAATGAATGCAGTCTTTGAAAAACGTCTCATATAGAGGTCAAAACCTCGCAACGAAATCAATTAATATGGAACGTTTTTAATCAATAAGAACGGGACATTTCAACACTCTCATCCTCTATACTTAGGGTCAGTTTCTTACCGAACACGTCTATCATTGCTTTAGCCGTGTTTAAGAATGGTCTTCCTAATATGAGAGGAACTTGAGAATCTTCTTCCATGTCCAGAACAACAAAGTCTACTGGAAATACTAAAGTACCAACTTTAACTAGCATGTTCTCCATTATCCCTCAAGGATATTTTATTGATCTATCGGCTAGTTGTATGCTTATTCTGGTTGGTTTCAATTCTCCAAGGTCTAGTTTAGCGTATAGTGAATACGGCATTAGATTTATACTAGCACCTAAGTCTGCCAATGCTTCTATTGAACTAAGACTACCCAGAAAACATGGAATTGTGAAACTTCCTGGATCAGATAGTTTTTCTGGTATCTTATTCAACAGCACTGCTGAACAATTAGCATTCATAGTAACAGCCGAGAGTTCTTCCATTTTCCTTCTATTCGTGATTAGATCTTTCAAGAATTTAGCATATCTAGGCATTCCTGAAATTACATCAATGAAAGGAAGATTTACATTTATCTGTTTAAACATATCCAAGAATTTGGATTGCTCGGCTTCAAGTTTTTCTTTCTTCATTTTACTCGGATAAGGAAGTGGTGGTTGGTATGGTTTAACATAAGGTTTATCCTTAACTGTGTTATCTTCATTAACCTTTTCAACTACCGGTTCTTTTTCCTTATCTTGATCAGGTTGTGGTTCTTGTGGAGTAGGAATAGTTTCATCAGAAGTTACAGGTATTTCAGGTGATTTAAGTGTTGTACCACTTCTTGTGGTAATAGCTTTAGCTGTTTCATTCCTGGGGTTAGCATTTGTATCACTAGGTAAACTTCCCGGTTTTCTTTCACCTATTAACCTTGCTAGGTTACTTACTTCTTGTTCCAGATTTTGAATAGAAGCTTGTTGATTTCTAAATGCTTGAGCATTTTGTTCATTGGTTTGTTTTTGAGATGTGAAAAACTGCGTTTGAGTTTCAACTAGCTTCGTCATCATATCTTCTAAATTCGGCTTTTTATCATCGGTTTGTTGTGGTGGTTTGTTTTGAAAATTTGGTCTTTGCTGATTGTAAGTATTATTGGATACTTGTTGATTGCTAAGACCTTGTTGGTTGTTGTATGGAATATTTCGGTTATAATTCTGGTTTTGATTGTAAATCGGTCTTGGCGGTTGATAATTATTCTGATAATTATTTCCAGGCCTTTGGTTTATGTATGAAATATTCTCTCTTTGTTCCATTGTTAATTCAATACTGAGACAATCTTTTGTCAAATGTGGTCCTCCACACTGCTCACAACTAATTCGTATTGAGTGAATATCTTTAGTCATCTTTTCCATTCGTCTCTCCACAGCATCTATCTTTGCGGAAATGGAATCTAAGTCATGGCTAGAATCGGCTCTAGCTGCTTTAGATGATCTAATGATATCTTTTTCTTGGTGCCACTCATGTGAGTGGGAAGCAGTGTTATCAATAATTTTGTAAGCATCAGTTTCGGTTTTCTTCATAATAGAACCACCAGCTGCTATATCTATGTCTTTTCTTGTAGTAATGTCGCATCCTTGGTAGAATATTTGTACTATTTGACAGGTGTCTAAACCATGTTGCGGACATCCTCTTAATAACTTTCCATATCTTGTCCACGCCTCATATAGAGTTTCATTTGGTTTCTGTGTGAACGTAACAATTTCTGCTTGAAGTCTTACGGCTTTAGATGCAGGAAAGAATTGCTTAAGAAATTTGTCAATTAAAACATCCCATGTATCAATCGCCCCTTCAGGTAACGATTCCAACCAATCTTTGGCTTCTCCCTTTAAAGTCCAGGGAAATAACATGAGATATATCTGTTCATCCTCCACTTCTCGGATTTTAAATAGTGTGCAGATCCTATTAAAGGTACGTAGATGTTCATTTGGATCTTCCTTCGGCGCACCACTAAATTGGCATTGATTAGTCACCATGTGTAGAATTTGTCCTTTGATTTCATAATCTGGCGCATTAATGTCTGGATGAGTAATTGCGTGACCTTGGCCAGTGCGTTTAGCTCTCATTCGGTCTTCCATACTTAAAGGTTCCAGATTCTCCATAATTGAATTTGTTGAATCGGTATCACTAGATGCTTCAGATTTAATGGTTCGTTCCTCCACAATCTCTGTTTGAATGATTGGTGGTTCCGGAGGAAAGTTTAATGGTTCAGGATCTACGAACCGTTCCTGAATATTTTCCAGATTCTCAATTGTGAGGTCGGGTTCAAAAAATGGATTATCGGTAATTTGAACTGAAGTACTTGGTCGACTGGATGACGATTCTAAAGAAAAATCAACGGCCGTTATATTTGTTAAACGATGTCTTGATCGAGTTACAGGTGGTGAACGTACAAAAGGTGGTGAACGTCTTGCTCGGTGCATTCACTGAATATCCTATTAGTTTTTAAAAGGAAAGAAAAATTATAATAAGTTATCCAATCGATAGACTTTTCTGATTTTGCCCACGTTTCGAATAGCCAAAAGATGCAGCAGAGGGGCAGGATTCGTTTGGTCTCAATATAATTGAGGACTGTTTGGCTCCAATAACCCGGTCCACGTACAAATCCAACTATTACTACGAACCAGAAAATTTTGATGTCTATCAATTTAACCACTCAAAATAAATTTTCGTAATTTTAAGAAATTTAGATAAGAAGTAGAAAAAATTCTAAGTCCTAAAAACTAGAATAGCGAGAAATAAGAGAGAAAAAGAGTTCGTCGCAAAAGGTCGAAAAAGAAAAATGGTTGAAAAATAAAAGGTGACGGAAAAATAAAAGAAACTTATAAAAACTTAAAAATACTTAACTAATTTAACCTTATTACTACAACTAACTTAAAATTATAATCGCAAATTGATATTACTAATTGGAATGATAATTGATACATAGTAAAAGGTCTAAAAATATTAAAGCTTACAGGAAAAATTAAATTCCAAATGGAAATAACTTAAAAAGAAACTAAAACTTAAGAAGGCGTCGCAAAATTCTAAAGCACCTAAATCTTAGTCTAAAGAAAAAGCACTTAAGGAATTCTACGGCAAAGCCTAAAAATCTAGGAGTAAAAATAACTATAGCAAAAACTAAGTTTAAAATTAAAAATGAGCTAAAAAAAAAAATACAAATATTACGCTACAACGATTAAAAAGGTACAAAATATAAAAATATACAAAAAGTTGTAAAAAGTACAATTTTTATAAAAATATTATTTTTATATTATTTATTTTATTAAACTATTAATTTTACAATTTTAATAAAACTAATTAAACAAAATACATAAATTAAACAAAAAGTAAAAATAAAACTAAAACTAATAATAATAATAATAATAATAATTAGGTTTTAATAATAATTAATTAATAATAACCGTAATTAATGCAGAATTAGGGCTTCTGTGCGCGTGTCAGATGATCTCCGCGAGTTGCGGTGATTAATGAGGAAAACCCCGCGAGTCGCGGGGTTTAGAATTTCAGCTGACAGGGTTGAAATTTTTACGCGTTTTTATATATATATTTTTTTTTATTTTCTGTTTTCTGTTTTTTTTTAATTAAATAAAAGATATTAAAACAAAAGTTATATTTTTATAAACTAAAATAAAAATAAAGAAACTTATAAAACTTAAATATTTAACAAAATCTTAAAAATACATATATTTTTGTTTTTCTTTTTATATTTTTCGAATAATTAAAACGTATTTTTACAAAAGCGAATTTTAATAAAAGTAAACTAAAAATCTTTTTTTTTTTTTATATTAGCGTTGCGCTTCCGGCTTTTAAGATAGTTCCCCGGCAGCGGCGCCAAAAATACTTGATGTGAAGCGAGGTGTATATAAAATAGTTATTAAATTTTAGCAGAAAATACTATTTAATACGATACAATTTTACACAAGATATTTATTTATTTATAGAATGGATATACTTAAACCTTGCTACAACACTTATAGGCAGTGTACCTAATCGTACAGTAGTGTAGTTTTTAGTAAGTCCGGTTCGTTCCACAGGGAAATCTTTAAACAAAGCTCAACGCTATATTAGTTTACTTTTATAAAAATACAAATATATATATAAGTAATATTATTATTATAAAGGGGGGTTTTTACCGTTTAATGACCGGTTTGTCGATTTTAAGACTTTAGTCGCAGTTAAAACCTAATGTAAAATATAAATACAAGACTTAAATTAAAGCTTAAAGTAAATAACAATAATGAAATTGCGAATAATAAAAGTGCGATAAACTTGCAATAATTAAAAAGTACGATAATTAAAAATGCGATTAAACAACAATAAATAAAAGTGCGATAATTAGAAGTGCAATTAAATATAAAATAAAGGAAATTAAATATGAAATAAAAGAATTATGCTTATTTAAACTTCCGTAATCATGATGTTTGACGTGTTGATTTTAGTTTTATGCCCATGGGTTAATTGTCCTTTGTCCTGGATTATTCAATATGTCCATCTGGTTTTTGTCCATAACAGTCCATCAGTCATAAATATAAAGTGCGATTGTCCTCGTCAAATTATTATTATACCCGAAGTTAAATATTCCAACTAATTGGGGATTCGAATTGTAACAAGGTTTTAATACTTTGTTTAATGAATACACCAGGTTATCGACTGTGTGTAAACCAAGGTTTTACTACTTTGTTAACAATTACACCAATTACCCTTGAATGTAATTTCACCCCTATTTTAATTATTCTAGTGGCTATTAATCCATTCCCGTGTCCGGTTAAATGAACGATTATTCGTACATATAAATACCCCGCCCATCGTGTCCGATCGAGTGTATATGGTAATTTATAGGGACGCCCAATTGTAAATCTTTATATTAACATTAACAAACTTTCATTTAGTTAAACAAATATAAAGCCCATTAATAGCCCATAGTCTCATTTCCACAAGTGTCGTTCTTTTGTCCAAACCCCAATTATGGTACAAAGCCCAATTACCCAATTTTAGTAATTAGCCCAACATCATGATTACTTCGTTTTAAATAAGCATAATAATAACTTAGCTACGAGACATTAATATAAAAAGGTTGAACATAACTTACAATGATTAAAAATAGCGTAGCGTTACACGGACAGAATTTCGACTTACACCCTTACAACATTCGCTAACATACCCTTATTATTAGAATTAAAATTAAAATTAAAATATAAATTATATATATATATATATATATATATATATATATATATATATATATAAGTTTTACGTATGAAGAGGAAGAAAAAAGATATGAAATTTGATCAGAATTCGGTTGGCTTTATAGCCAGAGTTGAAAATTGGGGCTCCGCGACTCGCGGCAAAAACCCCTTCAAACTCCGCGAGTCGCGGAGGATGTATTTACAGCTCACACCCTTGGAGTTTCTTGCTGCCGACGGTTTTAATAATATATATATAATATATATATAATTAATATAATTAATTATATATTATATTATATTTATATACATAGTTAACTTGTAATTTTTAGTCGGTTGCGTCGAGCGTTAAGAGTTGACTCTGGTCCCGGTTCCGAATTTTCGAACGTCCTCGCGTACAATTTTATATTTTGTACTTTGCGTTTTGAATCTTGTACTCTTGTAATTTCGAGACGTTTCTTATCAATAATTGGAACCTTTTTGATTATCTTTTGTTCTTTTGAGCTTTTTGGTCGTTTGCGTCTTCAATTCGTCGAATCTGTCTTTTGTCTTCACCTTTTATTATTTAAACGAATATCTCTTGTAAATAGAACAATTGCAACTAAAAGCTTGTCTTTCTTGAGGAATAATGCTATGAAATATATGTTCGTTTTTAGCATTATCACACTCCGTCGTAATATTTTATGTATACTAATAATATCTTGAAATAATACAGAGTAAATATATATATATATATATATATATATATATATATATATATATATATATATATATATATATATATATATATATATATATATATATATATATATATATATATAAATCTATTGAGAGAGTTTAGAGAAATATATTTTCAAGTTTCTATAAAATAATGAAACCTATTGAATTCTATTTATAATAGATTTTTGAATTATTAAAGTATGAATTATTAAAGTGAATTATTAAAGTATGAATTATTAAAGTGAATTATTAAAGTATGAATTATTAAAGTGAATTATTAAAGTGAATTATTAAAGTATGAATTATTAAAGTGAATTATTAAAGTATGAATTATTAAAGTGAATTATTAAAGTGAATTATTAAAGTATGAATTATTAAAGTGAATTATTAAAGTATGAATTATTAAAGTTAAAGTAAAATAAAAGTAAAGTAAAGGTAAAGTTAAAGTAAAATAAAAGTATAAAACTATATACGTATAATACGCGTATAAATATATATAATATTAAGTTAAATCTATATATATATTTAATAAAATAAAATATAAATATCGTTATCTTTATCATACTGGTTAAGTAATGAGTTGTCAAAAGTGATTCTAGATATTTATAAAAGTTATATACGTTTTAATAATAAAGTTCTTTTTAAACAGAAAACATCTTTGTACGTTTGAAAATAGATTAATAGAATATTATGGAAACCAATTCTCTACTAACTTTTGTCTAACTTTCGTAAATGACACTTTTTGTTTTTATTTATAAATAGCTTTACAAATTATTCTGAATATCGTTAAGAGGAATAGATTTTCTCAAATCATAGTGGACCTTTCAACAGAGACTTGTAATCATAATTCAATGTTTCTGATAATTCAATCATTTAATATATTTTTTAATTTCGTCAAAAATCATATTGAAACAAATATGTTCGTGTAAAGTATTATACGTTTAATACTTTATTAATATTCTCAAGTTATAATATATATATACATATACATATCTATTTATATATAACGGTTCGTGAATCGTCGGAATTTGGTCGAGGTTATAATGAATGTATGAACACAGTTTAAAATTCTTGAGATTTAACTTAACAAACTTTGCTTATCGTGTCAGAATAATATAAAGATTAAAGTTTAAATTTGGTCGGAAATTTCCGGGTCGTCACAAATTTAAAGAAATTTTAGAGAAGTAATAGAGAAAATTCTAAGTCCTAAAAACTAGAGCGGCGAGAAATAAGAAAGAAAAAGAGTGCGTCAAAAAACGTCGAAAAATAAAAGGTAAAAAAAAATAAGAAAGTTTTGCGTCGAAAATTAAAAAGGAATTAAAATTTATAAACAGCGTCGCAAAATTCTAAAGCACCTAAATCTTAGTCTAAAGAAAAAGCACTTAAGGGATTTTACGGCAAAGCCTAAAAATCTAAAAATAAAAATAAACTACGGCAAATACTAGTCTTAAAACTAATTACGAGCGAAAAATATAAATATTACAAATAAACGATTAAAAAGGTACGAAATAAAAATAAAACTTAAAGTTGTAAAAAAAATACAATTTTTTATAAAAATATTATTTTTATATTTTTTATTTTATAAAAGTATTAATTTATATATTAATAAAACTAAATAAAACTTCAAAATAAAAATTTAATTAACTAATTAATATTAAATATAAACCCTAATTAGATTAATTAATAAAAATAATAATTAAATTAAACCCTAAAACGTAATTAATGCAGTCTGAGGTTCAGGCGTGTCAGGCAGCTCCGCGAGTGCGGAGGTCTGCTGCCCAAAAACTCCGCGAGTGCGGAGGATGCAGATTCAAACGAGCTGTAGGCCCAAATTACGCAGGTCCAGTTTTTTTTTTTTTTACTTTATAATCTTTACAAAATTAATATAAGTAATATTTATCAAAGTAAACTTATGTTTTTAAGAACTAAAAAAAATACTTTTATACTTTATATAAATTATATATATATATATATATATATATATATATATATATATATATATATATATATATATATATATATATATATATATATATATATTTATTTTCTTTTTAATGTTTTTAACACTAATTATAAATACAAAATATTTTTACGAAATACGAAAGAATATATTTTTACAAAAATATAGTTTACAAAAATATAGCGTTTTGCTTCGGTGTCCCCGGCAGCAGCGCCAAAAACTTGATGTTAAAGCAGAGGGGTACGAAATAGTTATTATTTTACTACGAAATAATATTAAATACGATACAATTTTACACAAGTTATTTATTTATTTAAAGAATGGATATACCGAAACCTTGCTACAACACTTATAGGCAGTGTACCTAATCGTAGAGTAGTGTAGTTTTTAGTAAGTCCGGTTCGTTTCACAGGGAGCTAATTGAAAACGTACTATATTTTTATACAACTATATTTATATAAATATATATAATTATATATAGGTAGTATTATTATTATTATAAAAAGGGGGTTTTTACCGTTTAATGGCCGGTTTGTCAATTTTATATTTTTAGGTGTAAAGATAAATGACAATAATTAAAGTGCGTAAAATAAATAACAATAAATAAAATGCGATATATAAAATTGCGAGTAATAAAATGACGGTAAATAAAAGTACGATGAAATATGAAATAAAAGTAGTATGCTTATTTAAACTTCCATAATCATGATGTTCGACGTGTTGATTTTTATTTATTATCATGGATTAATTGTCCTTTGTCCTGGTTTATTCGATATGTCCATACGGTTTTTGTCCATAACGGTCCATCGGTCATAAATATAAAGTGCGAGTGTCCTCATCAAATTAATCTTATACCCGAAGTCAAATATTCCAACTAATTGGGGATTCGAACTGTAACAAGGTTTTAATACTTAGTTTAATGAATACACCAGGTTATCGACTGCGTGCAATCCAAGGTTTTAATACTTTGTTAACAATTACACCAATTATCATTGTATGTAATCCACTCCTGTTTTAATGAGATATGAATTTTAATTTATCCAATTGATCAGTTTGAATAATCAATTACCCAAACCGAATAATTAATTAAATGATTGTAAAGGATGTCGTATAAACGTCACTAAATAGGACATTCGTAATCATTTTAATAATTATTAGATTAACTAATTTGAAGATAGGTTCGACAGATTCCAATGAGTTGTCGCTTAATTATACAATACCCCCCATCTATTAATAGTCATAGTCCAATGTCCACAAGTGTCGGTCTTTTGTCCAAATCCGAATTATGGTACAAAATCCAATAACCCCATCTTAATATTTAGCCCAACATCACGATTACTTAGATTTAAATAAGCATAATAGTAACTTAGCTACGAGACATTAATTTAAAAAGATTGAACATAACTTACAATGATTAATAATAGCGTAGCATTACACGGACAGAATTTTGACTTACACCCTTACAACATTCGCTAACATACCCTTATTATTATTAAATTAAAATTAAAATTAAAATTAAAATTATAAATTATATATATATATATCGTAGAGATTGAGAGATAGATTAGAAAAAGGTGTGTTTTTTCGTGCAGAATTCGATGGCTTTTATAGGCCTACATTTTACTGTACAGCTCCGCGAGTGCGGAGCTTTTGTTCTTCCAAACTCCGCGAGTGCGGAGGTTCGCATTCCAGCTCACACAAATTGGATCCTAGGCTGCCGACGTTTATTTTTATAATATATAAATATAATATATATATAATTTACATAATTAATTATATATTATATTATATTTATGTGCATAGTTGACTTGTAATTTTAGGTCCGTTGCGTCGTGCATTGAAAGTTGGTTCATGTCTCGGTTCCGGATTTTCGAACGCCTTTTTGTACGATTTAATATCTTGTACTTTACGTTTCACGGCTTGTACTCTTGTCATTTTTAGGCGTTTCTCATCAATAATTTGAACCTCTTTGATTGTACTTTGTACTTTTTGGCGTTTTGGTCATTTGCGTCTTCAATTCGTCGAATCTATCTTTTGTATTCACCTTTTATTATTTAAACGAATATCACTTGTAAATAGAACAATTGCAACTAAAAGCTTGTCTTTCTTGAAGGATAATGCTATGAAATATATGTTCGTTTTTAGCATTATCAGTAGTATGCGGATGTGCATCGATTATCGGGAGTTGAACAAAGTTACGATCAAGAATCGTTATCCATTGCCTCGGATTGACGATTTGTTTGACCAACTCCAAGGTGCAACGTATTTCTCTAAGATTGACCTACGGTCCGGCTATCACTAATTGCAGGTCCGTGAGGAAGATATTGAGAAAACGGCCTTTCGAACGCGTTACGGGCATTTCGAGTTTGTAGTTATGCCTTTTGTTCTTACGAATGCACCGGCGGCATTCATGGATCTTATGAACCGAGTGTGCCAACCTATGTTGGACAAGTCGGTGATAGTGTTCATTAACGACATACTTGTCTATTCAAAGAGTATGAAGGAACATGAACACCATTTGCGCGGTATGTTGAAAACATTGCGAAAGGAGAAGTTGTATGCTAAGCTCTCCAAATGTGAATTTTGGCTAAGGGAAGTTCAATTCCTTGGTCATATTGTGAACAAAGACGGTATTCAAGTAGATCCGGGGAAGATAGAGACGGTGAAGTGTTGGGGACGACCGACTACGCCTAAGGAAATTCGAAGTTTTCTCGGATTGGCCGGTTATTATCGTCGGTTTATCCAAGACTTTTCTAAGATTGCTTCTCCATTGATGAAGTTGACGAGAAAGAACGCGAGATTTAATTGGGAGAACGAGCAAGAAATTGCTTTTCAATTGTTAAAAGAGAAGTTGTGTCAAGCTCCGGTGTTAGTGTTGCCGGAGGGTGTAGAAGATATGACGGTTTATTGTGATGCCTCATTAAATGGGCTCGGGTGTGTTCTAATGCAAAGAGGTAAAGTCATCGCTTATGCCTCTCAACAATTGAAGGAACACGAGACGAGATACCCGACTCATGATCTTGTGTTGGCGGCGGTGGTACATGCATTGAAAATTTGGCGCCATTACTTATATGGTGTTAAGTGTACGATTTATTCGGATCATAAGAATTTGAAACATCTTTTTGATCAACGAGATTTAAATTATCATCAACGTAGATGGATGGACGTGGTAAAAGATTATGATTGTGAAATACTTTATCATCCGGGCAAGGCGAATGTGGTCGCGTATGCGTTGAGTCGAAAGAGTCAACATCCGGCGATACGAGTAGGATCGTTACGCATGATTATTACAAACGATTTTCTTGTAAAGCTTGGTAAGATTCAAATTGAAGCTTTTGTTAAAAAAAACATGAGGAACGAATCGTGGGGCAAACGGAGTTTATTACCTTAGGCCCGCATGGTTTGTTATCCTTTCAAGGACGAGTGTGGGTGCCTAAAATGGGTGATTATCGACGAGTGCTACTTAATGAAGCACATAAGTTAAAGTATTCTATTCATCCGGGCACGACGAAAATGTATCTTGATTTAAGGAAGGAGCATTGGTGGACGGGCATGAAACGTGATGTTGTTAAGTATGTTGAACAATGTATCATGTGTTTGCAAGTTAAAGCCGAACACCAAAAGCCGTATGGTATGTTACAACCGTTAGAAATCCCGACATGGAAATGGGAGCACATTACCATGGATTTCATTACAAAGTTACCAAAGACGGCGAGGACCCAATTTGATTTGATTTGGGTGATAGTTGATCGATTGACGAAAAGTGCTTTGTTTCTTCCCATACGGGAAGCGATATCGTCAGAGACTTTGTCTAAGTTGTTTATCAAGGAGGTGATATCGAGACACGGGGTTCCAATATCTATTATTTCGGATCGAGATACTCGTTTCACATCTCGATTTTGGGAAAAGTTTCATGAAGATATGAGTACACAATTGAAATTGAGCACGGCGTACCATCCTCAAACAGAAGGTCAAACTGAACGTACGAATCAAATATTGGAGGATATGTTACGGGCGTGTATTATTGATTTCGACGGTAGTTGGGATGAGCACTTACCATTGGTGGAATTCTCGTACAATAATAGTTATCACACTAGTATTGGGATGTCACCATACGAGATGCTTTATGGGCGTAGGTGTCGAACCCCAATTTGTTGAGGTGAAGTGGGTCAAAGAGAAATTGGGATTACCAATTTGGTTTTAGAGACGAATATCAAGATTGATATGATTCGGGCTCATTTGAAAAAGGCTCAAGATAGACAAAAATCTTATGCCGAAAAACGTAGACGACCAATTGAGTTCCAAGAAGGTGACATGGTGATGCTTAAAGTTTCGCCATGGAAAGGTGTTATTAGATTTCGAAAATGGGGAAAGTTTGCTCCTCGGTTTATTGGGCCATTTAAAATTTTAGCTCGTGTTGGTGAAGTTGCGTATCATTTGGAATTACCCGAAGAGCTTGCGGGGATCCATAATACATTTCATGTTTCCCATCTCCGTAAGTGTCTTGCGGATGATTCGTCATGGGTGCCATTAGATGAGATTGAGCTAAACAATAAGTTAGAGTATATTGAGGAGCCGATTGCTATACTCGATGAGAAGGTCAAAAGGTTGAGAAATAAAGAGGTGAGAACTTTTAAAGTTCAATGGCGTCGTAGTAAAGGTTCTGAGTTTACTTGGGAGCCCGAAGAGTTTGTGTTAGTTTATCTTCCCACTTGTCATGCGGCTTGGGTCCCGAGGACGCGCTCCGATTCAAGTGGGGGAGAGTTGTAAGACCCTAATATTTATTGTTCAGAGATGTAAATAGGGTACTTGAAGTGTGGGTTATATTGTACAGTTAAACAGAGGTCAGAGCCTGTCCAGACCATGGTGCGCTCAGCGCACACTTAAGGGTGCGCGTGGCGCACTGTTACTGTAGCCGAATTCTGTTTCTTTTAATTAGATATTTTAGAAGGGCTTTTTGGTAAATTCACTTAGGGCTGAGTTAAAGGCCACAAGATCAGTGGGTGGAGTGTCATAACTCCACTTTCAACCACCTTCATCTTTCTACTTCAAGTTTAGAGGGAGAAACCCATTTGAGAGAGAGAGCTCAAATCAAGGAGGAAGAAGTTGATTTCAGGCCAAAGCGCGTGTATTAAAGTTGTTCATCTAGCCACTAGCTACGTTTTGGTTGTGGTGGTATGTTCTAACTTTGATTTATATATGGGTTAGGGTTTGGGTAAGTGAAGAACATAAAACCCATATTTGGTGATTTTGGGTGTTCTTTGGTAAGATTGAGTCATGAGGACTCAAGAATGACTAACCTAGGGTTTCAAATTGTTAATTGATGTTTATGAGTCTTAATTGGTTAGTTAATTACTTGCACGCCTAGTTATTAAAGTGAATGGGCGTTATTTGGGTTTGTGGATGACCCGAAATGGGTGTGTTGACTTTAAAATGGTCAAATGGGCAATAATTGACCTAGTTGATAAAGTTGAGTATGAAATACCCTAATTGTGTAGTAGTTAGTGTTGTTGGACCTTAATCACTAGCTTTTAGTGATATATGATGGTCTTGACCTTAAACGGACGGTTTTTGTGTAAATGGGACATTTAATGCATTTAAGTCATTAAATGCACATGAGTGAAGTGTTGGTGTTTAGCCCAACTAGTTTGTGTGTTGATTGAGTACTTATTGTATTAGGTACTTTGCTTTGAAGCTTGCGGAAGTATAAAACCGTCACTAAATCGTTAAGGTGAGTGGAATAATTATACGTATGTGTATTTGGCGTATTTATTTGTGAATATTATGGTATGAACCAACAATCCGGTAGTGCCATAACATGTATGTGACGAGTGTCGCAATGTGAACCACAAGCCCACGAGCCGGTAGCACTATAAAATGAAGTGTGAAACACGAGCCGGTAGCACTATAAAGGAGTATGACTCAAATGCGTATGGTTTGAACCACAAGCCGGTAGCACCTAGCATTATGGTTAACCATATTGGGTTTATTGATTGTTTAGCATATTATATATATATATATATATATATATATATATATATATATATATATATATATATATATATATATATATATATATATATATATATATATATATATATATATATATATATATATATATATATATATATATATATATATATATATATATATATATATATATATATATATATATATATTGTGTTGAGTATATGCTAATGCGGTTTTGTGTTAATGTACGACTTGTTAGTATTACGGGTATGATGACATGCTATTTGAGTTACAAGTTCGTATGAGGTATTTGGTGGGTGCAATTGCAAATAGATGGGTTATATATGTATATGTATAATTGTTGCACTCACTAAGCTTTGCTTACCCTCTCGCTGTTTACCTTTTTATAGGCTCCGGCGTGGACAAGGGAAAACGTATTCGTTTGAACTAGTGATCCCGCTTCGTTATGTTAGGAGAAGGTTTTTGGATGTGGTAGCTTTTGAAGTTTGACCAGGACTTGGGTAGTTTAACCCCAAACATCAGGCTCGTAGTGTCGTTTGGAATTTAACCTACTGTGGTTGAAACTTATATTTTGTATGAAACTCGTAATTTGGGTCGATGTGGCCCCGGTATCGTAAAACGCGTTTTATTATTGAATCGTTTGAGTTTTCAATATATTAATATGTTGTGAAAAGCGTTTCGTCTAAAAGTGTCGGGAAGTGGGAGATCTTTAAACGAAAAATGGAAATTTTGGACAGCGGGCTGACAGGCCTTGTGCGCGCCGCGCACCCCAGGGTGCTGCACGCCGCGCACCTCTTCTGAGTAATTTTTTTTCGCGTGTTCGATTGTATAACGGGTTGGGATGTTACAGAAGTGGTCTTGCAAACTGGTCCCAGAAACATTGATATTGCGTGACGTGCAATATGCTTGCGCGGTGCACCAAAAAACTGATACCGAATCCAGATCAGTTACTGTACCTGACTCGTTATCACTTCCACATTATTTATACCAAAAGAGTCATAACACACAAAACTTGTTTATATCATTATATACGCCATGTTAAGACCAAATACATGATCAACATTGTAATTTCGACCCGATAAAACAATTACTTCAAAAGACACAATTTACGAGCACGGTATCGGGAATGTCTACCCAAATAATCAAGTCCACAAAAACACCACGTTTCCTAGCTCGCCAATATTCTCCAAAAAAGCTATCCATCAGCCTTACCCTTTTCATTTTTTGCACTTGAATCTATAAAAGAAGCAACAACGAAAGGAATAGGCTAATGCTTAGTGAATGTAATAATTATATATACATACACATAAGCAACACAATCAATTCAAGAGCATCATGCATATAATCACATATGCATAAACATTACCGCAATAAAGTCACACAACCATGGAATCATACATTAGTCCATATGTCAAATAATTAACTTAAAAGCGACTGTGATGACCCGGAAATTTCTGACCAAATTTAAACTTTATCTTTAAATGATTTAATGTTTCCGACACGATAAGCAAAGTCTATGAAGTTGAATCTTAAAATTTTAGAACTGTTTCATGTATTAAATTACATTTGACTGCTCTCGACGATTCATGAACAATTATATGTATGTATATATATATATATATATATATATATATATATATATATATATATATATATATATATATATATATATATATATATATATATGTACAAGTAAAAACGACTTTCCTACCGTAAAACACTATTTGCTACAGTAAAATGACTTTTCTACCGTAAAACACTATTTGCTACAGTAAAACACTATTTGCTACAGTGAAACCGTATTTTGCTACAGTGCTACAGTGAACAGTAAACAGTAAAACCATATTTGCTACAGTGAAACCGTGAAACCGTATTTTCCCATTTTAGAACAGTGAAACCGTATTTGCTACAGTGAAACCGTATTTTGCTACAGTACTACAGTGATTTTCTACAGTAACAGTAAACACTATTTACTACAGTGAAACACTATTTGCTACAGTAACACACTATTGCTACAGTACACACTATTTGCTACAGTACTCTATTTGCTACAGCACACTATTTGATGTCGACGAACTAGCAAACAAAAACAGGATAAGGCGGCCATGCGATCGCATTGCAAAAACACTGAAAACTCATGCGATCGCATGAGGTACTGTAGCAGGCCACATACTATAAAAGCTCGATTCATTCCTCTGTATTATTAATTTTTTTTATATTATTATTATTATTATTATTATTTTTATTATTATTATTATTATTAATTATTATTATTAATCTTATTATATTATTATTATTAGTAGTATATATACCTAAAATACTACGACGAGGTTATGAGCGTGTCACCTTCAAAATGGGTTTTTGAGCGGGATAGAGCTAAGGAAATTATAGGTTATTGTCAAGGAGGTTATGGGTAATGTTCGAGGGTATATTTGTGAATCAAATCTAGTGTTTATCATCTCTGTTGCGTCTACGTACTTTCCTACAATATTGAATCTCAATATTGATACGTAAGCACTCATATTTTATCTTTTATACATTAATTGTGTATCCATGTCTAGTGCTCGAGTATATATATTTATGCATGCTTGTATGCTAAATTTTGTCGTTAAACAGTTATGATGAATCACGAAGTAAATACATATATTACTGGTAAAAGGTATATGATATACATGTTTTTGGAAAGCTGGCGAAAAATCAATAACTTTTCATTTAGATATCGAATAATTTCGATGAACGGATTAAAAGATATGATCAACTAAATTATGATTAACGTTAATTGAAATTGCTTTTGAATCTACAATTAAGATTTAAACAACTTGTTTATGTGATTGATAAATTGGATTTTTGAATATTACCAACCGAGTAAATGAATCCTTATATAAGGTATGTCTCGTTTTGTTGAACTATTGTCAAAATTGACTTTTTGAAACGACTTTGGATAACTTTTGTATGTCGATCTCGAGCATTAGGATTGTTATACACTATGATCTGACCTAGCTTGATCGACATTTATTGACCAACATATGTTCTCTAGGTTGAGATCTACGGTTATTTGATATTTCGAGTTTCGGTCACGTTTTGGTGAACAACTTTATGTGCTGCTAAGGTGAGTTTCATTTGCTCCTTTTTTAAATGCTTTTTCAATATATATTTTTGGGCTGAGAATATATGCACTTTATTTTAAACAATGGACACAAGTACATACTAAATTCTATACTGAGTTTGAACCGAAAATCCCTTAGCTTTGGTAACTAGTAACTGCCGGTTATAAGAACTGGTGGGCGCGAGTAGTAGTATATGGATCCATAGGGCTTGACATCCCCGTATGTTCCAGGTTTAGAAACCCTAGCCTGAACTATTAAACAGACGTATGCTATTTGAGTTTAGTACACGTTGGTTTGCGTGTATTGTACATGTTGGTTGCATGTATGTTAAAACAGGGGTACTTATTATAACGTTAAAGCTTAGTTACCAGGGTGCTCAATCTTGTAGAATATTTTGATAAACGTTTCTGGATGAAACAACTGAAATCTTGTGATCCACCTTTATACACAGATTATGCGAAACATTAAAACTATGAACTCACCAACCTTTGTGTTGACACTTGTTAGCATGTTTATTCTCAGGTTTCCTAGAAGTCTTCCGCTGTTGCTTATATGTTAGACAAGCTATGTGCATGGAGTCTTACATGACATACTTTTCAAGGAAACGTTGCATTCACCAAATTATCACCATGTATCTTATTTTGACTGCATTGTCAACGGAAGTACTATTGTAAACTATTATTTACGGTGATTGTCTATATGTAGAAATCATCAGATGTCGAAAACCTTTGATTTAAATATTCATTTATGGTGTGCCTTTTCAAAAGAATGCAATGTTTACAAAACGTATCATATAGAGGTCAAATACCTCGCAATGAAATCAATGAATGATGTATTGTCCATATGGATTTGGAGCGATCGTCACAGCGACACTTATGGTTAACCATAAACCCCAAGTGACGATCGACGAACGACACTATAGTGAATCCAACGAACGATATTAACCATCAAACGATGTTAAGTGAATCCAACGAAAGGTCTATTCACTCACACCAAACACTTGTCGACGAATGACATATGGTGAATCCGACGAACAGTCTATTCACTATATTCACCGTGTGGTCCCGACGAATGGCGTTAAGTGAGTTCATCAAACGGTCTATTCACTATAACGATACACGCACCACCTATGCAAAACATATACATAATCATTACACTCACCTCGACTCTCTAGAAATATCGTCCGTTAATCCACAATCCATTAATGTAAATCACCTATTACATACAACATAATAAGCTAATTTAACAATCTAGCTTCAAACCTCAATTTCTTTAAGTGCAAATTTTGTCCCAAACTGCACTTGATCATCATGACTAATTAATTCTAACCCATAATCACCAATAACCAATTAACATCATAAACCATGTACTTATGTACTTAATTTACCAAAAGTTAACATAAACCCTAAGTTGACACCAATCAAAGTTAACATTTAGTTTTGACACACAAAATAACTTCTATAAATTTTCTTAAACATCAAGCACAAGGTTACTAGCAATTTAACATCCAAAACCATAACTATTACTCTAAATTCATCAAGCAACACCAAACCACCTTCAAAGGGGTTTACATACTCCATATGACATCATAAACCCCAAATTCTTAAAAGGAATGGCTTTATTATGATCATCAATCTCAAAACCCTAACACAAAACCAAAATCAAACTATGAAATTTGAACTAAGGTTTTCCTCTAGTACCAAAACCAAGTTTAATAGTTGAAACACAAAGGATGGGCTCCAAATTGGGTAGAAATCAATACCATCTTCAACCTTGAGCTTCTCTTCTCACACTACTCTCTCTAGAACAAGTAGGTTCATAAAATTATTTGGAACTCAAATGAAGGTTCCAGATCTATTTTTAATCTTATAACCCATTATTAAGATATTTACATAAATGGCCCTTCTATTACAAAAACTATCAAAACTGGCCCAAAATTCCAACTGATTGCGGGGCGCACCACATGCTTACACGACATGCAGTAAAGCTTCCAGAAAGACCAAGGTGTTACAGTTAGTATTTATTGGTTGTTTTTAGTAATATGGTGGTGGTTTTTGTTGGTTGTATTATTATTGTAAGAAGTATGGTTGTTGGTGATATCGCTTCATTTGCATAAATTATTATTCGTGATATGGGTTCCTAATGTTATATTTTGGAGAAGATTTGAAGACTTTTGATTGTGGTTATATAATAAGATGATGTTTTTAGTTCAAGAGGTCTTTGTGTTAGTATTTTGGATGAATTCAGCAAGTTTCAGCTTCAAACGGTGTAACATCCCATTTTTCCAGTTACGCGTTATTTTAGACGTCATTCGGATTACGAGACGTGTAATCGTACATTTGGATTCCAAATAAAGTTTGAGTTAATGTTCTAAAACCTTACCATTGTATAGTCGACCTCATTACGTTTCCAACGATATTTGATTCATCAAAAACGGAGTTACGATTTGAAAGTTACGACCAAAACAAGTTTCAGCTTCAGTCTCAGTTCAGTGGGACGCCGTCCAGCCATTTTGGACGCCGTCCAAATGGCCTGACGGGCCAGCTGTTGGAATTTTAATGAATTAGAAGGGGTACTTTGGTCTTTTCACTTGAGAACGGATTTGTGACCTTAATATCAGTTTTAGATCCACTTTTGGATCATTTTCACATCCACAACTCTCTCATCTTCAAACCCTAGAGAGAGGAAGAGTTTTTAGAGAGGGAAAGCTCCATTTGGAGAAGAAGGTTGTTGTTTCGGGTTAAGGTGCAAGAGTTAAGGTTGTTCACCTCGTTCACAACTACGTTTTGTTGTGTTGGTAAGCTCTAACTCCAAATTTATGTGTTAAGATTCTTGTTCATATTTAGGGTTTGAGCTAGTTTGGGTTATAAACCCCATTTTTCATAAAATTGGGGGTTTTGTTGTATTGCTAGTGCAAGAAAACTCGATTATTGTGGGTTTAGGGTTTGATGACGAATTTGGAAGTATTCGTCATGGGTTGGAAAGTTAATTCACTAGATTGTAAATGTGTTAGTGTTTAGATGTTCAAAAGAACATGTTTGTATGGCAAATGGGTGTTAACCTTGATTTGGTGTCAAACTAAGTTATGAGGTCAAGATTTGATGAACCAAGTATATAAATGTTGATTCAAGTGTTAAATGGTGTTTTGGAAAGTTAATCACTAGCCGTTATTGATTAAAGATATTTTTGGGACTTATGTCAAAATGGGTTGATTTTGATGGGTCAAAATTGGTAATGACACTAGTTTTGGTCAAATGGATGTTAAACGCTTTTGTTAGGTATTAAGTGGTGTTTTCAAATGAAAGTAATCATGGGAAGCGATTTTGGTTTAAATGGCGTCAAGTATAATTTAGGTTAAATTGTACTTGTTTGAATGGGTCGAAATTACCACCCATAGTGGTAATTGGTGAAGTCCACTTTAGGTGTCTAAATGGGCGGATTGTGAAGGTAGGTATAAACCCTTGGTTAAGGGCATTGGCGTTGAATTCTCTTGTAGAGAATGTATGTTGATTGTGTGTATATCTATATGCGTATTATAGGTAAAAGCTTGTTTGGTTGCGTTTGGAGACAATTTACATATATGACTTGTGCGGGAATCCCAAGGTGAGTGGAATAATTATACGTGTATGTATATAATGTATTTATTTGTGTAGGTTGGATATGTGTTGTCTATACCACCCATGAGTTAGTGATATATGTCGTTGTACACTAACAGTTGTTATGAACGGATATGTGTTGTCATTACCGCCAAGGGTTAGTGATATATGTCATTGTACACTAATGGTTGTTATGAACGGATATGTGTTGTCGTTATCGCCCAAGAGTTAGTGATATATGTCGTTGTACACTAACGGTTGTTATGAACACCGATGAAAAATTTGAGTACCATCCCCGTATGCGAATGGTTAACCATGGTTACGTGTTGTAGTGTAGCATATTATATTGTTCGAGTTATATATGCTATTGTTTATGCTAGATTGTGTTATTGGAGATTTAGCATTAAACGTTGCATTGGTATGCTATATAAATTGCTAGCGTGTATCAGGTATTTGTGTAAGTGTTTGCAAGTAAGTAGATTATATATGTATATGTATAATTATTACATTCACTAAGCTTTAAGCTTACCCCTCTCGTTGTTCACCTTTTTACAGGTATTGTGAACTTGAAGCTAACTAGTTATTAGAATAGATGTGTAGGAGCGCTTGGGCTCGATGGGGTAGCTATTGGATATTTCGACGCAGATTGGGGATTTGGTAGTCCCCGGGATTATGCTCTTGGTATTGGGTTGGGTTATTGAGTCTTAACCCGTATATTGTGAGGTAAACACTTTTATTTAACGTTTGTGATGTAAAACTTGGTTTGGATGCTATAAAGCATTTGGATGTGGATTGAAGTGTTAAAACATGTTTTGAAATGAAAGGGGACTGATCAGGTGTGTTGGACGCCGTCCAAGCTTTTTGGACGCCGTCCAGTATAACGTGGGTTGGGATTTTTCTGTCACATAGCATTTTAGTATAATTGGACGTCGTCCCATTTTCTGGACGCCGTCCTGGTCTTTGTAACTGGACGCCGTCCAAGAGTCTGGACGCCGTCCAGATGTACTGCTTAATAAAAAAAAAGATCGTCGTGTTTTTGGTAAAACGAAGGCGGGTCGTTACAAGTGGTATCAGAGCATAGTCTAAGGGAATTAGGTGACCTTGGAATAGGTGCCTAGTCTTAGACTTTTTGGCGGTTATGTATTATTTGCGGGACTTGTAGGAATACGGGTCGGATTGAGATTTGTTAGTGCCTTAGAGTAGATGACTAACTAGGACTTGCGTTTGTCCAAAGTGTGACTATGTTGGGCCTTATTTCGTGTGTAAATTAGTGCCTTAGACAGAAAGTGCCTAATGTAAGTAGGTGAACCTGGACATTGTTTTAGTGATAGTCACCTAGGTTGTAGGTTGATTTGTTGTTGCGGTGTACTTGTGTACAATTATTATTATATTATATATAGGTGTATATATACAGGTATCTATTTGGTGCGGTGTCCTAGGTATGAATCTATCGGAGAGATTCGAATGTTTGGATGTTTTGAGTGATCAAGTTCACGGTAAGGACTTTGGTCATTCGGGTACAAGGAGTTATCGCGCGTTATTTGGTGTGAATGTTGCGTCAGTCCGAGTAAAGTACTTTGCGTGACCATGTGAAAATGGTAAGGTACGCATTTGTAATAGTGACTGATCACCATTATTACGAAAGTGTATCTTGACATTAAGCATGACATGACGAGTACCGAATGGAGGAAACGTGGCATGGTTGGGGTAGGTTCGGGATGAATTAGGAATCTTTTATTGGTTCCTAGGATATAGTTGTCTCGAGTGACGTGCTTTGTAGTCACATCGGGTTCATTGCGAGTCGGAAGTGTTACGGTGGATTCGGTTAGTTAAGTGAGTGAGCAAACTCACAAGTTCGGCGCGTACTTAGTCACCTTAAGTAGTGGGTGCACTATTGAGATTGTCATTTGGTTGTAGTTACCCATCATAACTAGGATGACCGATTAGCAAGTGTGTGTGCAACGAAGACTTGAATCTCGTAATGGGATGTAGCAAGTCTAATGATTGTAGTTTGGAGTTACACTCGGTAGAGTGTAGGGCTAGAGGATCGTGTAAGGATTCTAGTTCTGAGTCGCCTTGGAATTGGCAAACCGAGGAGTCTCTGGGTCATTAAACTCATGGGAGTGGGACCCATAGGACGATGATTTCGTTAGCGTGTTAGCGTGTTATGGATTACAGGGTAACATTCCTAACGGAATATACCTTGTGGTGGTGGATGTGTCGATGTGTGGTAGGGTGTAAGACTTGGTGTTCCAAGCACCTCTTAGTGTTAGACGGAAGGTTTCGTTAGGCTATATCGTTTGGCCTGGTGGAAATTGCGGGTAGCGTGTGATCGGTAGAAACTTTTGATAAGTCAATAAACCGTAAGGTTTGTCGAGTAGGTATGACTTCGGGTCATATTGTGGAGAGATTGGTGGCATCGGGTGTAGGAAACCCAAAGATCGAGTTTTTTAAATCTCGATAGGTTGCGGTGGGAGTTTCCATAACACTGCGTCAGGTGCCTTCATATACCTGCTGGTGTAATGTTCAACTCCGGTGATGGTGTGATCACTTTGTGCTTAGGGTGACCGTGAGATGCCCTTGGAAGCGGCAGAGATTACAAGAGTGATCGAAGAGTGATAGTGATTCGACGATTGTGAAAGTCGAAGTTTAAGAGTATTGCAGTAAATACTTCTTATGAAGTGACAGATGAGCGAATCTGGTTGCTCTTAAGTGATAGACGGGTAAAGATGACCGGTGAGCCGGTGACGGACTTAATGTTCGGTTAGGCCGAAGATTATGATGAAGTATTGATATTGCGGTCGATGCAATTATTGTGTCAGATTGGTCACTCTTCTCCATTAGAGTGAGCAATTGTTGATAAAGGTTCGTTGCGTAGAAGGTCATGTGATCTCGAATGAGATGCACGGTTGAATAAGCGGAGTGGCATATGCCTAGTCATAGAGGTGTATGTGGGATTTTGGTGGAGTTCGCTTTTGCGAACGATGAAGGACTGTTAGTTGTGATTTGTGGTATGAAGGTGCGAGGTCGTTGCGTGTACGACATCTCTAGTGATTGTGCATGATGGCTCTGCGAGCCTACAGTGAATTTGCGGTGATTCGATGTTTTATGATCAATGATGAGAATGATCATGTGTGTCGTGGAATGACAATTCCGCGGGACGTCATCATCTTAGCGGTGAGAATATGGAGCTGAATCCTAAGCGGGGGAGTTTTACTGATGTATGAGGAAGCTCCGATGAGATCAAGTAAAGTGTAAGACTTCTTATGTAAGGTGGTCGTGTAGCACCAAAGTACGGTATGAGACCAAGTGTGAAGTTGGAGATCACGGAGGTGAGAGAATAAAGTTGTTGCTGCAGGTGCTCTCATAATGTAAAATCTGGGTTGCTATGAAACTCGAATAGTACAATTGAGTAAGTTCAAGTTAGATATTGTGGTGGTTACTGTATTTTCCCTGTCGGGAAAAGTGATCGTGAAAATTGTCAGTGGATTATTCCACTTTATGGAAGATTGTGAGGCGGAGATGGTCGGTTCTGATTGTCTCGCATAGAGACACGCGGGTGTTGTTTGTTCGCGAGAGTGTGTGCCCTAGTGATGTGACCCGTAGGTTGCATTGAAATGATGAGGCCATCCTTAACGGACGGTCTATGTAGGAAGATTTACCCGACGCAGGTGGATATTCTGTGGGTCGCGCGATAAACTGCAAATTGTTGTGACGGTAATTCGTGGTTGACGGGATTCTGGTACACGAATAGTTTCATGCTAGTAATAGAAATCCGTATTGCATGAATGTGTTGTAAGGTTTAGGGGAGAAACCCTATGATGATGTGTTGATGTTTCGTCTATCTCGTGGTGTATTATTGTCGTCCTGGATTAATCCAGTGACGGATAGTCGTGTGCGGATCGATCGGCGGGAGAGTGGTACTTCTGAAGTGTTTATTTTGGGGTTACCAAAATTTCTTCGTCGAAGAATGACCTTGGTATGGAGCTGGAGGAAGTTGGTTCTTGGTCTAGAGAATATTCAGGAATGATCGGTTGAGTAGTACGTTTATGAACCGATGGAGTACGAAGTTGTAAGGAAGCATGAATCCTTCTCGATTTGGATTAATGCAAGACATGGTTCACAACGTAATGGGTTTAGTAGATTTCGTTGGGTGATATAGTTATGGTTGTAGCTTGTTGCGAGTTGTAGCGAGAACTTGAAGGGATATGTGATGTTTTTCGTATTTTCCTAAGCGAAAATTCTGGACGTTGAGTGTATGAGATATCGCTTGTTGTGGTAGTGCACGCTAGTGATTATTAGCGTGTGGTGAGATCTTAGAATTTACGGAAGATATTATGGATATCGGGCTTGGTTGTGTTTCGTAGGATCGTGAGGCGTGATTCTGTAGCGACCCGACAAAATCGTCATTGACGGCGCCGTCTACTTAGGTCCCGTTACGTGGTCATAAGTCTTTAAATGACGTTTGACCAAAATATGTCGCATTCATTTCAAATGTAAAAGTCTTTCAAGTTTACAAAGGTAGTTCCACGACTAGTTACATTACAATGTTTAACGTACAAATGAAACCTATGCGACACAATTTTGAAAGTAATCCAAAAGATGCTCCATGTATGCATATATACTCGACAACCAAGCAAGTATCAAAAAGAGTGCGGAAGCATGTATCACATAGCATTTAAGGACCTGAGAAAACATATAGAAAACTGTCAACGAAAAATGTTGGTGAAATCATAGGTGTATTAGTAATGTTGTTTTTAAACCACAAGATTTAATATAGTTGATTATCCAAATCGTTTGTATTCCAAAAGTATGTTCGCGAGCACCCAATTATCAAGACTTAACTGTTTTGTACCCTGTTACGTAGTGTTAGAACATACACTATACTCGAAAATATATTTCATCCGCTAACGATAGCGAACCGTCCGAATGAGGCTCGTCAAGCCCATGTGATCACATAATATAAGTTCTCGTTTGCACCCTGCAAGTGTAACTAATGATAATTGAATTGAGGCTTTTTGTTCAAACTCGCACGTGGAATGCTTGTTTTCGTACTTGTGTACAAAGCATAAAAGTATGATATGTGACGATTGCTCCAAATCCATATGGACGAACACGTCATTCATCGATTTCATTGCGAGGTATTTGACCTCTATATGATACGTTTTGTAAATATTGCATTCTTTTGAAAAGGCACACCATAAATGAATATTTAAATCAAAGGTTTTCGACATCTGATGATTTCTACATATAGACAATCACCGTAATATAATAGTTTACAATAGTACTTCCGTTGACAATGCAGTCAAAATAAGATACATGGTGATGATTTGGTGAATGCAACGTTTCCTTGAAAAATATGCCATGTAAGACTCCATGCACATAGCTTGTCTAACATATAAGCAAACAGCGGAAGACTTCTAGGGAACCTGAGAATAAACATGCTAACAAGTGTCAACACAAAGGTTGGTGAGTTCATAGTTTTAATGTTTTGCATAATCTGTACATAAAGGTGGATCACACGATTTCAGCTGTTTCATCCAGAAACGTTTATCAAAATATTCTACGAAACTGAGCACCCTGGTAACTAAACTTAACGTATATATAATTTATACCCTTTGTATAATCATCTTAATAATACACGCAAACCAACGTGTACGCTTCTCAAATAGCATACGTCCGTTAAAAGGCTAGTGCTCTAGCTCGGACGGGGATAACAAGCCCTATGGATCCATATACTACTACTCGCGCCCACCAGTTCTTATAACTGGCAGTTACTAGTTATCAAAGCTACGGGATTTTCGGTTCAAACTCAGTGTAGAATTTAGTATGTACTTGTATCCATTGAGTTTAAAATAAAGTGCATGTATTCTCAGCCCAAAAATATAGATTGCAAAAGCAATTAAAAAGGGAGCAAATGAAACTCACCTTAGCAGCACATAAAGTCATTCACCGAAATGTGACCGAAACTCGGAATGCAAAATAACCGTAGATCTCAACCTAGAGAACATATGTTGGTCAATAAATGTCTATCAAGCTAGGTCAGGTCATAGTGTATCATAATCCTAATGCTCGAAAATGTTAACAAAAGTCATATCAAAAGTCAACCTGACCCAATATGATATTTAAATCTATACATGTTTATTAACATAATATAAGTCTTGATAATTGAACGAATTTATAGTTTATTAAGCTCAAAGTATTATTTATTTCAGGAGCTATATTATATTTGAATTATCATGGCAATCGAAAATGTTTTATTATTTCACATAGCTTTCCAATACTTGTAAAATCATATTATAGTATTTATAAAGCTTTAAAACATGATAAGACAGTCAACTTTGACAATTGTTCAACAAGACAAGACGTGCGTTATATAGAAATTCATTTACTCGATTAGTAATATTTGAAAATCCAATTTATCAATCTTATAAACAAGTTGTTTAAGTATCAATTGCAGATTCAAAAGCAATTTCAATTAATGTTAATCATAATTCAGTTGACCATATCTTTTAATCCGTTCATCGAAATCACGCGATTTCTAAATGAAAAGTTAATAATTTTTCGCCATCTTTCCAAAAACATGCATATCATATACCTTATATCAGTAGCATATGTATCAAATTCGTGATTCATCATAAATTATCTAACAACAAAATTAATGCATACAAGCATGCATAAACATATATACTCGAGCACTAGTCAGAGATACACTATTAATATATAAAAGATAAGATATGAATGCTCACGTATCAATATTGAGATTCAATATTGCAGGAAGGTACGTAGATGCAACGGAGATGATAAACACTAGGTTTGACCTTTGACTCATGGTCATAACCCCCAAGTAATACCCATAACCTCCATAGCTATAACCCATAATTTCCTTAGCTTAAACCCGTTCGAAAAGCTTGTTTTGAAAATAACTCGCTCATGACCTCGTCGTAATATTTTATGTATAATACTACAAATAATAATACTCCTAACCATAAGATTAATAATAATATTAATCTTAATAATAATAATAATAATAATAATAATAATAATGATAATAATGATAATAATAATAATAATAATAATAATAATAATAATAATAATAATAATAATAATAATAATAATAATAATATGAATAACAGAGGGAGTAATATAGATGTAAGTGTGTGTGTCGAGCCAGTGAAACGAATTCAATTTATAGACATCTCCTGAAATCACACTCCATGCGATCGTATGGAGTTTATATGTTAATCTCATGCGATCGCATGAGATCGAATTACAGCTCACAATCGTTTGTTTTTATTCTTGTCGACATATTATTTAATTATATATAATATATTTAATTAATATAATTAATTATATATTATATTAAATTCACGTGCATAGTTGACTTGTAATTTTTGTTCCGATGACTCGTACGTTGTCACTCGACTTATGTCCCGGTTCCGGTTTCTCGAACGCATTTTCGTACGCTTAGAAAACTAGCACTTTTCGTTACGCGACGTGTACCTTTATCAAAAATTAAACTTAATCATTGATAAACTATGTCACTCGAAGTGTAGCTTTAATCAATTAAGTGTTTTGGTTATTTGCTTCTATAAATCATCGTCTCGTAGTATATACATATACATATATACATTTTTATTTTGAAATAGTGTTTTACTGTAGCAAAGTTACTGATGTTATGCGAGGTGTATATGAAATAGCTTATATTTTACTAGGAAAAACTATTAAATACGATACAATTTTACATAAGATATTTATTTATTTATAGAATGGATATACCTAAACCTTGCTACAACACTTATAGGCAGTGTACCTAATCGTACAGTAGTGTAGTTTTTAGTAAGTCCGGTTCGTTCCACAGGGAAAATCTTTTAAACAAAGCTTAACGCTATATTAGTTTTAATTTATAAAAATACAAATATATATATAAGTAATATTATTATTATAAAGGGGGGTTTTTACCGTTTAATGACCGGTTTGTCGATTTTAAAACTTTAGTCGCAGTTAAAACCTAATGTAAAATATTAAATAAATAAAAGACTTAATTTAAAGCGTAAAGTAAATAACGATAATGAAATTGCAATAAATAAAAGTGCGATGAAATAAAATTGCGATAATTAAAAAGTGCGATAATTAAAAGTGCAATTAAATACAATGACAATAAATAAAAGTGCGATAATTAGAAGTGCAATTAAATATGAAAATAAAGGAATTATGCTTATTTAAACTTCCGTAATCATGATGTTTGACGTGTTGATTTTAGTTTTATGCCCATGAGTTAATTGTCCTTTGTCCTGGATTATTTAATATGTCCGTCTAGTTTTTGTCCATAACAGTCCATCAGTCATAAATATAAAGTGCGAGTATCCTCGTCAAATTATCCTTATACCCGAAGTCAAATATTCCAACTAATTGGGGACTTAAACTGTAACAAGGTCTTAATACTTTGTTTAATAATTACACCAGGATATCGACTGCGTGTAACCCAATGTTTTAATACTTTGTTATCAATTACGCCAAGTGTCCTTGTACATAATTTCACCCCTGTTTTAATAATTCTAGTGACTATTAATCCATTTCCGTGTTCGGTTAAATGAACGATTATTCGTACATATAAATATCCCGCCCATCGTGTCCGATCGAGTGTATGTGGTTATTTATAGGCACGTCCAATTGTAAATCTTCGTATTAAATTAACAAACTATCATTTAATTAAGTAAATATAAAGCCCATTAATAGCCCATAGTCTAATTTCCACAAGTGTCATTGTTTTGTTCAAACCCCAATTATGGTACAAAGCCCAATTACCCAATTTTAGTATTTAGCCCAACATCATGATTACTTCGTTTAAAATAAGCATAATAATAATTTAGCTACGAGACATTAATGTAAAAAGGTTGAACATAACTTACAATGATTAAAAATAGTGTAGCGTTACACGGACAGAATTTCGACTTACACCCTTACAACATTCGCTAACATACCCTTATTATTAGGATTTAAAATTAAAATTAAAATTAAAATATAAATATATATATACATATACGTTGATGAATGAAGAGAAAAAGATGTGTTATATGATGCTCCAAACTGCGAATTTTATAGGCCTGTGAACTGAAAAAGAGGCTCATGCGATCGCATGAGTTTTGATCCTTCAGCTCATGCGATCGCATGGCCAGCTGGGGAGGCTCACATGTTGTTGTTTTCTTCTGCCGACGGTTTATATAATATAATATAATATATATATTAATTTTAAGAATTAATTATATATTATATTATATTCATGTGCATAGTTGACTTGTAATTTTTAGTCCGTTGCGTCGAGCGTTGAGAGTTAACTCTGGTCCCGGTTCCGGATTTTCGAACATCCTTGTGTACAATTTAGTATCTTGTACTTTGCGTTTTGAATCTTGTACTCTTGTAATTTTGAGACGTTTCTTATCAATAATTGGAACCTCTTTGATTGTACTTTGTACTTTTGAGCTTTTTGGTCGTTTGCATCTTCAATTCATCGAGTCTGTCTTTTGTCTTCACCTTTTATTATTTAAATGAATATTACTTGTAAATAGAACAATTGCAACTAAAAGCTTGTCTTTCTTGAGGGATAATGCTATGAAATATATGTTCGTTTTTAGTATTATCAAATATTCCCACACTTGAGCGTTGCTTGTCCTCAAGCAATATAGTCTTGAAATATACTAGAATCACTTCTTTATTCTTCACACTTTGTACATTAGTGATTTCTATACGGCAGTATAAACAATGGTAGTAACGATATGGTTTACAGTCCCACATGACTATAAAAATTTAGATCCTTTAAGGAAATTGGATCTTTATGAAAACATTTGATCTTTTTGAAAATTCAATCTAGTTTTTACCCTAGATAAGTTTTTCAGAATAACCCTTCACCGGTGTTTGCAAATTGTTTTTGTGGGTTTGGTGGGTTTCATGTTTGAAAATTTTAGCTCAAAACTTGCGGTTTTGTGTCACCCACTTGCTAACCTTGTATTGGGAAAGCAACACGTCCAGTATACTTGTTCCGTATATTAACTTTCGATAAACTACCGTCCGGTTGTAAAGGAAAGCGTTGAATAAGCAACTGTTAAGGCAATGTCCCCTGACATGCTTTTAATTATGGTATATAACGTGTCGGACGCAATTACTATCCTTTGTAGGAGCAATAGTAAAGCTCACCCTTATAATTTTCCGGTCTGGCACAATGTCCTGTCTTTGACCATGCTATGCAACCACCGTTCTTACGGCTGACACCCGATTTGGTTCAGGTGACCTAATGAATTCCAGGTGAATTCCTAGGATTTTACATTCAATGGTAATGAACGCATTGAAAATGGGTTTTTAGAAAACAAATCGGTTTGTATTTTGATCAAAATATTTTCTCGTTCAAGCTCGAGTTTAGATATCATCGAATTCCATGAGTTTGTAATTCTCAATCTTTAAGGTCAATCTCTAGGATTGAGTAATATCAGTCTTAATCGCTGATTTTTGATCTTTAAGGAGATTATCCTTTCTGGGGGTCTGATTCATTAGTCTTATCCAGCTAATTTGCACGGCGTCCTCCCCATTTTACAAGACAGATCCTCTCATGGTTAGGATAAGTCTGACCACTTGGCGACCCTGTTTGATTCTGAGGTCTGTGGATTTCCTGCTGATTTTAGAGATGACTTTTCTAGATTTTTTGTCAACCTACAGCTGGTCTGGACGACAACTTCATGACCTAAATCAAGAGGCGCGTTTCTTTTTCGGAAGACTTTACTTCCTTTTAATGATGGAATTGATTCATCGTGTAGATCTATCTTTCTTTCAAATATATTACAGTAAATCGAGTAAAACTGATTAGATTAGCCCAAAGCAAAAGTATCTTCAATTATTTGTACAAAAATATGTGATATATGTTTTAAATAACTTGGTAAATTTTCCCACACTTGGTTTTTATTTTCCTTTTTATTGTCCTCTATTCCATTTTAAATGAATTTTAACATTTTGATTTGTTTCTCAATTTATGTCCTTTCCAAGGTAACAATAATTTCGGTGTTAACACCTAGTTTTATCGTTCATAAATATGTATAAACATGATTTTGAATTCATTTAATTGAAAATTTTGAAAAATTTTACTAGAATTGGGTAGTCAGTATATAAGACTAGGGCTGTTCTTTATTATCAGAGAGCACTAGATTCTAATACAACTACTGCTTTACTAGTATTTCTAATGGTAACCAAGTGTATAAATCAAAATTTTTTTAAAATTTTGAAAGAATTTAACCCCTTCCCACACTTAAGATCTTGCAATGCCCTCATTTGCAAGAAATCAGTAACAATTTAAATTATTGAGGGTAAATAGCGTTGAAAAATGATTAAATTTTACCAAAGTTTCCAAACATATTGGCGTTTGTTTGCTGAATGATAAATAGTGCATATCATTTGTTCATTCCATCTTGTTGTTACATCACATTTAACATTTAAATTCTAAAAATTTTGTTTTCCTTTAGGAGCGAGGGCGTTTCGGAACGTTGTCCTAGTCCGTCCCTCGACAAAATTTTAAAATTTCGTCAATTCAAAGCGCGATTTTAAAAGTAAAGATTTTTGGGTTTTTTTTTTTAATTTTTTTTTAATGTTTTTGGCATACTTTAGTTCAATAAGATTACAAATAATGATAATAAAAGTTCTCGTCCCTCCCTCGGGTAAAGCAATTTCGGTTCAACGACCTAGTCTTCAACTCACGACGAATTTTAAAAATATGATTTTTAACTTAGCGAAATAAAGTAAATTTTTATTTTTAAATTCACACCAAACTTAAATTTAAAATGCATAAAATTAAAAATTCATATTAAAAATTCACACCAAACTTAAATTATAAATGCATAATTAAAAATTTATATTAAAAATTCACACCAAACTTAAATTATATATGCATAATTAAAAATTTATATTAAAAATTCACACCAAACTTAAATTATATTTTTGTTTTTATACATACAAACTTATATTAAAAATATTAATTTTTCAAATATTTACAATTTTAAATATATTGATTTAAAAAGTTTACAATATTATTTTAATATTAATTTTAAAAACAAAGTAAAAATAAAATTAAAAATCTTTTTGGCTTTTATCCCACTTTAATCAATCAAATATTATCAAAAATATGCGCCCCTCTTTTCGGTAAAGTAATTTCGGTTCCATGACCTAATTTAACTCATGACGAATTTTTGAAATATTTTGGTTGATTGATTAAAGATATTTATACCTTAAGAATAAACGGTAAATTTCGCAGTGATGTAATAAATTTTTGTATGATATCAATAATTTCGGTCGCAAGACCTAATTTTATCAAATACCAATTTAATACTTTATAGCGAACAAATTAGCGTTTATTATCAAAAGGTTAAAAATAAAAATAAAAATAAAAATGAAAACTGTACATACTTACCTGTGAGAAAGATTTCTTAATGATATGCTCTAGCCAGCTCATAAGATTGTCGGACTAATTGGTTTTCCATAGCTACATAGGCGTAACCTCGAGCATTCAACGTTTTTTCTTCTAAACATATGAATGGTCCATCTCTGCATAAAGTAACAAATTCGGTGTTTGAATAGGTTTGATTATTTGAACATTTACCTTCGTGTGACCATTTTCCGCATTTGTGACATTTTTCAAGGTGTCGTGCTCTCTTTTTCGCTGCGGATTTTGATTTTCCTTTACCCAAATTGTAACTTATTATCTTCGCATCTGGATTCTTTTCTTACTCCGTCCAATTTTTCTCTGATTACTGATACCAGTTCACTCGAAAGTGTGTCATTATTACGTTTAGTGATCAAAGCGTGTAGCATTAGACCATGGTTTAGTTCACAGGAAGTCTTCATTTCGTAAAAACCTAAAAAAATAAAAATTCAGAATGGGGGGAGAAGACTAGTTCTTTAGGGTCTGCTAGGGAAAGACCATTCGGGTTCCATTTTCGAGAACTACACGAAAACAGAAAATCTAACTCTAACAGAAATACATATTATCCTTTAAAGACTTGATTCTCCCCACACTTAGTTAGCTGTGGTATTGAAATTGTGATTAACTTCGTTGTCAACTTTCATCGGACTATCTATGTAATGTTTAACTCTGTGACCATTAACCTTAAATTCAATCCCATTTGAATTTATTAATTCTACTGTTCCGTACTGGAAAACTCTTTTGACTATGAATGGTCCAGACCATCTTGATTTCAATTTTCCAGGAAATAGCTTGAATCGTGAATTGAAAAGAAGAACTCTGTCTCCTTCTTTAAATTCTTTTGAATTTCTGATTCTTTTATCATGCCATTTCTTCGTTCTTTCCTTATAGATTAGCGAATCTTCGTATGCTTCTTGTCTTAATTCTTCTAATTCGTTTAGTTGACTTAATCGTAGACGTCCAGCTTCATGTAAATCAAGATTACATGTCTTCAAAGCCCAGAATGCTTTGTGTTCAATTTCTACTGGAAGATGACATGCTTTTCCGTAAACGAGTTTAAAAGGTGTGGTTCCAATTGGAGTTTTGTATCCAATTTAATGGACCATTCCTTCGGATTTGATCCTACGATTTTCTCTAAAATACGTTTTAAAGCTCGGTTGGTATTTTCAACTTGTCCACTTATTTGTGGATGATAAGCGGTGGAGATTTTATGAGTTACTCCATATCTTTTGAGAACTTTTTCAAGTTGATTATTACAAAAATGAGTTCCCCGATCACTTATTAAAGCTTTTGGTGTTCCAAACCTTGCAAAAAGACGTTTTAAAAAGTTGACTACAACTCGTGCATCATTAGTCGGGAGAGCTTGTGTTTCCGCCCGTTTAGATACATAATCAATGGCTACGAGAATGTAGAGATTATTATGAGATTTTGGAAATGGACCCATAAAGTCAATACCCCAAATGTCAAATACTTCACATACTTGAATGACATTTTGTGGCATTTCATCACGTTGACTTATTTTTCCGGCCCTTTGACATGCATCACAGGATTTGCAAAGAAGGTGTGCGTCTTTGTAAATTGTAGGCCAATAGAATCCAGCATCATAAACTTTTCTTGCTGTTAGTTGAGGCCCAAAATGCCCTCCTGTTGGTCCTGTGTGGCAATGGTTTAAGATTTTACTAGCTTCATCTCCGAATACACATCGGCGTATTATTCCATCTGGACAACTTTTAAACAAATGTGGATCTTCCCAGAAATAGTGTTTTATATCACTAAAGAATTTCTTTCGTTTTTGGTACGACAATCCTTTTTCAAGGAATCCACATACTAAATAGTTTGCATAGTCTGCAAACCATGGAATTTCATTATAATCTATCTTCAATAGATATTCATCAGGAAAGTTGTCTTGTATGGCCGATTCATTTAGAACTTCTAATTATGGATTTTCAAGACGAGAAAGATGATCAGCGGCGAGATTTTCTGCTCCTCTTTTATCTCGGATTTCAATATCAAACTCTTGTAAGAGTAAGATCTAACGGATTAATCTTGGTTTAGCATCTTGTTTCGAAAATAGGTATCTAAGAGCAGAATGGTCGGTATAGACCACCGTTTTTGCTAGAACGAAATATGAACGAAATTTTTCAAAAGCAAAGACAATAGCAAGGAGTTCTTTTTTAGTAGTTGTGTAATTTGTTTGTGCTCCTTGTAAAGTCTTACTAGCATAATAAATAGGTTGAAATCGTTTTTCAATCCTTTGTCCTAAAACGGCTCCCATTGCAAAATCACTTGCATCGCACATTAGTTCAAACGGTAGATTTCAATTTGGTGTTATCATGATCGGCGCATTAGTGAGTTTTTCTTTAAGAATATTAAAAGATTTGATGCATTCATCTGAAAATATGAATGGAGCAACTTTTTCTAGGAGTTTATTTATAGGAGTGGCAATTTTAGAAAAATCTTTTATGAAACGTCGGTAAAAACCGGCATGCCCTAGAAAACTCCTAACTCCTCTAACATTGGTGGGATGTGGAAGTTTAGCAATTACATCTACTTTAGCTCTATCCACTTCAATTCCTTCCTTTGAAATTTTATGACCAAGAACGATGCCTTCTTTAACCATGAAATGGCATTTCTCCCAATTAAGTACTAGATTTGATTATTTTCATCTAATAAGCATTCGTTCAAGATTAACTAGACATGATTCAAATGTATCACCGAAGACTGAAAAGTCATCCATGAAAACGTCCATGCATTCTTCTATCATGTCATGAAAAATCGCCATCATGCACCTTTGAAAGGTTGCAGGGGCGTTGCAAAGTCCAAATGGAATGCGTTTGTAAGCAAAAGTACCATAAGGGCATGTGAATGTGGTTTTCTCTTGATCCTCGGGTGCTATTGGAATTTGAAAATATCCGGAAAAACCATCAATAAAACAATAGTAACTATTTCCGGCTAATCTTTCCAACATTTGATCAATGAAAGGTAAAGGAATGTGATCTTTTTCTGGTGGCGACATTTAATTTTCTATAATCAATACAAACACGCCATCCTGTTACAGTCCTAGTAGGAATAAGCTCATTTTTCTCATTTGTAATGACAGTCATGCCACCCTTCTTAGGCACGCATTGAACTGGGCTTACCCATGGACTATCAGAAATTGGATAAATTAAACCTGCATCAAGCAGTTTAATAATTTCTTTCTTAACAACATCTTGCATATTAGGATTTAGTCTTCGTTGGCGTTGCACATACGTTTTATGACCTTCTTCCATAAGGATTTTATGTGTGCAATACGAAGGACTTATTCCTTTAATATCATGAATCTTCCATGCAATAGCTAGTTTATGAGCTTTTAACACAGAAATGAGTTGAGATTTTTCATTTTTAGTAAGAGAAGACGATATTATTACAGGTAATTCAGATTCACCATGTAAATAAGCGTATTCCAAATGGTTTGGAAGTGGCTTTAACTCTAATGTCGAAGGTTCTTCTATCGATGATTTATATCGATATCTGTCTTCTTCTTTTAGCATTTGAATTTCTTCTGTTGCTGGTTCATATCCATTAGCCATAAGTGTAGCTAACATTTCAGTTTCATCAATTGGTTCAGTTCCTTCTCCTAAAGAACATTCTCCTGTTCCTTGTAATTCTGGAAATTCTTCTAACAATTCTGCATGTGAATCTATAGTTTGAATATAATAGCATGTATCATCTGCAGATCACGGTTGTTGCATTGCTCTATCAACTGAAAAGGTAACACTCTCGTCCTCTATACTTAGGGTTAGTTTCTTACCAAATACGTCTATCATTGCTTTAGCCGTGTTTAAAAATGGTCTTCCTAATATGAGAGGAACTTGAGAATCTTCTTCCATGTCCAGAACAACAAAATCTACTGGAAATACTAAAGTACCAACTTTAACTAGCATGTTTTCTATTATCCCTCTAGGATATTTAACTGATCTATCGGCTAGTTGTATGCTTATTCGTGTTGGTTTCAATTCTCCAAGGTCTAGTTTAGTGTATACTAAATACGGCATTAAATTTATACTAGCACCTAAGTCTGCCAATGCTTCTATTGAACTAAGACTACCCAGAAAACATGGAATTGTGAAACTTCCTGGATCAGATAGTTTTTCTGGTATCTTATTCAACAGCACTGCTGAACAATTAGCATTCATAGTAACAGCCGAGAGTTCTTTCATTTTCTTTCTATTCGTGATTAGATCTTTAAGAAATTTAGCATAACTAGGCATTCCTGAAATCACATCAATGAAAGGAAGATTTACATTTATCTGTTTAAACATATCCAAGAATTTAGATTGCTCGGCTTCAAGTCTCTCTTTTTTCATTTTACTCGGGTAAGGAAGTGGTGGATGGTATGGTTTAACATAAGGTTTAGCTTTAACTGTGTTATCTTCATTAACCTTTTCAACTATCGGTTCTTTTTCCTTATCTTGTTCAGGTTGTGGTTCTAGTGGAGTAGGAATAGCTTCATCAGAAATTACAGGTATTTCAGGTGGTTTAAGTGTAATACCACTTCTTGTGGTAATGGCTTTAGCTGTTTCATTCTGGGGGTTAGTATTTGTATCACTAGGTAGACTTCCCGGTTTTCTTTCACCTATTAACCTTGCTAGGTTACTTACTTCTTGTTCCAGATTTTGAATAGAAGCTTGTTGATTTCTAAATGCTTGAGCATTTTATTCATTTGTTTGTTTTTGAGATGTGAAAAACTGAGTTTGAGATTCAACTAGCTTCGTCATCATATCTTCTAAATTTGGCTTTTTATCATCGGTTTGTGGTGGTTTGTTTTGAAAATTAGGTCTTTGCTGATTGTAAGTATTATTAGATACTTGTTGATTGCTAGGACCTTGTTGGTTGTTGTATGGAACATTTCGATTATAATTCTGATTTTGATTGTAAATCGGTCTTGGCGGTTGATAATTATTCTGATAATTATTTCCAGGCCTTTGGTTTATGTATGAAATATTCTCTCTTTGTTCCATTGTTAGTTCAATACTGAGACAATCTTTTATCAAATGTGGTCCTCCACACTACTCACAACTAATTCGTATTGAGTGGATATCTTTAGTCATCTTTTCCATTCGTCTCTCGACAGCATCTATCTTTGCGGAAATGGAATCTAAGTCATGGCTAGAATCGGCTCTAGCTGCTTTAGATGATCTAACGATATCTTTTTCTTGGTGCCACTCATGTAAGTGGGAAGCAGTGTTATCAATAATTTTGTAAGCATCAGTTTCTGTTTTCTTCATAATGGAACCACCAGCTGCTATGTCTATGTCTTTCCTTGTAGTGATGTAGCATCCTTGGTAGAATATTTGTACTATTTGACAAGTGTCTAAACCATGTTGCGGACATCCTCTCAATAACTTTCCAAATCTTGTCCATGCCTCATAAAGAGTTTCATTTGGCTTTTGTGTGAACGTAACAATTTCTCCTTGAAGTCTCACGGCTTTAGATGCCGGAAAGAATTGTTTAAGAAATTTTTCAACTAAAACGTCCCATGTATCAATCGCCCCTTCAGGTAACGATTCCAACCAATCTTTGGCTTCTCCCTTTAAAGTCCAGGGAAATAACATGAGATATATCTGTTCATCCTCCACTTCTCTTATTTTAAATAGAGTGCAGATTCTATTAAAGGTACGAAGATGTTCATTTGGATCTTCCTTCGGCGCACCACTAAATTGGCATTGATTAGTTACCATGTGTAGAATTTGTCCTTTGATTTCATAATCTGGCGCATTAATGTCTGGTTTAGTAATTACGTGACCTTGGCCAGTGCGTTTAGCTCTCATTCGGTCTTCCATACTTAGAGGTTCCAGATTCTCCATAATTGAATTTGTTGAATCTGAATCACTAGAGGAATCTGATTTAATGGATCGTTCCTCAACAATCTCTGTTTGAATGATTGGTGGTTCCGGAGGAAAGATTAGTGGTTCATGATCTATGAATTGTCCCTGAATATTCTCCGGATTCTCAATTGTGAGGTCAGGTTCAAAAAATAGATTATCGGAAATTTGAATTGGAGTACTTGGTCGACTGGATGACGATTCTAAAGAAAAATCAACGGCGATAATATTAGCTAGATGTCTTGATCGAGTTACCGGTGGTGAACGTACAAAAGGTGGTGAACGTTTTGCTCGGTGCATTCACTGAATATCCTATTAGTTTTTAAAAAGAAAGAAAAATTATATAAGTTATCCAATTAATAGACTTTTCTGATTTTGCCCACGTTTCGAATAGCTAAAAGATGCAGCAGAGAGGCAGGATTCGTTTGGTCTCAATATAATTGACTACTGTTTGGCTCCAATAACCCGATCCACGTACAAATCCAACTATTACTACGAACCAGAAAATTTTGATGTCTATCAATTTAACCGCTTAAAATAATTTTTTGTAATTTAAAGAAATTTAGAGAAGAAGTAGAAAATTCTATGTCCTAAAAACTAGAATGGCGAGAAATAAGAAAGAAAAAGAGCGCGTCGGTACTAAAATTGGAGAAATAAGAAATAAAAAGAGTGACTTATAAAACTTTAAAACACTCGACTAACCCAACCTTATTATTATCACTAACTTAAAATTAAAATTGCAAATTGAGATTACTAATTGGAGTGATAATTGATACATAGGTAAAAGGCGTCGAAAAATAAAAATAAGAAAGTAGCGCGTTGAAACTTAAAAAGGAACTAAAAACTAAGAATTAAAAGTTGCGTCTAAAAATATTAAAGTTTACAAGTAAAACTATATCCCAAATGGCAATATCTTAAAAAGGTACTAAAATAAAAAAAAATATGGCGTCGTAAAATTCTAAAGCACCTAAATCTTAGTCTAAAGAAAAAGCACTTAAGTGATTTTACGGCAAAGCCAAAAAATCTAGAAATAAAAATAACTATGGCAAAAACTATGATTTAAAACTAAATACGAGCGAAAAATACAAATATTACGCTAAAACAATTAAAAAGATAAAAATACAAAAATAAACTAAAAGTTGTAAAAATTACAATTTTTATAAAAATATTATTTTTATATTATTTATTTTATAAAACTATTAATTTTATAAATTATTTAAACTATTTAAACTAAATAATACAAAATAATAAAATTAAAACTAAATATTATAAAGATATAACCCTAATTAGGGTTAAAGTAATAATAATAAAAAAATACCCCGTAATTAATGCTGAATTAGGTTAAAATAGGCGTGTCTGACACTCTCATGCGATCGCATGAGAAATTGCCTTCAGGCTCATGCGATCGCATGAGCTAGGTTTTTGGGCCACGTTACGGGCTGTAACAGTACGGGCCTCGAGTGATTTTTTATTTTTTATTTTTTTCTGTTTTGCTGAATTATATATTTATAATATATATTTATAATTTAAATAAAACTTATATTTTTATAAAATAAAGATAAAGAAACTTTTATAGAACTTAAATATTTAACAAACTCTTAAAAATATTTATATTTTTGTTTTTGTTTTTATATTTTTGAATATATTATTTAAAACGTATTTTTACAAAAACGTATTTTTATAAAAGTAAACTTAAAAATTAATAAAAATCTTTTTTTTATAGCGTTGCGCTTCCGGCGTTTAAGCAAGAGTGTAATCCCCGGCAGCGGCGCCAAAAATACTTGATGTTATGCGAGGTGTATATGAAATAGCTTATATTTTTCTAGGAAAAACTATTAAATACGATACAATTTTACACAAGATATTTATTTATTTATAGAATGGATATACCTAAACCTTGCTACAACACTTATAGGCAGTGTACCTAATCGTACAGTAGTGTAGTTTTTAGTAAGTCCGGTTCGTTCCACAGGGAAAATCTTTTAAACAAAGCTTAACGCTATATTAGTTTTAATTTATAAAAATACAAATAAATATATAAGTAATATTATTATTATAAAGGTGGGTTTTTACCGTTTAATGACCGGTTTGTCGATTTTAAAACTTTAGTCGCAGTTAAAACCTAATGTAAAATATTAAATAAATAAAAGACTTAATTTAAAGCGTAAAGTAAATAACGATAATGAAATTGCAATAAATAAAAGTGCGATGAAATAAAATTGCGATAATTAAAAAATGCGATAATTAAAAGTGCAATTAAATACAATGACAATAAATAAAAGTGCGATAATTAGAAGTGCAATTAAATATGAAAATAAAGGAATTATGCTTATTTAAACTTCTGTAATCATGATGTTTGACGTGTTAATTTTAGTTTTATGCCCATGAGTTAATTGTCCTTTGTCCTGGATTATTTAATATGTCCGTCTGGTTTTTGTCCATAACAGTCTATCAGTCATAAATATAAAGTGCGAGTATCCTCGTCAAATTATCCTTATACCCGAAGTCAAATATTCCAACTAATTGGGGACTTAAACTGTAACAAGGTCTTAATACTTTGTTTAATAATTACACCAGGATATCGACTGCGTGTAACCCAAGGTTTTAATACTTTGTTATCAATTACGCCAAGTGTCCTTGTACATAATTTCACCCCTGTTTTAATAATTATAGTGACTATTAATCCATTCCCGTGTCCGGTTAAACGAACGATTATTCGTACATATAAATATCCCGCCCATCGTGTCCGATCGAGTGTATGTGGTTATTTATAGGCACATCCAATTGTAAATCTTCATATTAAATTAACAAACCATCATTTAATTAAACAAATATAAAGCCCATTAATAGCCCATAGTCTAATTTCCACAAGTGTCGTTCTTTTGTTCAAATCCCAATTATGGTACAAAGCCCAATTACCCAATTTTAGTATTTAGCCCAACATCATGATTACTTCATTTTAAATAAGCATAATAATAATTTAGCTACGAGACATTAATGTAAAAAGGTTGAACATAACTTACAATGATTAAAAATAGCGTAGTGTTACACGGACAGAATTTCGACTTACACTTACAACATTCGCTAACATACCCTTATTATTAGGATTTAAAATTAAAATTAAAATTAAAATTAAAATTATAATATAAATATATATATATATATACATATACGTTGATGAATGAAGAGAAAAAGATGTGTTATATGATGCTCCAAACTGCGAATTTTATAGGCCTGTGAACTGAAAAAGAGGCTCATGCGATCGCATGAGTTTTGCTCCTTCAGCTCATGCGATCGAATGGCCAGCTAGGGAGGCTCACATGTTGTTGTTTTCTTCTGCCGACGGTTTATATAATATAATATAATATATAAATTAATTTTAAGAATTAATTATATATTATATTATATTCATGTGCATAGTTGACTTGTAATTTTTAGTCCGTTGCGTCGAGCGTTGATGTAGTGACCCGAACTTTTCCATGTTTATATATATATATTAAATGAAATTGTTATTTACATGATTAAGTGTTTCCAACATGTTAAGCAATCAAACTTGTTAAGACTTGATTAATTGAAATAGGTTTCATATAGACAATTGACCACCCAAGTTGACCGGTGATTCACGAACGTTAAAACTTGTAAAAACTATACGATGACATATATATGGTTATATATATAGTTAACATGATTTTATTATAAGTATGCATCTCATTAGGTATTTTAACAATGAGTTATATACATAAAAATGAGACTATTAAATTAAGAAACTCGAAAACGATATATATAACGATTATCGTTATAACGTCTTACTAGGTACATATGAATCATATTAAGATATTGATATACTTGGTTAATTATGTTAAATGATAAGTAAATATATCATTAAGTGTATTAACAATGAACTACATATGTAAAAATAAGACTACTAACTTAATGATTTTGAAACGAGACATATATGTAACGATTATCGTTGTAACGACATTTAATGTATATAGATCATATTAAGAGATATTCGTACATCATAATATCATGATAATATAATAATTTAAAATCTCATTTGATATTATAAACATTGGTTTAACAACATTTAACAAGATCGTTAACCTAAAGGTTTCAAAACAACATTTACATGTAACGACTAACGATGACTTAACGACTCAGTTAAAATGTATATACATGTAGTGTTTTAATATGTATTCATACACTTTTGAAGACTTCAAGACACTTATCAAAATACTTCTACTTAACAAAAATGCTTACAATTACATCCTCGTTCAGTTTCATCAACAAATCTACTCGTATGCACCCGTATTCGTACTCGTACAATACACAGCTTTTAGATGTATGTACTATTGGTATATACACTCCAATGATCAGCTCTTAGCAGCCCATGTGAGTCACCTAACACATGTGGTAACCAACATTTGGCAACTAGCATGAAATATCTCATAAAATTACAAAAATATGAGTAATCATTCATGACTTATTTACATGAAAACAAAATTACATATCCTTTATATCTAATCCATACACCAACGACCAAAAACACCTACAAACACTTTCATTCTTCAATTTTCTTCATCTAATTGATCTCTCTTAAGTTCTATCTTCAAGTTCTAAGTGTTCTTCATAAATTCCAAAAGTTCTAGTTTCATAAAATCAAGAATACTTCCAAGATTGCAAGTTTACTTCCAAGTTTTCTAAATCCATTCCAAGTAATCATCCAAGATCAAGAAACCTTTGTTACTTATAGTAGGTTATCTTTCTAATACAAGGTAATAATCATATTCAAACTTTAATTCAATTTCTATAACTATAACAATCTTATTTCGAGTGGAAATCTTACTTGAAATTGTTTTCGTGTCATGATTCTGCTTCAAGAACTTTCAAGCCATCCAAGGATCCTTTGAAGCTAGATCCATTTTTCTAATTTCCAGTAGATTTATCCAAGGAACTTGAGGTAGTAATGATGTTCATAACATCATTCGATTCATACATAAAAAGCTGTCTTATTCAACGTTATAAACTTGTAATCACTAGAACATAGTTTAGTTAAGTCTAAACTTGTTCGCAAATAAAGTTAATCCTTCTAACTAGACTTTTAAAATCAACTAAAAACATGTTCTATATCTATATGATATGCTAACTTAATGATTTAAAACCCGGAAACACGATAAACACCATAAAACTGGATATACGCCGTCGTAGTAAAACCGGGGGCTGTTTTGGTAGGGATAATTAAAAGCTAAGAAGAACTTTGATTTAAAATCTATACTTCTAGAAAAATGATTTTTCTTATGAACATGAAACTATATCCAAAAATCATGGTTAAACTCAAAGTGAAAGTATGTTTTTCAAAATAGTCATCAAGATGTCGTTCTTTCGACGGAAATGACTACCTCTTTCAAAAATGACTTGTAACTTGTATTTCTGACTATAAACTTATACGTTTTCTATTTAGATTCATAAAGTTAAGTTCAATACAAAACCTTGGCCACTGGAATCACTCAAAACAGATTAGAAACGAAGAAATGGCGAGTAAAACAAGATTGGATAATTTTTCTCATTTTAGCTACGTGAAAATTGGTAACAAATCTATTCCAACCATAACTTAATAAACTTGTATTGTATATTATGTAATCTTGAGATACCATAGACACGTATACAATGTTTCGACCTATCATGTCGACACATCTATATATATTTCGGAACAACCATAGACACTCTATATGTGAATGTTGGAGTTAGCTATACAGGGTTGAGGTTGATTTCAAAATATATATAGTTTGAGTTGTGATCAATACTGAGATACGTATACACTGGGTCGTGGATTGATTCAAGATAATATTTATCGATTTATTTCTGTACATATAACTGTGGACAACTAGTTGTAGGTTACTAACGAGGACAGCTGACTTAATAAACTTAAAACATCAAAATATATTAAAAGTGTTGTAAATATATTTTGAACATACTTTGATATATATGTATATATTGTTATAGGTTCGTGAATCAACCAGTGGCCAAGTCTTACTTCCCGACGACGTAAAAATCTGTGAAAGTGAGTTATAGTCCCACTTTTAAAATCTAATATTTTTGGGATGAGAATACATGCAGGTTTTATAAATGATTTACAAAATAGACACAAGTACGTGAAACTACATTCTATGGTTGAATTATCGAAATCAAATATGCCCCTTTTTATTAAGTCTGGTAATCTAAGAATTAGGGAACAGACACCCTAATTGACGCGAATCCTAAAGATAGATCTATTGGGCCTAACAAACCCCATCCAAAGTACCGGATGCTTTAGTACTTCGAAATTTATATCATATCCGAAGGGTGTCCCGGAATGATGGGTATATTCTTATATATGCATTTTGTTAATGTCGGTTACCAGGTGTTCACCATATGAATGATTTTTATCTCTATGTATGGGATGTGTATTGAAATATGAAATCTTGTGGTCTATTGTTACGATTTGATATATATAGGTTAAACCTATAACTCACCAACATTTTTGTTGACGTTTAAAGCATGTTTATTCTCAGGTGAATACTAAGAGCTTCCGCTGTTGTATACTAAAATAAGGACAAGATTTGGAGTCCATGTTTGTATGATATTGTGTAAAAACTGCATTCAAGAAACTGATTTCGATGTAACATATTTGTATTGTAAACCATTATGTAATGGTCGTGTGTAAACAGGATATTTTAGATTATCATTATTTGATAATCTACGTAAAGCTTTTTAAACCTTTATTTATGAAATAAAGGTTATCGTTTGTTTTAAAAATGAATGCAGTCTTTGAAAAACGTCTCATATAGAGGTCAAAACCTCGCAACGAGATCAATTAATATGGAACGTTTTTAATCAATAAGAACGGGACATTTCAGTTGGTATCCGAGCGTTGGTCTTAGAGAACCAGAAAATTTGCATTAGTGTGTCTTATCGAGTTTGTTAGGATGCATTAGTGAGTCTGGACTTCGTCCGTGTTTTCTTTAAAAATGATTGCTTAACATTTTTGTTGGAAACTATATATTATTAACATGTATATATTATGTAATATATTAATCTCTTAACATGTTTGATATTGTGTGATAGATGTCTACCTCTAGCACAAATCCCATTGACTCACCTAATAATAACGAATAGTCGAATATATATTGGACTGATTCACAAGTTCCCAAAGAAGAACTGGAAGAAGAATCAGAACCGGAAGAGGAGGAACTGGAGGAGGAAATAGAACCGGTGGGGGAAATAATAAAACGGTTAAGTAAAAGAAAATCCTCAACCAACCGACCAAGGTTAATTATGGTCAATGGTGTTTCTGCCAAGGAAGCAAAATATTGGGAGGATTACCAATTCTCCGATGAATCGGATTCCGACGAGAATTCCGATGATGTTATAGAAATTACCCTAACTGAATTTAAAAAGGCAAAAGAAAATAATAAGGGAAAGGGCATAAAAATAGAGAAATCTAATTCCAACCCCGATGAACTTTATATGTATCGTCAACCCCCGAAGCCCTTAAGTTGTAACAATGACCCGGGAACCTCTAAACCACCAGGTTTTTCTAAACCGTTGTGGAAAACGACAGCTCGTATTAGGGGAACATCATATATCCCTAGAAACTTGGCAAAACGAACCAAAACCGAAGAAGGAGAAATGAGCGAGTCGGAATAAGATAGTTGTATTCGTGTGGTGTAATATATGTAATATAGTGTGCTTATGCTTTATGATATATGTAAAAATTGCTTGTATTAATAAGTATTTTTTTTATGAATCTAACTCTTGTCTATTTTACAGTATAAAAACACAAAATGGATAGACAACCCAATATTTTAAAAGACCTACCCGGAGACATGATTGATGAAATCTTGTCTAGAGTCGGTCAGAATTCTTCGGCACAACTATTTACGGCGAAATCAGTTTGTAAGACATTCGAAGAACGTTCCAAGAATGTCTTGGTTTATAAGAGACTTTTGTTTGAAAGATGGGGGATATCACATTGTGAAACCCATAAGTTACGATGTGTTTACTTTGACGCATATATTGCGGGGAACCCAAATGCTATTTTACGCAACGGGTTAAGAAATTATTTTGACTCAATGTATCTGAATATAGGACTTCATGATTTAGAAAAAGCGGCTAACATGCAACATAAATAAGCATGCTATGCTTACGGGTTAGTAATGTTCGCTTCTCACCAAAGTGAGAAAAAGAACATCGGGCTACAGCTATTAAACAAAACGTTCCCACAAGTGACGGAGTCGGTAATTGGGTAAGAAATAAGGTTTTTAGGTTATTACGAGACTGTTGGTCATTACGTAACCCTCGTCCCTTTGACGATGTTACAACACGCTGTCTTATCAACGGCCATAACGGTTATGTTCCACAAGACCAAGGATGGGAAGTAGTCCTAGTAAAACCAGAATGCATGACTTGTTTCTGGACGTATGAATTACGTGTCTTTATTGCCTTTGCTGAACGACTTGTGTACTAGCTATAATTATCTTCACAACTATCTTGTATCAAAGTTATTGTGTGCTATATTTCATGCTTTATGTAAAATAAGCGGTATTGTAAGTTTGTAAAATATTGTATAAAAGTTTGAACGCGAAATATTATTATAATCAGTTTTTCATATAGAATTGTAGTAGTTGAATTGTATATTAGCTACTAAGTATGAACTTAACGGGTAGGTACTACCCGAATTTAAACTTATAAAATGCTAATATGAAGAAAAAGCTTTTATAAATGAGTTCATATTATGCTACGAAATACTATTAACTACTCTTAATATTCTGTATGATTAACTTGTTCCATTTGACTATTTTGAAGGAAATGGCACCGACTACTCGACACACCGTGAATATGAATGAAGAGGAATTCCGTACTTTTCTAGCTTCAAACAAAGCCGCAGTACAGGCTGCGCTACATACCAACAATAACCTTGGATCTAGCAGTACAGGAAATCGTGTAGGATGCACCTACAAAGAATTCACTGCCTGCAAACCTTTGGAATTTGATAGAACAGAAGGACCGATCGGATTGAAACGGTGGACCGATAAGGTCGAATCGGTGTTTGCCATAAGTAAGTGTACTGAAGAGGACAAAGTGAAGTATGCTACGCATACCTTCACAGGTTCTATGTTAACATGGTGGAATACCTATCTAGAGCAAGTGGGATAAGATGATGCGTACGCACTACCGTGGTCAGCATTCAAGCACTTGATGAATGAGAAGTACCGTCCCAGAACCGAGGTCAATAAGCTCAAGACAGAACTTAGAGGGTTACGAACCCAAGGATTTGATATTACCACGTACGAAAGACGATTCACAGAATTGTGCCTATTGTGTCCGGGAGTGTTCGAAGATGAGGAAGAGAAGATCGACGCGTTTGTGAAAGGATTACCGGAAAGAATCTAATCACACGAGCCCGCCTCCATACAACAGGCATGTAGAATGGCTCACAAACTAGTGAACCAGATTGAGGAAAAAATTAAAGAACAGACGGCTGAAGAGGCCAATGTGAAGCAAGTCAAAAGAAAGTGGGAGGAAAACGGTGATAAGAATCACCAATACAACAACAACAGCAGCAATTACAATAATAATTACAACAATTATCCCAACAATTGCAACATTAATCGCAACTACAATAAACGGCCCAACAACAACAACAACAACAACAACAACAACAACAACAACAACAACAACAACAACAACAACAACAACAACAGCAACTACAACAATCATCCCAACAATAATAACAACCGCAACAACAACAACAATCAGAAGCAGCTATGCCAAAGGTGTGAAAAGTATCACTCGGGGTTCTGCACCAAATTTTGCAACAAGTGTAAAAGAAATGGTCATAGCGCGGCGAAGTGTGAGGTCTACGGACCAGGAGTTAACAGGACGAAAGGAACAAATGGTGTCGGAATGAGTAATGGCGGAGCAAGTAGTGTCGGAGCAAGTTATGCCAATGTAGTTTGTTATAAATGTGGAAAACCGAACAACATTATTAGAAATTGCCCGAACAAGGAGAACACGAATGGACAAGGCCGCGGAAGAGTTTTCAATATTAATGCGGCAGAGGCACAGGAAGACCCGGAGCTTGTTACGGGTACGTTTCTTATTGACAATAAATCTGCTTACGTTTTATTTGATTCGGGTGCGGATAGAAGCTATATGAGTAGAGATTTTTGTGCTAAATTAAGTTGTCCATTGACTCCATTAGATAGTAAATTTTTACTCGAATTAGCAAACGGTAAATTAATTTCAGCAGATAATATATGCCGGAATCGAGAAATTAAACTGGGTAGCGAAATATTTAAGATTGATTTGATACCAGTAGAGTTAGGGAGTTTTGATGTAATAGTTGGCATGGACTGGCTGAAGAAGGTGAAAGCAGAGATCGTATGTTATAAAAATGCAATTCGCATTATACGAGAAGAAGGAGAACCCTTAATGGTGTACGGAGAAAAGGGCAACATGAAGCTACATCTTATTAGTAATTTGAAGGCACAAAAACTAATAAGAAAAGGTTGCTATGCTGCTCTAGCACACGTCGAGAAAGTACAAACTGAAGAAAAGAGCATCAATGATGTTCCCGTCGCAAAAGAATTTCCCGATGTATTTCCGAAAGAATTACCGGGACTACCTCCACATCGATCTGTTGAATTTCAAATAGATCTTGTACCAGGAGCTGCACCAATAGCTCGTGCTCCTTATAGACTCGCACCCAGCGAGATGAAAGAACTGCAAAGCCAACTGCAAGAACTATTAGAACGTGGTTTTATTCGACCAAACACATCACCATGGGGAGCTCCTGTTTTGTTTGTCAAGAAGAAGGATGGTACATTTAGGTTATGTATTGACTACAGAGAGTTGAACAAACTTACCATCAAAAACCGTTATCCACTGCCGAGAATTGACGACTTATTTGATCAACTACAAGGGTCATCGGTTTATTCGAAGATCGATTTACGTTCTGGATATCATCAAATGCGAGTAAAGGAGGATGATATTATAAAAACTGCTTTTAGGACGCGTTATGGTCATTACGAGTTTATGGTTATGCCGTTTGGATTGACTAACGCACCAGCTGTGTTCATGGACCTTATGAACCGAGTGTGTAGGCCATATCTTGACAAGTTTGTCCTTGTTTTCATCGATGACATACTTATTTACTCAAAGAATGATCAAGAGCACGAAGAACATTTGAGAAAAGTGCTATAAGTATTGAGGAAAGAAAAACTGTACGCTAAGTTTTCAAAGTGTGCATTTTGGTTGGAAGAAGTTCAATTCCTCGGTCACATAGTGAACAAAGAAGGTATCCAGGTGGACCCGGAAAAGATCAAAACCGTTGAAAAGTGGGAAACCCCAAAAACTCCGAAGCATATACGTCAATTTTTAGGATTGGCTGGTTACTACAGAAGATTCATCCAAGATTTCTCCAAAATAGCAAAACCCTTGACTCCATTAACGCATAAAGGGAAGAAATTTGAATGGAAGGATGAACAAGAGAAGGCGTTTCAATTATTGAAGAAAAAGCTAACTACGGCACCTATATTGTCATTGCCTGAAGGGAATGATGATTTTATGATTTATTGTGAAGCATCAAAGCAAGGTCTCGGTTGTGTATTAATGCAACGGACGAAGGTGATTGCTTATGCGTCTAGACAATTGAAGATTCACGAGCAAAATTATACGACGCATGATTTGGAATTAGGCGCGGTTGTTTTTGCATTAAAGACTTGGAGGCACTACTTATATGGGGTCAAAAGTATTATATATACCGACCACAAAAGTCTTCAACACATATTTAATCAGAAACAACTGAATATGAGGCAGCGTAGGTGGATTGAATTGTTGAATGATTACGACTTTGAGATTCGTTACCACCCGGGGAAGGCAAATGTGGTAGCCGACGCCTTGAGCAGAAAGGACAAAGAACCCATTCGAGTAAAATCTATGAATATAATGATTCACACTAACCTTACTACTCAAATAAAGGAGGCGCAACAAGGAGTTTTAAAAGAGGGAAATTTAAAGGATGAAATACCCAAAGGATCGAAGAAGCATCTTAATATTCGGGAAGATGGAACCCGGTATAGGGCTGAAAGAATTTGGGTACCAAAATTTGGAGATATGAGAGAAATGGTACTTAGAGAAGCTCATAAAACCAGATACTCAATACATCCTGGAACGGGGAAGATGTACAAGGATCTTAAGAAACATTTTTGGTGGCTAGGTATGAAAGCCGATATTGCTAAATATGTAGGAGAATGTTTGACGTGTTCTAAGGTCAAAGCTGAACATCAGAAACCATCAGGTCTACTACAACAACCTGAAATCCTGGAATGGAAATGGGAAAACATTACCATGGATTTCATTACTAAATTGCCAAGGACTGCAAGTGGTTATGATACTATTTGGGTAATAGTTGATCGTCTCACCAAGTCAGCACACTTCCTGCCAATAAGAGAAGATGACAAGATGGAGAAGTTAGCACGAATGTATTTGAAGGAAGTCGTCTCCAGACATGGAATACCAATCTCTATTATCTCTGATAGGGATGGCAGATTTATTTCAAGATTCTGGCAGACATTACAGCAAGCATTGGGAACTCGTCTAGACATGAGTACTGCCTATCATCCACAAACTGATGGGCAGAGCGAAAGGACGAAACAAACGCTTGAAGACATGCTACGAGCTTGTGTTATTGATTTTGGAAACAGTTGGGATCGACATCTACCGTTAGCAGAATTTTCCTACAACAACAGCTACCATTCAAGCATTGAGATGGCGCCGTTTGAAGCACTTTATGGTAGAAAGTGCAGGTCTCCTATTTGTTGGAGTGAAGTGGGGGATAGACAGATTACGGGTCCGGAGATAATACAAGAAACTACCGAGAAAATCATCCAAATTCAACAAAGATTGAAAACCGCCCAGAGTCGACAAAAGAGCTACGCGGACAGTAAAAGAAAAGATATAGAGTTTGAAATTGGAGAAATGGTCATGCTTAAGGTTTCACCTTGGAAAGGCGTTGTTCGATTTGGTAAACGGGGGAAACTAAATCCAAGGTACATTGGACCATTCAAGATTATAGATCGTGTCGGACCAGTAGCTTACCAACTGGAGCTACCTCAACAACTCCCAGCTGTACATAACACTTTCCACGTCTCAAATTTGAAGAAATGTTTTGCTAAAGAAGATCTCACTATTCCGTTGGACAAAATCCAAATCAATGAAAAACTTCAATTCATTGAAGAACCCGTCGAAATAATGGATCGTGAGGTTAAGAGACTTAAATAAAACAAGATACTGATTGTTAAGGTTCGATGGAATGCTCGTAGAGGACCCGAGTTCACCTGGGAGCGTGAAGATCAGATGAAGAAGAAATACCCGCATTTATTTCTAGAAGATACGTCAACACCTCCAACTGCTTAAAATTTCGGGACGAAATTTATTTAACGGGTAGGTACTGTAGTGACCCAAACTTTTCCATATTTATATATATATTAAATGAAATTGTTATTTACATGATTAAGTGTTTCCAACATGTTAAGCAATCAAACTTGTTAAGACTTGATTAATTGAAATAGGTTTCATATAGACAATTGACCACCCAAGTTGACCGGTGATTCACGAACGTTAAAACTTGTAAAAACTATACGATGACATATATATGGTTATATATATAGTTAACATGATTTTATTATAAGTATGTATCTCATTAGGTATTTTAACAATGAGTTATATACATAAAAATGAGACTATTAAATTAAGAAACTCGAAAACGATATATATAACGATTATCGTTATAACGTCTTACTAGGTACATATGAATCATATTAAGATATTGATACACTTGGTTAATTATGTTAAATGATAAGTAAATATATCATTAAGTGTATTAACAATGAACTACATATGTAAAAATAAGACTACTAACTTAATGATTTTGAAACGAGACATATATGTAACGATTATCGTTGTAACGACATTTAATGTATATAGATCATATTAAGAGATATTTGTACATCATAATATCATGATAATATAATAATTTAAAATCTCATTTGATATTATAAACATTGGTTTAACAACATTTAACAAGATCGTTAACCTAAAGGTTTCAAAACAACATTTACAAGTAACGACTAACGATGACTTAACGACTCATTTAAAATGTATATACATGTAGTGTTTTAATATGTATTCATACACTTTTGAAAGACTTCAAGACACTTATCAAAATACTTCTACTTAATAAAAATGCTTACAATTACATCCTCGTTCAGTTTCATCAACAAATCTACTCGTATGCACCCGTATTCGTACTCGTACAATACACAGCTTTTAGATGTATGTACTATTGGTATATACACTCCAATGATCAGCTCTTAGCAGCCCATGTGAATCACCTAACACATGTGGGAACCATCATTTGGCAACTAGCATGAAATATCTCATAAAATTACAAAAATATGAGTAATCATTCATGACTTATTTACATGAAAACAAAATTACATATCCTTTATATCTAATCCATACACCAACGACCAAAAACACCTACAAACACTTTCATTCTTCAATTTTCTTCATCTAATTGATCTCTCTCAAGTTCTATCTTCAAGTTCTAAGTGTTCTTCATAAATTCCAAAAGTTCTAGTTTCATAAAATCAAGAATACTTCCAAGATTGCAAGTTTACTTCCAAGTTTTCTAAATCCATTCCAAGTAATCATCCAAGATCAAGAAACCTTTGTTACTTACAGTAGGTTATCTTTCTAATACAAGATAATAATCATATTCAAACTTTAATTCAATTTCTATAACTATAACAATCTTATTTCGAGTGGAAATCTTACTTGAAATTGTTTTCGTGTCATGATTCTGCTTCAAGAACTTTCAAGCCATCCAAGGATCCTTTGAAGCTAGATCCATTTTTCTCATTTCCAGTAGGTTTATCCAAGGAACTTGAGGTAGTAATGATGTTCATAACATCATTCGATTCATACATAAAAAGCTGTCTTATTCAACGTTATAAACTTGTAATCACTAGAACATAGTTTAGTTAATTCTAAACTTGTTCGCAAATAAAGTTAATCCTTCTAACTAGACTTTTAAAATCAACTAAAAACATGTTCTATATCTATATGATATGCTAACTTAATGATTTAAAACCCGGAAACACGATAAACACCATAAAACTGGATATACGCCGTCGTAGTAAAACCGGGGGCTGTTTTGGTTGGGATAATTAAAAGCTAAGAAAAACTTTGATTTAAAAGCTATACTTCTGGAAAAATTATTTTTCTTATGAACATGAAACTATATCCAAAAATCATGGTTAAACTCAAAGTGAAAGTATGTTTTTCAAAATGGTCATCAAGATGTCGTTCTTTCGACGGAAATGACTACCTCTTTCAAAAATGACTTGTAACTTATATTTCTGACTATAAACTTATACTTTTTCTATTTAGATTCATAAAGTTAAGTTCAATACGAAACCTTGGCCACTGGAATCACTCAAAACGGATTAGAAACGAAGAAATGGCGAGTAAAACAAGATTGGATAATTTTTCTCATTTTAGCTACGTGGAAATTGGTAACAAATCTATTCCAACCATAACTTAATAAACTTGTATTGTATATTATGTAATCTTGAGATACCATAGACACGTATACAATGTTTCGACCTATCATGTCGACGCATCTATATATATTTCGGAACAACCATAGACACTCTATATGTGAATGTTGGAGTTAGCTATACAGGGTTGAGGTTGATTCCAAAATATATATAGTTTGAGTTGTGATCAATACTGAGATACATATACACTGGGTCGTGGATTGATTCAAGATAATATTTATCGATTTATTTCTGTACATCTAACTGTGGACAACTAGTTGTAGGTTACTAACGAGGACAGCTGACTTAATAAACTTAAAACATCAAAATATATTAAAAGTGTTGTAAATATATTTTGAACATACTTTGATATATATGTATATATTGTTATAGGTTCGTGACTCAACCAGTGGCCAAGTCTTACTTCCCGACGAAGTAAAAATCTGTGAAAGTGAGTTATAGTCCCACTTTTAAAATCTAATATTTTTGGGATGAGAATACATGCAGGTTTTATAAATGATTTACAAAATAGACACAAGTACGTGAAACTACATTCTATGGTTGAATTATCGAAATCGAATATGCCCCTTTTTATTAAGTCTGGTAATCTAAGAATTAGGGAACAGACACCCTAATTGACGCGAATCCTAAAGATAGATCTATTGGGCCTAACAAACCCCATCCAAAGTACCGGATGCTTTAGTACTTCAAAATTTATATCATATCCGAAGGGTGTCCCGGAATGATGGGGATATTCTTATATATGCATTTTGTTAATGTCGGTTACCAGGTGTTCACCATATGAATGATTTTTATCTCTATGTATGGGATGTGTATTGAAATATGAAATCTTGTGGTCTATTGTTACGATTTGATATATATAGGTTAAACCTATAACTCACCAACATTTTTGTTGGCGTTTAAAGCATGTTTATTCTCAGGTGAATACTAAGAGCTTTCGCTGTTGCATACTAAAATAAGGACAAGATTTGGAGTCCATGTTTATATGATATTGTGTAAAAACTGCATTCAAGAAACTGATTTCGATGTAACATATTTGTATTGTAAACCATTATGTAATGGTCGTGTGTAAACAGGATATTTTAGATTATCATTATTTGATAATCTACGTAAAGCTTTTTAAACCTTTATTTATGAAATAAAGGTTATGGTTTGTTTTAAAAATGAATGCAGTCTTTGAAAAACGTCTCATATAGAGGTCAAAACCTCGCAACGAAATCAATTAATATGGAACGTTTTTAATCAATAAGAACGGGACATTTCAGTTGAGAGTTGACTCTGGTCCCGGTTCCGGATTTTTGAACGTCCTTGTGTACAATTTAATATCTTGTACTTTGCATTTTGAATCTTGTACTCTTGTAATTTTGAGACGTTTCTTATCAATAATTGGAACCTCTTTGATTGTACTTTGTACTTTTGAGCTTTTTGGTCGTTTGCGTCTTCAATTCGTCGAGTCTGTCTTTTGTCTTCACCTTTTATTATTTAAACGAATATTACTTGTAAATAGAACAATTGCAACTAAAAGCTTGTCTTTCTTGAGGGATAATGCTATGAAATATATGTTCATTTTTAGCATTATCAGTTACTGTAGCAAAGTTTTTTTACTGTAGCAAATTGTGATTTTTGAAAATACTGTTGCAAAGTTATATATATATTGTTTGTGAATATTCGAGAACAGTCAAAGAATAATTAATTACATGAATATAGTTCCAAAACTTTGAGACTCAACATTACAGAATTTGTTTATCGTGTCGAAAACATTAAATCATTTAAAGATAAAGTTTAAATTTGGTCAGAAATTTTCGGGTCGTCACAGTACCTACCCGTTAAAGAAATTTCGTCCCGAAATTTGAGTGAGGTCGTCATGGCTAACAATAAAAATGTTTTCATGAGGAATATGAGTTGATAATTAGAGTTTAGTCATCATTGAGTAATATGGATAAAACAATTCGTTATGTGAAGTGTACGAGTGAAGTTATCACAAAAAAATGAAATGAGAAAAAGTAAGTTTCGGCATATCTTTTGACGTAGGTGGGTTGATTTCCGGAGTTCAAGAGATTTGGAGAAAATCTTCGTAATAAGATTTGATTCTTCGGTAATTAAGGAAATTATGATTCTTTTCGATTAAATGTGATGATCTGCTTCGATTTTCCTGTCTGATATTATACTATAAATCTACCCCCTTCATTTCCTTATTTTCCACAGCTCATACCTTTTATTCTTTCTCCCTCAATTCTTATCTTAAAGCATTCGTCAATATGCTCCATCCAGTTCTGATTCTTGATATACTTCTAACCTTCATATCCGTCATTCTTCTTTTCCATCTGCCGCCAGAAGAATCTATTCACTAATACTGTGATGCCCCGTACTAAATCATGTACGGACCATCAACAACAGGATCATTACAAGGTTAAGTACTATATGCGATTTCAAAAAGAGTTTGCATTCGTAATAAAAGTGACGTCATAACTAACGTCGAATGTTTTACATCAAAAGTATGCTTCACTAAGTAGAAGCAATTAACAAATGAATGTGACCCCAATGGTCGTTACAAATCATCGTTTCAAAAGTACTAAAGTTTGAATGCAAAAGTAAGCGTTCATGCAGTGACATCTCTAAAGCAGCGGGTGTCTACAGCAAGACTAGTATAACAGCGGAAACAACATTAAGCACCTGAGAAAAACATGCTTAAAAATGTCAACACAAAGGTTGGTGAGCTATAGTTTAAGTATAACAGTAATGTAAGGTAGGCCACGAGATTTCAGTGCTACAAAGAGCGTTTCAAACAGTAATCCAAATCAGTATGATAAAGTATATGTTTAACCGTGGGCACTTGGTAACTAATTTAACGTTTATACCCCCTGAAAGTACACTTGGCAAGTGCGTATGTTTATGAAGTATTAAACACTCGTTAAATGCTAGCGCGACTAGCCCGAGTGGGGATGTCAAACCCTATGGATCCATATCTAAGATTCGCGTTCACGGTTCAAAAACCAATGATTAAACGTTACCGAGCTAAAGGGAATGTTTATGGCGTTGTATAACCCACACATATATAAGTTTAAGTACTCGTGCCTAGTATGTAAAACATAAAACGCGCATGTATTCTCAGTTCCCAAAATAGTTAAAGTAAAAAAGGAATGCTTTAACTCACAATGATAAAGTAGCGGTAAAGTATGGCTCGGGAAATAAGCAAGTGTGTAGGTCCGGGAAGTCCTCAACCTAAGTCAAATAGTACTAAGTCAGTAAATCATCCGAATAGGTTTAAAAGTATGTAAATAAGGTCTTAAAGGTCATCATCATTCATCATCAACAAAAGGCGTAAAGTAAGTTTCGTTTATGAAAGTAGTTTAAAACACAGGCTGACTTCGGTCAGTCACCACGGCGTCTACCCTTACTGAAATAAGGTGATACCAGTGGACATGGCTCCGTATATGAGTCCTTTAGTTGTGGTAAAAATTCCAGAAGAAAACTCGTCTTCGTTTGACCGTGGCGACGGTTTAAGTGCAAGTAGGTCAGAATTTTCTGCACAACGTTAAAAGGACATAGTGACGATCGGAGGGCCATAAATCCTAAACCGTAACTCGGATTAAGACGAGTCCTAAATGAAAAGTTATATACTAGAACTGAGCTAACTGAAAATCAAGGTTATAGCAGCCCAGGTCGTATGGGTCAGACAAATAAACAGTAAAACAGTAGGGTCAGTAGGTTCCGGTGGTTCTTGTTGCTCGATGCTTATCATGGTTCTCATCCTTGATGCATATGCTTCAAGTGTACAACTCATTGATGTGTTTGCATCATTTTCACCAAGGTTTGACCATTATAACCCAAGTGTAAGTCTAAGACATGAAGCACAACTCACTTAAGTGTTGCAAGTGTTTTGATGAACCAAAGTTACATCAAAGTCTTAGATTTAACACATACATGAACTATAAAAGTAATATTGAACTACAAACTAGAAAGTAAACTAACTAATCAAGATCTTAAGATGTAGAACATAGTTCTTAGTTAGATCTTAAAGATCCAAGACCCAAAAGTCTAGATCTAAAGTTATTAAGTTAAATCTAAAACAAGTGTATGAAGTCATAACTAAAGAGTTACACTTCCATGTTCTTGAAATCTTAAAGTTAACTTTTAGTTTCAAGAAGTATGAGATCAAGACTAACTTGTAATACTTGACCATTTAAACCAATAAACATGAAATTAAAGTACATAATATAAAGAAATAAACTAAGTAACCAAGTTAATAAGTTCATGGGTTTTATACTTTAAAGATTCAAGCCTAAGTCTTGATCTTTAAGAAAGTAAACTTTTAAGTTTACAAACATGATTCACAAGTATGATTTTTACAACCATGAACTTACAATCTTTAAGACTTTAAAGGTAGAACATAAACTAGTAAGTTTATGTTCTTGAGTGTTCTTGTAAATACAAGATAAATGAAGAACAAACTAGTAAGTTTGATTCTTGATAATTAGTAAGTAATAACAACAAGTAAGTAACTACAACAAAGAACTAGTAATAAACAACAAACAAAGATGATGATGAATAGTGACTTGGGCTACGGTTTTAATAATAAAAAAAAGAAATATGAAGCTTGCTACTTACAAGTATTTGAGAGAAAAAAAAAAGAGAAAGAAAGGTAGTAAATGAAGTGTGTGTAAGTATGTGTGAAGTGAATGAAATATGCAAGATAATACTAGTAGAATAAGTTGACAAAATTTGAAAACAAAAACATCCTCCAAGGCACTATGGCCGTTGGTTTCTACAAGGGGAAAGGAGGAGAGAAAAGTCCACAAGGTTACTTCATGTATTTGACTAAAAAGATGGTTAATGAGGGTGTTTACATGGGAAAGGTACAAGTAACTAGATTCTTACAAGTTAATCCATCTAGTTTGTTTCTAAAATAATACTTACATGTGTAATGGGCTAATAAGTCCATTAAAGAAGTAGGGTGGGCTTCTTAAGTCCATTAACACTAATAAAGGCCCAAGTTCCATTAATTGACAAATTAATCCAACAAAGCCCAAGTAATTAACTAGTAACCATAGTTAATTAAAATGATTAATAAAAATTAATCATGAATGTAAATAATATCTGAAAATATTATTCGTGAAAGTTCGTATGTCACAAAGACGTTTCGGGCATTTAAAAGTCAAGTATGGTAATAAGTAAATGTATATAACAATACATTCGATTAATCACAAGTATTAATAATAACCATTATTAATTAAAGATGGAAAAGTCAGGGTCGTTACATTACCCACCTGTTAAAGAAAATTTCGTCCCGAAATTTTAAGGAGTGACCAAACAATGGTACCGTATTCGAATAAGAAGGGGTGTATCAAAGTTCCGTGAGACCCGAGGGCTCAGAAGTAAGTTATTTACCCTGAAAGGTATTTCGGTGTATGAAAGTAAGAATGGGTACATGCCATTAATTTAAGTCTCTTGTCCTAAGAGATCGATTTCGTTTCTGCTTAACATGAGTATGTCATCTGAATGTATATCCACAAAAGAAAAAATGGTGTGTTTAGCCTTACAGGCATCTTCAGTAAGCTGGACGCGTGAAATGTATCATGAATGTTTCTAAACTCATCTAAAACATCGTGCACTTATGTCGTAATACAAAGCTGACAGGTAGGACGAAGAACATGGTGATCACAACCATGCGATTTGATGTCTGGATAGTGTTAGCCACTGATTTTACTAACCCCTTGATTTCGGAAGGAGACCATAGGCATAAGGAACCCGATATTTAAGAATGTTTTGTTTGAATAAGTGAATTGAAATTTTAGCTAAAAGCGATCAATCGGACTTGCAAACCATAATTATTCATAGTGTCTTCAGGACGGTCTGAACGAACAATGGGGGATATCACGTAGTTACCATACTGCAGGTGAACCTATCCTTGGATGAAATGAAAAGCACAGTTCCGTAATGTAACTTCATCCTTTCAGTTATATGTTGAAGTTAGGGTTAACGTTAACTAGAGCAACATACAGTTGCAACCAATGAAGGAAGGAATGTTTAGAGTAACCACATCAGTGTCGTAGATGTTTTAAGTAGTCCCCTTCTAAGAGGATAGCAAGATTCATAGGTTCTCAAAGTATCTTATATTACATTTCCGAAAGAAAGTCGCACGAAAGGCGTGAGAGTGAACTCTTCGAGTGGTTCGTTCTGAATTTATCTGTGTACTTAAGGGGACGAGCGGATGAGAAGATACGTGAACTCTTGGTCCTAAGGAATGGTTTATTCCGAGTGAAAAGAATCTCCAAAATGATTCTTGTGTCTCAACATATTGATTCATAGAGATGATGTTTACGAGGGTGTTGCGTTTAGCCGTGAAATTTTGAGAGTAGAAACTCACCTAGTTCCTGTCCTACGATGGGGTGACTACTGAGTGTACCCTGGAAAACTGATTTATCGGCCCGCGTTTTTATCATGCCTAACTTTAAAAAGAACCCTTTATGGGTGCAGAGATTCTTCTAACAAATTTTATAAAACCGCCATCCAAAGTGGCTCAAGAGTTTTTAACAAAGATCTTAATAGTAAGTTTTATCTTCTAACAGGGCGAGAAAAAGTGTGATCCATACATGGTGTAGTCTAATATGGAAACCTTTAATAAAATCAACTAAGGGAGTGTTGAGAATCAAAACCTTTAAAAGCTTGTTGTGACAACGTAAACGGAACGAAGTTCCTAGTAAATTTAGAAGTAGGTACAACGTGTACCATTTTGCACAAAACTATTTGACTTAAGTTGAATAACTCGGTAAGGGAGAAGTTTTTAAATAATTTGAAGATATAGCTTAGTATCAAAATAAGTAAGTATAAATTTATACATATATGATTTTATAAATCGTTTAAGTGACCGCAAAGTTTTTAGTACTTTCATTGTCTGTAAATCTTGTGAGGACTGCACAAATAAACAACGTGTAATAATTTTGATAAACATAGTTTTTCGTATTTCAAAGGTTATGAGTTGAAAAAGATTGAGTGAAAAAGCTTGAAATTCTCGGGTGACCAGTTACTAGGTAATGAAAACTAATGACATAAATGTAGTTTTGGTAATTATCAGGACACAAGTCTTTGGGCCAGAAATATTTACGTGCGAAGCCGTTGCTAAAAGTGGGGTACGAAGGATAAAGCACTAGGATGAGAAGTTAGTTGCTTCTTGAATTTGCAAAGTGCCAAACAGGTTATGACTAGTATTAAAGTAGGAATAATGATGGTATTAATGCCACTAAATGAGAATCCCTTGGAATAAGTCAGGACTTAGAGTTATGTAAGAAAGAGCATTACTCCAACAGGTGTGGCAAATAAGATCCTTGGGATAACGCAATGATTTTTAAATGGTTTAAGTGTCAGTGGATGCCCAAAGGCTCTGAATGACATGGAAGAAGTGTCTTCAACACATTCATACATGAATCTCTCGATTTCGACGGTTGTGATGCCTTTATGATGTATTGGATACGAACAACACGAAAAGTTTTATATAATAAGCAGCGAAAGTTTTATATAAATTGTTTATGGTGACAATGTAAGAGAAGAAACGAAGTTCTTAGTAAATTTGGGGTTATGTACAACACGTACCGTTCAAAGTATAATATCTTTTGAATGAAAGATTTTATTTGTAAAAGTGAAAGTAAAGTTTCATATGTATTTGTCAAGAATAAGTAATCATTTACTTTATTTTATATAACGTGTATGATTTCAAAATTTTGCATGAATCGCAACAAAATAAATTTATTTTTATAAAGCTTTGAGAGGATAGCACAGTAAAATAATGTGTGTAAAATTTTGGCAAACAAAATTTTCATATTTCGGAGGTTACAAGTTGGAAAAGATTGATGAGAATCGAGTAAAATACTTTTGAAAATTTCGAGTGATATTTGAGGTAATAAAAACCATTGAATTTGGATGTGATTGACAACTATTAGTAGGGCATAAGTTCTTCGACCAAAAATACTTAAGTGTGGAGCTGTTGCTTATAAGTGAGGTATGAAAGGGAGAGTATGAGGATGGGAGTTAACTACCCATTGATTTTGGAAACTTCGAACTGGTATGACTAATATCAAAGTACGAAGGATGATGTTGTGGTTATCATCGAATAAGTAATCTCTCAGAATAGGTGAGGGTTTAGAGTCGTGTAAGAATTAGTATCAAAATAAGATTCTTGGGTAGTCATCGCTGAAGTGACGGGATAAAATTCCCTTTATGTATCGTTGTGCAAGTTTGTTCATTGTATCGGTTTCTTTCGTGGCTAGAAAGTAAGCAGATTTGGTGAGGTGGTCAATAATAACCCAGATAGTGTCCTAACCGCCTTACCGTCTTTGGTAGCTTAGTGATGAATTTCTTCCCATTTTCATTGTGGGATTTCGAGTTGTTGTTATGTAACTAATAAGGTTCAGTTTTCGGGCTACATCTCTTCCCATAATAGTTTCACCATTCTCGCGAGGTATACGAATAAATTTTCCTCATTATAAATAAATTCCGCTTTCATCCTTGAAAGTCAGTTCGTTGCACTATTTCATCAAGTTTCCTAACTTGATGGGTATTAAGTTAATCTTAAAGTTCATCCCCACTATTGCATCCAATTTCCCAAATTGATGGGTGTTAGGTTAATCCTAAGGTTCATTCCAACCAATCTTATCATACTGTCATGAAAATCTTATCAATCTTCTCAAATAACATATGCCTGTGCGTAGGTAACTAATCCTTTTCAACTACTACATTAAAACTCCCAAGTTTGGTTAATATGAGGTCATCTCTAAATGACCCACCTGTTAATCTTAAAGTTCTACCTTAAATTATTCCTCTATCTCTGCCAGCTTACCATTTGCTGGTCCTATAGAATACTTAACTCTCATGGTTATTAATGGCTTATTATTCTTAATGCTAAGGTTCTTAGATATAAGGTTTCTATCGTTCTAGTATTAATCAACTTCGAAACAATAAAACGTTGTGATGAAACGTACCCTAACTAGAACCAGGATTTATGCAAGTCTCCATAACGATTGCTTTACCGCAAGTAATTTTAAAGTTTTTCCTATATGAGAACTTTCTCCTTAAATGTCCAGGGTGTCATTATCTATAACAAATTTTCGGGTTATCAGTTCTGCAATCAAAGCCCTTCTTGTATAGTATCTGAGCTACGTGGTTATTCATCCCCTACCTTTAACAGGCTATAATGCGTATGCTAAAACGATCCCTGCCAAAATTTTCCCTGGATCACTCCATATTCCCCATGTAGTAACATTGGAACTTTTGCATGATTTACTTCAATATAATTATGCTGGCCCGGCATCATTATATTGTACTGAATCGTACGTTCATTCCAATATCACTTCATATGGTCAATGTAACATGATTACTTCAAGCTCTACTCAATTTCATCTAACGGTGCTTTATCTATGCCATCTCAAAACAGAATCTACATAACTAATCTCACAGTTTCTCGATGTGGGTGCGTAGGTTCCGTAGATCATGCATTAATGCCTAAATGTCCCGAAGTTTCTTCAAAGGTTCGGATTCAGGTAACGTTGTTAGGTTCCTTCTAAATATTCAATCCAGGTCTCGCGTCGAGTTGTACGTGTAGCAAGTAGTGATACGATATGTCTCGAGGCGACTCCCCAGTCTTTGGATATGGCTGAGCATCAGTAGAAGACACTATGACCATGTTAAAGGGGATGCCTTCCTGGCTTATCCAATGTCTAGGAGTGTTAGGGACCTAAGTCCAGAAGTGTCGTTAGATCGTCGAGCAGTGGTAAAGAATGAAAGAGTTAAGTGACGGTCATGAAAGAGTACAGGGTATGTGTCAACTAAACAATCTTCTAGATCGCGTGAAGTAATGTTTCGATCTCTGGAATGGTGGAGCAGTAGTAACAGGTGGATTACACTACTAGTTCTTAGGGTTAGACGAGCGGGAAAGTAGTTCAGGAAAACATCTGAACTGGGAAGGATATGTTCCGGTACAACGAGTAATAGGCAGGTAGCAAGAGTGAAATCAGGCATAGCAACTACAGCAGCCTAGATCGTTTACAACAGCACGTAGTATGGCAATAGTAACAGTATTATACCGAAGTAACATGTTAAAAGCAGATAGTAGCATGCAGTAGCGAGGGTAAGCAAAAGCATACATCGAGTTTACATAACAGTAAAAGGGGACGGTAGTATGCAGTAAATTCATACAGCAGTAGAAGTAAGCAGTAACATGCAGTAATATATCAGAGTAGCATGCAGTAGCGAAAACATGTAGCAGCATACGGTACATAGCAGTAAAAGTAGGCAGCAGCATGCAGTAAGTTCAGCGAAAGCAAGTAAACTAGCAAGTTGTAGATTAGTCCTATTAGTGAATCCTACTCGGGTCAGTCTTAGACTCACTAATGCAACCTAATTCCCTACAACCAATGCTCTGATACCAAATGTGATGCCCCGTACTAAATCATGTACGGACCATCAACAACAGGATCATTACAAGGTTAAGTACTATATGCGATTTCAAAAAGAGTTTGCATTCATAATAAAAGTGACGTCATAACCAACGTCGAATGTTTTACATCAAAAGTATGCTTCACTAAGTAGACGCAATTAACAAATGAATGTGACCCCAATGGTCGTTACAAATCATCGTTTCAAAAGTACTAAAGTTTGAATGCAAAAGTAAGCGTTCATGCAGTGACATCTCTAAAGCAGCGGGTGTCTACATCAAGACTAGTATAACAGCGGAAACAACCTTAAGCACCTGAGAAAAACATGCTTAAAAACATCAACACAAAGGTTGGTGAGCTATAGTTTAAGTATAACAGTAATGTAAGGTAGGCCACGAGATTTCAGTGCTATAAAGAGCGTTTCAAACAGTAATCCAAATCAGTATGATAAAGTATATGTTTAACCGTGGGCACTTGCTAACTAACTTAACGTTTATACCCCCTGAAAGTACACTTGGCAAGTGCGTATGTATAACCCACACATATATAAGTTTAAGTACTCGTGCCTAGTATGTAAAATATAAAACGCGCATGTATTCTCAGTTTCCAAAATAGTTAAAGTAAAAAGGGAATGCTATAACTCACAATGATAAAGTAGCGGTAAAGTATGGCTCGGGAAATAAGCAAGTGTGTAGGTCCGGGAAGTCCTCAACCTAAGTCAAATAGTACTAAGTCAGTAAATTGTCCGAATAGGTTTAAAAGTATGTAAATAAGGTCTTAATGGTCATCATCATTCATCATCAACAAAAGGCGTAAAGTAAGTTTCGTTTATGAAAGTAGTTTAAAACAAAGGCTGAATTCGATCAGTCACCACGGCCTCTACCCTTACTGAAATAAGGTGAGACCAGTGGACATGGATCCGTATATGAGTCCTTTAGTTGTGGTAAATATTCCAGAAGCAAACTCATCTTCGTTTGACCATGGCGATGGTTTAAGTGCGAGTAGGTCAGAATTTTCTGCACAACGTTAAAAGGACATAGTGACGATCGGAGGACCATAAATCCTAAACCGTAACTCGGATTAAGACGAGTCCTAAATGAAAAGTTATCTACTCAAACTGAGCTAACTGAAAATCAAGGTTACAGCAGCCCAGGTCGTATGGGTCAGACACAGAAATAGTAAAACACTAGGGTCAGTAGGTTCCGGTGGTTCTTGGTGCTCGATGCTTATCATGGTTCACATCCTTGATGCATATAGCTTCAAGTGTACAACTCGTTGATGTGTTTGCATTATTTTCACCAAGGTTTGACCATCATAACCCAAGTGTAAGTCTAAGACATGAAGCACAACTCACTTAAGTGTTGCAAGTGTTTTGATGAACCAAAGTTACATCAAAGTCTTAGATTTAACACATACATGAACTATAAAAGTAATATTGAACTACAAACTAGAAAGTAAACTAACTAATCAAGATCTTAAGATGTAGAACATAGTTCTTAGTTAGATCTTGAAGATCCAAGACCCAAAAGTCTAGATCTAAAGTTATTAAGTTAAATCTAACACAAGTGTATGAAGTCATAACTAAAGAGTTACACTTCCATGTTCTTGAAATCTTAAAGTTAACTTTTAGTTTCAAGAAGTATGAGATCAAGACTAACTTGTAATACTTGACCATTTAAACTAACAAACATGAAATTAAAGTACATAATATAAAGAAATAAACTAAGTAACCAAGTTAATAAGTTCATGGGTTTCATACTTTAAAGATTCAAGCCTAAGTCATGATCTTTAAGAAAGTAAACTTTTAAGTTTACAAACATGATTTACAAGTATGATTTTTACAACCATGAACTTACAATCTTTAAGACTTTAAAGGTAGAACATAAACTAGTAAGTTTATGTTCTTGAGTGTTCTTGTAAATACAAGATAAATGAAGAACAAACTAGTAAGTTTGATTCTTGATAATTAGTAAGTAATAACAACAAGTAAGTAACTACAACAAAGAACTAGTAATAAACAACAAACAAAGATGATGATGAAGAGTGACTTGGGCTACGGTTTTAATAATAAAAAAAAAAAGAAATATGAAGCTTGCTACTTACAAGTATTTGAGAGAAAAAAAAAATAGAGAAAGAAAGGTAGTAAATGAAGTGTGTGTAAGTATGTTTGAAGTGAATTAAATATGCAAGATAATACTAGTAGAATAAGTTGACAAAATTTGAAAACAAAAACATCCTCCAAGGCACTATGGCCGTTGGTTTCTACAAGGGGAAAGGAGGAGAGAAAAGTCCACAAGGTTACTTCATGTATTTGACTAAAAAGATGGTTAATAAGGGTGTTTACATGGGAAAGGTACAAGTAACTAGATTCTTACAAGTTAATCCATCTAGTTTGTTTCTAAAATAATACTTACATGTGTAATGGGCTAATAAGTCCATTAAAGAAGTAGGGTGGGCTTCTTAAGTCCATTAACACTAATAAAGGCCCAAGTTCCATTAATTGACAAATTAATCCAACAAAGCCCAAGTAATTAACTAGTAACCATAGTTAATTAAAATGATTAATAAAAATTAATCATGAATGTAAATAATATCTGAAAATATTATTCGTGAAAGTTCGTGTGTCACAAAGACGTTTCGGGCATTTAAAAGTCAAGTATGGTAACAAGTAAATGTATATAACAATACATTCGTTTAATCACAAGTATTAATAATAACCATTATTAATCGAGTGTTATTATATTATACTAACTCATGCTTCAATTCCCAACACTACTTCAAAAACATCCATTTTTCAAAATTTTCAGGATTTAGAAACTAAAATATTTTCTTTTATGATGTAATACAGATAGCGCAAAGAGATAACTGATTTCAGATAAGAATAGTTGTGAAAATATCTTCAGGAATATCGAAGATATTTATAATGAAAGATACGATGATATCTTAGAATTTCTAATATTGAAAGATGATGAAGAAGATTTGTTCGTAAAGGTTTAGAGTCAGGAGCAAGGTATTCGTTAATATCTTCAGCAGATACTGAATCATTTGGATTCTTTGAAGGCAGGTTTAGTCTTTGTGATTTGTCCACAGCCTCCTTCATGATTTGCTCAATCCGTTTTCTAGTTCCAAACCTTCTCTTTTTCTGAGCTTTGCCAACACACAATTCTTTATCATCAAACTTTTGGCTGTTAAAGTCGTTTACAGTTTTTGCTGCTTCATCAGCTTTTTCAACATTCAGGGTATTGATTCGTAGAATGGTTGCTTTTCAGAATTTCAGAATGAAAGCTCATAATTCTAAGAGATGAGTATTATATGTATACATATGATGTTCTAGTACAGTTTTGAATTCAAAGTATGGCATTTTGAAAGATGTAAGAATCTAACAGTGATGTTTTTTTTTTGTTAAATCTGGGCTTGGATTCTGATTTTTTTTTCCAAATCAGAATATGTAATAAAATTTGGATGCGAATGGTTGTTTTGATTTCTATGAAAGAATGTATATTGTTGTGAAAGTAGTTAATATAGTTGATGATTGCTGAATCAGATTTGAAGAATATAACATATTATTTGTGAATTTATATATCTTTTGGGTATTACCTACCCATTAAAAGTTTCACAAATAATATTTTGTACAAGAGAATTTTATCCCAATTTTTATGAAAATATTAGTATGTATATTTTCTTCAAATGTAATACAGATTTAATGAGTTAATATCATATTAAGCTCATTTAATTTTCAGCTGGAACTAGAAATGAATAATCTCTAAAACTTTAGAAATTTCGTAATCTTCGTGGATTATCTCTTCAACGTAAATGAAATTATGATTCAATACTTCGTTATTCATTTTTATTGATATTTCCTCGGTGAATGATGTTAGTGCTCGTGGAATTCTTATGAACTTCATAAGATATAAATGATGTTTTCTAGAAAGTTTCGAGTACATCGAAGATAAAAGTGTAAAATCAAACATGTAGTTGATTAATACACTAAGTTTATTATGAAATGGAATTCATTGAGTTGAAACAGATATTGTAGTTAACGATGGTTAAGTCGTTAACGAAGGATGTACATCATAGCATATTAGTAATATGAATTAACCGAGTAGTACCTACCAGTTATGATTCACATGTAATAGCTTAGTACGAAAAGATTTATTTTGATTTCAAATTTCATATATATATATAAAATATACATATAATTTCTTCAGAGGAAATGAGTTAATACTTCATAACTCGTTGATACAATATATGCGTTGTTGATTTGTGATGATGTTGGTGATTATGGAACTGGTGGAAATTGTGATGTTATAGGTGCTGCTAGTGCTGACGATGCTGATAGTACTGACGTGCTGGTGATGCTGACGGTACTTTTAATGTTGCTTATATAACAAGTATAGCTTGTAAATCGCGCACTATTCCTGTCAGGGTTTCACTTTATTATTTCTATCCGCCCACTACTAATTTAAAATATATAATCTCTAAAACTTTTAGAAACTACATATTCTCTGCAGAATATTTCTTCGATGAAGTTACGAATCAATACTTCATCGTTTGTTGTTGTTGATATTCCTTGGTATCTATAGGGCGTATGACGTTGATGCTCGTGGGACAGATTGTGAAGTTGAGGTTTGTAGTACGGTTGTTGTTGGTGGTGGTAATGGTACTATTGATGTTGTTGTCGGTGGTACTATTGATGCCGGTGATGTTGCTGGTGCTTGTAACCTTTGCACCATATTCTCCAAAGCCACTACCCGAGCGCAAAGCTCGTTGACTTCTTCTATTACACCGGGATGATTGTTGGTTTGGACGAGTAGATGAATAAGATTCAGAATTTGAGATAGTATATTATCGTGACGAGGTACTCTGGAAATGAGAGAGAAAATGGTGTCTCGAACAGGTTCGCCGGTAAGTGCTTCAGGTTCTTCGCCAAGAGGGGAATGTGGTGGATGGAAGGGATCACCTTCTTCTTGTCTCCAATGATTAAGTAGGCTACGAACCCATCCCAAATTCATCCAGAATAGGTGATGGCTGATTGGTTGATCCATTCCTGTTATACTGTCTTCGAAATTCAGGTGAATATCCATATCGGAATAGCTGTCGGAGTTTAAGGAATTTGAACTAGATACGGGATCCATCTTGTATAATTAGGGAACTAATTTTTGATATGAGATAGATTATAGGATTTAGTTTGGTATTCTCCGATACATAATTTACATATGTATATATAATACCAAAATTCCATAAATTACGGAGAAATTTTCGGAAGATGTCAGGAAAAGTTTACAGTAACTGATACGCTAAGATATGTATTAGCAAATACGCTAAGATATGAATTTTGTCTATACACTATTCATGCAATAGTTGCAGGTAAATGTGTCTAGACTTAAGAATGATAAGCATGTAATTCCCGACAAGAAATGATAAGCAAAACTTTTGACATCCAGATACGGTTGAAGTCCAGACTTACTAATACAGCCTAACAACTATCAATTAGACACACTCATAAAAGACCTGGTTCGCTAGGACCAACGCTCTGAGACCAACTGTGACGATCAATCCAAATCCATATGGACGAACACGTCATTCATCGATTTCATTGCGAGGTATTTGACCTCTATATGATACGTTTTGTAAATATTGCATTCTTTTGAAAAGGCACACCATAAATGAATATTTAAATCAAAGGTTTTCGACATCTGATGATTTCTACATATAGACAATCACCGTAATATAATAGTTTACAATAGTACTTCCGTTGACAATGCAGTCAAAATAAGATACATGGTGATGATTTGGTGAATGCAACGTTTCCTTGAAAAATATGCCATGTAAGACTCCATGCACATAGCTTGTCTAACATATAAGCAAACATCGGAAGACTTCTAGGGAGCCTGAGAATAAACATGCTAACAAGTGTCAATACAAAGGTTGGTGAGTTCATAGTTTTAATGTTTTGCATAATTTGTACATAAAGGTGGATCACAAGATTTCAGTTGTATCATCCAGAAACGTTTATCAAAATATTCTACGAAATTAAGCACCCTGGTAACTAAACTTAACGTATATATAATTTATACCCTTTTTATAATCATCTTAATAATACACGCAAACCAACGTGTACGCTTCTCAAATAGCATACGTCCGTTAAAAGGCTAGTCCTCTAGCTCGGACGGGAATATCAAGCCCTATGGATCCATATACTACTACTCGCGCCCACCAGTTCTTATAACTGGCAGTTACTAGTTACCAAACCTAAGGGATTTTCAGTTCAAACTCAGTGTAGAATTTAGTATGTACTTGTATCCATTGCGTTTAAAATAAAGTGCATGTATTCTCAGCCCAAAAATATATATTGCAAAAGCAATTAAAAAGGGAGCAAATGAAACTCACCTTAGCAGCACATAAGGTCATTCACCGAAATGTGACCGAAACTCGGAATGCAAAATAACCGTAGATCTCAACCTAGAGAACATATGTTGGTCAATAAATGTCTATCAAGCTAGGTCAGGTCATAGTGTATCATAATCCTAATGCTCGAAAATGTTAACAAAAGTCATATCAAAAGTCAACCTGACCCAATATGATTTTTAAATCTATACATGTTTATTAACATAATATAAGTCTTGATAATTGAACGAATTTATAGTTTATTAAGCTCAAAGTATTATTTATTTCAGGAGCTATATTATATTTGAATTATCATGGCAATCGAAAATGTTTTATTATTTCACATAGCTTTCCAATACTTGTAAAATCATATTATAGTATTTATAAAGCTTTAAAACATGATAAGACAGTCAACTTTGACAATTGTTCAACAAGACAAGACGTGCTTTATATAGAAATTCATTTACTCGATTAGTCATATTTGAAAATCCAATTTATCAATCTTATAAACAAGTTGTTTAAGTATCAATTGCAGATTCAAAAGCAATTTCAATTAATGTTAATCATAATTCAGTTGACCATATCTTTTAATCCGTTCATCGAAATCACGCGATTTCTAAATGAAAAGTTAATAATTTTTCGCCAGCTTTCCAAAAACATGCATATCATATACCTTATATCAGTAGCATATGTATCAAATTCGCGATTCATGATAAATTATCTAACAACAAAATTAATGCATACAAGCATGAATAAACATATATACTCGAGCACTAGTCAGGGATACACTATTAATATATAAAAGATAAGATATGAATGCTCACGTATCAATATTGAGATTCAATATTGCAGGAAGGTACGTAGATGTAACGGAGATGATAAACACTAGGTTTGACCTTTGACTCATGGTCATAACCCCCAAGTAATACCTATAACCTCCATAGCTATAACCCATAATTTCCTTAGCTTAAACCCGTTCGAAAAGCTTGTTTTGAAAATAACTCGCTCATGACCTCGTCGTAGTATTTTATGTATAATACTACTAATAATAATACTCCTAACCATAAGATTAATAATAATATTAATCTTAATAATAATAATAATAATAATAATAATAATAATGATAATAATAATAATAATAATAATAATAATAATAATAATAATAATAATAATAATAATAATAATAATAATAATAATAATAATAATAATAATAATAATAATAATAATAATAATAATAATAATATGAATTACAGAGGGAGTAATATAGATGTAAGTGTGTGTCGAGCCAGTGAAACGAATTCAATTTATAGACATCTCCTGAAATCACACTCCATGCGATCGCATGGAGTTTATATGTTAATCTCATGCGATCGCATGAGATCGAATTACAGCTCACAATCGTTTGTTTTTATTCTTGTCGACATATTATTTAATTATATATAATATATTTAATTTATATAATTAATTATATATTATATTAAATTCACGTGCATAGTTGACTTGTAATTTTCGTTCCGATGACTCGTACGTTGTCACTTGACTTATGTCCCGGTTCTGGTTTCTCGAACGCATTTTCGTACGCTTAGAAAACTAGCACTTTTCGTTACGCGACGTGTACCTTTATCAAAAATTAAACTTAATCATTGATAAACTATGTCACTTGAAGTGTAGCTTTAATCAATTAAGTGTTTTGGTTATTTGCTTCTATAAATCATCGTCTCGTAGTATATACATATACATATATACATTTTTATTTTGAAATAGGGTTTTACTGTAGCAAAGTTAATGTAGCAAGTTTTTTACTGTAGCAAATAGTGATTTTTGAAAACACTGTAGCATTTTGGGTACTGTAGCAATTCGAAAATACTGTAGCAAATTAGTATTTTACTGGTTCATCTTAAACGTTTTAGTTAACTTATCTAAATATCAATCGAATCAATAATTGAATGTTACTATCGTTTACTAAATAACTTGAAATCATATATATATATGCACATTAAGTTATATATATATTGTTCGTGAATCTTTGAGAACAGTCAAAGAATAATTAATTACATGAATATAGTTCCAAAACTTTGAGACTCAACATTACAGAATTTGCTTATCGTGTCGGAAACATTAAATCATTTAAAGATAAAGTTTAAATTTGGTCAAAAATTTCCGGGTCGTCACATGATACGTATATGTTTCTCATCCCATAGTTTAAAGTAAAAGTTTTTGAAAAGGTGAGACTATGATCTCACCTTGAGTGCAAGCGTATAAAAGTACTTCACAAGTACACGTGTGCAAGGACGAATGCTAGTCTTGACCTAAACAAGTAGGTCGTATCAATAACGGTAAACACGATATGTCAAAGTATTCAATTAGTCCTATGGCTAGTTACGACTCGATTATTATAGCACGTGAATCAAATTGTCAAGTTTCATGCAAGGAACAAGTATAAAAGCATGTTAGAATGATTGCATAAGCATTTGGTTAAGTTTGGACAAAAGTCAAGTTTGGTCAAGTCAAAGTCAACGAAAAAGTGAACACGTTCGGGTCGGGTCCCGAACTATTTTTCTGAGGTTTTTATTCATATATAAGCATGTTAGAACAAGTTACATGTGAATCAGAGGTGCGTTGCATAGCAAATATTTTTCTAAATTTGACAATGTAGGTCAGAAGCCAAACATGGCAAATGCCGCGCTGCGACCAAGGAGGGCCGCGCCGCGACACTTAACGTGGTCTGGTGCCTGGTCAGTTTCAATTGTTCAAGTCTAAATTTAATCTTCAATTTAGCACAATTCACAAACTGTAAACACTTACGACACGTATCTTATATCGTTGGAAATGTAATTTGACAAGGAACACAACTAAACACGTTTCATCAATCAATAACATCATTTGCAATAATCGAAATTTCCAAATTAAATGATCAATTAATGCTCATCATAAATGCTTCAATTTCATAAATGCATAATTATGATTCGGGAAATAAATGCACACATATGATACGCCGTTTCGTAGATAATTACGCATACAATGTAATTAAACACTTACAAACAACATTGCAAAGCATTCAATGCATCAAAGGTTCATTTTACTCCTATCAAACCCTAAGCCAAATTCACAAATTTAATAATTTTACTTATGAAGCTAATCCATGTCAACCTATATATCAATTTGAAGCTAGTGATGTTAGGAACACATTTAATACATGCATTTATAACATCTAACAACATTTAAGCAACCAAAACTCAAGATCAAACACACTAAACTTTCAAGTTCATGCTAATTACTTAAAATAACGAGATCGAGCATATAAATTACATATTCATGTTAGACTTGAGCCATAGAAACTAATTAACACTTTTATAAGTAAAAATCATCAAGAACATAAAATCAAGTGATTTTAGAAAGTTACCCAAATGAGAAGTAATAGGTATGGATTCGAAGAGGAAGATGCAAGGATTCCAAATATGTAATTTGTTTTGATGTTTGATTGTTAGATTGAAAATGGATGATGAATCTTTGAATTGGTGTTTGAGAGATAATATTGAAAGTATTTAGAAAAATGAAAAAGGAAAAGATAATGAATGGAGGAGGTGGGTGTTGACTAGTCCATCTAGTCACACCTTTGATCTATTGACGAAACTAGTCCCTCGAGTTCGGTTGCGGGTGCGTGAATTACCTAAACGAATTATTTTTAGAATGCGTTTTAACGGAAGATGTTATAATTACATAACGGACTTTAAATAAGCAAACGGAAAAGTAAACAGAAAAAGGCGGGGTGTTACATTACCTACTCCTTAAAAGAAATTTCGTCCTGAAATTTAAGTAGGTGTAGTAGTCGTTGTTTCTTCCTCGGGATCTTGCATTTCCGAGTCCACGAATAAATGAGGGTATTTCCTTTGCATTTGATATTGCCTTTCCCAAGTAAACTCGGGTCCTCTTTTGGCGTTCCAACGGACCTTAACAATCGGGATTCGGCTTTGTTTTAGCGTTTTGACGGAGGTATCTACAATTTCAACTAGTTCTTCTATGAAATGAAGTTTGTCATCAATAATAAGTTCCTCGAGGGGGATGATGACATCGGGCTCGGCAAGGCACTTTTTCAAGTTTGACACATGGAAAGTAGGATGAACGGAGCTCAATTGAGGCGGAAGATCTAAACGATAAGCAACGGTTCCAACACGCATTGAGATTTCGAAAGGACCAATATACCGCGGATTTAGCTTCCCGCGTTTCCCGAAACGGATTACACCTTTCCAAGGTGCGACTTTTAACATTACGCGGTCACCGACTTGAAATTCGAGGTCGTTGCGTCTTTTGTCGGTATAGCTCTTTTGATGACTTCGGGCCGTACTAAGTCTATCTCAGATTTGAACGATCTTCTTGGTTGTTTCATGAATGAGTTCGGGCCCGGTGATTTGTGTGTCGCCTACTTCGGTCCAACAAAGAGAAGAACGACATTTTCGGCCATATAACGCTTCGAATGGTGCGGCATTGATACTCGCATGATAACTATTGTTGTAGGAGAATTCGGCGAGAGGTAAGGGCTTGTCCCAAGCTTTTTCGAAATCGATAACGCAAGCTCGTAGCATGTCTTCCAAGGTTTGAATTGTGCGTTCGTTTTGTCCGTCGATTTGTGGATGATATGCGGTGCTCATGTCTAAATGCGTTCCCAAGGCTTCTTGTAAAGTACGCCAAAATCTAGAAATAAAACGGCCATCTCGGTCGAAAATATTCGATAAGGGTACACCGTTGAAATGTCCCATTCATATTGATTATAAACGTTCCATATTAATTGATTTCATTGCGAGGTTTTGACCTCTATATGAGACATTTTTCAAAGACTGCATTCATTTTTAAAACTACCATAACCTTTATTTTATCTATAAAGGTTTAAAAAGCATTACGTAGATTATCAACTAATGATAATCTAAAATATACCGTTTACACACGACCATTATATAATGGTTTACAATAAGAATATATTACATCCAAAAATAAGTTTCTTGAATGCAGTTTTTACATAATATCATACAAGCATAGACTCCAAATCTTGTCCTTATTTTAGTATGCAACAGCGGAAGCTCTTAATAATCACCTGAGAATAAACATGCTTAAAACGTCAACAAAAATATTGGTGAGTTATAGGTTTAACCTATATATTATCAAATCATAATAATAGACCACAAGATTTCATATTTCAATATACATCCCATACATAGAGATAAAAATCATTCATATGGTGAACACCTGGTAACCGACATTAACAAGATGCATATAAGAATATCCCCTATCATTCCGGGAAATCCTTCGGACATGATAAAAACGAATTCGAAGTACTAAAGCATCCGGTACTTTGGATGGGGTTCGTTAGGCCCAATAGATCTATCTTTAGGATTCGCGTCAATTAGTAGATCAGTTTACTAATTCTTAGGCTACCAAGCAAAAGGGGCATATTCGGCTTCGATCATTCACCCATATAATTTAGTTTCATTTACTTGTGTCTATTTCATAAAACATTTATAAAACTGCATGTATTCTCATCCCAAAATATTAGATTTTAAAAGTGGGACTATAACTCACTTTCACAGATTTTTACTTCGTCGGGAAGTAAGACTTGGCCACTGGTCGATTCACGAACCTATAACAAATATGTACATATATATCAAAGTATGTTCAAAATATATTTACAATATTTTTAATACGTTTTACTGTTTTAAGTTTATTAAATCAGCTGTCCTTGTTAGTAACCTACAACTAGTTGTCCATAATTAGATGTACAGAAATAAATCGATATATTATCTTGAATCAATCCATGACCCAGTGTATACACATCTCAGGCTAGATCACAACTCAAAGTATATATATTTTTGGAATCAACCTCAACCCTGTATAGCTAACTCCAACATTACTGCATATAGAGTGTCTATGGTTGTTCCAAATAATATATATAGATGGGTCGATATGATATGTCAAAACATTTGCATACGTGTCTATGATATCCCAAGATTACATAATATATTAGAATACATGTATAATACAATATAAGTTAGCTAGGATATGATTTGTATAGAATTGTTACAATATTTCCCGTAGCCACAACAATCAAAAAATATCCAATCTTGTTTTACCCATAACTTCTTCATTTTAAATCCATTTTGAGTGAATCAAATTTCTATGGTTTCATATTGAACTCTATTTTATGAATCTAAAAAGAAAAAGTATAGGTTTATAGTCGGAATTATATGTTACAAGTCATTTTTGTAAAGGTAATCATTTCAGTCGAAAGAACGATGTCTAGATGACCATTTTGGAAAACATACTTCCACTTTGAGTTTAACCATGATTTTTGGATAAAGTTTCATGTTCATAAAAAAAATCATTTTCTCAGAAGAACAACTTTTAAATCAAAGTTTATCATAGTTTTTAATTAACTAACCCAAAACAGCCCGCGGTGTTACTACAACGGCGTATATCCGGTTTTACGGTGTTTTTCGTAATTTTCGGTTTTAAATCATTAAGTTAGCATATCATATAGATATAGAACATGTGTTTAGTTGATTTTAAAAGTTAAATTAGAAGGATTAACTTTTGTTTGCGAACAAGTTTAGAATTAACTAAACTATGTTCTAGTGATTTCAAGTTTAAACCTTCGAATAAGATAGCTTTATATGTATGAATCGAATGATGTTAAGAACATCATTACTACCTCAAGTTTTGTGGATAAAACTACTGGAAAAGTGACAAATGGATCTAGCTTCAAAGGATCTTGGATGGCTTGAAAGTTCTTGAAGCAGAATCATGACACGAAAACAAATTCAAGTAAGATCATCACTCGAAATAAGATTGTTATAGTTATAGAAATTGAACCAAAGTTTGGATATGAGTATTACCTTGTATTAGAAAGATATATTACTGTAAATAAGAAAGATTTCTTGAGGTTGGATGATCACTTTACAAGATTGGAAGTAAGCTAGCAAACTTGGAAGTATTCTTGATTTTATGAAACTAGAACTTATAGATATTATGAACAACACTTAGAACTTGAAGATAGAACTTGAGAGAGAATACTTAGATGAAGAAAATTGAAGAATGAAAGTGTTTGTAGGTGTTTTTGGTCGTTGGTATATGGATTCGATATAAAGAATGTGTAATTTTGTTTTCATGTAAATAAGTCATGAATGGTTACTCATATTTTTGTAATTTTATGAGATATTTCATGCTAGTTGCCAAATGATGGTTCCCAAATGTGTTAGGTGACTCACATGGGCTGCTAAGATCTGATCATTAGAGTGTATATACCAATAGTACATACATATAAAAGTTGTGTATTGTACGAGTACGAATACGGGTGCATACGAGTAGAATTGTTGATGAAACTGAACGAGGATGTAATTGTAAGAATTTTTGTTAAGTAGAAGTATTTTGATAAGTGTCTTGAAGTCTTTCAAAAGTGTATGAATACATAATAAAACACTACATGTATATACATTTTAACTGAGTCGTTAAGTCATCGTTAGTCGTTAGATGTAAATGTTGTTTTGAAACCTTTAGGTTAACGATCTTGTTAAATGTTGTTAACCCATTGTTTATTATATCTAAAGAGATGTTAAATTATTACATTATCATGATATTATGATATATTAATATATCTTATTATGATATATATACAGTTAAATGTTGTTACAACGATAATCGTTACATATATGTCTCGTTTCGAAATCATTAACTTAGTAGTCTTGTTTTTACATATGTAGTTCATTGTTAATACACTTAATGACATGTTTACTTATCATTTATCATGATTAAACATAGTGTATCAATATCTTAATATGATTCATATGTATTTAGTAAGACGTTATAACGATAATCGTTATATATATCGTTTCGAGTTTCTTAATTCAATAAACTTAATTTTATGTATATAACTCATTATTAAAATACCTAATGAGATACTTACTTATCATAATATTATGTTAACTATATATATAATCATATATATGTCATCATATAGTTTTTACAAGTTTTAACGTTCGTGAATCACCGGTCAACTTGGGTGGTCAATTGTCTATATGAAACCTATTTTAATTAATCAAGTCTTAACAAGTTTGATTGCTTAACATGTTGGAAACACTTGATCATGTAAATAAAAATTTCATTGAATATATATAAACATGGAAAAGTTCGGGTCACTACAACCGTGACGGGCGACGATCTCTTTAATGTAAAGTTGTGCAAGTTTCTCCATTTTATCGGTTTCCTTCATGGCTAGGAAGTGCGCGAATTTGGTGAGACGATCAACAATAACCCAAATTGTATCATAACCGCCCACCCTCTTTAGTAGTTTGGTGATAAAATCCATCGTTATACTTTCCCACTTCCATTGCGGGATTTCGGGTTGTTGAAGTAGTCTGGACGTTCTTTGATGTTCAACTTTGACTTTGGAGCAAGTTAGCCATTTTCCAACATAAGTAGCGACGTCCCTTTTAATGTTCGGCCACCAATATAGTTCCTTGAGGTCGTGATACATCTTATTGGCACCGGGGTGAATCAAATATCTTGACTTATGAGCTTCGTCTAAAATAAGGTTTCGTAGGTCCCCATAACTAGGTAGCCAAATTCTTCCAGCAAAATATCGGAGCCCGGTTTCTTTAACTTCGAATCGAGAGGTGAGGACGTTCAAGTGTTCGAGAGAGATGTTTTCATCCTTGAGAGTCTCGTCTTGGGCTACACGAATTTGGCTAATAAGGTTGGTGTGGATGGTGATGTTTAAGGCTCGGACACGGAGAGGCACTGCTCTTTCCTTTTGGCTTAAGGCATCGGCTACTACGTTTGCCTTCCCGGGATGGTAACGAAGCTCGCAATCATAATCGTTTAAAGTTTCAATCCACCGGCGTTGTCTCATGTTTAGTTGCTTTTAGTTGAAGATGTGTTGGAGGCTTTTGTGATCGGTGAAGATAGTACTCTTGGTTCCATAAAGATAGTGTCTCCACATTTTAAGTGCAAAGACAACGGCTCCGAGTTCGATATCATGTGTTGTGTATTTTCGTTCATGAATTTTTAGTTGTCGAGAGGCATAAGCAATGACTTTCTTTCGTTGCATCAATACACACCCAAAACCATGTTTCGAGGCATCGCAATATACAACAAAATCACCATTGCCTTAAGGGAAGAGACAATATAGGAGCGGTGGTTAGCTTTGTCTTCAAGACTTAAAACGCGGATTCTTGCTCGGTCGCCCAAATGAATTTCTTTCCCTTGTGAGTTAACGCGGTTAGAGGACGTGCAACCAAAGAGAAGTTTTCGATGAATCTACGATAGTACCCGGCAAGACCCAAGAATTGACGTATGTGAGTAGGAGTAGTAGGAGTCTCCCATTTGCTAATGGCTTCGATTTTTGAGGGATCGACCTTAATACCTTGATCGCTTACAACATGACCAAGAAATTGAACTTTCTTCAACCAAAATTTATACTTGGAGAATTTGGCGTAGAGTCGTTCTTGTCTAAGGAGGTCGAGTATGAGTCGAAGGTGTTGTTTGTGTTCTTCTTTGCTTTTAGAATAGACCAAGATGTCATCGATGAATACAATAACGAATTTATAGAGATACGGTTTGCACACGCGGTTCATAAGGTCTATGAACACTGTCGGATGGTAACCAATCTTAAAGTCGTAATCATTTAACAGTTCAATCCACCTACACTGCCTCATGTTTAGTTGTTTTTGATCAAATATATGTTGGAGACTTTTGTGGTCGGTATATATGATACATTTGACCCCATATAAATAATGCCTCCATATTTTCAATGCAAAAACAACAACGCCCAATTCTGGATCGTGTGTCGTATAATTCTGCTCATGAATCTTCAATTGTCTGGACGCATAAGCAATTACTTTATTTCGTTGCATTAATACACACCCGAGACCTTGCTTTAAGGCGTCACAATATATAACAAAATCATCATTCCCTTCAGGCAATGATAATATAGGTGCCGTAGTTAGCTTTTTCTTCAACAATTGAAATGCTTTCTCTTGCTCATCCTTCCATTCAAATTTCTTCCCTTTAAGCGTTAATGCAGTCAAGGGTTTGCTATTTTGGAAAAATCTTGGATGAATCTTCTGTAGTAACCAGCCAATCCTAAAAATTGGCGTATATGCTTTGGAGTTTTCGGGGTTTCCCACTTTTCAACGGTTTCAATCTTTGCTCGATCAACCTAAATACCTTCTTTGTTCACAATGTGACTAAGGAATTGAACTTCTTTTAACCAAAATGCACACTTTGAAAACTTAGCGTACAATTTTTCCTTCCTCAACAATTCTAGCACTTTTCTCAAATGTTCTCCGTGCTCTTGATCATTCTTTGAGTAAATAAGTATGTCATCGATGAAAATAATGACAAACTTGTCAAGATATGGTCCATACATTCGGTTCATGAGGTTCATGAACATAGCTGGTGCGTTAGTCAATCCAAACGACATAACCATAAACTCATAATGACCATAACACATTCTAAATGCAGTCTTCAGAATATCATCCTCCTTCACCTGCATTTGATGATACTCGGAACGTAAATCAATCTTCGAATAAATTGACGAGCCTTGTAGTTGATCAAATAAGTCATCGATTCTCGGTAGTGGATAACGGTTCTTGATGGTAAGTTTGTTCAACTCTCGATAGTCGATACACAACCTGAATGTACCATCCTTCTTTTTGACAAACAAAATTTGAGCTCCCCACGGTGATGTGCTTCGTCGAATGAAACCACGTTTTAAAAGTTCTTGTAATTGACTTTGTAATTTCTTCATTTCACTGGGTACGAGTCTGTAAGGAGCACGAGCTATTGGTGCAGCTCCTAGTACAAGATCTATTTGAAATTCAACAGATTGGTGTGGAGGTAGTCCCGATAATTCTTTTGGAAATACATCGGGAAATTCTTTTGCCACAGGAACATTATTGATGTTCTTTTCTTCAGTTTGTACTTTCTCGATGTGTGCTAGAATGGCATAGCAACCTTTTCTTATTAGTTTTTGTGCCTTCAGGTTACTAATAAGATTTAACTTCGCGTTGCTCTTTTCTCCGTACACCATTAAGGGTTTTTTCTTCTCGCGCATAATGCGAATCGCATTTTTGTAACATACGACCTCTGCTTTCTCCTTTTTTAACCAGTCCATGCCAATTATCACATCAAAACTCCCTAACTCTACTGGTATCAAATTAATCTTAAATGTTTTGCCAACCAGTTTAATTTCTCGATTCCAACATATTTTATCTACTGTAATTAATTTACCGTTTGCTAATTCGAGTAAACACTTATTATCCAAAGGCATTATAGGACAATCTAATTTGGCACAAAAATCTCTACTCATATAGCTTCTATCTGCACCCGAATCAAATAAAATGTAAGAAGGTTTTTCATCAATAAGAAACGTACCCGTAACAAGCTCCGGGTATTCCTGTGCTTCTGTTACATTGATGTTGAAATCTCTTCCACGGACTTGCCCAATATTATTCCCTTGGTCTGGGCACGTGTTTTTGAAATAGCCCTTCTTTCCGCATCCATAACAAGTAATGGCGGCATAATTTGCTCCGGCATTATTTGTTCCTTTAGCCATTGCTCCGTAGATTTTGCACTTCATCGCATCATGGCCCTTTCTATTACACGTAGTACATGATGCCGTACCGAACCCAGTCGGATGGTATCCTTCACACCTTTGGCATGGCTTTTTCTGATTTTTGTTGCCATTGTTGTTATTGAAATGGTTGTTGTTGCGATTGTTATTGTTGGGATGTTTATTGTAGTTGTTATGGTAGTTATTGTAGTTGTTGTTGGGATTGCGATTGTTGTTACGGTTGTTGTGATTGTTGTTGCGATGGTGGTTGTGATTGTTGTTGTTGTATTGGTGACCCTTGTCACTGTTTTCTTCCCACTTTCTCTTGACTTGCTTCATTTTGGCCTCCTCGGCCGCCTGCTCTTTAATTCTTCCCTCAATCTGGTTTATGAGTTTGTGAGCCATTCAACTTGCCTTTTATATGGAGGTGGGCTCGTTTGAACTCACATCCTCCTGAATCCTTTCTGGTAACCCTTTTACAAATGCGTCGATCTGCTCTTCTTCATCTTCGAACACTCTTGGACACAATAGGCACAACTCTGTGAATTGCCGTTCGTATGTGGTAATATCGAATCCTTGCGTTCGTAATCCTCTAAGCTCTACCTTGAGCTTATTGACCTCGTTTCTGGAACGGTACTGCTCATTCATCATGTGTTTGAATGCTGAACACGGTAGTGCGTAAGCAGCATCTTGTCCCACCTACTCGAGATAGGTGTTTCACCATGTTAACGCAGTACCTGTGAAGGTATACGTAGCGTACTTTACCATGTCTTCTTCAGTACATTTACTTATGACAAACACCGATTCGACCTTCTCAATCCACTGTTTTAATCCGATTGGTCCTTCGGTTCCATCGAATTCCAGAGGTTTCCAGGCAGTGATATATGTGTTGTCGTTACCGCCCAAGGATTAGTGATATATGTCATTGTACACTAATGGTTGTTATGAACACCGATGATAAATTCGATTACCATCCCCGTGTGCGAATGGTTAACCATGGTTACGTGTTGTAGTGTAGCATATTATATTGTTTCGAGTTATATATGCTATTGTTTGTGCTAGCTTGTGTTATTGGAGATTTAGCGTTAAACGTTGCATTGGTATGCTATATAAATTGCTAGCGTGTATGAGGTATTTGTGTAAGTGTTTGCAAGTAAGTAGATTATATATGTATAATTGATGTGTCAAGAAATAACCTTTAAAACGTAGACAATATGCTTAATAATTAACACATAATACAGGCAACTAAAACCCGATCATGCAGTAACTAGCAAGTAAATTGACCAGTTCGATCCATAGGGAGAAGTTTGTTTTAAGGACTTTAAACGATTAATTATTCTAAAGGGGGATTTGTGTTTGAAGTTGTATTTTTGTTTAACGAAATAGTAAATAAATATAATGAATAACAAGAATGAGAATGTGGTGTTTACTTCTATGCTTGATAAATGACAGGGATTGTTCTTTTATAATTAAAACCGTTATGTAATAGTTACAATAGAGCAGTTTATATCAATTTCACAATATCTATAAACTTAAGAACTATGTTTAATCAACAGGATTCTTTCTTGGTTAAATTCACATAAAACCTAGTTTACTAAGAGCACTCTAAGTAAACTGCATGATTGTAAAACCTAAATATCATCCAATTACCATCCTATACTCACATATGGATGACTAGATCACTAGGTGTTGAAGTACGAGTTATAGCCTTTGATAAACTCACATAAATCAAGTCACAACTCATATAATTGAACTAGGATATAAAGATGATTACAACAATGGATTTCTCGAAAGAACAAGGTGATTTAGATTGATTTAACTAATTAGACCCAACCCGGTTAAACTCGCGTAAAACCTAAACTACAACAGTTACTTGAGGTAATTTCATGACTATGTTGTTTTGGAACTCCTTCAATTATCAGATTAAACACATAACGAAATCACTTAAGCTTATGTATCTTACCGTCTAGATTACTAGTTGTATTGAAGCATAAATTGTTCACCGAGTTAACTCACATTAATTGGTTTACAATTTATGTAATTGAAGTGATGAACTAAACAATCATAACTATGGTTCTTGTAGTTGGACTAGATGACTTAATCAATCAAACATATATATAACTAGCATAACATCAAAGTATAGAACAATCCCAAGCCATAAATCTTACGTTGAAGCAAATACACAAGGCTTTTAGCCAAACATAATCATAATAGAACTAATGGAACAGTTAATACAAGTTGAATTCATGTTTAAAAGATATAGAACGATAATACCGATTGCGATGAATAATCCTAGCTTAATCTTGATGTTGAAAGAATGGAGATTGACTTGTAGCCTTCCTTGAGCCTTGAAAAACGTATTGAAACTGAGGGAGAATGTAATAGTGAAGGTGTATCAAGTATGTAACCAAAGCCTCTCTTAAATAGGCTCAAAAGTTAGGTAAACTGGCCAGAAAAACACTAGATGCGCCGCATCTCCTAATGATGCGCCACATCCCTTTAAAGTTTGTTTAATCCAGCTCATTTAGCACTCAGGAACTGTTGGCAGGCAAGGGATGCGCTGCATCTCACACCAGATGCGCCGCATCTGGTCTTCTAAATGCGTCTCATGGCCTTAAAACGTCGTATCTAAAACGTCGTATCACAATGTAACACACACACACGCGTTTTGAGTATACACACACCTTTGGAGTACACACGCAAATTGAAATCACACCAAAGTCGAAAGGTAGGTTTTAAAGTCCCACATTTCTTGAAAATTTGGATCCTTAAGGAAATTAGGACCTTTGCGAAAAACCTTTGATATTTTGAAAAGTATTCATGTTAGTTTTTACACTAATCAAGTTTTCTTGTTTTAACCTCAAAGTCCGGTTGAGGGTAACTGAAAACCAAAGCCTCAGTTGGCGCTTAGCAAGCTACTCGCCCCCATGATTGAAGTATCATGGAACTTGAAACCGGATGTCCTAAAAATGGTTTTACATAATATAGTTCATAAAATAGCATAAGTTTTAGAAGAAACTATACCATGTCCAAATATCATCAGTGAACCATGAGTTTGCACACCTCAATTTGTTATGGCATATGTACGTTGACCGCAGTCAACATAGATGCGGTTGATCTTTACGGAGATCATCCATCTGGGGATTAGATTCATTAGTCTTAAAAGCTAATTTGCACTGTGCCCCCTCATTGTACGAGACAGATCCATCTCATGGTTAGGATAAGTCTGACCACCAAAAACCCTGTTTGATGCTGAGGTGAGGTGGATTTCCAGTCGATTATAGGGATGACTTTTCAAGATTTTTCATCAACCTACAGCTGTTCTGGACTACATCTTCTAACATAGGTGAACAAGTGTATCATTGGAAGACTTGACTTCCTTCACAATCATTACATAGATGAGCATTGGATTAGATTGTTAGAAAAACAAAGTACTTGATGATTCTTTTCATTAAGAATGTGGTATAGCATGATGATTATCTCTTTTATATGACTACTAGTTTTATGATTTTAACAAAATAAACTCAATCATTTGGTTGTTTCTTAATTTGTTTTGTGATAATAATTTCGGTGTATACACCTAGTTTTAAAATCTACAAATTTTAAACAAAATTTGAATTTATGAAGATAAAAGTTCAAAAATTTTCACCATTTTAAGCCTTTTTAACCAAAATCAAAACCCGAAAGAATTTATAACTTTCTCCCCACACTTGAGTTCATGTATCGCCCTCGTTACATGAAATCAGAAAAATTAAATTCAAGAGGGTTAAATAGTGTATAAGAGAGTTATTACTTTCTAGGTTTAAAACCGAAGTGTACGGGATGATGGCGCTGAACTGAATGCCAGCATAAGAACATCATCCACTTCTTGCAACCACAAATCAATCATCAATCAAGTATGTGCTGAACTTATTTCCAGTCTTTGTAAAAATGCATCATATAGCACAATGCTCACCTGTATCAATCCAAACCAAGCAAACATTTCATAAAAACCATGGGGTTGTATTTCGTGTACCGAAAACATCCCACTTATAAAAACCTAACGAAGTCAAATTAAGCAAATTACATCACAATTCAAATTACCATAATCCTAGACAAACCAAATGAAATAAATTGTTTTCAAACATAACCAACATTGTTCAAATCATCAAAGAAACAAACCATCATCCACGGAAGTCATCAATATAAACCTGCGAACACAAATCAAGGGTTAGAAAAATCCCCAAAATGTGCTGCTTGGTCTAGCTCCACCTTCATTTTGGTTTGCTGAGTCGTCGTCCTGAAATACTGAAGGGTTGTATCCTTGATAGGTCGCTTGAGCAGAAGTGATAACATTATCTTCATTAGGAGGGTTACGGGGTATGCAGGAGGATAAGGAGGCGGATATGGATCACCCATTCGAACCCATGGGTCATATGCAGGCCAAGGAGAGGGAGAGTAGTTAGCGGGATCTGCAGCGTATGACACAGTCTGATCATGTATCCAGTTAAGCTGAGCTTGCTGCCCGGCTTGAGTGTACCAACTCCTATCATTCCCCTCATCAATGTGCCCCCTCAAATCTTGATAAACTGTATCATAATGGTCGATTGTTCTCTGAGTTTCCCGAGTTTGATGAAGTTGTAATTCTGAAAATTAGGTGTTCATGTATGATTCCCAGTTACCCGGTGGACCCGAACCACTTGCACCTGTACCAACTTCATGGTACACTTGTTCCTCCATAGGAACATCACCTCCTTCCTCCGGTTGAGCAGCAGGCTGTCTATCCACATATCTTCTTAACAACTTATCTGAACCCCTTTGCAAGATATTTGCCCCAATATAAAACTGGGTGTCAAATGCTACCATTGCTCTCTTCTCAAAACCATGCAAGTCAATGTTGTAAAATTTTGCAATTAAGGTAACAAAATGCCCCCCGCGGTTTGGGCTAATCTTCTTTTCACCTTTTTCACCCAACAAGAAAGTAAGAATCATTTTAGGAATATGAACATGGGCTTTGTTCCAAATTCGATCCACATACCAAATATCCAGATTTGTGAGTTTTTCGCTACTATCTTTTCAGAAATTAATGGTGCTTGAGATAAACCTTTGAATGCACCTCTTTCTATAGTCATTTATTTTGGTGCATGGATTCTTGCTTGCGCTATAGGCTGCATTGCTCATGTTACTCCATGCAGTTGCATGGTCAAAGTTGGAAACATAATATTCACAATTGGCGAAGTAATTTGAGAGTATGTTGACGGGCATTCTGTAGTTACCCGAACTTTTCCATGTTTATATATATTAAATGAAATTGATATTTACATAATTAAGTGTTTCCAACATGTTAAGCAATCAAACTTTTTAAGACTTGATTAATTGAAATAGGTTTCATATAGACAATTGACCACCCAAGTTGACCGATGATTCACGAACGTTAAAACTTGTAAAAACTATATGATGACATATATATGATTATATATATAATTAACATGATATTATGATAAGTAAGTATCTCATTAGGTATTTTAACAATGAGTTATATACATAAAATTGTGTTTATTGAATTAAGAAACTCGAAACGATATATATAACGATTATCGTTATAACAACGTCTTACTAATTACATATGAATCATATTAAGATATTGTTACACTATGTTTAATCATGATAAATGATAAGTAAACATGTCATTATGTATATTAACAATGAACTACATATGTAAAAACAAGACTACTTACTTAAGGATTTCGAAACGAGACATATATGTAACGATTATCGTTGTAACGACATTTAAATGTACATATATCATATTAAGATATATTAATATATCATAATATCATGATAATAAAATAATTTAACATCTCATTAGATATAATAAACATTGGGTTAACAACATTTAACAAGATCGTTAACTTAAAGGTTTCAAATCAACATTTACATGTAACGACTAACGATGACTTAACGACCCAGTTAAAATGTATATACATGTAGTGTTTTAATATGTATTCATACACTTTTGAAAGACTTAAAGACACTTATCAAAATACTTCTACTTAACAAAAATGCTTACAATTACATCCTCATTCAGTTTCATCAACAATTCTACTCGTATGCACCCGTATTCGTACTCGTACAATACACAGCTTCTAAATGTATGTACTATTGGTATATACACTCCAATGATCAGCTCTTAGCAGCCCATGTGAGTCACCTAACACATGTGGGAACCATCATTTGGCAACTAGCATGAAATATCTCATAAAATTACAAAAATATTAGTAATCATTCATGACTTATTTACATGAAAACAAAATTACGTATCCTTTATATCTAATCCATATACCAACGACCAAAAACACCTACAAACACTTTCATTCTTTAATTTTCTTCATCTAATTGATCTCTCTCAAGTTCCATCTTCAAGTTCTAAGTGTTCTTCATAAATTCTACAAGTTCTAGTTTCATAAAATCAAGAATACTTCCAAGTTTACTAGCTCACTTCCAATCTTGTAAAGTGATCATCCAACCTCAAGAAATCCTTATTGTTTATAGTAAGATATCATTCTAAATAAAGGTAATACTCATATACAAACTTTGATTCAATTCCTATAACTATAACTATCTTAATTCGAGTGATAATCTTACTTGAACTTGTTTTCGTGTCATGATTCTACTTCAAGAACTTTCAAGCCATCCAAGATCCTTTGAAGCTAGATCATTTCTTGTCACTTCCAGTAGGTTTACCTACTAAAATTGAGGTAGTAATGATATTCATAACATCATTCGATTCATACATCTAAAACTATCTTATTCGAAGATTTGAACATGTAATCACTAGAACATAGTTTAGTTAATTCTAAACTTGTTCGCAAACAAAAGTTAATCCTTCTAACTTGACTTTTAAAATCAACTAAACACATGTTCTATATCTATATGATATGCTAACTTAATGATTTAAAATCGGAAAACACGAAAAATACCGTAAAACTGGATATACGCTGTCGTAGTAACACCGCGGGCTGTTTTGGGTTAGTTAATTAAAAACTATGATAAACTTTGATTTAAAAGTTGTTCTTCTTGGAAAATTATTTTTCTTATGAACATGAAACTATATCCAAAAATCATGGTTAAACTCAAAGTGGAAGTATGTTTTCCAAAATGGTCATCTAGACGTCGTTCTTTCAACTGAAATGACTACCTTTACAAAAATGACTTGTAACTTATTTTTCCGACTATAAACCTATAATTTTTATGTTTAGATTCATAAAATAGAGTTCTGTATATGAAACCATAGCAATTTGATTCACTCAAATCGGATTTAAAACGAAGAAGTTATGAGTAAAACAATATTGGATATTTTTTGATTGTTGTAGCTACGGAAAATATTGTAACAATTCTATACAAATCATATCCTAGCTAACTTATATTGTATTATACATGTATTCTAATGTAATCTTGGGATACCATAGACACGTATGCAAATGTTTTGACATATCATATCGACCCATGTATATATATTATTTGGAACAACCATAGACACTCTATATGCAGTAATGTTGGAGTTAGCTATACATGGTTGAGGTTGATTCCAAAAATATATATACTTTGAGTTGTGATCTAGCCTGAGACGTGTATACACTGGGTCGTGGATTGATTCAAGATAATATATATTAATTTATTTATGTACATCTAACTATGGACAACTAGTTGTAGGTTACTAACGAGGACAACTGACTTAATAAACTTAAAACATTAAAATGTATTAAAAATGTTGTAAATATATTTTGAACATACTTTGATATATATGTACATATTTGGTATAGGTTTGTGAATCAACCAGTGGCCAAGTCTTACTTCCGGACGAAGTAAAAATCTGTGAAAGTGAGTTATAGTCCCACTTTTAAAATCTAATATTTTGGGATGAGAATACATGCAGTTTTATAAAAGTTTTACGAAATAGACACAAGTAATTTAAACTACATTATATGGTTGAATGATCGAAGTCGAATATGCCCCTTTTGCTTGGTAGCCTAAGAATTAGTAAACCGATCTACTAATTGACGCGAATCCTAAAGATAGATCTATTGGGCCTAACGAACCCCATCCAAAGTACCGGATGCTTTAGTACTTCGATGTTGTTTTTATCATGTCCGAAGGATTTCCCGGAATGATAGGGGATATTCTTATATGCATCTTGTTAATGTCGGTTACCAGGTGTTCACCATATGAATGATTTTTATCTCTATGTATGGGATGTATATTGAAATATGAAATCTTGTGGTCTATTATTATGATTTGATAATATATAGGTTAAACCTATAACTCACCAACATTTTTGTTGACGTTTTAAGCATGTTTATTCTCAGGTGATTATTAAGAGCTTCCGCTGTTGCATACTAAAATAAGGACAAGATTTGGAGTCCATGCTTGTATGATATTATGTAAAAACTGCATTCAAGAAACTTATTTTTGATGTAATATATTCTTATTGTAAACCATTATGTAATGGTCGTGTGTAAACGGTATATTTTAGATTATCATTATTTGATAATCTACGTAATGCTTTTTAAACCTTTATAGATAAAATAAAGGTTATGGTTGTTTTAAAAATGAATGCAGTCTTTGAAAAATGTCTCATATAGAGGTCAAAACCTCGCGACGAAATCAATTAATATGGAACGGTATCAGAGCGTTGATCTTAGAGAACCATAAAATTTCATTAGTGTGTCTTACCGAGTTTGTTAGGATGCATTAGTGAGTCTGGACTTCGACCGTGTTTTTTCTTCAAAAACGATTGCTTAACATTTTTTGTTGGAAACTATATATTATTAACATGAAAATAGTATGTGATATATTAATCTCTTATCGTGTTTTATATTGTGTGATAGATGTCTACCACTAGTACAAATCCCATTGATTCACCTAATAATAATAATGAAGAGTCGAATATATTTTAGGAAGATTCACAAATTCCCGTAGAGGAACCGGAAGAGGAGGAACCGGAAGAGGAGGAACCGGAAGAAGAGGAACCAGAAGAGGAGGAATCGGAAAAGGAGGAACCAGAAAAAGAAGAGGTTCCGGAGGAAGAAATATTGATACCTATAGTAAATCGATTAAATAAAAGAAAATCCTCAACCAACGGACCAAAGTTAATAATGGTCAATGGTGTTTCCGCTGAGGAAGCAAAATATTGGGAAGATTACCAATTTTCCGATGAATCGGATCCCGATGAGGATTCCGATGATGTTATAGAAATTACCTCGACCCAATTTAATAAAGTGAAAGAAAATAATAAGGGAAAAGGTATAAAAATAGAGAAACCCGATTCCAACCCCGATGAACTTTATATGTATCGGCAACATCCGTATTTCCTAAAATGTAACAATGACCCGAGAACCTCTAAACCACCAGGTTTTTCTAAACCATTATGGAAAACGACGGCTCGTATTAGAGGAACACCATATATTCCTAGAAAATTAGGAAAACGAACCAAGTTTGAAGAAGAAGAAGAAACCAGTGATTCAGATTAGAGGGTTGTAATCATATTGTGTATTATATGTATTGTAATGTGCTTGTACTTTTATGTTCTATGTAAAAATTGCTTGTATTGTTTGTTATTACGAATCTAATCCTTGTCTATTTTACAGTATAAAAACAAAATGGACGTTAAGGGTAGACAACCGAATATTTTAGAAGACCTACCAGAGGATATGATTGAGGAAATCTTGTCTAGAGTCGGTCAGAATTCATCAGCACATTTAGTTATGGCGAAATTAACTTGTCAAACATTTGAAAGACTTTCCAGAAATGCCTTAGTTTATAAAAGGCTTTCCTTTGATAGGTGGGGTATATCACATTGGGGAGACCGTAAGTTACGCCGTGTTTTCTTTAAAGCATTAAATACGGGGAACCCAAATGCAATTTTACGCTACGGGTTAAGAACCTATTTTGACTCAACATATCCCAACATAGGATTTCGTGAATTAGAAAGAGCTTCTAACATGCAACATAAAGAAGCGTGTTATGCTTATGGTTTAGTGATGTTCGCTTCTTAACAAAGTGAGAAAAAGAACATCGGATTGCAACTTTTAAATAAAACCTTCCCACAAGTGACGGATTCAGTAGTTGGGGTGAGAAACAAGGTTTTTAGATTATTACGGGGATGTTGGACATTACGAAACCCTCGTCCTTTTAACGACATTACAACATGCTGTCTAGCCAATGGTCATAACGGTTATTTTCCACAAGACCAAGGATGGGAAGTCGTCTTAGTAAAACCAGAATGCATGACTTGTTTCTGGACTTATGAATTACGTGTCTTTATTTCCTTTGTTGAACAACTTGCGTATTAACTAGATTTATCTTCCAAACTGTCATGTATGATAGTGTACTATATTTCATGTTATATGTAATATAGCGAAGTTGTAAGTTTGAAGAATATTTGTATGTGATATATTATTATAATCAGTTTTTCATATGGAATTGTAGTAGTTGAATTGTATATTAGCTACTAAGTATGAACTTAACGGGTAGGTAGTACCCGAATTTAAACTTATAAAATGCTAATATGAAGAAAAAGCTTTTATAAATAAGTTCATATTATGCTACGAAATACTATTGACTACTCTTAATATTCTGTATGATTAACTCGATTCAGTTGGCTATTTTGAAGGAAATGGCACCGACTACTCGACACACCATGAATATGAGCGAAGAGGAATTTCGTACCTTTCTTGCTGCAAACATAGCAGCAGTACAGGCTGCGCTACATACCAACAATAACTCTGAATCTAGCAATGCAGCTAACGGCGCAAGAAATCGTGTAGGATGCTCCTACAAAGAATTCACTGCCTGCAAACCTTTGGAATTTGATGAAACCGAAGGACCAATTGGATTGAAACGGTGGACCGAGAAAGTCGAATTGGTGTTTGCCATAAGTAAGTGTACTGAAGAGGACAAAGTTAAGTATGCTACGCATACCTTCACAGGTACTGCATTAACGTGGTGGAACACCTATCTTGAACAGGTAGGACAAAATGCTGCTTACGCACTACCGTGGTCGGCATTCAAGCAATTGATGAACGAGCAGTACCGTCCTAGAAACGAAGTCAATAAACTCAAGGCAGAACTTAGAGAGTTACGAACACAAGGGTTCGACGTTACCACATATGAACGACGATTCACAGAGTTATGCCTATTGTGTCAGGGAGCATTCGAAGATGAAGAAGAGAAGATCGACGCATTTGTAAAAGGGTTACCAGTAAGAATTCAAGAAGATGTGAGTTCACACGAGCCCGCTTCTATACAGAAGGCAAGTCGAATGGCTCATAAATCAGATTGAGGGAAGAATTAAAGAGCAGGTGGCCGAAGAAGCCAACACGAAACAACTCAAGAGGAAGTGGGAGGAAAACGGTGAGAAGAGTCAAACAACAACAGCAACAATTACAACCACAATCGCAACAACTATCCCAACAACCGCAACAACAATCTCAACAATAACCGCAATCCTAACAATAACTACAACAAACATCCCAACAACAACAACAACTACAACAACCTTTTCAACAATAATAACAACCCCAACAACAACCTCAATAACAACAACGGCATCAAAAACCAAAAACAGCCATGTCATAGGTGTGAAGAAAATCATCAGGGGTTTTGCACGCTATTTTGCAACGGGTGTAAAAGAAATGGTCATAGCACGACAAAGTGTGAGGTCTACGGACCAAAGTTTAGCAGAACTAAAAGAACAAATAATGTCGGAACAAGTAATGCCGAAACGAATAGTGTCGGAGCAAGTAATACCAACGCTGTTTGTTATAAATGTGGAAAACCGGGCCACATTATTAGAAATTGCCCGAATCAGGGGAATACTAATGGGCAGGGCCGTAGAAGAGTTTTCAATATTAATGCGGCAGAAGCAAAGGAAGACCCGGAGCTTGTTACGGGTACATTTCTTATTGATGATAAATCTACTTATGTTTTATTTGATTCGGGTGTGGATAGAAGCTATATGAGTAGAGAATTTTGTGCTAAATTAAGTTGGCCATTGACGCCTTTGGATAGTAAATTTTTACTCGAATTAGAAAACGGTAAATTAATTTCAGCTGATAATATATGTCGGGAGAGAGAAATTAAACTGGGGGATGAAACGTTTAAAATTGATTTAATACCAGTCGAGTTAGGAAGTTTTGATGTAATAATTGGCATGGACTGGTTGAAAAAGGTGAGAGCAGAGGTCGTTTGTTACAAAAATGCGATTCGCATTATGCGTGAAAAAGGAAAACCTTTAAGGGTGTACGGAGAAAAGAACAACGCAAAATTAAATCTTATTAGTAGTTTGAAGGCGCAAAAACTAATAAGAAAAGGTTGCTACGTCATTCTAGCACACATCGAGGAAGTTAAACCTGAAGAAAAGAACATCAGTGATGTTCCCGTCGCAAAAGAATTTCCCGATGTATTTCCGAAAGAATTACCGGGATTACCCCCACATCGATCCGTTGAATTTCAAATAGACCTTGTACCAGGAGCTGCACCAATAGCTCGTGCTCCATACAGACTCGCACCCAGCGAAATGAAAGAATTACAAAGTCAGTTACAGGAACTTTTAGAGCGTGGTTTCATTCGACCAAGCACATCACCATGGGGAGCTCCTGTTTTGTTTGTCAAGAAGAAAGATGGTACATTTAGGTTGTGTATCGACTATCGAAAGTTGAACAAACTTACCATCAAGAACCGCTACCCACTACCAAGAATCGACGACTTATTTGATCAACTACAAGGCTCGTCTATTTACTCAAAGATCGATTTACGTTCTGGATATCATCAAATGCGGGTGAAGGAGGATGATATTCCAAAGACTACTTTTAGGACGCGTTACGGTCATTGCGAGTTTATGGTTATGCCGTTTGGATTGACTAACGCACCAGCTGTGTTCATGGACCTCATGAACCGAGTGTGTGGGCCATATCTTGACAAGTTTGTCATTGTTTTTATCGATGACATACTTATTTACTCGAAGAATGATCAAGAGCACGAAGAACATTTGAGAAAAGTGCTAGAGTTGCTGAGAAAAGAATAACTGTACGCTAAGTTTTCAAAGTGTGCATTTTGGTTGGAAGAAGTTCAATTCCTTGGTCACATAGTGAAATAAGAAGGTATTCAGGTGGATCCAGCAAAGATTGAAACCGTTGAAAAGTGAGAAACCCCAAAAACTCCGAAACACATACGTCAGTTTTTAGGACTAGCTGGTTACTACAGAAGGTTCATCCAAGACTTTTCCAGAATAGCAAAACCCTTGACTGCATTAACGCATAAGGGGAAGAAATTTGAATGGAAAGATGAACAAGAGAAAGCGTTTCAATTGTTAAAGAAAAAGTTAACTACGTCACCTATATTGTCATTACCTGAAGGGAATGATGATTTTGTGATATATTGTGACGCCTCAAAGCAAGGTCTCGGTTGTGTATTAATGCAACGAACGAAAGTAATTGCTTATGCGTCTAGACAATTGAAGATTCACGAACAGAATTATACGACGCATTATTTGGAATTAGGCGCGGTTGTTTTTGCATTAAAGACTTGGAGGTACTACTTATATGGGGTCAAAAGTATTATATATACCGACCACAAAAGTCTTCAACACATATTTAATCAGAAACAACTGAATATGAGGCAGCGTAGGTGGATTGAATTGTTGAATGATTACGACTTTGAGATTCGTTACCACCCAGGAAAGGCAAATGTGGTAGCCGACGCCTTGAACAGAAAGGACAGAGAACCCATTCGAGTAAAAGCTATGAATATAACGATTCACACTAACCTTACTACTCAAATAAAGGAGGCGCAACAAGGAGTTTTAAAAGAGGGAAATTTAAAGGATGAAATACCCAAAGGATCGGAGAAGCATCTTAATATTTGGGAAGACGGAACCTGGTATAGGGCTGAAAGAATTTGGGTACCAAAATTTGGAGATATGAGAGAAATGGTACTTAGAGAAGCTCATGAAAACCAGATACTCAATACATCCTGGAACGGGGAAGATGTACAAGGATCTCAAGAAACATTTTTGGTGGCCAGGTATGAAAGCCGATGTTGCTAAATACGTAGGGGAATGTTTGACGTGTTCTAAGGTCAAAGCGGAGCATCAAAAATCATCAGGTCTACTTCAACAACCCGAAATCCCGTAATGGAAATGGGAAAACATTACCATGGATTTCATCACTAAATTTCCAAGGACTGCATGTGGTTTTGATACTATTTGGGTAATAGTTGATCGTCTCACCAAATCAGCACACTTCCTGCCAATAAGAGAAGATGACAAGATGGAGAAGTTAGAACGACTGTATTTGAAGGAAGTCGTCTCCAGACATGGAATACCAATCTCTATTATCTCTGATAGGGATGGCAGATTTATTTCAAGATTCTGGCAGACATTACAACAATCATTAGGAACTCGTCTAGACATGAGTACTGCCTATCATCCACAAACTGATGGGCAGAGTGAAAGGACGATACAAACACTTGAAGACATGCTATGAGCATGTGTTATTGATTTCGGAAACAGTTGGGATCGACATCTACCATTAGCAGAATTTTCCTACAACAACAGCTACCATTCAAGCATTGAGATGGCGCCATTTAAAGCACTTTATGGTAGAAAGTGCAGGTCTCCAATTTGTTGGAGTGAAGTGGGGGATAGACAGATTACGGGTCCGGAGATAATACAAGAAACTACCGAGAAGATCATCCAAATTCAACAACGGTTGAAAACCGCCCAAAGTCGACAAAAGAGCTACGCCGACATTAAAAGAAAAGATATAGAATTTGAAATTGGAGAGATGGTCCTGCTTAAGGTTGCACCTTGGAAAGGCGTTGTTCGATTTGGTAAACGAGGGAAATTAATCCAAGGTATATTGGACCATTCAAGATTATTGATCATGTCAGACCAGTAGCTTACCGACTTGAGTTACCTCAACAACTCGCGGCTGTACATAACACTTTCCACGTCTTGAATTTGAAGAAATGTTTTGCTAAAGAAGATCTCACTATTCCGTTAGACAAAATCCAAATCAACGAAAAACTTCAATTCTTCGAAGAACCCGTCAAAATAATGGATCGTGAGGTTAAAAGACTTAAACAAAATAAGATACCAATTGTTAAGGTTCGATGGAATGCTCATAGAGGACCTGAGTTCACCTAGGAATGAGAAGATCAGATGAAGAAGAAATACCCGTACTTATTTCCAGAAAATACGTCAACACCTCCAACTGCTTAAAATTTCGGGACGAAATTTATTTAACGGGTAGGTACTGTAGTGACCCGAAATTTTCCATGTTTATATATATTAAATGAAATTGATATTTACATGATTAAGTGTTTCCAACATGTTAAGCAATCAAACTTGTTAAGACTTGATTAATTGAAATAGGTTTCATATAGGCAATTGACCACCCAAGTTGACCGGTGATTCACGAACGTTAAAACTTGTAAAAACTATATGATGACATATATATGATTATATATATAATTAACAAGATATTATGATAAGTAAGTATCTCATTAGGTATTTTAACAATGAGTTATATACATAAAATTGTGTTTATTGAATTAAGAAACTCGAAACGATATATATAACGATTATCATTACAACAACGTCTTACTAATTACATATGAATCATATTAAGATATTGTTACACTATGTTTAATCATGATAAATGATAAGTAAACATGTCATTATGTATATTAACAATGAACTGCATATGTAAAAACAAGACTACTAACTTAAGGATTTCGAAACGAGACATATATGTAACGATTATCGTTGTAACTAAAAGGACCCGTCCTAATCCATCCGGACAAAGTCCACATCGATTATGAACGATTCACAACAGTTGATTACATCACGAGGTGCTTGACCTCTATATAATACATTTTACAAACATTGCATTCATTTTTGAAAAGACAATCTTTCATTACATCTACGGTTGACGACATGCATACCATTTCATAATATATCTTACTATATTTGACTTAATAATAATAATCTTGATGAACTCAACGACTCGAATGCAACGTCTTTTGAAATATGTCATGAATGACTCCAATTAATATCTCTAAGATGAGCAAAAGCACAGCGGAAGATTTCTTTCATACCTGAGAATAAACATGCTTTAAAGTGTCAACCAAAAGGTTGGTGAGTTCATTAGTTTATCATAAACAAACATTTCATAATTTTAATAGACCACAAGATTTCATATTTCCAATTCTCATAAATAAACGTCCCATGCATAGAGACAAAAATATCATTCATATGGATTGAACACCTGGTAACCAACATTAACAATATGCATATAGAATATCCCCATCATTCCGGGATCCTCCTTCGGACATGATATAAATTTTGAAGTACTAAAGCATCCGGTACTTTGGATGGGGCTTGTTGGGCCCGATAGATCTATCTTTAGGATTCGCGTCAATTAGGGTGTCTGTTCCCTAATTCTTTGATTACTAGACTAAATAAAAAGGGGCATATTCGATTTCGATAATTCAACCATAGAATGTAGTTTCACGTACTTGTGTCTATTTTGTAAATCATTTATAAAAATTGCGCATGTATTCTCAGCCCAAAAATATAAAGGGTAAAAAGGCAAACGAAACTCACCTAACAACTTCAGAAATAAATCACAGAGATGTGACCGAAAATCAGAATGCAAGTAATCGTAGACCCCAACCTAGAGAACATATGTTGGTCAATAAGTGTCTAATAAGCTAGGTCGGTCTATAGGGTTCGTATAGTCTTATTGCTCAAGTCCTACTCATAAATTTAACAAAATTTAGCAAAAGTCAACAAAAGTCAAATTAAGTCAAATGTAAGTCAAACGCAAGTCAAACACAGTCAACATAGTCAACACCAGTCAACAATCTCATAATATTACTCAAGTTGGTCAAATAGTCAAACATAGGTCAAACTTAAGTTATACATTTTTATTTAGTAAAAACAATATTATTTACATATATGTATATGTAGTAACTTTACAGCTGATTTCGGGTCTCACCAAATCCGATATAATACTTTGGGTCGTGACCGTTGGAAAGTATGTCATCCCACCTTTCTATAGATAGTTTATTTGACAAAGACGGAGTTACAGTTTGAAAGTTATGACCTCGCGAAAACAGTCCTTCAAAACACTAAATGCTGAGTTTTGCTATTGTTAACAGCATTGGATCAGCCCTGATGTTCCATTTTCGTACTCGTTTTAGACCAGTTTAGTCTCGACAAAATCATACATATAACATATCGTTTTAAAGCTTGTCGTAAATACTTTCAATATCAATTAATGGTTTTTATCCAAACTTAACCAATTTCAACTTATGAGTCCGCAAAGTATGCTCGAGAGTCATTTTTGACACTTTTGTTAAAAATGCTAAAACTTTCGGTTAACGATCCAAATTTGAATCCGGCTGACCTGAGTTAACCAAATTTGTATCACAGCTCAAAAATGACATTTTAGATTCGTTGGTGACTTCCGTTTTCCAAAATTATGCATATGGGTCAATTTATTCACGTTTGACCCGAATAGGTCATAAATCTCTCTTTAAACCAAAATAGACCCAAAACTCATTTTTAAAGCACCAAAACTTGCAGGCATACTTAAATCAACATATAGAATTTGTTTACGCTGACCGTTATCCATTTTGACATTTTTAGACTCAAACGGGTCAAGTGTCCAAATGGACGGTCCAAGTTCGGGTGTCCATTTTCGCATGCAATTATCTCAAAATCTAGAAACTTTTAAGATACAACACCTATATGAAAACTTAACTACTAATCATGAAATTTTCAAATATAAAATCTACATTTTCCAGAACTCAAGTTAATTAAACATATTGGCCTGTTTAGTTTGTAGTTAACACGTATTGTCACAAATTTTCACGCGCGTCATACAAACAACGGACATAATTCATAACACATAAAACATGGTAACATGGAAAACTCCAGATCAAAAGTAGACTCAATATCGATTCCAAAAAGTCTAGCCAGGGCCTCATACGATGTCTACAAGTTGGGTTTCAGAAGAGGTACATTTATGGTTCGCTAAATCAGTTTCTGACTGCGCACCAATCTCGTAATGGCTATAACCGGAGCTAGGGACATGAAAATCAAGCTAGGTCAGTGGTCCTAGTTCAAGGACAAGTCAAATTACCACATATCCAAAAATAAGAAACTTTTGTTTAGCCAATTGGTGCAGTTTATTCAATCAAATTGGACATTCTGTTTCAGCTCAATTCAGAAGTTACCAAATCTACGGCCTTAGTGTGCACAATGTATCGGGTTTCAGAGGTTTCAATAAACTAGACATTTATCACATAACATACAAAGTTCGATAATCCAGAAGGCCAAGGTCTCAAAAGGTGTACAACTCTTACTATAAAACTATAGGTGCATACGTTACAGATTTGGACAGAATGCAGGTTACCATTTCGACACGCACATTACTCAAGCTTCACAAATCCAAATAATGCAAGGCCTAGATGAAACGTTAACTACAACATATGAAATTTTCAGATATGCAAAGTCCTAAATCACTATCATACTTCAAATAAATTTAAATGTCAGTTTTATAATACTGAGCAAATCAGTTTTTCATATACGATCAATTAAGCATAACGGGAGTATTACAAATCCAAATAGCATGATATCCTAGTCTAACTTGAGTGTTTTTAAATCCTATACACAATTATTATCAGTTTAAAATTCAATTCTATGTCCATTTTTCCAGAATTCGACATAATCACAAATTCATCACAAAAACTTCAATCAATCATATCTTAAGCATACAGTAATGAAAATACGCGAATCTAAAGCCTAAAATTATTAATTTTTCGAGAGGATTTTAATTATATCATAATATTTAATATTCAAGAAAACTAAGTTTCTGTAACCACACAAAACAAATTCGGGATTAAACATAAACACATCAAACGAGCAATATAACACATACAATCATGTATAATCATATAGACTTGAGCAATAGACACTATATCTACCCTAATATGTAACAAAAATATGAAAATCCAAAAATTTGAGTTTTTAAAACTTACACAAATCATGAAATTGTTGATATGGATGTGTAGAGCTCTTCGAGAGGAATTCGAATATATAAACGATTTTATGATCCATCAAGTTTTTAAGGTGTTCTTGAGTGATAAAAGATTGATGATGATGATGAATAGTAGTGGGTGTTCTTGAGAGAAAAAATTGGGTGTTTGATAAAATGAATCTGGAAGGGGCAATAATATAGATAGATTAGATAAGGTCACGGGTGTTTTACTAGTTAATCACGGGTATAGATATAACACGGTGTAATAATTAAATAAACTCGGGTATTAAATGTGTAGTCACGGGTTGGTATTTAATTTTTATCTGTTATCTAAAACCCAATGTATTTTAGTTTAATATGATTCAATGATTGGTTAATTTTATATTTATAAAAATTATATATATATCTATATTGTTTTAAACCTTTTAAAATTCTTGACGTCATACCTAGTTGGTGTGTTTCATTATTTATTATATTTTTAATAAGCCTATAATTTATAAAACTCATTTTCGGATCATCGTTTATTTTAAAATCACATAAGTTCCTTTTTAACTCGTTTACTATCAATTGAATGACAATTGAGCGTTACCGTTGTTTACTAAATAACTTCAAAATCACTAAATATATATTCTATACACTTTATTTATATGTATATATACTTTCTAAATAATATTTATTATATATTATTATTATTTACGTAATTAATTCTAACAATTACAATATATAATATTTCATTTTATTATATATATATATATATATATATATATATATATATATATATATATATATATATATATATATATATATGTATATATATATATATAATTATATACATATCTATTTACAAGTAATCGTATTGTGAGTCGTCGGGAAAAGTCAAAGGTCAAATGGAATCATAAAAATAGTTCAAAATTTTTGAGATTCAACTTTACAGACTTTGCTTATCGTGTCGAAATCAAATAAGAATTAAGTTTAAATTTGGTCGGAAATTTTCGGGTCGTCACAGTACCTACCCGTTAAAGAAATTTCGTCCCGAAATTTGAGTGAGGTGGTCATGGCTAACAATAAAAATGTTTTCATGACGAATATGAGTTGATAAATAGAGTTTTATCATCTTTGAGTAATATGGGTAAAACAATTCGATTTTTCAAAGAGCACGAATGAAGCTATCACAAATGATTGGGATAAAGATTTAACTTTTGACGTAGTCACGATTGAATTTAGAAAATAAGGTGCTTCTTTACTTTTGACGTTGTCTTGGTTGAATTCCGGGATTCAAGGGATTTAAAGAAAATCTATGAGATCTATAAGATCTGATTTTTTGGTAAATGAGGAAATTAGGATCTCTTTAATTAAATATGATGATCTACCTCGATTGCTCTGTCTGATATTTCCATTATAAATTAAATTCTTCCGTTTCATTATTCTCATCATTCCTATACTTTCTTTCTTAGTTCATACATCCAAACGATTGTGAAAATGCTTAATCCAGTTCTGACTCTTGTCCTCATCCTTACTATCGCAACAATCATTCTCCTTTTCCAACTTCCACCGGAGGAATCTGTGTTCTTCAACATCGCCCTTGGGGTGATACTATTCTTAATTATACCGTGTCTTTATATTACTATTCGTATTAATATACACTGTTTGTAATTTCTGTGTTGTTATTGGGTTTTATATCTTCCCTTATATTTCGAAGCCCCTTGCTTCTGTCTCCTATAATCATTGCCATCCACAGATAATGCTTTCTCTTATTTGCTGCGATTTATACTCCTATTTACACTTCGAAGCTTTATGCTCTGTTTCTCTTCTATCCATTAAGTACCTCAAGTAATGGTCCAGAATTCGTGGGTATGGAGTTTTGAATGAAAATGGTTAATGTTTTAAGAAGGAAATCGCAATAGCACGATTTAATTTTCAAATTTATCAACATCACGGAAGATAGAACCATCAAGAATACATTTTCTTGATATGTTCATAAGTTAAGTAGAATGAAAGAGTTATGTAACATGGCACATGATGAGGGTGTGATCTACTGTGAACTATCATCACGTTTCATTAGAAACCTAGCATGACTTACTGTAATATAATCACATTGGCCAAGCGTCATTATATTATACTAACTCATGCTTCAATTCCCAACACTTCTCCACAATTCATTCATAATTTATACTTAGATTTTACAGAAGTTTTCAATATAATGAAATACAGAAAACACGAAGAGGTAGATAATTTCGGACAAGAATATTTATGAAAATATCCTCAGAAATATCGAAGATATTTATGATGATATTTTGAAATTTCTAAGTTCGAAGGTTGATGAAGAAAAATTTTTCGCAAGATTTTAACATGACTTCGGAGCAAGATATTCTCTAAAGATTTCATCGGATCCAGAATTACCTAGATTCTTTGAATATAGGAGTTGGTCCTTGTATTTGTCATTGGTCTCCTTCATGGTTAACTCAATCTGTTTTTCTGTACCAAATTTTCTATCGAGCGTTCCTAACACTCCTTTCTTTATCATTAAACTTTTGGCCGTTTAGACCATCTACCATTTTTCTGTTTCCTTTGCATTTAATGCTACGAATTCTGAATCATCGGTTATCAATTTGAGGTGGTTTCAGGAGAACTGTGTTTTTAGATGATTAAACGCTGATGGTAATATGATGGAATATGAAAGGTTCCCCGATAACAATAAAAGAGCACGCATATATATCAAGGTTATAATTAGGTTGTTACGAACGAAAAATTGAAGTTGACTTGTTGGAGCTGTGACAAAATTGGCTAATTTGGAAAGAGATTGCAAAGTTATTTTCGGTAATAATAACGCTAAAGGAATTAGCACAGCTACGCGTTAAACGTTTATTCAGTTTCTTAGAGTTTTTCAGGTATACTACTATATGCATAAATCTTTCCTTCCGTAGATGAAGTGCGGTTGGTTCATCCTCTCGATTGAGGTGTTTTTAGAATCATGAAAGGTTTGAACGCGGATTGTAATCGTCAAGATACAAATGAGGTTTAAGATGAAATCAAGTGGCAAACTTGAAGAATTGTTTAGTTTCATATATTATAATCAATATTTTAATTCATTTTAATTGTCCGATCTTATTAGTCCACAGTCGATAGTCCACAGTTGACAGTCCAATAATTCATACAAAGTTTAATATATAATATTCAAATTTATTAATACGTGTCGTGACCCGTATATGTCTCAGACTCGATCACAACTCAAACTATATATATTATTGTAGAATCAACCTCAACCCTGTTTAGAGAACTCGATCATTACTGCATATAGAGTGTCTATGGTTATTCTAAATAATATATATATAGATGCGTCGATATGATATGTCAAAACCTTGTATACGTGTCCCGATACCTAAAGTGCGTAAAATAAATAACAGAAATTAAATGACGATAAATAAAATTGCGATAAATAAAATGTAGTCAGTTAGCTAGGAACAGTTAGCTAGGATTTTGTTAGCGTGGATTCTTAACAATATTCTCATAGTTAATTTGTTTGTTTCTAATAAATTTTATTTTGTCCAATGTTTTCTTCATTATGCCACTTGTTGGATTCTGATAGATCAAAATTCAAGTATGAAATTGAATGAAAATGGTTATTATGTGGTGAACGGATACGTATATCGGTGGATGTAAGTAGAATAGTAAATGACTGTTGAATCAGATTTGAAGAATGTACAGTGTAACTTATTAATGTGAAATTTAAATATTCCTCGGGTATTACCTACCCGTTGAAATATTTTCACCATTATTAGTTTGTACAAAAGAATTTTAATTACAATCTTTATGAAAATATACTTACATATATATTTTCTTCAGATGTAATCATAAATTTAATGGGTCAATATGATATTAGACTCATTTGATTTACCGTTAGAATATGAATATATAATCTCTTAAAATATTAAAGATTATATAATCACCATGTCGAACGAAGATAAATAATGTAAAATGATTCGTAGAATGATGATTATGCTCGAGGTACAGAATGAGATATTGGGGCATGTGATGTTGAAACTTGTGTTGTTGGTGATACTGTTGATGCCGGTGATGTTGTTGAAGCTGGTATGTTTTGCACCATATTCTCCAAATTGATTACTCGATCTCGAAGTTCGTTGACTTCTTGTATTACTCAGGAATAATTGTCGGTCGGAACGAGCAGATGAGTAAGGTTTCAAATTATGGATAGAATATAATCATGTCGAGCTACTCTGGAAATGAGGGTGAAGATGGTGTTGCGGATTAGTTTGCCAGTGAATGTTTCAAGTTCTTCGCCCAGCGAACAATATGGTGGGTGAAAGGAATCGATTCTTCTTGTCTCCAATGATTAAGTAGACTACGAACTCATCATATGAATTGGGGATGGTTGGTTGGTTGATTCATTATGGTGACGCTGCTTTCGGAGCTTAGGTGAACGTCCACGTCGGAATAGCTGTCGGAATAACTATCAGAATAGTTATCGGAATTCGAGGGACTCGAACTGGTTGAAGGATTCATCCCGTACGATCAGATGAAGGATTTTCGATAAGAATTAGATTATAGGATGTAGATTAGTACCCTGCAATACATAATTTACATATGCATATATAATACTAAAATCCCATAAGTTACAGAGGAATCTACGGAAGCTGTCAGGCAAAGATAACAATAACAGGTACGCTAAGATATGAAGTAGCAGATACGTTAAGATATGAATTTTTTTTTTCTATACATTATTCATGAAATCATTGCAGTAAGATGTGTCTAGACTAAGAATGATAAGCAAGTAATTTCATAAGGATGATAAGCAGATGATTTCCTACAAAAATGATAAGCAAAACTTTTAACATGCAGACACGGTCGAAGTCCAGACTCACTATTGCATCCTAACGATTTATCAGTTAGACACACTAATGTAGACCTGGTTCGCTAAGACCATCGCTCTGATACCAACTAAAAGGACCCGTCCTAATCCATCCGGACAAAGTCCACATCGATTATGAACGATTCAAAACAGTTGATTACATCACGAGGTGCTTGACCTCTATATAATACATTTTACAAACATTGCATTCATTTTTGAAAAGACAATCTTTCATTACATCTACGGTTGACGACATGCATACCATTTCATAATATATCTTACTATAATTGACTTAATAATAATAATCTTGATGAACTCAACGACTCGAATGCAACGTCTTTTGAAATATGTCATGAATGACTCCAATTAATATCTCTAAGATGAGCAAAAGCACAGCGGAAGATTTCTTTCATACCTGAGAATAAACATGCTTTAAAGTGTCAACCAAAAGGTTGGTGAGTTCATTAGTTTATCATAAACAAACATTTCATAATTTTAATAGACCACAAGATTTCATATTTCCAATTCTCATAAATAAACGTCCCATGCATAGAGACAAAAATATCATTCATATGGATTGAACACCTGGTAACCGACATTAACAATATGCATATAGAATATCCCCATCATTCCGGGATCCTCCTTCGGACATGATATAAATTTCGAAGTACTAAAGCATCCGGTACTTTGGATGGGGCTTGTTGGGCCCGATAGATCTATCTTTAGGATTCGCGTCAATTAGGGTGTCTGTTCCCTAATTCTTTGATTACCAGACTAAATAAAAAGGGGCATATTCGATTTCGATAATTCAACCATAGAATGTAGTTTCACGTACTTGTGTCTATTTTGTAAATCATTTATAAAAATTGCGCATGTATTCTCAGCCCAAAAATATAAAGGGTAAAAAGGCAAATGAAACTCACCTGACAACTTCAGAAATAAATCACAGAGATGTGACCGAAAATCGGAATGCAAGTAATCGTAGACCCCAACCTAGAGAACATATGTTGGTCAATAAGTGTCTAATAAGCTAGGTCGGTCTATAGGGTTCGTATAGTCTTATAGCTCAAGTCCTACTCATAAATTTAGCAAAATTTAGCAAAAGTCAACAAAAGTCAAATTAAGTCAAATGTAAGTCAAACGCAAGTCAAACACAGTCAACATAGTCAACACCAGTCAACAATCTCATAATATTACTCAAGTTGGTCAAATAGTCAAACATAGGTCAAACTTAAGTTATACATTTTTATTTAGTAAAAACAATATTATTTACATATATGTATATGTTGTAACTTTACAGCTGATTTCGGGTCTCACCAAATCCGATATAATACTTTGGGTCGTGACTGTTGGAAAGTATGTCATCCCACCTTTCTATAGACAGTTTATTTGACAAAGACGGAGTTACAGTTTGAAAGTTATGACCTCGCGAAAACAGTCCTTCAAAACACTAAATGCTGAGTTTTGCTATTGTTAACAGCATTGGATCAGCCCTGATGTTCCATTTTCGTACTCGTTTTAGACCAGTTTAGTCTCGACAAAATCATACATATAACATATCGTTTTAAAGCTTGTCGTAAATACTTTCAATATCAATTAATGGTTTTTATCCAAACTTAACCAATTTCAACTTATGAGTCCGCAAAGTAGCCTCGAGAGTTATTTTTGACACTTTTGTTAAAAATGCTAAAACTTTCGGTTAACGATCCAAATTTGAATCCGGCTGACCTGAGTTAACCAAATTTGTATCACAGCTCAAAAATGACATTTTAGATGTGTTGGTGACTTCCGTTTTCCAAAATTATGCATATGGGTCAATTTATTCACGTTTGACCCGAATAGGTCATAAATCTCTCTTTAAACCAAAATAGACCCAAAACTCATTTTTAAAGCACCAAAACTTGCAGGCATACTTAAATCAACATATAGAATTTGTTTACGCTGACCGTTATCCATTTTGACATTTTTAGACTCAAACGGGTCAAGTGTCCAAATGGACGGTCCAAGTTCGGGTGTCCATTTTCGCATGCAATTATCTCAAAATCTAGAAACTTTTAAGATACAACACCTATATGAAAACTTAACTACTAATCATGAAATTTTCAAATATAAAATCTACATTTTCCAGAACTCAAGTTAATTAAACATATTGGCCTGTTTACTTTGTAGTTAACACGTATTGTCACAAATTTTCACTCGCGTCATACAAACAACGGACATAATTCATAACACATAAAACATGGTAACATGGAAAACTCTAGATCAAAAGTAGACTCAATATCGATTCCAAAAAGTCTAGCCAGGGCCTCATACGATGTCTACAAGTTGGGTTTCAGAAGAGGTACATTTATGGTTCGCTAAATCAGTTTCTGACTGCGTACCAATCTCGTAATGGCTATAACCGGAGCTAGGGACATGCAAATCAAGCTAGGTAAGTGGTCCTAGTTCAAGGACAAGTCAAATTACCACATATCCAAAAATAAGAAACTTTTGTTTAGCCAATTGGTGCAGTTTATTCAATCAAATTGGACATTCTGTTTCAGCTCAATTCAGAAGTTACCAAATCTACGGCCTTAGTGTGCACAATGTATCGGGTTTCAGAGGTTTCAATAAACTAGACATTTATCACATAACATACAAAGTTCGATAATCCAGAAGGCCAAGGTCTCAAAAGGTGTACAACTCTTACTATAAAACTATAGGTGCATACGTTACAGATTTGGACAGAATGCAGGTTACCATTTCGACACGCACATTACTCAAGCTTTACAAATCCAAATGATGCAAGGCCTAGATGAAACGTTAACTACAACATATGAAATTTTCAGATATGCAAAGTCCTAAATCACTATCATACTTCAAATAAATTTAAAAGTCAGTTTTATAATACTGAGCAAATCAGTTTTTCATATACGATCAATTAAGCATAACGGGAGTATTACAAATCCAAATAGCATGATATCCTAGTCTAACTTGAGTGTTTTTAAATCCTCTACACAATTATTATCAGTTTAAAATTCAATTCTATGTCCATTTTTCCAGAATTCGACATAATCACATATTCATCACAAAAACTTCAATCAATCATATCTTAAGCATACGGTAATGAAAATACGCGAATCTAAAGCCTAAAATTATTAATTTTTCGAGAGGATTTTAATTATATCATAATATTTAATATTCAAGAAAACCAATTTTCTGTAACCACACAAAACAAATTCGGGAATAAACATAAACACATCAAACGAGCAATATAACACATACAATCATGTATAATCATATAGACTTGAGCAATAGACACTATATCTACCCTAATATGTAACAAAAATATGAAAATCCAAAAAATTGAGTTTTTAAAACTTACACAAATCATGAAATTGTTGATATGGATGTGTAGAGCTCTTCGAGAGCAATCCGAATATATAAACGATTTTATGATCCATCAAGTTTTTAAGGTGTTCTTGAGTGATAAAAGATTGATGATGATGATGAATAGTAGTGGGTGTTCTTGAGAGAAAAAATTGGGTGTTTGATAAAATGAATCTGGAAGGGGCAATAATATAGATAGATTAGATAAGGTCACGGGTGTTTTACTAGTTAATCACGGGTATAGATATAACACGGTGTAATAATTAAATAAACTCGGGTATTAAATGTGTAGTCACGGGTTGGTATTTAATTTTTATCTGTTATCTAAAACTCAATGTATTTTAGTTTAATATGATTCAATGATTGGTTAATTTTATATTTATAAAAATTATATATATATATCTATATTGTTTTAAACCTTTTAAAATTCTTGACGTCATACCTAGTTGGTGTGTTTCATTATTTATTATATTTTTAATAAGCCTATAATTTATAAAACTCATTTTCGGATCATCGTTTATTTTAAAATCACATAAGTTCCTTTTTAACTCGTTTACTATCAATTGAATGACAATTGAGCGTTACCGTTGTTTACTAAATAACTTCAAAATCACTAAATATATATTCTATACACTTTATTTATATGTATATATACTTTCTAAATAATATTTATTATATATTATTATTATTTACGTAATTAATTCTAACAATTACAATATATAATATTTCATTTTATTATATATATATATATATATATATATATATATATATATATATATAATTATATACATATCTATTTACAAGTAATCGTATTGTGAGTCGTCGGGAAAAGTCAAAGGTCAAATGGATTCATAAAAATAGTTCAAAATTTTTGAGATTCAACTTTACAGACTTTGCTTATCGTGTCGAAATCAAATAAGAATTAAGTTTAAATTTGGTCGGAAATTTCCGGGTCGTCACAGTAACGACATTTAAATGTATATATATCTTATTAAGATATATTAATATATCATAATATCATGATACTATAATAATTTAACATTTCATTAGATATAATAATCATTGGGTTAACAACATTTAAAAAGATCGTTAACTTAAAGGTTTCAAATCAACATTTACATGTAACGGCTAACGATGACTTAACGACTCAGTTAAAATGTATATACATGTAGTGTTTTAATATGTATTCATAAACTTTTGAAAGACTTCAAGACACTTATCAAAATACTTCTACTTAACAAAAATGCTTACAATTACATCCTCGTTCAGTTTCATCAACAATTCTACTCGTATGCACCCGTATTCGTACTCGTACAATACACAGCTTCTAAATATATGTACTATTAGTATATACACTCCAATGATCAGCTCTTAGCAGCCCATGTGAGTCACCTAACACATGTGGGAACCATCATTTGGGAACTAGCATAAAATATCTCTAAAATTACAAAAATATTAGTAATCATTCATGACTTATTTACATGAAAATAAAATTACATATCCTTTATATCTAATCCATATACCAACGACCAAAAACACCTACAAATACTTTCATTCTTCAATTTTCTTCATCTAATTGATCACTCTCAAGTTCCATCTTCAAGTTCTAAGTGTTCTTCATAAATTCTACAAGTTCTAGTTTCATCAAATCAAGAATACTTCCAAGTTTACTAGCTCACTTCCAATCTTGTAAAGTGATCACTTCCAATCCTTGTTGTTTACAGTAAGATATCATTCTAAATCAAGGTAATACTCATATACAAACTTTGATTCAATTCCTATAACTATAACTATCTTAATTCGAGTGATAATCTTACTTGAACTTGTTTTCGTGTCATGATTCTACTTCAAGAACTTTCAAGCCATCCAAGATCCTTTGAAGCTAGATCATTTCTTGTCACTTCCAATAGGTTTACCTACTAAACTTGAGGTAGTAATGATGTTCATAACATCATTCGATTCATACATATAAAACTATCTTATTCGAATATTTGAACATGTAATCACTAGAACATAGTTTAGTTAATTCTAAACTTGTTCGCAAACAAAAGTTAATCCTTCTAACTCGACTTTTAAAATCAACTAAACACATATTCTATATCTATATGATATGCTAACTTAATGATTTAAAACCGTAAAACACGAAAAATACCGTAAAACCGGATATACGCCGTCGTAGTAACACCGCGGGCTGTTTTGGGTTAGTTAATTAAAAACTATGATAAACTTTGATTTAAAAGTTGTTCTTCTGGGAAAGTAATTTTTCTTATGAACATGAAACTATATCCAAAAATCATGGTTAAACTCAAAGTGGAAGTATGTTTTCCAAAATGGTCATCTAGACGTCGTTCTTTCGACTGGAATGACTACCTTTACAAAAATGAATTGTAACTTATTTTTCTGACTATAAACCTATAATTTTTATGTTTAGATTCATAAAATAGAGTTCAATATGAAGCCATAGCAATTTGATTCACTCAAATCAGATTTAAAACGAAGAAGTTATAGGTAAAACAAGATTGGATATTTTTTTATTGTTGTAGCTACGGGAAATATTGTAACAATTCTATACAAATCATATCCTAGCTAACTTATATTGTATTATACATGTATTCTAATGTAATCTTGGAATACCATAGACACGTATGTAAATGTTTTGACATATCATATCGACCCATGTATATATATTATTTGGAACAACCATAGACACTCTATATGCAGTAATGTTGGAGTTAGCTATACAGGGTTGAGGTTGATTCCAAAAATATATATACTTTGAGTTGTGATCTAGCCTGAGACGTGTATACACTGGGTCGTGGATTGATTCAAGATAATGTATATCAATTTATTTCTGTACATCTAACTATGGACAACTAGTTGTAGGTTACTAACGAGGACAGCTGACTTAATAAACTTAAAACATTAAAACGTATTAAAAATGTTGTAAATATATTTTGAACATACTTTGATATATATGTACATATTTATTATAGGTTCGTGAATCGACCAGTGGCCAAGTCTTACTTCCTGGCGAAGTAAAAATCTGTGAAAGTGAGTTATAGTCCCACTTTTAAAATCTAATATTTTGGGATGAGAATACATGCAGTTTTATAAATGTTTTACGAAATAGACACAAGTAATTTAAACTACATTATATGGTTGGATGATCGAAGCTGAATATGCCCCTTTTGCTTGGTAGCCTAAGAATTAGTAAACCGATCTACTAATTGACGTGAATCCTAAAGATAGATCTATTGGGCCTAACGAACCCCATCCAAAGTACCGGATGCTTTAGAACTTCGATGTTGTTTTTATCATGTCCGAAGGATTTCCCGGAATGATAGGGGATATTCTTATATGCATCTTGTTAATGTTGGTTACCAGGTGTTCACCATATGAATGATTTTTATCTCTATGTATGGGATGTATATTGAAATATGAAATCTTGTGGTCTATTATTATGATTTGATAATATATAGGTTAAACCTATAACACAACTAGTTTTAAAATCTACAAATTTTAAACAAAATTTGAATTTATGAAGATAAAAGTTCAAAATTTTTCACCATTTTAAGCCTTTTTAACCAAAATCAAAACCCGAAAGAATTTATAACTTTCTCCCCACACTTGAGTTCATGTATCGCCCTCGTTACATGAAATCAGAAAAATTAAATTCAAGAGGGTTAAATAGTGTATAAGAGAGTTATTACTTTCTAGGTTTAAAACCGAAGTGTACGGGATGATGGCGCTGAACTGAATGCCAGCATAAGAACATCATCCACTTCTTGCAACCACAAATTTATCATCAATCAAGTATGTGCTGAACTTATTTCCAGTCTTTGTAAAAATGCAGCATATAGCACAATGCTCACCTGTATCAATCCAAACCAAGCAAACATTTCATAAAAACCATGGGGTTGTATTTCGTGTACCGAAAACACCCCACTTATAAAAACCTAACGAAGTCAAATTAAGCAAATTACATCACAATTCAAATTACCATAATCCTAGATAAACCAAATGAAATAAATTGTTTTCAAACATAACCAACATTGTTCAAATCATCAAAGAAACAAACCATCATCCACGGAAGTCATCAATATAAACCTGTGAACACAAATCAAAGGTTAGAAAAATCCCCAAAATGTGCTGCTTAGTCTAACTCCACCTTCGTTTTGGTTTGCTGAGTCGTCGTCCTGAAATACTGAAGGGTTGTATCCTTGATAGGTCGCTTGAGCAGGAGTGATAACATTATCTTCATTAGGAGGGTTACGGGGTATGCAGGAGGATAAGGAGGCGGATATGGATCACCCATTCGAACCCATGGGTCGTATGCAGGCCAAGGAGAAGATAAGTAGTTAGCGGGATCTGCAGCATATGACACGGTCTGATCATGTATCCAGTTAAGCTGAGCTTGCTGCCCGGCTTGAGTGTACCAACTCCTATCATTCCCCTCATCAATGTGCCCCCTCAAATCTTGATAAACTGTATCATAATGGTCGATTGTTCTCTGAGTTTCCCGAGTTTGATGAAGTTGTAATTCTGAAAATTAGGTGTTCATGTATGATTCCCAGTTACCCGGTGGACCCGAACCACTTGCACCTATACCAACTTCATGGTGCACTTGTTTCTTCATAGGAACATCACCTCCTTCCTTCGGCCGAGCAGCAGGCTATCTATCCACATATCTTCTTAACAACTTATCTGAACCCCTTTGTAAGATATTTTCCCCAATATAAAACTGGGTGTCAAATGTTACCATTGCTCTCTTCTCAAAACCATGCAAGTCAATGCTGTAAAATTTTGCAATTAAGGTAACAAAATGCCCCCCGCGGTTTGGGCTAATCTTATTTTCACCTTTTTCACCCAACAAGAAAGTAAGAATCATTCTAGGAATATGAACATGGGCTTTGTTCCAAATTCGATCCACATACCAAATATCCAGATTTGTGACTTTTTCGCTACTATCTTTTCTGAAATTAATGGTGCTTGAGATAAATCTTTGAATGCACCTCTTTCTATAGTAATTTATTTTGGTGCATGGATTCTTGCTTGCGCTATAGGCTGCATTGCTCATGTTACTCCATGCAGTTGCATGGTCAAAGTTGGAAACATAATATTCACAATTGGCGAAGTAATTTGAGATATGTTGACGGGCATTCTGTAGTTACCCGAACTTTTCCATGTTTATATATATTAAATGAAATTGATATTTACATAATTAAGTGTTTCCAACATGTTAAGCAATCAAACTTTTTAAGACTTGATTAATTGAAATAGGTTTCATATAGACAATTGACCACCCAAGTTGACCGGTGATTCACGAACGTTAAAACTTGTAAAAACTATATGATGACATATATATGATTATATATATAATTAACATGATATTATGACTATATGATGACATATATATGATTATATATATAATTAACATGATATTATGATAAGTAAGTATCTCATTAGGTATTTTAACAATGAGTTATATACATAAAATTGTGTTTATTGAATTAAGAAACTCGAAACGATATATATAACGATTATCGTTATAACAACGTCTTACTAATTACATATGAATCATATTAAGATATTGTTACACTATGTTTAATCATGATAAATGATAAGTAAACATGTCATTATGTATATTAACAATGAACTACATATGTAAAAACAAGACTACTAACTTAAGGATTTCGAAACGAGACATATATGTAACGATTATCGTTGTAACGACATTTAAATGTACATATATCATATTAAGATATATTAATATATCATAATATCATGATAATATAATAATTTAACATCTCATTAGATATAATAAACATTGGGTTAACAACATTTAACAAGATCGTTAACTTAAAGGTTTCAAATCAACATTTACATGTAACGACTAACGATGACTTAACGACTCAGTTAAAATGTATATACATGTAGTGTTTTAATATGTATTCATAAACTTTTGAAAGACTTCAAGACACTTATCAAAATACTTCTACTTAACAAAAATGCTTACAATTACATCCTCGTTCAGTTTCATCAACAATTCTACTCGTATGCACCCGTATTCGTACTCGTACAATACACAGCTTCTAAATGTATGTACTATTGGTATATACACTCCAATGATCAGCTCTTAGCAGCCCATGTGAGTCACCTAACACATGTGGGAACCATCATTTGGCAACTAGCATGAAATATCTCATAAAATTACAAAAATATTAGTAATCATTCATGACTTATTTACATGAAAACAAAATTACATATCCTTTATATCTAATCCATATACCAACGACCAAAAACACCTAAAAATACTTTCATTCTTTAATTTTCTTCATCTAATTGATCTCTCTCAAGTTCCATCTTCAAGTTCTAAGTGTTCTTCATAAATTCTACAAGTTCTAGTTTCATAAAATCAAGAATACTTCCAAGTTTACTAGCTCACTTCCAATCTTGTAAAGTGATCATCCAACCTCAAGAAATCCTTGTTGTTTATATTAAGATATCATTATAAATAAAGGTAATACTCATATACAAACTTTGATTCAATTCCTATAACTATAACTATCTTAATTCGAGTGATAATCTTACTTGAACTTGTTTTCGTGTCATGATTCTACTTCAAGAACTTTCAAGCCATCCAAGATCCTTTGAAGCTAGATCATTTCTTGTCACTTCCATTAGGTTTACCTACTAAAATTGAGGTAGTAATAATGTTCATAACATCATTCGATTCATACATCTAAAACTATCTTATTCGAAGATTTGAACATGTAATCACTAGAACATAGTTTAGTTATTTCTAAACTTGTTCGCAAACAAAAGTTAATCCTTCTAACTTGACTTTTAAAATCAACTAAACACATGTTCTATATCTATATGAAATGCTAACTTAATGATTTAAAATCGGAAAACACGAAAAATACCGTAAAACTGGATATACGCCGTCGTAGTAACACCGCGGGCTGTTTTGGGTTAGTTAATTAAAAACTATGATAAACTTTGATTTAAAAGTTGTTCTTCTGGGAAAATTATTTTTCTTATGAACATGAAACTATATCCAAAAATCATGGTTAAACTCAAAGTGAAAGTATGTTTTCCAAAATGGTCATCTAGACGTCGTTCTTTCGACTGAAATGACTACCTTTACAAAAATGACTTGTAACTTATTTTTCCGACTATAAACCTATAATTTTTATGTTTAGATTCATAAAATAGAGTTCTGTATATGAAACCATAGCAATTTGATTCACTCAAATCGGATTTAAAACGAAGAAGTTATGGGTAAAACAATATTGGATATTTTTTGATTGTTGTAGCTACGGAAAATATTGTAATAATTCTATACAAATCATATCCTAGCTAACTTATATTGTATTATACATGTATTCTAATGTAATATTGGGATACCATAGACACGTATGCAAATGTTTTGACATATCATATCGACCCATGTATATATATTATTTGGAACAACCATAGACACTCTATATGCAGTAATGTTTGAGTTAGCTATACAGGGTTGAGGTTGATTCCAAAAATATATATACTTTGAGTTGTGATCTAGCCTGAGACGTGTATACACTGGGTCGTGAATTGATTCAAGATAATATATATCAATTTATTTATGTACATCTAACTATGGACAACAAGTTGTAGGTTACTAACGAGGACAGCTGACTTAATAAACTTAAAACATTAAAACGTATTAAAAATGTTGTAAATATATTTTGAACATACTTTGATATATATGTACATATTTGTTATAGGTTTGTGAATCGACCAGTGGCCAAGTCTTACTTCCGGACGAAGTAAAAATCTGTGAAAGTGAGTTATAGTCCCACTTTTAAAATCTAATATTTTGGGATGAGAATACATGCAGTTTTATAAATGTTTTACAAAATAGACACAAGTAATTTAAACTACATTATATGGTTAAATGATCGAAGTTGAATATACCCCTTTTGCTTGGTAGCCTAAGAATTAGTAAACCGATCTACTAATTGACGCGAATCCTAAAGATAGATCTATTGGGCCTAACGAACCCCATCCAAAGTACCGGATGCTTTAGTACTTCGATGTTGTTTTTATCATGTCTGAAGGATTTTCCGAAATGATAGGGGATATTCTTATATGCATCTTGTTAATGTCGGTTACCAGGTGTTCACCATATGAATGATTTTTATCTCTATGTATGGGATGTATATTGAAATATGAAATCTTGTGGTCTATTATTATGATTTGACAATATATAGGTTAAACCTATAACTCACCAACATTTTTGTTGACTTTTTAAGCGTGTTTATTCTCAGGTGATTATTAAGAGCTTCCGCTGTTGCATACTAAAATAAGGACAAGATTTGGAGTCCATGCTTGTATGATATTATGTAAAAACTGCATTCAAGAAACTTATTTTTGATGTAATATATTCTTATTGTAAACCATTATGTAATGGTCGTGTGTAAACGGTATATTTTAGATTATCATTGTTTGATAATCTACGTAATGCTTTTTAAACCTTTATAGATAAAATAAAGGTTATGGTTGTTTTAAAAATGAATGCAGTCTTTGAAAAACGTCTCATATAGAGGTCAAAACCTCGCGACGAAATCAATTAATATGGAACATTTATAATCAATATGAACGGGATATTTCACATTCCCTCATAGATACCAAGAGCACGAACAAATTGTAAGAGTGTCATTGTCCGGTCTTGGCCACCTAATCTGAACCTTATAAAATAATTATTACCCGGAGAACCAAAACAACACCTAAAGGTGGCTAGACTCTCAATAATGATCAATGGATAAACATCTTCTTTTAAACTAAATAATTGTTCCCAAGCTCTAACAATTCTTCCTTCGTATGGGATTTGAGGAACTTCTCGAATGTTCATTAATTCATTTGCCTCCACTAATGGTGACCAATCAATATATCTCCCTGGATGGATCGCTTTTGCTTTAACGTTCCTTGCCTTCTTGCGATAATGAGGATCTTCCAAGATATCATTGATCCATTTATCTTCGGTTCGTTGATAAGGAATTTTCATAGCTTGACCGGTGTATTGCCATGCTTCCATGAACTCTTCTTCACTCTCTTGCTCCTCTTCACTTTCTTGTTGAGTTTGTGGAGCGGGTTCCTTTCCTTTTCTCTTCCTAGTTGATGGACCTTCATAAACTTGTTCCTTCCTTTTATCCTACAAACAATCAAAATAGACAAAACAAAACCAAACAAAACAAACCAAATTGATTAGCGTTAGAAATCCAAATTCAAAACCTAACGTTAGCCACAATTTATACACCAAAACCATTTAGAATAAGTTTAAACATGTTATATTATACATATATAATAATCTCTCGAACTACATGCCAAACATAATCCTATCATGGTACGGACTTATTCCATCTTCAACAAATATGTACTAGTATGTCATATGATTAGAGACACTTTTACAAGCATAACCATACAAAACATGTTTAATTTCACCAAAACTTTCAATGTCATAACATATTAAACCATAAGCATTCGCCAATAATCATGTCTAACAATATGCAATCTATGGTTTTCATACATTTAAACATTAAAGTCAAGCCAAGCCAACATTTCACCAAAAATCCTAACGCATACAATGCTTTAACTCTCAAATGTAATCTTTCAAATCGAATAAACACTAAGTTAAGGCATAAATGAGTTTAGCATTAGTAATGTATTGCAACAATTCCACTTAGAACATCAACAAGTCAACACAAGTCAAAATCCCCAAATTAAGAACCCTAGATTTTAATTATGTGATTCAGAAAGGATTCATGGCATTTTGCTAGTGTAAACAAGTAGTTAAACATCAAATATCTCAATTTAAACAAGTAATGGTCAAAAATTCGAAACCCCCAAATTTCATCAAGAACCCTAATTTACAAATTTAAGATTTAAGCATGTAATCATCAAATTAGAGCATGAATAAGGATTAATAGCAACATTACAAGCATAATATGACCAAAACATGAAGATTCAAACACCCCCACACTTAGAACAAGCAAAATCCAAATTGAAGAATGAAGAACATAAAAATCATGAAGAAATGAAGAGTAATCATACCTTTCCCATGTTAATAGTCGGATTTGTTGTTTAAAGATGGGATTAAACGGTTGATTTTGTGTTTAGAGATGAATGTTTTGAGAGAAAATGGAATGGGGTTCGGTTTTGTGTGTGAAATAATGAAAAAATGGAGTTTAGATCCGTATTTGGGTATAAAATCGCGCAGACCAGGAGAAAAACACCCCAGATGCAGCGCATCTGCCTGCCTCAAAGAGGCGCATTGCCTAAATGAGGCGTATCCAAAACTGTCTGCTTTTTTTCATAGATGCGGCGCATTATGGCTAGATGCGGCGCATCTGGGCCTGGTTCACCAGTTTTCGATGTTTTTCACTTTTAGTTCAGTTCGTAAGGTGTCTAAATCACTTGGCTCGCATTAAAACTCGAAAAATTAAATTAAAAACACTAAAATCTATCAACGAGACATACGAGTGGAACTATATACAAGGTGTGAAGTTTATTAGTGAGTCTTTCACGCGACTCCGTCCCAAGCTAATTAGCCTTGGGGAAGAGAGTGATGTCATCTCGAACTGTGGTGTTAACTCCATCGAAATAGAGTTTCAAGCGATGACCATTCACCTTAAAGGTATTTCCGTTTCCAAACAACTCAACGTACCCCGACGGGAATGCTTGTTTCACTAAATAAGGTCCCGTCCATCGGGACTTCAACTTTCCGGGAGAAAATTTAAACCGTGAGTTAAAAACCAAAACCTTATCACCGGTTTTAAACTCTTTCACTTCCTTCAATCGGGCATCATGCCACCTTTTCGTTTTCTCCTTATACGAGCTCGAATTCTCGTACGCTTCTAACCTTAACTCCTCCAATTCATGCATTTGCATGAATCGGTTTTCTCCAGCCTTTTTCATGTCCAAATTACAAAGCTTCAACGCCCAGTATGCTCGATGTTCTACTACAACCCGTAGATGAAACATTTTACCATATACAAGTTTAAATGGTGTGGTACCGATAGGTGTTTTAAACGCAGTTCGAAAAGCCCACAACGCGTCATCTAACTTGCGTTGCCAAATCTTAGGGTTGTTATCAACCGTCTTCTCAAGTATGTGTTTCAAGGCACGATTTGTGTTCTCTACTTGACCACTCGTTTGCGGGTGGTATAAAGTAGAGAAACGATGAGTTACGCCATACTTCTTCAACACCTTTTCAAGAAGGTTGTTGGCAAAATGTGTTCCTCGATCGGATATGAGCGCCTTTGGGATTCCAAAGCGTGAGAAGAGATTTTTCAAGAAGTTCACCACCACCCTAGCATCATTTGTAGGCAAAGCTTTTGCTTCAGCCCACTTGGACACATAGTCAATGGCTACTAAGATGTACTTGCACTTATGGGAACTTGGAAATGGTCCCATGAAATCGATTCCCCAAATATCAAAGACTTCACAAACTTGGATGCCGTTTTGAGGCATCTCATCCCTTTTTGATATGTTACTCGTTCGTTGGCATGCATCGCAATTCCGAACGAAACTATGGGCATCTTTGAAGATCGTGGGCCAATAAAAGCCCAAGTCAAGGATTTTTCTTGCGGTGTGGTTTGGTCCGAAATAACCGCCGGTCGGCCCTTGATGGCAATGCTCAAGAATTTGCTGAGCCTCTTTTCCACACACACAACGGCGAATCACTTGATCCGCACCAACATGAAATAGGTCGGGGTGTTCCCAGAAATAGGACTTTAAATCTGCAAAGAATTTCTTCTTTTGTTGATAGGAAAGTCCTTTTTGAAGAATACCTGAAGTAAGATAGTTTGCAAAATGGGCAAACGATGGGATTTCAGATTCCTTGTCAACCCTCATTAGAGATTCGTCGGGAAATGTATCCTTGATGATTGTATCATCGAGTTTATCTAATTCAGGGTTTTCAAGTCGGGATAAATGATCGGCAGCTAGATTCTCGGCTCCTTTCTTGTCACGTATCTCAATGTCAAATTCTTGAAGTAAAAGAACCCAACGTATGAGACGATGCTTTGCATCTAGTTTCGAGAATAAGTACCTAAGGGCCGAATGGTCCGTGTAAACAATGGTTTTGGACAACACCAAATATGACTGAAATTTATCAAACGCATAAACAACCTCCAGGAGCTCCTTTTCCGTGGTGGTATAATTAATTTGAGCTCCCGTTAGAGTTTTACTCGCATAATAAATTGGGCAAAAATGATTATCGGGACGTTGTCCTAAAACAGCACCTAAGGCATAGTCACTCGCGTCACACATTAGCTCAAATTGTATACTCTAATCCGGAGATACGATAATGGGAGCTTGTGTGAGTTTTGACTTTAGAATGGAGAATGCATTCTCGCAATTAGATTCAAAGTCAAATGGAGCATCCTTTTCAAGAAGTTCGGTCATTGAGCGGGCGATTTTAGAAAAATCTTTGATAAATTGTCTATAGAATCCCGTGTGACCAAGAAAGCTTCTAATGGCCTTAACATTCGACGGTATAGGTAGCTTAGAAATAACTTCAATTTTAGCTTTATCTACCTCTATTCCCGCACGAGATATCATGTGGCCAAGTACAATGCCCTCCTTCACCATGAAGTGGCATTTTTTCCAATTTAGGACCAAGTTTTCTTTCTCACATCGGATAATCATGCGTTCAAGGTTAAAAAGACGTGATTCAAAGGAGTCTCCAAACACGAAAAAGTCATCCATGAAGACTTCCATACAATCCTCTACCATATCATCAAAAATTGCCATCATGCACCTTTGAAAGGTTCCGGGTGCATTGCATAAACCAAATGGCATGCGGCGATAGGCAAAGGTACCGAAAGGACAAGTGAATGTGGTCTTTTATTGGTTGTTGGGATCAATTGGAATTTGGAAGTAACCGGAGAAACCATCTAGAAAGCAATAATATTCTTTCCCCGCTAATTGTTCAATCATTTGATCAATAAAAGGTAACGGGAAATGATCCTTTCTAGTGGCATCATTGAGACGTCTGTAATCAATACAGACTCTCCAGCCGGTAACCGTTCTAGTTAGGACGAGTTCGTCCTTTTCATTTACAATAATGGTTGTACCCCCCTTTTTGGGTATTACTTGTACTGGACTAACCCAAGGACTATCGGAGATGGGGTAGATTAACCCGGCGTCAAGAAGCTTGACTACCTCCTTTTTAACAACCTATTTCATGTTGGGATTTAGCATACGTTGTCTTTGTACTACTGGTTTGAAGTCATTCTCAAGAAGAATTTTATGTGTACAATAAGACGGGTTTATCCCTGGAATGTTGTTCATTTTCCAAGCTATAGCCTTTTTATGGGTTTTCAAAATAGAGATTAACCTATCCTTCTCGTTACCGGAAAGATGTGAAGCAATAATTACCGGTAATTGAGATGTACCTTCAAGATAAGCATACTCCAAGTGTTTGGGTAGCTCCTTAAGTTCTAGTACGGGTGGTTCTTCCAAGGAATTCTTTATACAGAATCTATCTTTATTTTCGATATCTTCAAATGATTCCTCTTCCTTGGGAATTCCTTCTTCTATGGTCTCATCATCCGTGACCACCTTCATCAACTCATCAAAATCTTCATCAATATTGAAGTATTCACTTTCACTTACAGGGTCAAACCCCGAGGTATCAATTTCAAGTAGCTCATGCAATTCATCCTTAACATAAAGATTTATAACATCAATTTGAAAACAAGAGTCATCGATGGAAGTGGGTCTTTTCATGGCTTTGTCAATATGACAAATTATTCTCTCGTTTCCCACACCTAGACTTAATAATTCTTTTTGGACATTAATGATAGCATCTGCGGTGTTAAGGAAAGGACGTCCTAAAATGATAGGAACTTTTGTGTCCTCTTGCATTTCTAAAATAACAAAGTCGACGGGAAAGATAAGTGAGCCAACTTTCACAAGAATATCCTCGGCTATACCTATTGGAGTATCAAATGATTGGTTTGCTAATCGAATACCCATTCGGGTTGGTTTCAAGTCTCCTAAGTCAAGTTTTAAATATAACGTGTAAGGCATTAGGTTAACACTTGCACCTAGGTCGGCTAGTGCATCATCCACTACCGAATCACCCATCATACACGGTATGATAAAACTACCCGGGTCTCCCAATTTTGGAGGTACATTTTGTTTTTTCAAGATGGCCGAACATTCCTCATGGAAGAATGTGGCAGAAACTTCGTGGTATTTACCCTTCGAGGATATGAGATCTTTCAAAAACTTCCCGTAATGGGGCATACCCTTAAGAACCTCCGCGAGTGGCATGTTAATGCTGATTTGCTTGATCATATCTGCAAATTTCTGATATTAGCTCACGAGTCTGTCTTTCTTCAATGCTTTTGGGTATGGAATAGGTGCCTTGTACACCTTTACTGGTGGTTCTTTACTTTTCTTCGATATGATCTCTGGTGGATCATCTTTCTCTTGTTCTTTTTCAACATGCTCATCTACATCAACGGGCACCTGCAAAACAGAAGGAGACAAAGGAACTTTCGGGGACTTAGGGGTCTCCGGGTTAATAGTTAAACCACTTCTAGTAGTTATAGCATTTACATGCTCATTTCTTGTTTGATTGTTGTTCGAATTTACTTGAGTATTTGAGGGGAGAGCACCCGGCGGCCTCTCTGCTAATAACTGTGACATCCTTCCAACATCTCTTTCTAAATTCTGAATCGTAGCTTGTTGATTTCGAATTTGCTGAGTTTGAAGTTCCGCATTTTGCTCGTGTTTAACCATAAAATCTCTCAAAAGATCTTCTAAACCGGATTTCTTCTCGGGTTGTGGTTGTACATGTGCTTGTGGTTGTGATTGTGGTTGATTGTGTTGGAAATTATTTTGGTAATTTCGTGGAGGTTGATTACGGTTGTTTAGGTGATTGTAACCCGGTGGCACATTTCTTTGATTTTGATTTGGGAAATTCCGGTTATTTTGGTAACCTAAATTTCCTCCGTGGTAGTTATTGTTTTAACCTGAAGGTCCTCCTATTTGATAACTGTTGATAGGAGAATATTTCCGGTTCATTACTTCAACCGCCGAAAAGTCGTCAAAATTCATTTCACCTTTACGCAAATAACCTAAAAATTTTACTTGCTCTTCCATTGTCGTTTGATCACAATCTCTAGTAAGATGGGGACCTTGGCATAATTCACACCCTACCTTGATAGCATGCATTTCTTTTCTCATCTTCTTAATTTGCCTTCCTTGATTTGCCAATTGAACTTTAAAGCAGCGATTTCATCGTTGCTTTCAATACTAGCAACCATGGTTGATCTAGAGAACTCCATCTCTTGATGCCAATTATGAGAATGTGCTGCTATATCGGCGATGATTGTGTGAGCTTCTTCAGGCATTTTTTTCATGATTGATCCTCCTGCTGCAACATCAATATCCTTTCGAGTAGCCACATTGACTCCTTTATAGAATATTTGGACCTTTTGGAATGTATTCAACCCGTGTTGAGGACATACCCTAAGCATTTTATTGAATCGGGTCCAAGCTTCATAAAGAGTCTCATTAGGCTTTTGCTTGAAGTGATTTATATCACTTTGCAACTTTGCTGCTTTTGAAGCAGGGAAGAATTCTGACAAAAACTTGTCCATCATATCATTCCAATCTTCAATATAACCTTTTGGTAATGAGTCTAGCCAATCTCTTGCATCATCCTTTAGTGACCATGGAAAGATTTTTAAACATGCGATATCATCAGTGACATCCTTGATCTTGAATAGTATGCAAATGCTTACAAACTTACGACTGTTAGCATCCTCATTTGGAGCTCCACCGAATTGGCATGTATTAGTCACCATGTGGAGAAATTGACCCTTTATTTTAAAGCCTTCAGTCATCGTAGATTGAATAATTGCGTGGCCTTGACCTGTTCTTGTTGCCTTCATTAATGCATCCATCGTTTGATTTGTAGCAGCCATCTCTTCCGCTTCTTTAATAACTGGCTCTATGATTGGTTGAATAACTGGTTCAGAGTTAGAATTTAATGAAAGTGATTCTAAAACCTGAGCAAGAGACTCTACTTCTTGAGCTCTTAGGCGGTCGTGAAGTTCTCTTTCAGGTTCAGGATATGAAGGAATTAAATTAGAGTTGGAAGAACGTAGATTCATGCATCAATACCTATCCTACAATCACAACACCACAAATAAACCAATTGCAAAAACAAAAGCTTACAATAAAAAGTAACTTTTCTAGGAATTGAATTCCTACAAAAGGATCGAATAATTCAAAGTTTATTAAAATCTTTTAACAAAACTGCTCCCCGACAGCGGCGCCAAAAAGTTGATGTGTCAAGACGTAACCTTTAAAATGTAGACAATATGCTTAACAATTAACCCATAATACAGGCAACTAAAACCCGATCATGCAGTAACTAGCAAGTAAATTGACCAGTTTGATCCACAGAGAGAAGTTTGTTTTAAGGACTTTAAACGATTAATTATTCTAAAGGGGGATTTGTGTTTGAAGTTGTATTTTTGTTTAACGAAACAGTAAATAAATTTAATGAATAACAAGAATGAGAATGTGGTGTTTACTTCTATGCTTGATAAATGACAGGGATTGTTCTTTTATAATTAAAAAAGTTATGTAATAGTTACAATAGAGCAGTTTATATCAATTTCACAATATCTATAAACTTAAGAACTATGTTTAATCAACATGACTCTTTCTTGGTTAAATTCACATAAAACCTAGTTTACTAAGAGCACTTTAAGTAAACTGCATGATTGTAAAACCTAAATATCATCCAATTACCATCCTATACTCACATATGGATGACTAGATCACTAGGTGTTGAAGTACGAGTTATAGCCTTTGATAAACTCACATAAATCAAGTCACAACTCGTATAATTGAACTAGGATATAAAGATGATTACAACAATGGATTTCTCGAAAGAACAAGGTGATTTAGATTGATTTAACTAATTAGACCCAACCCGGTTAAACTCACGTAAAACCTAAACTACAACAGTTACTTGAGGTAATTTCATGACTATGTTGTTTTGGAACTCCTTCAATTATCGGATTAAACACATAACGAAATCACTTAAGCTTATGTATCTTACTGTCTAGATTACTAGTTGTATTGAAGCATAAATTGTTCACTAAGTTAACTCACATTAATTGGTTTACAATTTATGTAATTGAAGTGATGAACTAAACAATCATAACTATGGTTATTGTAGTTGGACTAGATGATTTAATCAATCAAACATATATATAACTAGCATAACATCAAAGTATAGAACAATCCCAAGTCATAAATCTTACATTGAAGCAAACACACAAGGCTTTTAGCCAAACATAATCATAATAGAACTAATGGAACAGTTAATACAAGTTGAATTCATGTTTAAAAGATATAGAACGATAATACCGATTGCGATGAATAATCCTAGCTTAATCTTGATGTTGAAAGAATGGAGATTGACTTGTAGCCTTCCTTGAGCCTTGAAAAATGTATTAAAACTGAGGGAGAATGTAATAGTGAAGGTGTATCAAGTATGTAACCAAAGCCTCTCTTAAATAGGCTCAAAAGTTAGGTAAACTGGCCAGAAAAACACTAGATGCGCCGCATCTCCTAAGGATGTGCCTCATCATTTTAAAGTTTGTTTAATCCAACTCATTTAGCACTCAGGAACTGTCGGCAGGCAAGGGATGCGCCGCATCTGACACCAGATGCGCCGCATCTGGTCTTCTAAATGCGTCTCATGGCCTTAAAACATCGTATCTAAAACCTTCGGCAAAAACACGCATACAGATGCGCCTCATCTGAGTCTGGAAGTGTATTTCTGGGCTGTTTTTGTTATCGGACTTCATTTTAAGCATCATTTTCGCTGTTGGTCTTCATTTATTCAATCACAATGGACTTTTACAAATATACATGAATTACAATACATACGTACAACAATTACATACAAATTGATATTAAATTGGATCGAAATACAGACAATAAACATGTATGATTTTAGCGTTATCAATAATTATTGCATTCACTAAGCTTTAAGCTTACCCCTCTCGTTGTTCATCTTTTTACAGGTATTGTGAACTTGAAGCTAACTAGTTGTTAGACTAGATGTGTAGTAGCGCTTGGGCTCGATGGGGTAGCTATCGGATATTTGGATGCGGATTGGGAATTTGGTAGTCCCCGGGATTATGCTCTTGGTATTGGGTTGGTTATTGAGTCTTAACTCGTATATTGTGATGTAAACACTTTTATTTAACGTTTGTGATGTAAACTTGGTTTGGATGCTACAAAGCGTTTGGATGTGGATTGAAGTGTTAAACATGTTTTGAAATGAAAGGGGACTGATCAGGTGTGTTGGACGTCGTGCAAGCTTTTTGAACGCCGTCCAGTATAACGTGGGTTGGGATTTTTCTGTCACAGAGCGTTTTCATACAATTGGACGCCGTCCCATTTTCTAGACGTCGTCCTGGTCTTTATAACTGGACGCCATCCAAGAGTCTGGACGCCGTCCAGATGTACTGCTTAATAAAAAAAAATAGTCGTTTTTTGGTAAAACGAAGGCGGGTCATTACAAACGGTTAAGATAAAGTAAAAAAGACAGAGATTTAAAAGATTTGTTGTTGCTGTTACATTTCGCGATCGCGAAATGTGAGTTCACGATCATGAGTTCCTTGTTCCCAGTCGCGATAGTGTATTACGAGCGCAAAGTTTAAACAGAAGTTGGGTTTATGAAAATGCTCGCGGGCACCATATAAGAAGTTGCGGTCGCGAATTGTGGATTTTGAAGACTTCACGGTTGCAAGTTACCTTGTCGCGGTTAGAGATGGGCAAAAAATCTGGATTGGATCCGATCCGGAACCGGATCCCAAAAAATCCGGTTCCGAATCCTAAAAAATCCGGTTCTGAATCTTAGATCCGATCCGGATCCAACCGGTTATAGATTTCAACCAAAAGCGTATTTTTTCTGGATAAAAACCGAATTAGATCCGGATCAGGTTTTAGATCCGATCCGGATCCGATTTGATAGATTAAGGGCCGGTTTTAAACTTAAAAGACCTGGATAATACTATGTCCATGGTTTAAACCGGTTTAAAAGGGCCGATGGGTCCAAACTAAAAAAAAACCCATACAATGTAAGGGTTATTTCATTTTGTACGACTCCCAACTACATGCTTCCCTTTCATTTTCTTTCTACCCACCAATGTGGGATTGTGGGAAATTCTCATATCTCAAATTCTCAACATTACATGCTTCCCATATTATTTTAGTACATGTTTGATGGTTCTCATATACTCCTAATTATTATTAATTATAAATTATACGAGTAAATTATAATTATAATTATTATATTATGATTGAATAAATATAAATTAATTATTAATTATAAATTATTATTATAGTGTTATAGCTTTTGTTTATATCAATTATATTATTGTTGTTTAAACGTTAAAAAAAATCGAAGTGGTAAAAATATAACCGGAATCCTAGTCCGAAAAAAATCCGGTCGAGAACCAAAAAAATCCAAAAAAAATCCGACGCCGAGAACCAGAACCGGTTCCGGAAAATCCGGACAAAAAAATCCGTTTTTTTTGTCCGGATCCGGTTGGTGCACCTGTAGTCGCAGTCGCGAGAATTGAGTCGGTCAGCAGGTCGAATTTTCCATATCTATAAATAGACCTTTATACCCTAACTTTTTATACAATTTTTATTTACGAATCCTGGGGTTTTAATTACGAATTTTAGAGCTTTACAAGTTGTTTTGGGGGTTTCTATCACTTGGATTATCATTATAACGAGATTCAGTCATTGGTAACTCTATTTTCTTATTCTTGATTAATACTATGATGAAGTTTTGTTTATCCTTGAGTTTGATTACCTTTTGCATAACCATGTCTAACTAATTTTTTTTTATATCTACTTAGATGATTAAACCTAGGTGATGAATTGCTAATTATATGATTTATATAACTGATTATTGTTCTTGATTATGTTTGATTTATGAACCACTGTTACTATTGCTTATTAATTGATTTAGTTACAAGTTTGTTGATTAAATTAATGACAGTTAATAAGACTGATAAACTTTTCTAGATCATTGAAACATAATTTAGATATTGTTAGATTGCATGCGGGACACCAGTGTACTTAGGCAATAGTGATTGAATGGAGTAACTAGCTAAATTAATTGTGAGGTTAAGGAGGGATACTTAATTAACCTGAAATTGAATTATAGTCGTAATTAATTGATTGTGTTCTCAATTTGCGTGCGGGAAATCAAGGTTAGTTGACTATACTTTCATGATAATATTGATAGTTTAGGTGCGGGAAATCATCCTAGATTGTTAATATGTGGATTGATTAGTGAACTAGGATAACGACAGTTACACTTAGGGATCTAGTTAAGAAATTGTGAGAATTGACGGATAGTTACAATATCACCATAAAATTAGTTAATATTAAGTTTTTAATCAAAGCAATCCAGATCCTAACGAATTGACTCTAAGTGAATGCCTTTATTTCCTCTGAATTCTTATAATTTATTTTGCGTTCATTAGTTTAGTTAATTTAAAATCAAAAACACCCTAATTTTATTTAGGATAATTATTAGTTTAAAATTCTCAAAACTACTGCTCCGTGTGTAATGACATGGTCAATTTTCTTGCTAGCTACTGCACGATTAGGCTTTAGTTGCCTGTTTTTTGTAAAGTTTTTGAGTCAATTTGTCTAGTATTTAAAAGTTAGATTTTACACATTAGTTGGTAATACATAAATTGTTGTGGCCTAAATGGAAATTTTTGTTGTGTAATTGGTGCATATTGTACAAAACTATATTGGTTCTTGGCGTGTGTGTAGTCGTGTGCGTGTGCAGAATCAACTATTTAAATTTATAAACCTATACTACTATGACTTTAGCACTAATGGACAGTGTTTCGGACAGTGTATAGTAGTGTGCGTAAGTACATGATCATCCCAAGAGAGGTAGTCTAAGAGTCGGTGAATTTATTATTCCGTATTTTTATATTTTATATTTATAATAATTGGGGGTTTTGTATTGCGGGAGCTATAATGATTGGATAGACTGAAGATAATAATAATGAAAGGAAGGATGCAGGTTCGGTCAGGGATTTTAAACGTAATAGGTTTATAAATTAAGGATGTATTTTCGAATGAATTTAAGTGTTGAACGCAA